>NC_137335.1:16136084-16825459 GCF_965287045.1 Carcharhinus amblyrhynchos
CCTGCCCTGTAGTAAATGGAAGGCAAGCACAACCCACAACTGAAAAAAAAAATCAGCCAAAAACACAGCTGAGGATGAAGCATCAATTGTCAATGAGTCAAGGACCTGCTTTCAGGCAGAGCACACATCAGTCAGTCAACTGGTAGGATAGATGAAGGGAAACCAGTAGATATATAGTTTATGTGGATTTCCAAACTAGATTTGCCTAGGTTCACACAGCAGCCAGACACAAGGTAAGGGTTCACAGAATTTGATTTAATATATTAGCATGAATAGAGGATTGGTTAATGGACAAGAAGTGAAGAGTAAGGATTAACCATCATTTTTAAATTGGCACTAAGTAATGGAATGCTGCAATAATCAGTGCTGAGGCTTTACAATTGATATTAATAATTTGGAGGGAAGAAACCAAAAGTATTCTATATTTGGCGATGGTAGAAAGCTAGGAGGGAAGGAATTTGGTGAAGATGAAGAAAGATAAGCAATTAGAAAGGCCAACTGCCATGGGCAACATGGTGACATTGTGGACTAGTGACCCGAGTTCAATTCCGATTTAGGGTGACTGTGTAGAGAATTTGCACATTCTCTCTGTGTCTGTGTGGGTTTCCTCTGGGTGCTCTGGTTTCCTCCCACAGTAAAAAGTCTGACAACACCAGGTTTTAGTCCAACCGATTTATTTGATAGTAAACTCACTAGCTTTCGAGGGGTTTCCCTCTTCTTCAGGTGAATGGAGAGTTCTGGCCTCAGACAGAGCATATAAAATCTGTAAACTGTCTGTGCTTTATATGCTCTGTCTGAGGCCAGAACTCTCCATTCACCTGAAGAAGGGGGAAACCCCTCAAAAGCTAGTGAGTTTACTATCAAATAAATCGGTTGGACTAAAACCTGGTGTTGTCAGACTTTTTACTGTGTTTACCCCAGTCCAACGCTGGCATATCCACATCATTCCTCCCACAGTCCAAAGATGTGCAGGTTAGGTGGGTTGGCCAAGCAAAATTTATCACTTAAGTGTCCAAAGATGTGAAGGTTAGAGGGATTAGCCACGCTAAATTGCCCTTTAAGTGTTGAAAGACGGGAAGGCAAGTTTGAAAGGCCCTGTTCCTATTGTTTACAGTGTACGTTGTGCTGTTGATGAAAGGAGTTAAGGTGATGAAGTGAATAGCTTTGCCCTGGATGGTGCTTCAGGTATTCTTGGGGCTCTACTCAGGCAAATGAGCAGCATTCCATCACAGTCCTGAACTGTATCTTGTAAGAGATGCAAAGGCTTCAAATGAGGAAAGTCACTTGTTGCAGAAAAAACAGCCTCTGACTTGCTCTGGGAGCCATAGTATCTACCTGCCTTGCTCTATTACATTTTGGCCAATGAACTTTACAATGCTGAGCATTGGGGATTCAACAACTGTAACACCACCAGTGGCACAGAACAGCTTAAATTTGGAAGTTTTGTTCAGGCTTTCTGCACATATCTGTAGTCTGCTTCATTATCTCAGGAATTAGATGTATCGGAACACCATGTAATTGTCAGCAAACGTCACCACCTCAACCTTATGATGGAGGGAAGATAAGTGATGAAGTAATGGAATACGGTTGGGCCTAGGACCCTGCCGTGGTGGCTCAGTGGTTAGCACTGCTGCCTCACAGCACCAGGGACTGGGATTTGATTCCCAGTTTGCGTCACTGTCTGTGCGGAGACTGCATGTTCTCCCCGTGTCTGCATGGATTGCCTCTGGGTGCTCCGGTTTCCTCCCACAATCCGAAAGACATGCTGGTTAGATGTATTGACCACGCTAAATTCTCCCTTAGTGTATCCAAACAGGCACAGGAGTGTGGCGACTAAAGGAATTTCACAGTAACTTCATTGCAGTGTTAATGTAAATGTACTTAAGTTTATTTGTTAATATTACATTTTAAAGAACCCATGCAGCAATGTCATGAGGCTGAGATGGCTGAGCACCATCAGCTAGAACCAATTTCCTTGTGCAAGGTCAATGGAAACTTATTCCCTTATCCCGAATGACTTCAGCTTTACAAGATCAAATGCTGTTTTGATGACAAGGGCTGTCAATTGCAGCAAATACAGTTCTGCTACTGCTGATGGCCCACAGCACCTCATGGATGCTCATTTTTGTGCTGTAAGATGCGTTCTTAATCAGTTCTGTTTGGCATAGTGGTAGTGTTATCCAACTTGGTCTTGACAAAGACATGTCCCTCTTCATACTTTATAGATGTCCATGGTATTAACGCAGATGCATTTGTGACTTGTAGATTGGCAAAGACAAGGTCAAATAGAGTTTTCCTTTGTTCTCTCACCTTTGAGGGGATGAACTGACTGGCAGTGATCCCCACACCTCAGGTCAGGGGCAGGGTTGAGAAGGTGGGGCCTTCATGAATAACCTCACCCGGTATATGAATCGAACCTGTGCTGTTGGCGTCGCTCTGCACCACAAACCCCAGCCATCCAGCCAATTGAGATAACCAACCCCTGGTGAACAATGAAGTCTCCAAGACATCCTTTCTACCCTCAGTGTTTCTTCCAAATGGTGTTCAACATAAAGGGTACTGATTCTTCAGCTGAGGGAGGGTGATGGATGGCAATTAGTAGATTTCATTGCCTGTGTTTGACCTGAGACTATAAGACCATAACACACAGGAGCAGAATTAGGCCACTTGGCCCACTGAGTTTGCTCCGCAATTCAATCATGGCTGATATTTTTCTCATCCCCATTCTCCTGCCTTTTCCTCTTAACCCCAACCCCCTTGTTAATCAAGAACCTATCCATCTCTATCTTAAAGACACTCAATGACCTGGCATCCATAGCCTTCTGTGGCAAAGAGTTCCACAGATTCACCACTCTCTGGCCGAAGAAATTCGTCCTCATCTCTGCTTTAAAGGATCGTCCCTTTAGCCTGAGGTTGTGCCCTTTGGTTCTATCCATACCAATACCTGAAGGATTGGTATGGATAGAAATCGCTGAGTGTGCTTCAGATTTACAGCAAGTAGTAGTGATTGAAGTTCCATGGATCTATGCTAGGAAACCTCCTTTCAGTCTCTGATAATATGAGGATTAATGTTACCGAATCGTAACAAATTAGAGGGCACAGCAAATTGGGAGGATGAATACAACAGGAACCAAGTTAGTTGAGTGGGCAAATAGATGGGTATTAAACAACGAGATGGCTGATCTTTCATGTTTTGAATATCATATTTCCATCTACCTCTGATAACCTAAGGTTCTTGTTAAGCAAGGAATCAATCTACCTCTGCCTGTAAAATGTTCAATGACCCTGCCTCCACTGCCTTCTGAGGCAGTGTTCCAAAGTTGCACAACCCTCAAAAAAAATTCTCATCTCTGTCCTAAAAGGGTGGTCCCCAAATTTAAAACAATGCCCCTAATTCTGCACTCACCCACAACAGGAAACATTCTTTCATGTCCACCATGTCAATGCTATTCAGGAATTTATATACATCAATCAAGTCATCCTTTAATCTTCTAAACGCCCATGAAAACAAGCCCAGTTTGTTTAACCATTCCTCATAAGACAACCCACTCATTCTAGGTATAAATCTGGCAAATCTCTTTTGAACCACCTCCAACGCACTTCCTCAAATAAGTAAACCAAAACTGCACACAGTATTTGAGAAGTGATTACACAGTGACCTGTGCAGCTGAAACATAACATCCTCTTATCATCAATCCCTCTCATTATAAAAGATAGCATTCCATCAGCCTTCTTAATTACTTTTTTTTCCTATTCATTTAAAGAATGTGCATGTCGCCAGAATTTATTGCCCTTTCCTAATTGCCCTTGAGAAGGTGGTGGTGAGCTCTCTGCTGGAACTGTCGCAGTCCATATTGTGTAAGTACACCTACAGTTCTGTTAGGGAGGGAGTTCCAGAATTTTGAACCACCAACAGTGAAGGAATGGTGATCTATTTCCAAGTCAGGATAGTGAGTGGCTTGAGGGGGGGAGGGGACCTCCAGGTGATGGTGCTCTCATGTAACTGCTGCCCTCGTCTTTCGAGATGTGAGTGACCATGGCTTTAGAAGGTGCTGTCTAAGAAGCCTTAGCGAGATTCTGCAGTGTATCTTGTAAATGGTACGTTCTGCTTCTTCAGTGCGTTGGCAGTGAAGGGAGTGAATGTTTGTGGATGGAATGCCAATCAAGCAGGCTGCTTTATCCTGGATGGTTTCAAGCTTCTTGAGTGTTCTTCAAGCTGCACTCATTCAAGAAAGACTAGAGTACTCCTTCACACTTCTAACTTGTGCCTTGTAGATTGTAAACAGGCTTTGAGGAGTCAAGAAGTGAGTTACTCGCTGCAGGATTTCTAGACTCTGACCTGCTCTTGTTAACCACCACTTCTTTGGATAGCTCAGTTCAATTTCTAGTCTCCCCTAGGACACTGAAAATGGGAGGAATTCAACAATGGTATTGCCATTGATGTCAAGGGGCGACAGATTTTCTCCTGTGGAGATGATCTTATCTAAAGTTTATTTATTAGTGTCATGAGTAAGCTTACATTAACACTGCAATTAAGGTACTGCAAAAATCCCCTAGTCACCACACTCTGGCGCCTGTTTGGGTACACTGAGGGGGGATTTAGCATGGCCAATGCACTTAACCAGCACGTCTTTTGGACGGTGGGAGGAAACCGGAGCACCGGGAGGAAACCCACACAGACACGGGGAGAACGTGCAAACTCCACTCAATGGCCCAAACCGGGAATGGATCCCCAGTCCTTGGCACCGTGAGACGGTAGTGCTAACCACTGTGCCACAGCACTTGTATGGCATGAATGTTACTTGTCACTTCTCAGCGAAAGCTTGGATATTGTCCAGTATCTGAGTCATCACAAATGGTGCTGAACATCCCCCCTTGACTTTATTATGGCAGTAAGGTCACTGTTGAAGCAGCTAGAGGTGGCATGATGAGGACATTACCCTGAAGAACTCCTGCAGTGATATCTGGAGCTGAGATGACTGACCTCCAATAATCACAACCATCTTCCTTTGTGCAAGCAACAGAGAGTTCTCCCCCTGTCTCCAGTTTTGCTGGGGCTCCTGGATGCCACACATGATCAAATGTAGCCACTCAAGGAAGTCACTTTCACCTCATCTCTGGGTTTCAGCTCTTTTGTCCATGTTTGAACCAAGGCTGTACTGAGGTCAGGAGCTGTGCCTGCATACCCACATTTGACACGTGCACTGGAAAACCTGAATCCCTCTGAACCTTGGAATTCTGCAACTGTTCTCCATTTAAATAATACTCTGCTTTTTTATTCTCCCTACTAAAGTGAAGAAATTCATGTTTCCCTATGTTATATTCCATCTGCCAGATTTTTGCTCATTCCCTCGACTTATCCAAATCTGTCAGCAACCTCCTTATATCCTCTGCACAACATTCTTTCCTACTTATCTCTGTCATCTTCAAATTTAGCCAGCATACTTTTACTCCCCCCATCTATATATTATCATAAGTACATATTGCAAGAGTTGAGGTCCCAGCAGGATTCCACTCGCGCCATCCTGCCAATCCGTAAAAGTCTTATTTACGCATCCTGTTTTCAACCAGCCAATCTTTTATCTGTACTAAAATATTACTTCCTAAATCATGAGCTTTTATTTTCCACAATAACTTTTGGTTCTTATCAAATGCCATCTGGAAATCCAAGTACAGCACATCTGTAGGCTCCCCTGTCTACACATCCTAGTTCTTCCTTCAGAGCTCCAATGAATTGGTTACACATGATTTCCTTTTCACAAAACCATGGATACTCTTCCCAACCACCTTGATCGATTCTAAAATCTTCCCCACAACAGACGTCAGGCCTGTAGAATACGAGTGTGCACTGAAAAGATGGGACGGTGTTATTTGACAGGGCTGTCCTTGCCATTTTTAATCATACCTCTGCTCCAAACGACATGAACATTTTGTGAATGCATCACAAATTAGCCACGAGGAGACTTGATTTTTAAAAGTATGAAGGGTTCTGATGGAGTAGGTAAAGACTTTTGTTCTTTGGAAGTCAGTGATGAGGAGTCAGTGAGATAATGAGAAGAATAAGAGGAATGTTGTTGTTTAGAGCCTGTGGAGAAAGTGTGCTTAGGAACATAGGATTAGCCCAATCAATTCCTTGAGGGTCTTCCGCCATTCAATTGGATCAGCACCTGAACTTAACGTTTTCAATCAGCCGCAACAGCTTTTAATTTTAGAGAGTGGGTTAGGCTGGTGGGAAAAGGAAAGGTTCCAGATATCCATGAGCTTTGAGTGTAGATGCACTTTATGATATCACCCCTGAACAGCCTTGTTCTAATTTTAAGGCTATACCCACTTCACTACCCAACGCATATTGTCCAATTATCTGCACTGAACCGTTTGCAAGTCCAATATAGTCTGAACTGCTCCAGATGGGGTACAACTATAACTGTATCATTAACTTCCACTTCTTTGCATTCATTATCATTTAGCTTTATTTCATTGATATTTGTAGGAATTTCTCATGGGTAAATTGTCTGCTGTATTTGCTAACCATGCAGCAGAATGATGAGGAAATTTTAAGTATTTGGGGAAGCAATGGCCGAGTGGTATTATCACTGGATTATTAATCCAGAAACTCAGCTAATATTCTGGGGAGCCAGGTTCAAATCAGCTACTGGAATTTGAATTCAATAAAAATGTCTGGAATTAAGAATCTACTGATGACCATTGTCAGAAAAACCTATCTGGTTTACTAATGTCCTTTAGGGAAGGTAATCTGCCATTCTGACCAGATCTGGCCTACATATGACTCAAGAGCCACAGCAATGTGGTTGACTGTCAACTGCCCTCAAATGTCCTAGCAAACCACTCAGTTCAAGGGTAACTAAGGAAGGGCAATAAATGCTGGCCAGCCAGCGACACCCATTTCCCACGAATTAATATAAAACCTTGGAATACAAGGAGGATATGAACTGCTTTATATTGATACAAATTCTCTCTCTTCTCAATTAATACTAGTACAAAGTGATTTATTTCTGAGCATTAACATTACTCACTGATTAATTCTGAATGTCTACCAGCCAATAAAAAAAAACCAACTTGAGATAATTAATGGTGACCATTACCTGATGTTCACCCACCAGTTTCAGTTGTGACCTGGCTTGATTGACTATAGTATTTCAGGTCGAAAAGACAGACAGGCATATTTAAAAAACACAGGGCATTCAGGAGGAAGATTTCCTGTTTGCCCCATATTGTATCAGCAGAATCTTCCTTCCCAATAATCCAAATTTACCTTAGCGGGTACGTGTCGATACCCATCCAGAAAAGAAGAATTACCTGAAAGACAAAATAATAATTCCAGTATCATGAATCTGTTACATATGATGACTGAAACATAAACATACTAAATGTGTGAGCAGTGAAACTGCTATGTCAATACTGGGAGAATGCTGAAAATAAGTCCAAATTTGAATAGAGATTTTGTTGTAAAAAAGCAACTGGAACATCTTGCACTAATTATAAGAATTTTGAAAAAGCCTCAAGGAACTGAATGGCTTGCACCCCTTCCTAGAGATAACCAAGAAATACCTGCACATTAAACTTTTCCAATCTTAAATCTAACTCTACTTCAATTATCTGTGTTTCCAATCTGAGTATTTTTCTCCTAATGCCACTAATTCAAGTCAAATGGATGTGAAATTCCTTTTTATTACATTGCATTTCAGGATTTTTATAGCTTTTTGTTGTGTTCCGATTTCCAAATTCAGTTTGTTTTTTTGGTGAACACTGAAACCTCATAGTCTTGCCTACGACAGCTGTAAGTAGCTAGTCGGAATACAACGTGACATTAACTTGTCATTATGTCAGTGGAGCTACATCCAGCAGTTGGAGAACTTGTAAAGATCCCCCCCCCAACCAGGAATTAATTTTGCTCCATACTTCACCCTCTGAAACGTTACAAATCCTCAAACTGATGTTTCTCTTCACCACCTTCCAGCATTTTAAAGTGTAACATGAGTCAGTATTTGAAGATAAAAAAAACTCTTCAAAATACATGCCATTCCAGGGATCAGTCACTCCAGAATTAATTATTTTTGACTTAAAATGCTAACCACGGGGTGATTCACACTTCAGTTTTGCATGCTTGCATTTACTTTACAAAGAGAGGCAAAATGAAGGTGCTGACAAAATCCCATCAGAAACAGAGGGGAAATAGATAATAGCAATCCAAAATGACAACATCTCTAAGCTTTGAAGCGTTATCCACATCATGTTGACAGGAATTAGCAGACTAAGACATTATTCTTCAGCTAGTGACATCTTACACTTGTATCAACAGATACACCTGATCAACATCCCAGCCATTCAAAGGATAAAGGAAGATCGTTAAATTGATCACAGGGATAAAATGGTGACCAATGCAGAACTCAGAAATTAAAGCAGAAGTCATATTGCATATTTTTGGAAAATGAAATGTGGAAATGGGCAGCAAAGTGGTTAGCACAGCTGCCTCACAGTGACAGTGACGTACGTTCAATTCTGGCCTTGGGTGACTGCATGGAGTTTGCATGTTCTCCCCCTGTCTGCACGGGTTTCCTCTAGGTGCCCTTCAGATGCTCCAGATTCCTCCCACAATCCAATGATATGTAGGTTAGATAGATTGGCCATGCTAAATGTGTGGAGTTACAGGGATAGGGCGAGGGAGAGGAACCAAGATTCTCTGTCAGAGAGTCAGTGCAGACTTGGTGGGCTGAATGGCCTCCTCCTGCACTGTGGGATTCAATAACTCAATTAACACCTGTTAACTAATACCATCAAAATAGCTCTAAAGAACAGCATGGACACATGGACTCAAAACATTGACTCTCTCCACAGAAGTGGCCAGACCCACTGAGTTTTTCCAGCATTTTCTGTTTTTATATCAGCAAAATATAGTTCAATGAAAATAAAACTTGCATTTCCATAAGCACTGTTCATGATCTTGTGATTCCCCAAGGGTGTTACTGCCAATTCAGTACTTTTTTAAAAAGAGCAGTCACTGTTATGCACAGCAAGGACCCGCAAAAAGTTATGCATTAATGATCAGATAATCACTTTTGAATATTGACCAAGGAGTAGATATTGTCCAAGAGACAGGAGAATCTCTCAACTCTTTGTCATGGGATTGCTACAACTGCCTGAGGGAGAAGGCAGGGTCTCAGTTTCACATCTCACCCAAAAAAGGGAACCATCTCTGACTGTGTCAGCTTGGATTTTGTAGTCAAAGTTCGATGTTCGCTCTTCTGCCTACATCTTATGGCTCAGAGCTCAGACTGCAGTGCCATACTGATCAGCCAGGCGTAAAGAGGAAAGTAGGAAACTAGAATGTACCACAAATTAAAGCTTACACATAAATTCTTACATGGGACCTTAACTTCTTAGCACTGACCAGTGTCTTCTCCTGGACCTATGTGAAGCTCAGCTAGTGCCAAATATATCTGTTGGACTTTAACCTACTGTTGTAAAACTTCTTACTGTGGTAACCCTAGTCCAACGCTGGCAGGTCCACATCATGACTAGAGGGTAGACAAGGAAGATCAATGGAATTGATATAGTTGGATTTTCAAAAGGCAAATGTCAAATTTTGTTAGATAACATTTCTGTGCAGCATTTTACTGTGATAGAGATACTATACAAATGATAGCTGTTGTTATATTTGCCTTAGAAGTGATACGAAGATTCATCAGATTGATTCCTGAAATGAGAGGGTTGGCCTAAAAGGAGATTGAGTAGAAAAGGCTAAGATTCTCAACCATTTAGAAGAACAACTGGAGGTTTCATTGACCCGTCTAAAACTGTTGAAGATCAACAAGGTAGATGTTCAGAGTGTTGCTTTTGGCTGAAGGTCCTAGGCAGGAGAGCGCCAATTAAGACTGAGTTGATCTTTCTCTACACCCTAGCTATGAGTGTGATACTACATTCTGCACTCTCTTCTTTCCTTCTCCATGAATGGTATGCTTTGTCTGTGTAGCATGCAAGGAACAATACTTTTCACTGCATACTACTACACGGGATAATAATAAATCAAATCAAATCATGCAGGAGGAATTTCTTCACTGTGGCTGCTCGGTTGTTGATTATATTTACAACCAAGAGCAACAGATATTTTTGGGGCAAAAAATACTGGGCTTAGGGTACGGAAATCAAATTGAGTTAGCGGATCAGCCATGATCTCACTGAATGGTGGAGCAGGCTTGAGGGGCTATACTGTCTACTGCTACCCTGTGACTGTGTCTAGGTTTGTAATTTGATTCTATTTTACAGTTGAATGCAGCTACCTTGGTCCAGAAACAGAATCACTTTGGAGCAGAAAGTGGTGGTTTGATTACATAAGAACACAAGAGCCATCCCTTGGGCAAGTTCTGGCATTCAGTACAATCCCACATACTCCCTATGTTCTTCAATTCCCTATTACACAAAAATCAATCCCAGCGTTGAATATATTCAATGATAAAGGCCAAAACAGTAGTGTTTCAGGTGTGGCTTTCCAAAACCTATATAACTGTAACAAGACCTGCTTATTCATGTACTCCAATTCCCTTGCAATGTCAGTATGCTTTTTGCCTCCCTAATTGCTTGCCACACCTACATGCAAACCTCAAATTCCTGTACAAGTACAACAAAGTCTCTTGCATATCAATATGTAGAAGTTTCAGGCCTTTTGAAAAAGTAATAATGCTTTTATTCAGAATCTTAAACAACCTCAAAGTTCCCTCCATCTACCCCCACTCAACCCTTCTAACTCTTTTGGTAGCTTCTTTGCATCTTCCTCACTGCTTACATTACCAATTTTTGCATAATAGCAAATTTTCAGTTGCTATGCTAAATCACTAATATAAACTGTAAATCACTGAGGCTCCAGCACTAATTACTGCTGCATTCCAACTGCAGTCTGCCCATGTCCTTTATATCCTTGCTCTGTTTCCGTTAAGCAATTCTCCATCTGTGCTAATGTATCACCTCCTTCTCCATGAGCCTGCACTATGAGGAACACGACAACAGTGCAAGGAATATGCCGTGGCAAACTGTTCTTCAGGCCCTACTCAGCTACAAAATAATTTATTGATCTTGGAAATATTTAGCTTGTTTTCATGGCTGCTAGTTCAAAAACATATTTACTTGGAAAGTCCCCACAAGCCAAGTATGTCAAATATTCAGTAAATGAGTTTAACTTGCTGGGTTACACATTGCTAAACTTTCATGGCTAATAGTAATACTGTTTCTTGCTTTGTTCAATGCATGGTATTTGATGCCTCTTGACCTCTGAAGGACATTACTGGTGTTACTGCATGATAGAAATGGCTGACTTGCAAAGGCCAGATACGCAGAGCATAAATATAGATTGTTAAGTATTTACTTTTGTACGCCCTATTTCTAAAGCAATGATAGGCAGTGAAAAGCAACGAGAAATTTCCCATGATAATTGCTCAAAAACCTGGAAAGAATGGGAGCAGGTATCACACCTGCTTGGCTCTGGGCTCTTTTCATTCATATCGAGTGCAGATTTGGACAGTAGGAGGCCCAAATCTAGACTGGCCCAAATATCTACAACCACAGTGATTCTAAATCCTACAGCAGCTCCTGCACTGACCTGACTGTCTAATCAAATCGACTCGAGTACCTCGAGAAGTAGCCACATCAATGCGAGTTCAAGGATCTAAGCTTGAAAGGAATAGAAGATATGTTGATAGGATTACATGAAACAAGATGGGAGGAGGCTTGCGTGGAGGCTAAACTCCAACATTAGACTTGTTTTGTGCTGCAGACTTGGTGCAGTCTTTGGAAAAAGAGAACTTTCCACTAACTACCTTATTATTTCACTGCCTTTTAATCCCCTCCGACCTCCTCCTCTACTGAATACATGTTTAAAATCACAACAATCAATTAAATTTCTTGGCCAAATTCTTTTCTGTGGTGAAGAGTCTCAAAACACGATAGTCCAATGAAAGATTGACAAGTACAAAATGATTATTTTGCCTGGACTTGAGATAGAAAGGTCTGATAGAGGGGAAAAAAAGAGTGCAAAGGAGATATAATCATAGAACAGTTATAGCATAGGAGGCTGTCAGTCACATCCGTGTTAACTTCCCACAAGAGTAATTCACTTAGTGCCACTCCCACACCTTCTCCCTGTGATCCTGCAACCTTTCCTTTTCAGGTAATTATGTCATTTCCTTTTGAATGTCATAATTGAATCTGCCTCAGGCACGCTCTCACACAGTGCATTCCAGATCCACACTTGCTGTGTACAAACATTGTTCCTCAAGTTGCGATTGTTTCTCTTGCCAATTAACTTAAACCAGTACTCTCTGGTTCTTGATCCTATCTACTCTGTCCAGGCCCCTCAAGCTTTGGAATACCTTGATTAAACATCCTCTTAGCCCTCTCTTCTCCTAGCAGAACAACCCTAACTTCTCTAATCTTTCTATGTAATGGAAGTTCTTCATCCCTGCAATCACACTGTCGCTAATGCCTTCACATCCTTCCTAAAGTGTGGTACCTAGAACTGGACACAATATTCCAGAAGAGGGTGAACCAGCGTTTAATAAATTCACCATAACATCCTTTCTTTTGTACTCTGCATTCCTATTAATAAAGCCCAAGATACTGTGCTCTTCGTGAATGGTTTTCTCAGCCTGTCCTGCAAATTTCAATGATCTGTGCACATTTATCCCCCTAGTCTCTCTACTCCAGCATCCTCTTTAGATTTGTACCCTTTATTTTATATTGTCTTTCCAATGAAACACAACGCTTTTTTGCATTAAATTTAATCTGTCGCTTGTCCCAACTCCTTAGGTACAGGATCAGCCTGCGTTCATGTGTAGCAAGCCTTTGGGCTTGGACTGATTAACAGCAAACAACATTTGCAACACAGAAGTGCTAGACAATGATAATCTCCAATGAGAGAGTCTAACCATATCCCTTTGATATTCAACAGCATTACCAACGCTGAACACCCACTATCAACATCCTGAGGATTCCCACTGACCAGAAACTAGAATCATAGATCCCTACAGCGCAGGAGGCATTTGGCCCACCAAGTCTGCACCCACCACAATCCCATCCAGACTCCATGCATTACCCGAGCTAGTCCCCCGACACTAAGGGTCAATTTAGCATGGCCGATCCACCTAACCCGCACATCTTTGAACTGTGGGAAGAAACCAGAGCACCCGGAGGAAACCCACACAAACAAGGGGAGAATATGCAAACTCCATACAGACAGTGATCCAAGCCAGGAATTGAACCTGGGTCCCTGGTGCTGTGAGGCAACAGTGCTAATCACTGTGCTACCGTGCCACCCTGGAACTGGACTAGCCACTTACATACTGTCAGATAGGTCAGAGGCTGGGAATTCTGAGGTGAATAACGCACCTCTAATCTCCCCAACCATGGCCACAATCTACAAAGTACAAGTCAAGAATGTAGTGGAATACTCTCCAATTGGCTGGATAAGATCAGCTTCAACAACACTCAAGCTCAACAACATCTGGGACAAAACAGCTCTATTGGTCAGCACCCCATCCACCACTTGCACATTTACTCCCTCCACCAATGTACAGTAACAGCAGCATTGACCTACTACCAAATGCACTGCAGTAACTCATTATGCTCCATTGACAGCACCTTCCAAAGCCATTACCATTTAGAAGGACAAGAACAACAAGCAGTTACAAGTTCACCTCCAAGCCACACACCATCCTAACTTGGAACTATATCGCCATTCCTTCAGTGTAACCACATTAAAATCCTGGAACTCTCTCCTGAACAGCACTGTTAGAACATCTACACCACCTGGACTGCAGCAAGACACACCTCACCAGCCCCTTTGTGAGATCAATGCTGCCCTTACCAGCAACACACACATCCCATGAAGGAAGTGTATGTCAGGAAGTAGTACTGGAAAAAATTGTGAACTTGAAAGTGAAAGAAGTATGGAATCCTGAGGCCACACAGACGAAGGAAGGAAGTAAGAAAGACTCTGAATACAACTAATGAAATGTTCTTAGAAATGACGCAGTGCCAGAGAATTGGAGTTCAAATCCTTCTTTAACACAGGGGAAAGGGAATAAACCGCACAACTAAACATGAGTCAGTTTAAATGTAATAATTAGTAAGTTTCTCATGATCACAACACGGCACAAGTTAATTCCTTGGAAACATGAGGATTAAAAACAACATTCATAGACTTGTCAAGATCAAGTTGCATCTGATAAAATTAATAGAATTTATTAAAAATGAGAAGGAAAATGCAAAGGATGTGGTGCATTTGGATTTTAAAAACATGTCTGATTAAATGCCGCAGGGAAAACGTACAATTCTCAATGTTTTCAAATCCCTATCTGACCGGGTCCCCTTCTATTTCTGTGATCACCCCCATGCCAACAACCCTCCTGAGATCCATGCTCTGCCGATTCTGGCCTCTCGCACACCCCCAATTTGAATTGCTTACTATTGGAATCATATTTTTAGCTGTCGAGGTTCTAGAATACCTTCCTCAACTCTCTCAAAATCTAATGCTCTGCCTATCTGATGTTGCATTAAATGGCTTGGTTTGATCATTTTAAACTTTTGGGTGATAACATTCCTGAGAAAATACCTTGGGATTTTTTAACCATGTTAAAGATGTGATATAAATTGTTATGTTAGTATTACAGGGAATTTGATGGCATTGATTAGAAGCCAGGTGAAGAACAGAAACAGATATTTTATTGTGTCTGGAGAATGGTG
Organism: Carcharhinus amblyrhynchos; assembly: GCF_965287045.1. Lineage (NCBI taxonomy): Eukaryota > Metazoa > Chordata > Chondrichthyes > Carcharhiniformes > Carcharhinidae > Carcharhinus > Carcharhinus amblyrhynchos. The sequence continues at coordinate 16,150,836 of NC_137335.1, forward strand.
CAGTATAAACAATGGTGTCACTGTCTGGATCACTGCTCTCTCTCCTCTCCATGCCAAAGTCCCTGTCACTTACAATGTCCACATTTAAAACAGTCACAAACTATGGCTAAAGAGTGATAACGATTGACTGTTTGCATTAATACCAATTTCAAAGTTGCCAATTAGAGCATCTTAATTGCTGCATGTATTTAGGTGGAAATAGCTATTTACTGAGATTTGAACGAGTGAATTACAGACGAAAGTAACATCAAGTTTCTCCATTTTTAAAACACATTAATCTATGAAACAGAGCAAACACTTTTCTCTTGCTGTAGCATCATATCTGCAAGACATTAGAGAACAAATTGGTCCAAAAAAATCCAGGAAATATCCACTAAAGCTGCGGCTTCTAATCTGATTTTTGTTAGTGAGCTAATTTAGTTCCTCTGCCTTGGGGAAGGATTTGCCTGCTGACATTCAAATTATGAAGTGTCCTGTTCAGTATTGAGCTATGCTTCCCACAATAGTTAACAGAAGAACAGAATAGCACTTCATCTTAGTCAGGTATAGGGTCTGTTGGGCTGGAGGTTAGGTCAGGTCATGGTTCAAGCAGCAGCAGATACAGATGACTGACAAAAGTAGATATAATGTGGAGATGCCGGCTTTGGACTGGGCACAGTAAGAAGTCTTACAACACCAGGTTCAAGTCCAGTAACAGATATATCACTACTATGTTAAACTGAACAATGTGTCTAATAGCCAAATTATGCACACACCAACATGCCCACTGTAATTGTACTTTCATATAAAAAGAACATATAGCAAATGAGCAGGACACATTTATAGGAAACATAAGCAGTTAGAAATGAAACAAAAATGAGTAGAGGAGCTGAATGTGAAGTTAACTAGCCGACCAAGCAGTACATTTATAGGGTAATGTAGGGAGTAAATAGATAATAGGTGAAACATGAGCTGCTTTATTCTGCAAGTATAAAGAGAGGAAATTTATACCAAATGTAAAACCTCAAAGGTCTAGAAATTTAGGGCCTCATGTTTTTAAAACTTTGAGAGTTGGAGGACTTGCACTAAAACAAAATGGGTTCTCATCCCTCCGTTCTGAAAGCTGAGTAGTGTTAGAAAAGAACCTGGATCTCCCTTTATTAGAATAATGGTTACGGGATTTAACTGAGATTCAGCTCCCAGATTGATGAGATTGTAAATAGTGGGTATTCATTTAAAACAAAAATAATAAAGGATGAGGCTAAGGGACCTGTCACTGCAGAGGATTTTTTAGTCCATTGTAATTTCCTACCAGAAACAGAGGGTCAAGGAGAATCAATGATTATTTTTCAACTGGGAAAATTTAGGAGAGAATAGAATGTGGTAAGTACTAGTTTCAGAACACAGACACAATGACCTGAATGATCGACACTGATGCTGCGTCCTCAACAACCAATTCAAGTCCTTTTTATGAGTCAATTTTGTGTTCTCCCAACACTCGATTCTCTTTCGTTCCACACTGTTTCTGGCTTCATTTCAGCCTTGTTCTTCCAATGTTTCACAGGTCATTCAACTCACTAATTTACTTATGACTGGATTATTTGTTTGCTCGGCTGCCCTTCTTTCAGTTCTGATCTTGTTAAAATATTTGCTTTTTAATACTTATGATGTTAAGCATTAACTTCTTTTTGCTTTAGAAGTATCGCGTATTTCCAGGATTTTGTTTTTGGTTTCTAACGAAACCTCGTATTTTAATAAAATCCCGTACGCAGTCCCTTATCACACGTCAAACAACTTCCTCACAATCAAATTTTACAATTCATCCATCTGTTACTTGGCAATTTTCTGGAGTATGACCAGAATCCAGTCAGTGCGGGGGCTTTCCAGTCTTCTGGGATGAACACTGCCAGTCTTAAATTTTTGTACACACTCAAGTTTCTATAGCAGTCTAATTGTGCGCATTGTCAATCTACACTTTCGACATTTCTCCGCCTCTTGCGCATAAATTCCATTACCACCTTTCCCCACTCCCTCTAGCTCACTCGACAGCTCCTGAGACAGCTCCCTCCACATCACATGCAAAGCAAGAGATTCGGTGTGAAGTTATCTAAGTACAGTTGTTGATTCAATCAGCTGAAAAGCACGATTGCAACATTACAATGGCATTTCCTAAAGAACGCTGAACTTCACACTGAGCACATCAAATATTTAAAACACATTATCTTGCATATCCCACCCCTCCCACATGCACTCCTATACATCTAACCACAATCTATCCCATGTAGACTCCATGGCAGCCATGGGATCACATGCTTATTCCCTTGCCACACACTTTCAACCTCATTGGGTCTCCCTCCTTTTGCTCACAAACAACTCCATTTTTGCTCACACACTAAGGCTTAGCCGTCCCCTGCTCTGTCCCTTGTCTATACCTCACTTGCCCCGCACCCCCAAGCCATCCCTTGCTCACTCCCCTAACTGCTCCTCACTTATAGGCTCACTCCCTCCAGCTACACCAATCCCACCCATCGCCCCCGACCCCACCCTATTCACATTCTCACCCACCCCATCTTGGTCACATGCAGGAAACTACAAAGGGTTGTGAACATAGACCAGTCCATCATGCAACCTATTGACTCCGTGTACACTTCTCGCTCCTTCAGAAAAGCAACCAGCATATTCAAGGACACCATGCATCCCAGACATATTCTCTTCCATCGAGAAAAAGATACGAAAGTCTGAGATCATGTACCAACTGACTTAAGAATAGATTCTTCCCTGCTGCTGTCAGATTTTTGAATGGACCTATTATATATTAAGCTGATCTTTCCCTTTGCCCTACCTCTAACTACAACACTATATTCTGTACTGTCTTTTCCTTCTCTCTACTCTATGATGATATGCTTGGTCTGTATTGTGCACAAGAAACAATACTTTTCACTATATCCCACCACGTGACACTAATAAATCAAAATAAAATCAAGCACGCTTACTCCCTCCAAATGCCACTCACTTGCTCCTTCCATTCACCCTTCATACAAACGCTCCCTCCAGCCACCCCTTGCTCACACACCGTTACCCCTGCACCCTCACTCGCACGTTCAACCCTACCAACTGCCTCTTGTTCGTACTTTTACCTTACCTCCACCGTCACATACACATTTGTTCTCCTGGCTATCCCTTGCTGCTTATTCCCCTGCGCGCCCCCCAACATTCACCCACTTCTATGCCAGTTACTCACCTACTTCCCCTTGCTGCCCTGTCCCTTGCCCTCCCCACCCTGTCCCTTGCCCTCGTCCATCCCCACGCTCCTTTATCCCCACCTGCTGACCCTCCCCCACAGCCCCATCCAGTGCCCACACCATTTGTCCCTCGCCCACAGCACCCCCCCCCCCTCACCCTCATGAGAACACAGAAATTAGCAGGAGGCGGCAAATTCAGCTCTTTGAGCCTGCTCTTCCATTCAATCAATCATAGCTTGACCCTCACCCCCATTCATGGACTGTGTTGTCAGACTTTTTACTGTCCCTCAATCACAGCCGGTTCCCTCACCGACACCGGAATCTGGGCAGAGCTGGCCCAGGTGCAGCCAGGCCGCTGTCGGTCCCCCGGCTCGGGAGCTACCTACCCAGGTACTTGCGGATCTCCAGCAGCAGGGCCGGGGCCCCGCCGTTCAGTTGGTAGCAAAGCGAAGCCAAACTCAGCAAGAGCACTGAGGCCAGGCAGAAGCCATAGTCCCGTTGCGAGCACTTGAGCAGCTTCCTCAGCACCATCATCAGCTGCCGCACCCGGACTGATCCACCGCCCATCGGGCACCGGCAGCAGCCGCTCTCCCACAGCAGCCACCACACACCCCACTGCGGCCTCAACCTCAAACTGACAGACAACACGCTCCAGCTCCGCCACAGCAACAATGCTCGGTCCTCCACATACATCGCCCTCTGCAGCTCCAGCTCCGCCACAGCAACAATGCTCGGTCCTCCACGTACACCGCCCTCTGCAGCTCCAGCTCCGCCACAACAACAATGCCCGGTTCTCCAGGTACACCGCCCTCTGCAGCTCCTGCTCCGTCACAACAACAACGCCCGGTCCTCCAAATACACCGCCCCCTGCAGCTCCAGCTCCGCCACAACAACAATGCCCGGTCCTCCAGGTACACCGCCCTCTGCAGCTTTAGCTCTGCAAGAAGTCTCACAACACCAGGTTAAAGTCCAACAGGTTTATTTAGTAGTAAACGTCACATCATGACGACCATCGCTTCAGCTCTGTCACAGTAACAATGCTTGGTCCTCCACATACACCGCCCTCTACAGTTCAAGCTCTGCCACAACAACAATGCCCAGTCCTCCAGTGCCCTCTGCAGCTCCAACTCCACCACAACAACAATGCCCAGTCGTCCAGGCACACCGTCCTCTGCAGCTCCAGCTCTGCCATAACAACAATGCCTGGTCCTCCACATATACCCGCCCACTACAGCTCCAGCTCCACTACTGCTAGATGCTGGTTTCTTGGACAAGCGGAAACATCCACCTTGTCAAAAACCCCCTGAATCAGGACCCTGACCTTCCCATTGCTTGGCATTTTAACACACAATCCTGCTCCCATGCCCACATGTCTGTCCTTGGCCTGCTGCAATGTTCCAGCGAAGCTCACCACAAACTGGAGGGACAGCATCTCATCTTCTGACCAGGCACTTTACAGCTTTCTGGTCTCAACATCGAATTCAACAACTTCAGATCTACTCCATCTCGACCCCTTTGTTTTCATTTTATTTAATTTTCAACTGTTCTCTACCTTTTTTCCGTTTTTGTCTTTATTTTTCTTCCCTCCACAATTCTTTTCTATTTTATCCCCCATTTTCTTACCTTTCTTTCCTTTTTTCTCAATTTTATCTCTCTCTCACCCATCTCCTCCTCCCCCCACATCTTCATCTGTCTCAGCTTACCCTCTGATTTCTGTCTGGCCGGTCACACCCTTTATTCTCTCTATGGGCTGTCATTAGCAGCCTTTCCTCTTGTCTTTGTGGCTATGATTCATCTTTCAATCCCTCACCCAGCAGTATAAATATCACCCACTTTCTACACCTTTTAGCTTTGACAAAGGATCATTTGGACTCGAAACGTCAGCTCTTTTCTCTCCTTACAGATGCTGCCAGCTCTGCTAAAATTTTCCAGCATTTTCTCTCTTGGCTATGGAACATTCTATTAGCTTGCCTAATTGCTTGCTGTATCTGTATATGATTCTTTTGTAATTCACGCACACAAACATCTCTGCACCTCAGAGCTCTGCAATCTCTCAACATTTAGATAATAAGCTTTTTTATTCTTCCTACCAAAATGGACAATTTAACATTTGCCCACACTATTCTCCATTTAGCAAATTTTAGCCCACTCGCTTAACCTATGTCCCTTTGTAGCCTCCTTACATCCTGTTCACAATTTACTTTCCTACCAATCTTTCTGTCATCAGTAAATTTAACAACCATCCCTTCAGTCCTTTCATCCAAGACATTTATATAAATTGTAACAAGTTGAAGCCCTGGCACTGAGCCTCGTGGCACACGACTCATCACACCTTGCCAACCAGAAAAAGACCCATTTATGCTAACTGTTTCCCAATATCTAGTCAATCTTCAATCCATGCCAATATGTTACTCCTACACCATGAACTTTTATTTCCCGCAATCACTTTTTATGTGGCACCTTGTCAAATGCTCTTCAAAATCTAAGTACAGCACATCCACTGATTCTCCTTTATCCATAGCACATCCTTCAAAGAACTCCAATGAATTGGTTAGGCATGATTTTCCTCTCAAAATCATGCTGAGTCTGCCCGATTGCCTTGAATTTTTCCAAGTGCTCTGCTATAACATCTTTAATAATGGCTTCAATTTTTTTCTTGTGACAGATGTTAGCCTCCACCAGAGCAACAACAGCCGATCCTCCAATTACACCGCTCCTTGCAGCTTCAGCTCCTTCAAACAATGGGTAGTCCTCCAATTGCAGCACCCTCTGCAGCCTGACTCCACACACATCAGTCAGTGCAGAACCACACAGTTACTTGTGGAAAAAGCCATCCTTCTCCTAATCATTTCCTGATTTACAAGTTACAAGCTCTGACACTGTGTATCACATAGTGGCAACAGTGCAGAAGGAGACCTTTCATTTTGCTGTGTCCATGCTGGCTCTCTGGAAAAGTAAACTGACTGTTCCCACTCACCCACTGTCCACCCTTAGCCCTGCAGAAGTTATTTTCTTCAAGTAATCATCCAACTATTCTTTGGAAGCCACGAGTGAATCTATCTCCTTCCCACTCTCAGACAGCACATTTCAGATCCTAACCGCTCACTATGTAAACAGGTTTCTCCTCATCTTGCTCTTTTCTCGCCATATTTGCCTCAAATAAGATGATGAATGGGATGGATAGGATAGAGGTGGAGAGCCTCTTCCCGCTCAGAAAGGACAGTAGGACTAGGGGGCACAGCCTCAAGATAAAGGGGGGGGCGGTTTAGAACGGAGTTGAGGAGGAACTTCTTCACTCAAAGAGTGGTGAATCTCTGGAATTCTCTGCCTGTTAAAGTGGTGGAGGCTGCCTCGCTAAATATTTTTAAGACGTGGGTTGATGGATGGGTTTTTGATAAGCGAGGGGATTAAGCGTTATGGGGAGAGGGCGGGAATGTGGAACTGAGCCACGACAGATCAGCCATGATCTTACTGAATGGCGGGGCAGGCTCAAAGGGCTGGATGGCCTACTCCTGCTCCTATTTCTTATGTTCTAAATCGTTGATCTTTGTTCTTGATCCTTCTGCCGAGGGGAGCAGTTTCTCCCTATCTACATTGTACAGAGCCCTCATGATTTTGAGCACATTGATCAAATCTCCTCTCAAATTTTTCTTCTCTAAAGAGAACAATCGCTGATCTATTTCACCGATGGCTCCAGGGATTTGTTACATGTGTGAGAGTGTAACGGTAAGCCCAGCAACTGCTAGATCAATCAGTTTAACCTCAGTGGTGGGGAAACCTTCAGAAATCATATTTCAGGGTGAAAAATGAGTTAATTGGGCAAACACAGATGAAGGGAAGCCAGGATGGATTTGTACCCCTCCAATGGGGTGGCATGGTGGCAGAGTGATTAGCATTCCTACCTCACAGTGCTAGGAAACCAGGTTCAATTCCACCCTTGGGTGACTGTCTTTGCGGAGTTTGCATGTTCTCCCTGTGTCTGCATGGGTTTCCTCCGGGTGCTGAGGTTTCCTTGTACAGTTCAAAAATATGTGGGTTAGGTTGCTTACCAAACGAAGTTGTTCCTTATGTTAGGAGGATTAGCAGGGTAAACATGTGGGGCTATGAGCATAGGGCCTGGGTGTCATGCTCTGTGTCAGTGTCACTGCAGATTCAATGGACTGAATAGCCTCCTTCTGTACTGTTGGGATGCCATGATTCTCTGAGCAACTGGGCATCCTCAATTTTACTTGCCCCACCACTGGCCTTCAGCTACCCAAGTGCTAAGCTCTGAATTTCCCTCTCTAAACCTCGTGATGATAATGTGCGATTAATATATTTTCTGTTGAGGGGGACTGTTTTGAAATTCAGTATTTTGTTACAAGCAGTCAGTTTGTTTGGAGGGAATGCAGCATATGCTGAGGAGGCAAAATAGTAACTAATTTTACCTAGGAATGTGTTACTTGGTGGAATTTCACATTAACTTCATTGCAATGTTGCCTTGAATGTAAGCCTTGTGACTAATAAAATAAATTTTGCAGAGGATTTAATGCATTTTTGTTTACTTTCACTATCTTGGGATTTCAGACTGGCTTGACAGAGTCATGTGATGTTAAGCTAATGAGAGGAGCTAGGTCTGCAACAAGGATTCTGTGCTGGTTTTCATTTCAGTTTTAGAATCGCTGGAAGTCAGAGATTTTCTGCAAGCTGCTGAAACTCATTTTTTGTCACTGAAAGCTCGAAGACTGTTAACAAAGTTTAAAGCAAGTATATAAGAACATAAGAAATAGGAAATAGGAGCAGGAGTAGGCCATCTAGCCCTTCGAGCCTGCCCCGCCATTCAATAAGATCATGGCTGATCTGTCGTGGCTCAGTTCCACTTTCCCGCCCTCTCCCCATAACCCTTAATCCCCTCTCTTATCAAGAACCCATCAACCCGCTTCTTAAAAATATTTAGCGAGGCAGCCTCCACCACTTCAACGGGCAGAGAATTCCAGAGATTCACCACCCTTTGAGTGAAGAAGTTCCTCCTCAACTATTTGTGTGGTCAGGTGACCCATGACCTCAGATTGTTATGGAAATATTGATTCTTTTCATGGACATGGATAAAAACGTGAAAACTGGAAGGAAAGTTTAAATCTAGCCGGACTCTGCAATTTGCAAACTGGAACAGACAGTTTTCACACAACAGGCTTTGGACAGTCAACTTCCCACTGAAAGCAGACAGGCTTGGAACTGCCTGGCCAGGCGCTAATGGTCACATTGGTTCAGAATGAATTGCTGTTTACTTGTTCAGTGAACCTTTGTTAGAAGAATGCTACACACACTTGGTGGCTCCCAGCTCAGTAAGGGGAAAGAGGCTTAACGTGACAAGGATTGGACATGGGCCAAGTGTGTGAAAGGAGCAACCTGGAGCCCTAGATCTCTCTCTCTCTCTGCCTTTTTGCAGTTTTTCCAACGGCATCTTGGGACATCATCTTTGACTGGCAGCCAAGCAGCACAGCTCCTTCAGCTCCTCGTACCTCATGATGAGCATCATCAGACTGACCAGACCCAGAAGATCACCCTGGTGAGATGACCCGAAGACCAGAATTAGCCCTAGATGAGAAGGGAAGCCCAAATCCATGACTACAGGTTCTGAAACATCAGGCAACAATCAAAATCCGAGAATAGCCTGTCCCAGCCTTAATGAATATCTATTACCAGTTTTTTCAGATAAACAGTTCAAATATACTGATAGGGTGTAGCGAATCCTCAGAAGCATGTGTTAAGAAGTAGATGATTTAAGACTGTTTTCTGAAGAATCCTGTGAAGAGAATGAATATCAGTTTTCCTTGATAAAGTGTTCAATAAAGTTGTATTGGACCTTCACCTGACTCTTGTCCCCTTAGTTTATCTTACCATATAAGCACTTGAGTTAAAAAAAGTGGTTAAGGTTAGTCAGGGTACATTTTCTCACTGTTCACTTTATAACACTTAGATTTGTTAACTACTTTAAAAGTGGTCTTTAAGTCTATAAGAGAAATATTGCTTGATTGGAACTGAATAGTGCTGAGTTAGAAGTCAAAAGATGTTTCTTTTCATGTTAAAAGATTGTTCAACAGTTAAGAATTAAACTGTTTCATCTGTTAAGAGTTATACAAACTATGTTAAGAATAAAGCTTGTTTTGATTAAAAAAACACTAATTTGTTAGTGAAATTACTCTTGAGGCGAAGCATTCTCTCTTCGCATTAATGCCAAAATAGAAAATTTGTTGGGGTCTAGCCTGGCTTCCTAATATTCCTTGGGGCTTCTGATCTTAACACTCTCCACTACCCTGCTTCTGAAACCTTACCTCTTTGATCATGATTGTGGTCATCTTCTCTCACATCTGGGACTGTTTCATGTTTTATTAATGCTCACCAAGTTGTTGTTAAAACCTTATTGGATATGACCAGGAATTTTCAGGAAATTCAGGCGATTTCATCCAATTGTTACTTTATTGAAAAAAAAAGTTTCAATATTATTCTGCTAAATGGAACAGGTAAGAATATTTACACATACATACCTCGCAAGGTACACATTTGATTGACTACACTTTATAAGAATGTTTTGTTACCAGTATGTTATAGTTACTTACATTGTTAAGGAAACATATAATAAGTTACTTAAATATTCTCAAATACACAAAGTGCATCAGTTTAATTTTGTGCTGCTTTTCAATATTTTCAATTTACTGTCAACATTTATGATGGGGGTGTGGACTTTGACCAGATGTCCCAAGACACACAGTCCAATTCCTAAGTAACGTCAAAGCCAAAAGGAGAATCAGAAGCTTATATTTAAAAAAAAACATTTCATCCGACACAAAAAGAGCCTGCAGTATTGTTAAAATGCTGAAGTGGTGGAAATATGATGTAACAACTAAAGAACTGGAGTTAGTTATACAGAATTCTTGTACATTGAGCAACAGATTGTATTGTTACATTATTAAAAAATCTAGACCTGAAATTCTGGTACTACCGGCTGTGTAGAAAGGAAAGAAATTAGGCAGAACCCGCTTCCGCTGGAGTGTGCAACAGGCAGAGATTCTGGTCAGTGGAGGCACCCATGGTCCCCTTTATTAAGGATCAGGGTGGGGAGGGTGGGTGTGTCCTGTCTGTGAAGTCCTTGCTGACGCTACTGGAATTATACTCCCTTGTGCCTTGCATGAGGCCTAATGGAACATGTTCCAAAACTTGGCACGACCGAAGGCCATTGACCCTGGAACCAAAGATAAGATTCTTCTCCTTGGCCAGAGGCATGAGACAGAGTGAGATTCCTGGAATTTTGGGGTCAAGGATAATGAGAAAAGGGTTGGGAGACAGAATAACAGGATGGAGCTCCAGTTAAATAGATGACACAGGCATGCAAGTACGTGGGCTCCTGCTGTAACTGTAATTTCTATGATTCTACAAAATAAACTGTTCCTTGATCTGAAATCTACAGGTACAATGAGAATAATATATCAGAACGTAAAGAATTAATTCTGATCATCCTAATTCCTCTTCTACTTTACGGGATCCAAGTTTTGCTGTGATTATAAAGGCAACATACGATACATAGTGACATGATACAGACAGGCTCAAAACTGACCAGAACACCTGACATCTTTGTACCATCACTAAATATTAAATGGATGTATTTTACTTTTTAGCATTAAGACACATTTTCACTTCTAGGATACTTTGATGTTATGACGTTTGCTGAGGAAAGCAAAGTAAATACTGTCAGATAATAATCCAATCTTCACTGATTGAGTATGGGTCTAAAGTTGACAGTTAAAGTTTATAGATTTGAGTATGAATGTAGACTGGTCAGAGGGATCTTCTCACTGAGTATGGGTCTAGATGTACAGTGCGAGAAATCTTCATAGACCAAATATGGATCTTGAATGTTCAGTGAGAGGGATGTTCTCACTGAGTAGGAGTTTAGAATGGACACTGTATGGTCTCCAATGGAGAGTATAAGGGATGTTCATACTGAGAATGGACCTGATTTGCAATTCAATGACTGTTATTTGTGCAATCTTGATTCAGGACTCAACGGTAATTTGAAACAGGAATGGCTGAGTTCTCAAACGTGGGTTTACATGTAACCCAGTCAGAACTAAATGCTGGCAATTTCCTCAGTGGAAACCCTGTCTACACGGCTACCTAAGCGCCGTGTTGGCCAGCCTGTAGAATTGCCCACCTCTCTTGAGTAGGTTTACAGCCAAACGTTCAACTTCACTCTGCTTCCTGTTTGAAGTTTGTACGGCTGCGTTATCAACAGCTCCTGCAGTACAAAGTCTATCACAGATACAGAATGAAAAAATTAAGGGTACCCAGTGCATGTCTGTTTTCATGTAATGATTACTCTGGTGACACGCTGGCTCTTAACTCCAAGAGTTGAAATATGCTTTCTAAATTAAGCCTTTATCTTGATGCAGAGTGCTGTGTGAAGTGCTGGGCATGTAACGATACACAGGACTGTCCTATGAAGATCAGCTCCTTGAAGACTCAGTAGGTATTTCTAGGGCTGTGGCTTTTTTGCTCATCTTGTCAGAGGAACTTGGAATCTAAACATCAAACAAAGAGACAGGAAGTTAATAACTCAGGATGATCTCTCTTGGCCAGAGATAACTAACATAAGATTCAATGACTGGTCACTAGCAGGTGCATGGACCAGGATGGGTAGATATCATTCTATCTCTATTTCAAAGTAATTAATTCTGTTCTATATATTTCATTTACAAATTTCTTATTCTGCATATTATTCAAGGTAAGTGGCTCACCACCAACTTTTCAAGTGCAACTAGCCTAGCCAGTGATGGTCACATCCTGTGAACAAGTACATTGCTCAGGATGACTGTAAACTTGCCACACTGAAGATTGAAACAGCACATCCCATTTGTTTTAATTCATTCATGGGATTTGGGCATCATTGGCTAGGCCAATACATAATACCCATCCCCTAATGCCCTTGAGATGGTGATGGTGAGTTTGCCTTCTTGAACCATTGCATTAGGTACACCCGGAGTGCCTTCAGAGAGGGAGTTCTGGGATTTTGATCCAGCAACAGTGAAGGAACGGCCTTATATTTCCATGTCAGAACGGTGGCTTGGAGGGGAACCTCCAGGTGGTAGTGTTGCTATACATCTACTGCCCTTCCTGTTCTAGATGGCAGCAGTCATGGGTGAAGAAGCTGCTGTCTAAAGAGCTTTGGTGAGTTTGTTTTTATTCATTGGATGTGAGCATTGATGGCTGGGCCAGCACTTACTCCCCATATCTAACAGTCCTCCAACTGAGGGCATTCAAGAGTCAACCACATTGCTGTGAATCTGGAATCACATCTAGGCCAGACCAGGATAAAAAATTTCTTTTCCATTAGTGAACCAGATGGGCTTTTATGATCTTCGACAATGGTTTCATTAGATTTTTAATTGCAGCATTTATTGGGTTCCAATGTCACCATCTGACATGATGGGATTCAAACCTAGACCCACAGGGCATTACTCTGAGTCTCTGCGTTACTAGTCAAGTGGCAGTATCACGATACCACCAATTCCCTCAATGTTCCTACAGTGCACCTTGTTACACATGGCTGCCATTGCATATCAGTAACAGAAGGAGTGAATGGGCTATCAATTAAGGAGGGTGCTTTGTCCTGGATGATGTTGAGATTCTGTATTGTTGAAGCAGCACTCATGTGGAGAATATTTTATCACACTCCTGACTTCTGCCTTGTAGATGGTGGACAGGCTTTGGTGAGTCAGGAGTGGAGTTACTCACCACAGGATCTGTAGCCTCTAACCTGCTCTTGCAGCCTCAGTATTTATGTGGCTGGTCCAGTTCAGTTTCTGGTCAATGGGAACCCCCAAGATGTTGATCATGGGGGAGTCAGCAATATTAATGCCACTGAATTTCAAGAGGTGACAGATCTTCTCTTGTTGGAGATGGTCACTGCCTGGCACTGGTGTGGCACCAATACTACTTTGCTATTTCTCAATACAAGCCTGGGTATTATCCAGGTCTTGCTGCAATTGGACATGGGAGTCACAGACATCATACTTCTGGTCTTATGGTGGAAGGAAGGTCACTGATGAAGCAGCTGAAGATGGTTGGGTCTAGGACACTACCCTAAGAAATTCCTGCAGTAATGTCCTGGAGCTGAGATGATTGACCTTCAACAAACACAACTATCTTCCTTTGTGCTAAGTACGAATCCAACTAGCAGATAATTTCCCCCCCTGATTCTCACTGACTCCAGTTTTGCTTAGGTTCCTTGATGCCGTACTTGGTCAAACGTTACCTTGATGTCAAGGGCTGTCACTCTCCCCTCACCTCAGGCATTCAGCTCTTTTGTTCATGTTTGGACCAAGGCTGTAATGAAGACAGGAACTGAGTTGCCCTGATGGAACCCAAACTGAGCGCCCATGAGTAGATTACTGTTGAGCCAGTGCCATTTGATACTACAGTTGATGACCCTTCCATCACTTTGCTGATAATTAAGAGTAGGCTGATGGGGTGGTAATTAGCCGAGTTGAATTTGTCCTGCTTTTAATGCAAAGGCAGTCTTCCACCTTGCTGGGTAGATGCCGTGTTGTAGCTGTACCAGGACAGCTTGGTTGAAGTGAAGCAAAGATATTGCATTAATATTGTCAGGGCCCAGTATCTAATATCCTTCAGCCATTTATTGATATCACATGGAGTGAAAGCAATGGGCTAAACACTAGCATCTGTGATGCTGGGGACCTCATGAGGAGGCCGAGATGGACCATCCACTCGGCACTTCTGGTTGTAGATTGTTCTAAATGCTTCAGGCTTATCTTTTGTGTTAAAGTGCAGGGCTCCTCCATCATTGAGGACAGGGAGCCTACTCCTCTGGTTCTCATAGAATCTCTACAGTGTAGAAGCAGACCATTTGGCCCACTGAGACTGCACTGACCCTCCAAAGCGTATCCTACCTAGGCCCACCCAACCCCCTGCCCTATCCCACAACCCAGCCCACCCATTATGGCTAAGTCACTTAACCTACTCACTAGGGATAATTTAGCATGGTCTGTCAATCGAACCTCCACATCTTTGGAATTTGGGAGGAAACCAGAGCATCCAAATGAAACCCATGCAGATAAGGGAGAATGTGCAAACTCTATACGGAAAGTGACCGGAGGCTGGAATTGAACCCAGCTCCCTAGCACCGTGAGGCAGCAGTGCTTCTTTACCTTTCCAAAAGAACTTGAAAAAAAATGGTGTGAACTTTCAAAATGTTTATGAGACAAGTCATTAACTAATATAAATATAATTGCGCTTTTCTATTCCAAACTCTGCAAAGGAAAAATAATGCAGAACATTACATGACAGGAAGAGGAGAAAAGTAGCATTGTGTACAAAGGGAGAGAGATTAAGGAGCTCTGCAGGGGGACCTGACTGTCCTGGTACACAAATCACAAAAGGTTAGTATAAAGATACAGCAAGTGATCTGGGAGGCAAGTGGAATAGTGATGAACTATAAAAAAGGGTTGATTTGCTCCAGTTGTAGAAGGTCTTGGTGAGACCACATCGAGAGTATTGTGTACATTTTTGGTTTTCTTATTTAAAAGGTAGGAAGCAATGCAGAGAAGAATCACTCAACTGATTCCTGGGATGAATCATAGATTCCCTACAGTGCAGAAGCAGGCCATTCGGCTCAATCACCCCAGCCCTATCCCCATAACCGTACTTATTTATCCTACCAACCCCCCAACACTAAGGGGCAATTTAGAATAGTCAATCAACCTAACCCGTGCGTCTCTGGAGCGTGTAAGGAAACCAGAGCACCCGAGGAAACCCACGCAGACATGGGGAGAATGTGCAGGCTCCATGCAGACAGTGACCCAAGCCGGGAATTGAACCCGGGTCCCTGGCGCTGTGAGACAGCGGTGCTAACCACTGTGCCAACTTGCCACCAAAGAGTTTGTTGTATGAGGAATGTTTGGGCAGGCTGAATTTGGAAGAATGAGAGGTGATCTTATTGGAACAAGTAAGATCCTGACAGGACTTGACAGAGTGGATGCTAAAGGGATCATTCCCTGGTGCGAGGGTCATTCATTTCAGACAGAAAGAGGAGTAAGTTTAGAGGTTTGCTAGCCTCTGGAATTCTCTTCCCCAGAGAGCAGAGGGGGCTGGGTCACTGAATATTTTTAAACCTGAGTTAGATACATTCTTGACTTACACGGGAGTCAAAAGACCACAGGCTGAATGATAGAGGCCTTGTTTGGATCAGTCATAATCGTATCAAATGGTAGACGGAAAGGGTTCAAATGGGCCACACTCCTGCCCCTAATTTTTTAAGAAGTTCACTCGTGGGATACGGGTGCCACTGACTGGTCAACATTTATTGCCCATCCCTGGTTGCCCAAGGGCAGTTGAGAGTCAACCACATTGCTGTGGCTCTGGAGTCACATGTAGACCAGACCAAGTAAGCATGGCAGATTTCCTTCCCTAAAGGGCATTAGTGAACCAGATGGGTTTTTCTGACAATCAACAATCGTTTCAAGGTCATCAGTAGATTTTTAATTCCAGATTTGTTTCAACTGAATTCAAATTCCACCATCTGCCATGGCAGGGTTTGAAACCGGGTCCCCGGCACATTGGCTGAATTTCTGGATGTATAATCTAGTGATAATACCACTATCGCCTCATCCTGTTCTAATCAGATGCAAGGGCTTAAAATCAGGTTAGTAGTGTGCACTAAGCAAGTTAATGGGGGAAAGATGTGTGACACTAGTCATGCCTTGGGGTGACAAAGACATGGATAGGATTTCAGTGACAGTTAGGCTATGGCAAGCGCAGAGTTGCACACAGTTATGCCGATGGAGAGAGGCTTTCTTAATGATGTATGTTATATGCTGGTTCCCCAGAACACTAGCTGAGATTCTGGATTAATAGTCCGACGATAATACAACTTGGCCATTGCCTCCCCTGGCATTCGTATGTTCGTAGCAGTAACAGCTGTTATTAAGGCACAGTTTAAAAAAAAAGGCACAGCATGAGAAAGAAAAATAGCAAATTATGAAATAAATAGTAATGGGAGAGAGAGGATGAAGGGTCATGCAGGGGAAGGGAGGGTGAAGGGTCACGCAGGGGAAGGGAGGGTGAAGGGTCACGCAGGGGAAGGGAGGGTGAAGGGTCACGCAGGGGAAGGGAGGGTGAAGGGTCACGCAGGGGAAGGGAGGGTGAAGGGTCACGCAGGGGAAGGGAGGGTGAAGGGTCACGCAGGGGAAGGGAGGGTGAAGGGTCATGCAGGGGGAGGGTGAAGGGTCATGCAAGGGAAGGGAGGGTGAAGGGTCATGCAGGGGAAGGGAGGGTGAAGGGTCATGCAGGGGAAGGGAGGGTGAAGGGTCATGCAGGGGAAGGGAGGGTGAAGGGTCATGCAAGGGAAGGGGTGAAGGGTCATGTAAGGGAAGAGGTGAAGGGTCATGCAAGGGAAGGGGTGAAGGGTCATGCAAGGGAAGGGGTGAAGGGTCATGCAAGGGAAGGGGTGAAGGATCATGCAAGGGAAGGGGTGAAGGATCATGCAAGGGAAGGGGTGAAGGGTCATGCAAGGGAAGGGGTGAAGGGTCATGTAAGGGAAGGGGTGAAGGGTCATGCAAGGGAAGGGGTGAAGGGTCATTCAAGGAAAGGGGTGAAGGGTCATGCAAGGGAAGGGGTATGTAGGGGAAGTGGTGAAGAGTCATGTAGAGGAAGTGGTGAAGTATCATGCAGGGGAAGGGATGAAGGAACTATGATATTTACTGATGTAGAATGAGGTTTCTTGATTAAAATACTCACTGCCATTCGATGTTGCTTGCGGAGTTGTTTAACTCTTACGAGCTCCATAGCCACAGCCACATGTTCTACAGAATATCCCAGATCTGCTGCATATCTTTGTAACAGGACTGTTGGAATCCCGCATCTGCCGTGCTGCAGCATCATAAAAGGACATACTCGCATCAAGAAAGTATTACGATGAATTTTAAATTAAAATAATTAAAAATGGAACTAGTTACTAGTTCAGTGACCTCCTGTTAGTTAAATCATGACCAGTATTTACAGATCAGATCCAACGATACTTGATTGACTAAATGTGAGCTGACCAGCCAATTTGATTGGTAGCTTCACAGGCATTTGGTTCTTCCATTAATGGCCAATCTGTGATAGCTCTGAATATTTATTGATGTAGAATCTGTGGTAGATGTTTAATGAGTTGTCACCATTGGTATCAATCAGTTTTCTTTTATTCATTCACGGGATCTGGGTGTCGCTGGCTCGGCCAGCATTTGTTACCCATCCTCAGTTGCGCTCGGAGCGATTCAAGATTTCAGAGGGCATTTTAAGACTCAATCACTTTGCTGTGGATCAACACCAGGTTAAGATCCAACAGGTTTATTTGAAGTTCACTCTCTTGATGAAGGAGCAGCGTTCCGAAAGCTCGTGATTCCAAATAAATCTGCTGGACTTTAAACTGGTGTTGTGAGACTTCTTACTGTGCCCACCCTCGTCCAATGCCAGCATCTCCACACCGTGGATCTGGAGTCACATGTAGGCTGGGCCAGGTAAGGACAGCCGATTTCCTTTTCTAAAGGACATGTGTGAACCATGTGGATTTTTACAAGCATCATCAATGGTTTCATGGTCATCAGTAGATTCTTAACCCCAGATTTTTACTGAATCCAAGTTTTACCATCTGCCATTTGGATTTTGAACTTGGGTCCCCAGAGCATGACCCTGGATCTGGATCAGTAGTCCAGTGACAACACCACTACCCAACTGCCTAGCTTGGAGAGGGTAGAGGAGGGTGGGGGAGGTCAAAATTCCAGCATTTCTGTCCCCACTGCCTGTGATTCCAGAAGTTGACCCTCTCTCAAATTATGAGATACCAAATAGCAAAAGAGAAAATGCTGGAAAATCTCAGCAGGTCTGGCAGCAGTTATCAGAGCTTTGACAAAGGATCATCTGGACTTCAAACATCAGCTCTTTTCTCTCTCTACAGATGCTGTCAGACCTGCTGAGATTTTCCAGCATTTTCTCTTTCAGTTTCAGATTCCAGCCTCCACAGTAATTTGCTTTTATTAATTTTAACAAGAATCCAAATGATGCCCGGGATTGCCAGAGTGGTTTAATGGCAACGTAGTTTGGTGGTGGAAGCAAAAGTAAAAACACACACTGGAAGAGCCGCACAGTGAGAGGCAGGTTAGTGAATGCTGACCTCTGCAGTCACCACAGCATCTCAGTGAAGCATCTCGCAGCCACAAGCATCCATTGCCTAAGAATCCCAAGCAAGCAATGCTCACCCGTTCTTAGCTTACATCCTCCTTCCTGGATGACCCATTGCCACTTCGGGGCAGAAGAGGAAAACCAGGAGGAAGAGAATGGCAAGAACTGGCAAAAGAATATTAAACCAGGGACACAGTGAGGAACTGGGTACTGAGGACAAAGATGTGCAGGGGCCCCTGAAGAAGCAGGCCTGAATCACATTTAGCACAGGAGAATGGATGTGTCAGGAGATGGCTGTGTGTGTGTGTGTGTGTGTGTGTGTGTGTGTGTGTGTGTGTGGGGGGGGGGGGGGGGGGGGGTGGGGGGTGGATGGGGCGGTCGGCAGTGATATAAAATCATCCCGAGTGCAAGCGACTAGAGTAAGCAATCTGATCAGGAATGTCAGCAATGATCAGAATGTCAACTCCACCCAGGTCCACCTTTCTCAGGAATTAGATGTCTCACAGCTGCTTACTGCGTCTGCACTGTAAACACTCAGTGTAATTCACCTGGCGATTCGCTCTCCCTTAAACTGGGCTAACCGACTCGGCGCGAGCAATAGAACAGCTGCCCAAGAGGAATAGTCAGTGTTTGTACCTTGTCAGAGAAGGGCTGCTCTGTCAGGTCAATTGTTTCCGATTCCAGTTTATTTTCTATTAGCATTTCCAGTTCTACTTCTTTCCTCCACGAGGCTTTCCTTCCAGATACAGCGGACAACTTAACTCCCAGCTGTGGCGGACAGGCAGTCTCCTGCTGTGCAGTCTCTGATAAGCAAGAAGGTTGAGTAGCCACGGTTGAGTTGACAACCTCTGCGGTGGGACACTGGACATGCATGTTAGTGGCCGCTCCGTACCTACTGGCGACGGAAGGGGCTGACTTGTTTAAAATAGCAGGCACGGGATGGATGCCATTTCTCATTTTCTCTCTGCATTTCTTGGCAGGTACTGGAGGTGGCTGGGAAGGGTTTCTGGAATGTTCCCCCTTACCAGTTGCAAGTTTCTTACTCTCTGTTGAAGTACAAATCCTAGCTCCCACTCGATGCCCTTCCGTGAAATGGTGGTTTTGTTGAAAGCTTGGAGGCTGGAGTATTGCTGGTTGATTGGGTAGATCGCACTTTATAACTGAAGATGGGGTGTTCTTATCTTCTGAGAACTGACATGGGTTGGAGACCAAGTTCTTTATTTGCGTAGTTTGAAGCACTGTAGTATTGATTTGTGTGTTACGAGCTTCTGCTGTCACACATGGAACTGCACTTGGCCCCCAGAGCACTCTTGCACCACAGCGGGGTGGCTGCTCGCAGGGTATTTTCTTCATTTCTGGCTGCACATTGAATTTCCCTTGCCGAGGCAGAGCAGCACACGTTCCCGTTTCTGAGACAGTGTTTGGTGGAGAACCAGCTTTGACGTGGAGCTCATCTGATGAATGAGCTCTTTGCCACTGCCTCTGAGTGCCATGGGAATGTGCCAAGTCCTCACAACTTACGCTGACCCTCAACTTGTGGCAACTTGTCCTTCTGAAGGGCACTGAATGGCCATGGTAACCAAAACGTCTGTAGAGTGACTTTAGGGAACTACATGGGACCGGGGGCTTTGCGGCGTTCTTCTCTTCACCTCTTCCAAGGTGCAAATTCTCAATGGATTTTGCGAGGTGAAGTTCTGGAGAGTTTGTTGAGCACTTGAACTGTGGCCTGAGGTTTGCCGATGACCCGGTGGACACTAATGGCCAAGATTTTCTGCTTTTCCCTAAAAACAAGTAAAATCAATTAGATGCTGAAAATGTAAACACAATAATTTCAATCAAAAGCAGTTCTATCTGACCAACAGCAGGAATAATGCCCAGCTGGCAACATCAGCTCAGTCACTCCCATCTCAGCTTGAGAGTTGAATTTAGTAATGGACATGAGGCAATTGTGGAAAAATAGAATTGAATTGAAATGTAGGTCAATCATAAAGATTTACAGCCTCTCACCTCCCCTCTCCCCTTAAACCTATGCCCTCTAGTTTTAGACTCCCCTATCTTTGGGAAAAGATGTTGACGAACTGATCTATGCCCCTCATTATTTTATAGACCTCTAAAGGATCACTGCTAAGCCTCCTCATGATCTAACTGAATAGGGCAGGCTTGAATGGCCTCCTCCTGTACCCATGAACATTTCCTGCCCATCTTATTCATATGCTTGCCTCTATAAACACAAATCCCTTTCCTTCAATTGGCAACACCACCAAACAAAACTCTTACTGGGACATTTTGTGGCAAGAGTATCCTCTGACCCTGTTTAACATGTGGTGCTGCTTCCGAACACAATGTTTTAAAGTTTGTTTATTAGTGTCACAACTAGGCTTACATTAACACTGCAATGAAGTTACAGTGAAAATCTTCTAGTTGCCACACTCTGCTGCCTGTTTGGGTACACTGAGGGAGAATTTAGCACGGCCAATGCACCTAACCAGCACGTCTTTCAGACTGTGGGAGGAAACTGGAGCACCCAGAGGAAACCCATGCAGATATGGGGGAAAATATGCAAACTCCACACAGATAGTGACCCAAGTCAGGAACTGAACCTGGGTCCCTGGCACTGTGAGGCAGCAGTGCTAACCACTGTGCCAAAGGGACAAGTTCATGTCTATCCTCATGGCCAAAATGAACAAAAAGTGCAGAAACTCAATGAGGTTGGAGGGAGTCAACATACCAGGCTGATACCTGAGATGGCAGGTCTGTAATATGAGGAGAGACTAAGTTGGTTAAGATTATGTTCACTGGAGTTTAGAAGAGTGAGGGGGATCTCACAGAAACTTATAAAATTCTAACAGATTCAGAAGAATGTTCCCAATGGTGGGGGAGTCCAGAACTAGGGTTCATCATTTGAGGATAAGAGGTAAACCTTTTAGAACTAAGGTGAGGAGAAATATCTTCACCCAGAGGGTGGTGAATGTGTGGAATTCACTACTACAGAATGTAGCTGAGGCCAAAACATCTGATTTCAAGAAGAATTTGGTTACGGCTCTAGGGACTAAAGGAGTTCAGGGTTATTATAGGAAATGGGGATCATGATATTGAATTTGATAATCAGCCATGATTATAATGATTGGTGGAGCAGGCTTGAAGGGCTGAATGGCCTACTCCTGCTTCTAATTTCTATATTTCTATGCAGTCTGAATGAAGCATTGATTCACTCCCCTGACCTCATGTTCTCCTTGGAGAGCAGGTGTAAAGGAGGCTTCATCTTGGGACTGAAGGAAATCTTTCTCCAATGGATGTACTAAGTATCTTTCAGGAAGAGCTTCTGTTGACTCTTTCTCGGGGCAAGACTGACAAGTTATTTATTTGTCTTTCTGGTTGCATTACCTGGGGGAACCAACGGCTGTAAACAGGCCAAAGAGGAAAAAACAAAGATGTTGCAACATTCAAATTTTTAAAATCTGGACTTATTAAAGTGAAAACCCCTGAAATCCATCCTCTGGAATCACAGAATCCCTACAGTGCAGGAGGCCATTCATTCCATCGAGCTTGCAGCGACCACAATCCCACTCAGGCCTGATCCCTGTAACTCCACGTTTTTATCCAAACAATCCCCCTGACATTAAGGGGCAATTTCGCACGACCGATCAACCTAACCCACACATCTTCGGACTGTGGGAGGAAACCGGAGCACCCGGAGCAAGCCCACGCAGACACGGGGAGAATGTGCAAACTCCACAAATTCACCCGAGGCCGGAATTGAACCCGCGTCCCTGGTGCTGAGAGGCAGCAGTACTAACCACTGTGCCACCTAATCTATCAGATATATCAGCTGGTGTGCATGGCAGATGGCCCAGCAAAGGATTCTCTTATTTTTGTTCAGGAGGGCAGCAGAAGGCCTTAGTTCAATGTCTGACCCGAGAAGATGGCACCTCCAACAGTGCAACACACACCTCAGTACTGCAGTGGAAAATTAGTCTGGGTTATACATTCAAATACTTGAGAATGTGAGTGTCTTATCTGTAGAAGTAATTGCTTTGAGTTAGTTTCAGTCACTCCTACCATTCTCGGAATATCCGCTCTCCTCAAAGCAGCCTGAATCCCAGGGAACCTGCCTCTGCCTGTCGGGATCAATATGCTTATGGGAGAAATGGGGCAAGATTTCCCGCGGGGCACATTCACCAGCTGGATCTTTATCACTGTTACCTATGGGAAGAAAATATTAAAAGGCCAATTAATGTTGAGAGTATAACAGTGCAAATTATAACAAACCCGAGGTGCCAAAGACACAATGAAAACAATCATTAAACACAATTAGAGTCAGTTGCTAAGTACTGAAATTCTTCTTTATTTTGTTGTATGATGACTTTAATTTACATTAGTTAAGCTTCTCAGTAGTAGGAACTATTGCGAGGTGCTTTATGTACTAGCTGTGGCCCGTGTAGAGCCAGTCTCTGCTTTATTACTCGGATCTAGGAAACTGGGAAACACTGAGGAAACCCACCCAGACACGGGGAGAACGTGCAGACTCCACAAAGACAATGACCCAAGCCAGGAATTGAACCCAATGTCGAACCTAGGTCCTTGGTGCCATGAGACAGTAGTGCTAACCACTGTGCCACCATGCTGCCCCATAGATTCTCTATGAACGGTATGCTTTGCCTGTACAGTACATAAGAAACAATATTTATACTGTATTCCAATACAAGTGACAATAATCAATCAAATCAGCAATCAGTCAAATGGAGCGGCACAGTGGTTAGCACTGCTGCTTCATAATGTCAGGTTTGATTCCTGGCTTGGGTCACTTTCTGTGCAGAGTTTGCAAATTCTCCCTGTGTCTGCGTCGCTTTCTTCCCAGAGTTCAGATGTGCAAGTTAGGTGTATTAGAACATGGAACCCTACAGTGCAGAAACAGGCCCTTCAGCCCACTGAGTCTGCACTGACCACAATCCCACCCAGGCCCTATCCCTACACATTTACCCGCTAATCCTTCTAACTTACACATCCCAGGACACTAAGGGGCAATTTTTTTAGCATGGCCAATCAACCTAACCCGTACATCTTTGGACATATTGGTCATGCTAAATTGCTCCTTAGCGTCAGGAGGACTAGCAGGGTAAATGCATGGGGTTATGGGATAAGGCCTGGTTGGGATTATGGTCGGTGCAAACTCGATGGGCCGAATGGCCTCCTTCTGCACTGTAGGATTCTATGATTCAGTCTTAACTGTGACAGACCAGTGCAGTGTTTAAGGATGGTATGCATAGCCTGAGAGGGTGTTGAACATTATGATGTAGCTGGCCTAAAGTTATACTTGAGGAGCTAAATCAGAGTTATTCTGTTTAAATCTCTAGGAGAAAGCAGTTTACTTCAGTACAGAGGAATGGGTGAAGTCAGACAAGTGCAGTCTCTGAGACCTACGAAAAGTTCTGGATAATCTCACTTGTAACAATCATCTCCAACTGCTGGCTTTGAGCCCAAGGTTTCTGAATTTGCAGAAAAGTTGGCGACACGCTGTTGCGTATAAGAGGCTGAAGGGTTGTTGGAATGCACCTTACAGGAGGTGGTTGGAACAAGTTAGAATCCAACAGTGGAGAAGGAGACCATTCGGCCCATTGAGTCTGCACCGACCACAATCCCACCCAGGCCCTATCCCCGTAACCCCAAGCAATCCCTGATAATATGGGGCAACATGGCTTGGCTAATCCACCTAACCCGCACATCTTTGGACTGTGGGAGGAAACTGGAACACCTGCAGGAAACCCACACAGACACGGGGAGAACGTGCAAACTCCACACGGACAGTGACCCAAGCCAGGAATCGAACCCGGGTCCCTGGCTCTGTAAGGCAGCAGTGCTAACCACTGTGCTACCATGCTGCCCCAGTCAGCAAGGAAGTGAATGAGTGATGACTACCCCTTAGGGCAGGAAACGGAAACAGAGACTATGGCCAGAATTTTGCAGCCACTCGCGCCCCACTGCCGGTGCAAGGCCAGGACAGGGAGTATGGAGCTCAGCTGAATCTTCTCCATTCACTTCAGCAGGACCTGAAAACCCCGCCGGCATGAACGGCTGAAAAATTCCACCCTATTTAAATACAGCTGAGTTAGTTGGGTGAAGGAAAGGCTGAAAAAGGAATATGGGATTAGGAATATTTGCTTGCGTGGAAGGACTAGTTGAGTCAAATGTTTCCATTTCTATGGAATCACACAAAATCAAAAGCAAGGAATTAAGGGAGGAATTAGAAAATTTAAAAAAATTTGCACGGAGAATGCTATTTACCAGAAAATGGGCAGAAGTGAAACTAAAAAAAGATAAATTATCTGAAAAATAACATTTCATAACTGTGCAGTGCAAGGGAACGGGGATGTGTGGAATACTCGGAAGAATTGTCCAGTGGTTTCCTCCCACACTGCAGAATTATACAATTACACTCAGACAGTATGGTGGTCAGCGTTTCTCCAAAAGGAAGTGATTGTGTTTTTGTACATTTGAGGTATTTCAGCATCTCTAAAATGAAACCAAGGCTTTCTCTGCTTCATTAACATTTAGTGAGGGGGTGCCACAATAAAGCTTAGCATTTATTCCACGACTCTTGCCTTGATGGTATGACCCGCAATTTTTACTGCCAAATAAAGACGCTGCCCTTACTGTCATACTCGTGCAAGAGCTCGACGGCCGTCAGCAGCCGAGATCTGTGCTGCGGCTCCAGAATGTTCAGCTCGTCCAGGTCCTCCTCTTGTAGCAGTTTGAATGTGTCCAGATCTTCGTACCCGTTCAATAGCAGAGTCGGCATGTGCTGCTGTAAACGGAACAGACAAGAGTCATGGCAGCTTTTAAACGGGGCACTGGTGGAGGTCGGAGAACCTCGTCAATGGTCGGTTCCTAGGGCATAGTGCATCTGTCAACCGGCCTATCTCGTATCTCCTCCAACGGTGGCACAGTGGTTAACACTGCTGCCTCACAGCTCCAAGGACCTAGGTTTAATTCCGACCTTGGGTCACTGTCTGTGTGGAGTCTGCATGTTCTCCCCGTGTCTACATGAGTTTCCTCCGGGTGCTCTGTTTTTATTGAATCATAGAAACCCTACTGTGCAGAAGGTGGTTATTTGGCCCATCGAGCCTACGCGAACAACAATCCAACAACCCCTGGCCCTATCCTCCCAAAAGATGTGGGGGTTAAGTTGATTGGCCATGCTGAATTGACCATAGTATCAGGGGGATTAGCGAGGTAAATTTGGGGGGGTTACGGCGATAAGGCCTTTGTGAGATTGTTGTCGGTGCAGGCTTGATGGTCTGAGTGGCCTCCTTTTGCACTCCTTCTAACTTGGAAAATTACTGGTGAATAAAGGAAAGCCAGGACAGATTTGTCAAAGACAAATTGTGTTTTACTTTGATGAAATGACAGAGGATTGATGAGGGAAGTGCAGTTAATGCTTTGGAAATTAACAGAATGGGTTTAAAGGGGCAAAGTCTACATGGGAACAGGTTGAGTTAAAGGATAGAAAATCGAGAGTACTGTAGTGGTGAATGGTTTATGCCTGAAGGAGGAATCCAGTGATTTTTCCCAAGGATTGGTATTAGCACCACTGCTCTTAACAGAATATTAATGACCTGGTCTTGGGTATACAGAGCATAATTTGAAGTTTACAGATGACACACTTCACAAATGAACTAAACAGTGAGGTGGATAATAATGAACAGTAAGAGGGCACAGACGGACTGGTGAAAAGGGCTGACGCATGGCTGAGGAAATCAGATTAACATTAGCGCAAGAAGTGTTTCATTTGGTGGGTAAAATAAGAAAAGATTTGGAAACTAAAACAATTGCAATGAGGTGAAGGAACAGAAGAGACTTGTGGGAGTGGGGGGTGTAGGAACACAAATCTTGCAGGGGACAGGACAACTTAAGAATGCTGTTAAAATGTCACGTGGGATCTTTGGTTCCACAGATGGATTACAAAAGCAAGGAAGTTATGCTAAACCAATACGAAACACTAGTCAGGCCCCAGTTGGAGTACTGTGGAGAATTCCAGGCACCATATTTTAGGAAAGGTGGCTTGGCAAGATCAGAGAATGTTTGACTGGAATGGTGCCCGGATTAAAGACTTCAAGTTATAAGGAAGCCTGGAAAAACTGGGGCTGTTTTTCCAGAAGCAGAGAAGATTAACAGCTTTGATAGAGATGTTCGAAGCCAGGGACAGAGTAAACAAGGAGAAATCGTTTCCCAGTGGTCGAAGAGTCAGTCTTAATTGTCAAGAGAACCAGAGACAACATGAGGATTTGTCTGTAAACCAAGTGAGTTATGATCTGGAATAATTTGGATAAATAATTCCTTCACTGACACTGGGTCAAAATTCTAGAACTCCCTCTTTTAACAGCACCCTGGATATACCTACATTACAGGGACTGCAGCAGTTCAAGAAAGCAGCTCACTGCCACCTTCGCATGCCAGCAAAGCCCATGGCCCTTGCATGAATTTTTTTTAAAAATTGAAGGGACGATGCGGGGGGGAAGAGCAGAGTGGGGGATTTAAGTTCATGGCTTTTTCTTAAAGAGCCGGTATGAGCACAGTGGGATGAATGGCTCCGTTCTGTGCTGTATGATTCTACTTTCTCAAGTCTGTTCCTGGGCTTGCCATGCAGTTTGGAGGATCAGCCTGCTCTTGGGGGCTTGTGAGCAATTTGGGGACCACCTGTAGGTCTGCTTTTGGGAAAAACTGGAGGACCTGCTCAAAGGCCTGCTCCTGAAGTTTGGGGGAAAAGCCAAGCACCTTTTGTTGTTGTTATTGAAATAGCATTCAATAGTAGCACTCAATATTTTGTTGTTGATGAGATTGAAATAGCATGGAGTCCTAAATACGCCACAGGTCCGGATTCCAATATACCCAGGAGGATCCTGCATGTTTTTAGTACGCGGCCTGGATACCTATCTTAAGCGGTCTCCAAAATTTTATCGAGCATGAAGAAGTCTGTACATTGCAATTCTTGTCTTGTTGCTCTGATAATTTGACCCACACCATTCACAAGAGAATTTAGAATCATAGAATCCTGCAGTGCAGAAAAAGGCCATTTGGCCAATTGGATCTACACTGACCACAATCCCACCCAGGCCCTATCCCCCTAACCCCAGCTAGTCCACCTGACACTGAGGGAGAATTTAGCACAGCCAATCCACCTAACCCGCAAGTCTTTCGGACTGTGGGAGGAAAGCAGGACACGTGGAAAACACGCAAACTCCACACAGATAGTGACCCAAGCTGGGAATCGAACCCGGGTCCCTGGCGCCATGAGGCAGCAGTGCTAACCAATGTGCCACCGGGCCGCTCTACTTAATTTATTTCTACAAAAGCACTTTAAATTTAGGATTCTTTTGTGTATAATCAAACTGTGTCTCCCTGGAAGAATCACTCTACTGGAGCTTTGTTGAATAAGGGTGCGGTTAGAAGTAGTCAAGGAACTAACCTGTAGACCAATACGTTGGAGAAGCTCCTGAACAGTTTTGGGTTTTGGGTGCTTGCCTCCCCGTCTCCTCCTCCTCGGCCTTTTCGGTTTCTCCATTTCCTCGTTCACAAGATCCACGTAGATAAATTTGAATGTTCCAACTTTATTGTTCAACAGACCCATCCAAGTCCCCCCTGGGGGTTTGCTGATTATGTCTATGATATCTCCTTTCTGCAAAGCAGGTTAACAGATTATCACTATTTTTTGTGAGATGTACCAAGAGAAAATGCAGAGGCTGCATTAAAAACCTGAGTACTCACATAATGCATTTATATAGCGCCTTTCAAGATGTTAGGCCATCCCAAAGACTGTCACAGTATTTCCTGAAGTGCAGTCACTATTATATGGTAAGAAATGTAGACAGCAAGGTCCCACAGACAGCACTGAGATAACTAACCAGAGATCACAGTCCATAATCCATGTGCTCTTGATCCCTGCTAGCTCTTCAAAGCCTACCCACAAGACTCAACTCCAAGACATGATGGAACACTTGCTTGGATGGGCGCAGCCTAAATGATATTTAAGTTTTATACTGTCCAGGACAGAACAATTTGCTTTATCACCACTCCTGCAATATACTGCATAGGGTCAATATCTAATACTGTAGTCATAGTGCATGTGACCTATAGGATGCACTGCATCAACTTATATAGGATATATGGCTCTGTAAATTGGGACACTGATTACAAAAACAAAGGAATTACATGAAAATCGTACAAATCTCTGGTTAGGTGTCAGCTGAATGTTTATATAATTCTGGACAATGTACCTACAGAGCATGTCAAAGTCCTGGAAAGGGTACAGAGGAGGACTATCATAGTGATACCAGGAATGAAGGAATTTGGTTATATGGAGAGATTAAGAAGCTAGGATTGTTCTTTTCAAAGCAAAGAAGGTTAAAATGGGACCTAATGATAATATTAAAAATGAGGAGAGGTTTTGACAGAGTAAGGAAGGAGAAATTATTGTCTCTTGTAAATGGGTTGGTAACCAGTGATCACAGATTTAAAATAACCAGCAAAATAATAAGGGGAAATGCAAAGCATTTTGTTTATATTGGAGTGATGCTATAATCTGCAATGCACAAGCTGACCGAGTGGTGGTGCCAGATTCCACAGGAACTCATAAAAAGGCAATTAAACAGAAGAGGCCTAATTTGCAGGGGAAACAACTAAAAGCGTGTCTAAATTGAACACGCTCTTTCAAAGAGCCAACACGGAAATGAACTGGCCAAATAATTCTACAAATCAGCAACTTTGACAGGACTTTCCAATTCAACTGTCTCTGTCACCAAGATGGACAATGCAGCAATATCACGGGAACGGAATGCCATCATCCTTTGTTGTTGCTAGGTCAGAATCCTTAAAAAATGCCATTGCAGGGGCAAGTGGGTTCAGAAGTGAGAGAACAAAAAAATAGAAGAATGGCTTATATTTACATATCATCTTTCAGAACGTCAGGAGGTTAGAAAATGCATTCTAGTAACTGTTCTTTGAAAATATATGTTTGAGTGAGCAAGTATTAAAAAATGTTATCTCCTTCAGGAATTTGGACTTGTCCACCCTGGCCTTTTGCCTTTGTGCTTAAGGAAACACAACAGTCAGTTTGTACACAGCAAGATCCTGCCAGGAGGGACGTAATGATGGCCAAATACTTTGTCTTAATATCTGGAGGATAAAATATTGGTGAGCGCACCCCTGTTCTTCACCATAGTGTCTTGGGATTGTATATATCCACATGAGAGGGCAGTCCAGGTCTTGGTTTAATGCCTCATTTGAAAGACAGCACCCTGACAGTGCAGCACTCCCTCATTACTGCATTAACGCAGTCCAGATTTTACGCTCAAGTCTCCAGGGTAAGATTCAAACTCGCAACGTTCTGACACAAAGGCTACCAGAGTCATGGCTAAGAATGAAGATCCCATCATCAGTTTGAGACAACCCAGGATAGTTCATCAATGTAGCATTATTCTGATTTCATAAACCAATAACACTTCAGCAGTTTACCTTCAAAAAGATCATTGCCTCAGGTAATAGTCCCAAAATTCAGCCGTTAAGTATTTTACTACCTGGAAGCATTAAGGTTTGTTGCATCTCTTTCCAATGATGCACTATTAAAAGATATTATGCAAGTGGTGTAACAAACGCTATGCTTGCAAAATGCTTGTCTTTGTGAGCTATCCCTTTAAATCCAAAGTGAAACCAGAATGAATAACGGAAAATTAAAAATGGTAATTGGAATTCCTGGCTATGAGGTCATTAAATTTCTGAAAATTTAGCCTGACTTTAGGTTGCAAGGGAGACAAATGGAAAGCAATGACTGGGCTGTGGTTTCTGCGTTACTATGGAGCTGGGAGCTTGCTAAGCTGAACCAAAAAAAAAACAGTTAATGGGATACACACACACACACTTCTGCAGCAAGGCACATTTACAAGCAGCTGTGTGTGTAATACAGTTAAAAAAAAGGATACAGCAGAGGTTATGAGTCATACCATTTCGCTGCGACTGCTTCAGTTCTGTCAGAGGCAACCAGGCCATTTAATGAGGCCAATTAAAGGGATTGAATCAATGACTGTCTGGGGAATTTGTGTCATCAAGATTGCTGTGAACCCGGTTAAGGAGGTTCTGCAAGACTTGCTGTTTGGCTGTTAACCGTATCTGGGGACTTTAACTGAAATAAGGCTGTTGGGGAAAGTAATTTGAGGGCTAAGTCCATTGAGTGAGAAAAGTGAGATCCCAACAAAGAGAGGACCTGTTGAAAAGACTGTGAGGTTGTATGTGAGTGCTTCTAATTTTGAGAGGGTATCTTGGTGGTATCAACTATTTAAAATGAAATTCATCTTTCCAAAATACCACTTGTCTTTTAATGCATTCTTATTCTTTGGAATTCTCTTCCTGAGAAGGTAGTGAAAGCAGAGTTTTTGAATATTTTTAATACAGAGGTGAATAGATTCTTGGTAAAGAAGATGGTGTTTGTTTATGGGGGGATGTAAATTTGAGGTTACGATCAAACCTTATCGAATGGTGGAACAGGGTCAAAGGGCTGAATGGTCTGCTGCTCCTTGTTCATATGCATGTAATTCATTTTATAATTGCATGGTGATATAGCACTTAAGTATTGAGCATTAATTGAAAAAGGCATAATGCTTGGACATGTTCTTTTTGTCTGCGGAGTGCAAAGCCATGCGTACGAGCGTATCTCTCTTCCAGCATGTACCAATGAGCTAGATCGAGAGCCCAAATGATATTTTTAAATCAGTTGTTAGTGTAAATCTCAGCACACTTGTGATTGTTCAGTAGATGCTTCAACTCATGGAACCACACTGAATATTGGACACTATGGTTGGGATCTTCCAGTCGCAGCACGATGGGTCTTACACGATGGATGTGGCCAGCCAGCCAAAAGCCCTCTGACTTCAGCAGCAACTCTGAGTCCTGCCAGAGAGAGGGATGGAAAATTCCACCGTATATTCTGAATTTTGCTGGTTGAGTACGGTCAGTAATCCATCCATTGCAAACTGCTGAAAGGACATGTTATTTGATATGATCCACTACTTGTTGGAATATACGGTTCTGCATAAGTGGCATCATACAGTGAAATCCATATACAATATTATTTGTGTGGAAGTCCATCTATTGCCTTGATGCAGCATCCTGTTAATGAAGAATACCTTTCACGTTGCAGCTGCATAGAAACAGCCAGCTACATCTATTGCTCATTTCTTTGAGAAACCTTAGCCTCCCAGGGTAATCTGAGGTAGACTGAGCTCTTTTTAGGACCCAAAGTGGTGACCTTAGATCCAATGATGGCCCTAATTTTACTGGTACAGCCATTGAGGCTCGCAGAACTGCATGCCCTGTTGGCGCTGGGCACAATCTCATGGGCCTCGGGTTGCTGTGCTGGTAAAATCAGGGCCGATGAGTTTGGACAATACACAGCGAGCCACGATCTGACTGGGGTAGACACTGCCCCTCAGGAAAATGACTGTTCTCTTCCAGCCCCTGCTTGCAAAACTCAGAACGTAAGTGTGCAACATTGTGTGAGATTCCATGACTGGCCAGCACTACTGCACAATCCTGAGTGTGCTAAGAATGACACCAACAATCAATGTATTGTAAGTCAGGCTCGCATTTGGGCGACACAGTGGCACAGTGGTTAGCACTGCTGCTTCACACTGCTAGGGGCCTTGGGTTCGATTCCCGACTTGGGCCATTGTCTTTGCGCAGTCTGCACGTTTTCCCCGTGTCTGCATGGGTTTCCTCCGAGTACTCTGGTTTCCTCCCACAGTCTGAAAGATGTGCAGGTTAGGTGCTTGGGTCATGCTAAATTCTCCCTCAGTGTGGCCGAACAGGTGCTGGGGTGTGGTGACTAGGGGATTTTCACAGTAACTTCATTGCAGTGTTAATGCAAGCCTACTTGTGACTACATTTGGAATCTTCATGTTTGTAATAATCTCTCTCTCTATAACTCTCCTACCGGACAAGCATCTGTTAACTAATCTCCAGTTACTTTTCATTGCTTTACCTCCAGGGGCCACTGTAGGGGCTGCTAATCATCTGTATAATAGAGACAATGATGGACTTGGACAGAGGTGGGGATAGAGGGAGCAGAGTAAAAAAATGAAGAGGGAGTGCAAAATTTGCAGAAATCATTGGTTAGGCTGGAATTGGAATATTGTGTAGTTTGGGCGTCTCGCAGTATGTCTAGGCCAAGCAGAGGTTACAGAAGAGATTCATTGAGGTGGTGACAGGGATGAGGGGCTTTAATTATGAGGAATAACCAGGGAAATTGTTCTCTTTTCCATTAGAAGATCTGACAGAGCTCAAATTTATGAAGCAGTTTTGAGGATGTAAACAGGGAGGACACTATTTCTCAAGTGGGTGAGTTAGGAATCCACCATCCAGAAGCAGAATGCATAGTAGCTTCAGTAGAAAATCTCTGAAAAAGAAAAATGTACAAGGAAAAGAGGAAAGGCCAATTGGGATAGCTCTTTCCAGGGAGCCAGCACAGAGGAGATGGGCTGATTGGCATCCTTCTGTGCTAAGAAGTGCCATGATTCTCTCTCCACGCCCCCCACCCCCTGGATCTTACTATTCTTTTCTAAAGGTGACTAGGTTTGGTGGAGGGAGTCAGTTAGTGCTTGGCTGAATGGTATTGACTATAATAGATTGTATTTGCTCTGCAATGTTTCTTCTTTCACTAGTTAACATGTTCACGGAAGTGCTGGTTTCTGGTATGGACGTAGAAGGGGAGGACAATGGCCTAGTGGTATTATCGCTAGACTATTAATCCAGAAACTCAGCTAATGTTCTGGGGATTGGGGATCGAATCCTGCCACTGCAGATGCTGGTGTCTGAATTTAATAAAACAACATCTGAAATTAGGAATCTCCCGACGACCATCAAACCATTGTTGGAAAAACCCATCTGGTTCACTAATGTCCTTCAACGACGGAAATCTGCCATTCTTATCTGGTCTGGCCTACATATGACTCCAGAGCCACAACAATGTGGTTGACTTTCAACTGCCCTCTGAACAAGGGCAAACTAAGGATGGGCAATAAATGCTGGCCAGCCAGCGATACCCATGTCCCACAAATGATTTTAAAAAATTACAGCAGCAAAACAGGCCATTTAGCCCAACTGGTCAAAGCTGGTGTTTATGTTCCTTCCACCTGTCTTCATCTAATCCTATAGTTATAATCTTATACTCCTCATGTATTTACCTGGCATCTAAGTTATCACTGCAACTGCTTCAGGTGGCACGTTCTAACCATTTTCTGGTTAAAGGCATTTCTCCTCAGTGTCCTAACCAAATGGTTCATTTGGGTTTCAACTTACCAAACCATTTTGAGGTGAGAGAGAAAGGTCTAGTACGTACTGCATCTCAAGTTGGTCTGAAGCAAGCGAACAATGTGGCAATATTACCCACTCTATGCTGCGTTGGGTGGGACGTAAAACCTGAAGTTGGGAGTAGCAATAAGGAAGGCAAAAGAGCAGGGACAGCAGGAGTGGCGGCAGTTCTGAAAAGAAAAAGGCAATGCATGCGAAGAGGGAACCATTTTCAGAGAAATCCAAGTATTGGTGGTCAGGGGGGGCGATGTTGGTTGTCCAGTTGTTTCATGGGAATGGGTCTGGTGGACAAGGTGTGCTCTCCGAAGTGATCCTGGCATTGTTAATGGCCCAGGCAGAGGAGCCAGAAGCTCCGTGGTGTTCAATATGCTCTGCAGATAAATGGCCTAAATCTGGCGATGGGGACATCTGTGTGATGACCAGCAGGGCTGTGGGGGGGTGGGGGGGGAAGCGTAGCATCCATGGAGAAGAACCAGTTAATCTTTTGAGTCATAACTCTGAACGGCAGTCACACAGACTCGAAAAGTTAACTCACAGAATCCTTACAGTGCAGAAGAAGGCCATTTGGCCCATCGAGTCTGCATCGACAACAATCCCACCCAGGTCCTATTCCTGTAACCCCACATATTCACCCTGCTAATCCTCTTAACATTAAGGGTCAATTTATCATGGCCCATTAACCTAACCTGTACATCTTTGGAGGGGTTTAAAGGAAAAGGGCAGCATGGACAAGTTGGGCCTAAGGGCCTGTTTCCATGCTGTTAATCTCAATGAATCTATGAGTCTATGAACCGGAGCACCCAGAAAAAACCCACGCAGACATGAGTAGAATGTGCAAACTCCACACAAACAGTGACCCGAGGCCAGAATTGAACCTGAGTCCCTGGTGCTGTGAAGCAGCAGTGCTAACCACTGTGCCACCATGCCGCCCTCTCAGTTTCTCTCTCCATTGATGCTGCCAGACCTGCTGAGTTTATCCAGCATTTCCTGTTTTTAGTTCAGATTTCCAGAATCTGCAGTATTTTCTTTATAATTTAGCGTTAATCCAGCGACAGTTGGATACCAGACCTATTTGATTAAGGATCGAAGTTCTACATTTGTTTGCCACCCCACACCAAACAATGTCCAGATCCCTACTAGAAACACAAACAAAAAGGTGAAAATAACTTCAGAATTACCTTAAGTTTGAGAGAATCTGTATCGTACGGACTTGGAATAAAATCAGTGTGAACTCGAGCACGGCCACAGAAAGGCCCCTGGTAGGCAGATTCCTCATCCTCGCCATCTTCTGATTTAACACTTTCTCTGTTACTTGCTGATGAATCTGTGGTACTCACCGTCTGACCACCTGAAACAGAGGGAGGGAAAGGAAATACTCTTAGCTGTTAGATTCTACATCCTTCAAAGTGAGGTAACAATTCCCTCCCCCGTCTTGTAATTTCCCTGTCTTTGTTCATGGGCGGCACGGTGGCGCAGTGGTTAGCGCTGCTGCCTCACAGCGCCAGGGACCCAGGTTCAATTCCTGGCTTGGATCACTGTCTGTATGGAGTTTGTACGTTCTTCTTGTGTCTGCATGGATTCCCTCCGGGGGTCCTGGTTTCCTCCCAGAGTCCAAAGATGTGAGAGTTAGGTTGATTGGCCATGCTAAATTGCCCCTAACGTCAGGGGGATTAGCAGGGTAAGTATGTGGGGTTACGGGAATGGAGCCTGGTGGGATTGTTCTCGGTGCAGACTCAATGGGCTGAGTGGCCTCCTTCTGCAATGTAGGGATTCTATGATTCCAGCTATGATTCATTGCAAGTGGGGACGTGCAACCTCTGGCTAGGGTTTCTGACAGATGGGACTTCCAAGTCACAAAGGGTAATCTCCAATTATTCTACCGAGCTTTGGATAGTGACATAACTCCCTCCTTCTACTTTTTGCCTTGTTATGGAGAGAAAGCAACTTCAATGGCTGGTATTTCTTCTCAGCGAGTCATTGTTGCCCAGGTGAAACGAAGAAAAAGGGGTAGATTGCTGTGACAATGTTTCCCTGAGGTTCATCTATGGCATGTCAATGGATCTGTAATAACAATAGTAGATGTGGACCCAGTCTAACAGTGTGAAAGAGGGATATTTCAGCTTTTCTCTGAGCTCAGCAACTAATCCTGGGAAGAAGGTCTGCACTGGGTACCCCTGGGTTGGAAATCTGTGGGTTGAGTTCTGAAATTTTAAGTGGAGATCATTTTCACTCCTCCCAACCTGCTCCCAAGTACTCTAGGCCTCTTGAGGCTTCTGGAGAGAATAGCTCAGTGGTCGGGGCCATGACTGCAGGCTCCTGAGGCCTAGCGGTATTCCTGTTTCTTGACTCAATCTTCAGGCCCAGGCCTCAGGCAAAGCGAGCAAGTTCTGCAAATGGCCAGGGCCAGAAAATCATATGTTATTTGTAGGATAGCCAGAACCTCCTGGGATTGACCTAGGCAGTAAAACCAGGCCTCGATACTTGTATTTTTATTGTTCAGATTTTCTCGACTCAGAATATAGCAACATAACAGCTTGCTTCTCTTTATGTTTACGAGCAACAGATCTTCTTGTTCACTTAGACAAGTGTCAACTTTGCTTGGATTTCCTGGGAATTTCTTCACATCGCCTCCTGCCTTGAACCATCCCACCAATGATCCACCCTCATGACATTATAACTTTCCACAGCTGACTGGAAAGTAAACAGATTCCTTATCCAATTGGATTAGTATTGGCCTCTGGCCAAATACCTTTCTTACCTGCATCTCAAATATTTTAAAAACACAATGAACACAAATTTTCAAAAAAAACATTTAATGCCCCTATGAATTTTCTCTTTGCTTGCTTGCAGCAGCATCCTGGAGATTAGCCTGCAATTCCTGGATGCTCCAGGACAATCCTGGCAGTCCGGCCACCCAAGCTGAGCAATGAAAGGACTCTTACTCATTGAACTCTGTCCACTCAAGGAGCTTCGCAGACTCTCGACCGAACCACCGCCAGTCAGCTTGGGTCTTTCCGGTTGGATAGACTTATCAGCTGGGTCGGGAATCGGAGCAGTGGACATCACCCCATTGGACGGCAGCTGCAGAAAAAGGGAATAAATCAGTCCAGCATGTTTGGTTTTTGATTTTCCTCTGCCCATGCCGCCCTTAGATAACTTTGCTTCTGTATTCACAATACTATCAGCTTGTGATCTTCAACGGTCCTGACATCTAGGTGACAAACAGAACACTTTCTGTTATCAGTTATCACTAGCAATAAAACAGAACTTCTACCAACTGTGTAGGGTTAGTAAATTAGGGGTCCAACAAGGAACCAATGACAGGTTAATCGATTTAATTATTACTCAATCTCTGTGAAGGGTCATGGCTCCTTTAATCCCTGGGTTTATCCAATTCACAAACTGTGAAAGGAAGCTAAATCAAAACAAGGACTCATTTCCTCATTGACCTATTCCTGGCTGAACGTAAAGGGGTGGCACTAAATCTCTCTTAGATGGTTAATGCTTGTGTACAGCGCTGAGTGCCAACAGATCAAAATGCACCATCTGAGGGAAGGCACTTGCAGGGAAGCAATGGCATAGCGGTATTGTCACTGGACCAGTAACCCAGAGACCCAATGGCAATGTTCTGGACACCTGGGTTTAAATCCCACCATGGCAGCTGGTGAAATGTGAATTCAATAAAAATCTGGAAACCATTGTAAATTGTTGTAAAAATCCATCTGATTCACTAATGTCCTCCAGGGAAGGAAATCTGCCATCTTTAACTGGTCTGGCCTACATGTGACTCCAGATCCACAGCAATCTGGTCAACTTTCAACCGTCCTTTGAAATGGAGGGCAGATAGGGATGGGCAATAAATGCTGGCTCTGGAATAATGTCCACACCTCAGGAATGAATGAAAAAATATCTGCATTTCCATAGTGCCATTACATTATTGGCTTGGTTAGGAAAATGGCTGAGTGTAAGAGTTAATGGGCAGGTACTCCAATTGACAGGATGAGAGTAGTGTGCCTTACAAGGAATCTGTATTGTAGCCTGAACTATTCACCATATGAGTTAACTACTTGAATGGCAGGCTAGGAAGCCAAAGAACTACGTTTGTTGACGACATAAATATAGGGGGCATTGTAAATGGAAGGATAAAATTACAAAGAGGTATTCATAGATATAATGAATGGACAAACATATGGCAAATGGATTTCAATGTGAAGTCATCCATTTTGGACCAAAAAAGAATGAATCAGATTACTTTCCAAATTATGAAAAAATTAGAAACAGTGGAGGCTCAAAGAAACCTAAGGGTCCATAGATAGATCATTAAAAAGCCATGGACAAGTACAGCAAATAACTAAATAAAAAGCTAATGGGAAACTCACCTTTGTATCAAATGGGCTAGAATGCAAATGGATAGAATATAGAAAGCCTTGACTGGACTTGGAGTCCTGCGCTTAATTCTGGGAACCACACCTTAGAGAGGGGGAATATTGGCTTTGGAAGGAATACAGTGTAGATCTACCAAATATCTGAACTTGATGGGTTAAGTTATGAGGAGCAATTCTACAGGTTAAGGTTGTACTCTCTGGAGAAAATTTAGTGGTGAATTAATCACGATTGTCATGATATTAAGGGTGGATATGGAGAGCAAATACTTCCACTAGTCGGGGAGTCTAGGAGTTGGGAACCTAGACTGGATTCTCTAGTCTCGTACGCCCCACCAGCGAGAATGGAGAATTTGACTCTCAGCCTAAACTCCATTCACTGCAGAGGGACTGGAGAATCCCAACAGCAGGACTGGAGAATCCCAACAGCGGGTAAGGTTGGAGAATTCCAGCCATAGTTGAAACAATTCAACTCACAAAGGAAGAGGTTTCCGCAAAGGGCAGCTGACGCTAAATTAATTCTCAATTTTAAATCTGAGGTTGCTAGATTTTTACAAACCAAAGATATTAGGGAATTATAAGGCAAAGATAGCAATGTGGAGTTAGATCACATACCAGCCATTAGGTGGCAGACCAGGCTAAAGGGGTTGAACAGCCCATGGAGGAAAAAATGTCCACAGACACTCACGTGAAGACATGAGGAAAAATGTTTGTTGAGCAGAGGAAGGAGAGGTGATTAGATGGGATTGACCAAAAGTTTGTTCGAGGGCGTGGATTTTGAGGACATTCTTTAAAAGGTTGGTGGAGAGGTGTTTACTTACCTGCGGGGGAGCAGTACCACTGTAGGTCTTTGTAATTTTCCTCCTCACTGTCTCTTTCACTGACTTGACCTTCCTGCTCAACGATTTCCGTGAATTCGTGGGGGATTTTGCCGTGCCCACTTTCTCACTGCCAACCCCTTCTTTACCAACGCACTGGTGGGGTAGAATAGAACAACGTCACTTCATTTATGGAACTCGGTGGACATCTCTCCCACAGAATCAAGATAATGTGTTCAGATTAGGATATACATTTGCAGAGAAATAGGTGGAGCGCTGGATTGGGGCTACCAAATTGGGCCAAATTTTTATTGCCATCTTAGAGCCAGCCAATTTACACAATCATTGTGACAGCTTTATTTTATGGTGATGGATCTTAATTAGCTGAATATGGAGTGTGTAATGTAGTGGTTATATTGCTGAACCAGTAATCCAGATTAATAATAATTAATTAATAATGACGCGAGTTCAAATCCCACCATGTCAGTTTCGGAATTTGAAATCAGTTTTTAAAAGTCTGGAAAGAAGGGCGAAAACCAGCAAAAATGAACAGGAAGCTATGGGGACTGTCATAGAAGTCCAACTGGTTCACTTATGTTGTTTAAACCTGCCTCTGTGCAATTCCAGTCCCAAACCAGTATATGGAATTCTTGACTGACCCCTGAAGTGGCCTTTTGAACTCCTCAGTTGCATCAAACTGTTACCAATGTTCATGAAGATGGCCCACCACCACCTCCACAGCACCACGGTGGGTAGGGTAGGGTAGGGTGAAGTCTCATCAATGTTCTAATGCAGAGAGATAAAGTGGCCAATTCAGGCACAGCAGAATTCTGCAAACAGCAGTCACGAAACAAGCTGGTGCTGAGTACAGTAACCACCTCTTGGCAATTTCACTTCTACTTGTGGGATTTTGTGTCTGAACTGGCAATTTTCAGCTGAAGGAGCCCCCTCAAGAGAAATGAAAGTTTAAAATGTATTCATTAGTGTGACAAGTCGGTTTACATTAACACTGCAATGGAAGTATTGTGAAAACCTCCCAGTCGCCACATTTGGGTACCTGTTCAGGCAAACTGAGGGAGAACTTAGCATGGCCAATGCACCCCCTAACCAGCATGTCTTTCAGACTGTGGGAGGAAACCGGATCATCCGGAAGAGACCCACGCAGACATGGGGAGAACGTGCTGATAGCACACAGACAGCGACCCAAGTCGGGAATCGAGCCCGGGTCCCTGGCGCTGTGAGGCAGCAGTGCCCACAGAGACCAAACAATCACGGTGGTGTGTAAAATAACGCAGCCAGCTCGCTGCTAATGTGGAGCAATGAGTGTAGCCACAATGTATAGTGGTCAATACCTGAAATTCTCACTCAGTTTTAAAAGAGCACCTCTAGGTATCAGCCATTTGAGGCTGTAAAGCAGTGAGGCAACTCCTCACTATCGGATTATGAAGGGGTTATAAATTACGGACATAATTCTTCACTTCATGTGAGATAACTCCCCCAGTGACCTCCCCCTCTCAACCCCCTCACCACACCCCACAGAATCAATTAAACATTTCAGTGGACTATCAGGGCACAAATGCAGAGGAAATTTGGGGCTCATTTGTCTGCATTTAATTTCATTTGCACTGTTTACTAATGCGGAGTGTTGAATATCCACGTCTGAACCACCTCATTGGTTTTACTTACCCTTGCACGGAGTAACTTCATATTTACAGCATTAAAACTGCCCATTCAGCCCGTCTAGCTGATGTTCCAGATAAACCCCCTACCAACACACATTCCTATTCCTTTTTCCTTTGGGTGCTAGGGTAGCTTCTCCTCAAATGAACCTATGCTTTTCACCTAATTACTACCCTTGGTAGCTGGTCCCTCATTCTAACTAGTCTTTGGGTAAAGAGGTTGCTCCTCAGTTCTGATGAGAGGTCACTGCCCTGAAACGCTGGCTCTGCTCCTCTCCTCACAGATGCTGCCTGATCTGCTGAGAGTTTCCAGCATTTTCTACTTCTATTTCAGATTTCCGGCATCTGCAGTACTTTTTGCTTTGTAGCTCTGTCAGGTAGCTGTCACAAATACAATGGACAGGATTTTCTGGCCGCACTCACCCTGAAACCGGAAAATCCCGCTCGAGGTCAACGGACCTTTCCATGGTCCAACCCCCCCCTCGCCCGCTCAAAGTCCCATGGTGGGCAGGACGGCAAATTTTGCCCCAGCATGCTGAGTGCTCTCTTTCTATGCTGGGTAAGTGGATGAATCACAGAATCCCTACAGCACAGGAGAAGGCCACTCAGCCCATCAAGCCATCACCGACCACAATCCCACCCAGGCCCCATTCTCATAACCCCACATATTTATCCTGCTAATCCCCCTGACACTAGGGGCAATTTGGCATGGCCAACCCACCTAACCTTCACATCTGTGGACTGAGGGGGGAAACCGGAGCACCCGGAGGAAACCCACGCAGACACAGGGAAAACGTACAGACTCTGCACAGTGACCCAAGGCCGGGAATTGAACCCAGGTCCCTAGCACTGTGAGGCAGCAGTGCTAACCACTGTGCCACCGTGCCTTCCATGACTAACCAACGATCTCCCTCAACTGCCAAAGAATGACCACTTACTCCGTGATTCTGGGCAGTCAGGCCTTTGTCCACCTCAGTGTCGGTCAGGGAGCGGGATACCTTGTGCGACTTGTCTTCGCCACATTCCGAGTCGGAGGACGTTCTCCCAGATTTTTTTGGAGCCCGTGCAACATTGTGCTCAGCGGTTGTGTGGAAAGGTTTGACAAACTTCTTCCCCATCCGTCCTTCCAGGCTGCTGGAAGATGGGGATCTGCAGACGGCCATCACAGGCACAGGTTCTTCCTCCGGCCGCTTCTGCAAAGTTTTGTTCAAGTATGGCTGCTTTTTGAGAGCCCTTGACCCTGAGTAATTCACCGATTTTTCGTCGTGTAGCGAGTCCGACAGTTTGTTGCACGTCCCGTCGTAAGTTTTTTCTGAGGTAGAAGGGTGGAGGGGGAAGGAAAAAGAATAAAACTTATCACCTGTTCTGAACCAATATTCTGCACAATGTCATACAGGGACAAGCAAGTTGAGTCAGATATTTTATAAAACTGCTTTGTGAAATCAGTAACACTGATGGATAATGAACATTTACACCTTGATCTTTATAGGAACAAACCTGC
This sequence comes from Carcharhinus amblyrhynchos, assembly GCF_965287045.1. NCBI lineage: Eukaryota > Metazoa > Chordata > Chondrichthyes > Carcharhiniformes > Carcharhinidae > Carcharhinus > Carcharhinus amblyrhynchos. The sequence goes on from NC_137335.1 coordinate 16,193,007, forward strand.
CAATAATTCACAGGCAATAGTTGAGGCGACTCTAAATTATCTTGTTAAAAAGTAATTACTTGTGCATATAGCACTCTGGTAGTTGTCTGAACTTGTCCTGGAATGCTACGCAATGGGCCTTCATACTTGCATTGTACTTGTACGAAAATTAACATGACTCACTTAAGTTCTGATGAAAAGTTATCAACCCAATACGTTAACTCTGTTTGTCCTTCCACAGATGCTGCCAGACTTGCTGGGCATTTGTAGCACTCTCTGATAGGGATAGTGAGAATCATACTGGACCATTTGTTGGTTTAAATTAATGCTACAGGACTGACATTTTAAGAGCACACATCAGTGACTCCACTAGTTGGTGACAAAACAGCGAGAATTGGATGCCAAGTTTACAAGATAATAACGAAGAGGCAATGGCAGAAAGGAGAAATGTTATGGACAACAACAAAGAATCTACTGCAGATATGAAAGGTTAGCAACTTTAGAAATTTTCCAATTGTAGGCCACTTGCAACACCAATCAGGTGGTCAAGAGGTAAGGTGGCACTGCTGCCTCACGATTCCCGGCTTGGGTCACTGTGTGTGCGCAGTTTGCACGTTCTCCCCGTGTCTGAGTGGCTTTCCCCCGGGTGCTCTGGTTTCCTCCCACAGTCCGCAAGCTGTGCTATTTAGGTGGATTGGCCACGCTAAATTCTCCCTCAGTGTACCCAAATAGGTACTGGAGTGTGGCGACGATGGGATTTTCACAATAACTTCATTATAGTGTGAATGTAAGCCTACTTGTGACTAATAAATAAACTTTAAAACTTTAACTGTGAATGTCAGAAATGTTCCTTTCCAACTTTTGTATCTGTGACAACATTCAAAGTGCCAACAGTCCTACAAGTCTTGTTCCATCTTACAAACATCGCCACACTGCATCAAGATTCTGACTCCAAGTATTGACTTGCTGCTCACCCCTGAGGTAGAAGACTATGGGTTCAAGTTACACTCCTGATATGTCAACATGTTGTTTAGACTGACATCTCAGTGCAGGATGCAAGTGCCATCTTTTGGCTCAGACACTAAAACAAGAACCTGTAATCCCCCTCCAACTGGACAGGAGAGATCCCACAGCACAACATCGAGGAAGAGCAAAGGAGTCCTCTCTGGTGCTCTGGCCAATCCTTTAACCAACATCATCAGAACCAAGTGTTTGGTGTTTATGATACTTTGTTGAGTGCAAACTGTTTCTGCAATTCCTAGTTTACATCACTGAGTACACTTCCAAACTATTTTCTGAGGTCAAGAAAGGAGTCAGGATAAATTCAAATCTCTTTCTTTAAAGAAAAGTTAAAACTGGAGCAACTGTAATACTAACACCTTCCTCCAAGGAAGTTTCCATCTGAACCTAACTGCATGTCCAATTGCTCACATGTACATGGAGAACTGGGGTATCACTTTATGCTTTACAAATAATTTTCAAAATCTAGAGAACTGATTCCTGGCCAGGGGCAAGGTGGAGAGGAGGGGGGGGGTTATAGTTTCATAGAATGCCGACAGTGCTTTAAATAAGCTATTTGGCCCATTGAGTCTGCACCAACCACAATCCCACCCAGGCCAACCAAAGGTCTGTTGACTTTGAGTTGAAATTTCTGTGCTCTTGTTGACAGGGTTTCTGGTTTTTTCCTATCGGAGATTGGGCACCCTTTTCAGATCTTGAGATTCCCGGCTACCGCCTTGCCACACCTCCTGACTTTTTTTATCTGAGATTATCTGGAGAGAAAAGCTGGCTGTGCAGCTTGCGAACTACACAGCGTTTTCTCCCCTCAGCCAGCACTCTGGGCAGGGAATCAAAAATTCCGTCCAGTAGAGGCCATTTCTTTTGACTAACAGTGGTGGAAGTGGGAATATATTTGTACTAAAGAGCATCCAGGATAACTGTTAGAAATAATGGGGAAAAGGGGATTTGGTCAGAAAGGATTGAGCAGAATTATAGATGGCTCAGTCAAGTAAAATGAGAGGGGAGACAGCAGAGACATAGATCACAAACTTTTCAATCCCACATTACACTTTAGGACTGGAAAGTTAGCTAACGTAGCAACTGTGTTTAAAGGTTAAATCAGCTAACAACAGACCCGCTAATCAGTTGAGAAAATCCATACACTGTATAATTAGAGATTAAATTTGTGAGAACATAGCAGTGCACTGATTAATCAAAGGGCAGCCAGTGTGGATTGTTAAAGGGAATTTGTGTTTGACAAGTTTAATGAAGTTTTTCTTTTTAGAAAGTGGCCAATTGAATTCTCGAAGCAATGTAGTGAGAGGTAATATACTTAGATTGACAAAGATTCTTGATGAAGTGTTGCAGAAGAGGCATGTATAGCTGAGGGGAAGTTCAGCAGCATTGACAGAAGGTTGGTTCATGGCCAGACAACAATGCTAGAGGTAAAAAGGTTCAGACGAAAGCTCATTGACCAGAAACATTGTTTTTCTCTCCGCAGGTACAGCCTGCGTACGAACATATGGATCAGGAACAGAAGTAGGCCACTTGGCCCCTTGAGCCTGCTTCACCATTCAATTAAAGCGTGACTGATCTGATTGTAACTTCAACCCCATGTTTCTGTCTACCCCTGATAACTTTTCAAAAAACTATCTCGCTCTGCCTTAAAAATACTCGAAGATTCTGCTTCCACTGTCTTTTCTAGAATTCTGGAGACTCAGGACCTTCGGAGAGAAGAAATTTCTCCTCATTTCTGTCTTAACTGAGTGACCCTTTATCTTTAAACGTTGACCACCTAATTCTAGCTTAAGAACATAAGAAATAGGAGCAGGAGTAGGCCATCTAGCCCTTCGAGCCTGCCCCGCCATTCAATAAGATTATGGCTGATCTGTCGTGTCTTAGCTTTTCCAACGAGGGGAGACATCCTCTCCAAATCCACTCTCAGGATCTTGAAGGTTTCGATCATGTTGCCTCTTACTCTTCAAAACTCTGGTGGATACAAGCCTAACCTTTCCAGACTTTCCTAGTAAAACAAGGAATTAGTCTAATAATTCTTCTCTGAGCTGCTTCTAATGCATTTACATCTTTCCTTAAATAGGAGACCAATATGGTATACAATATTCCAGATGTAGACTCATCAGTACTCATCTGTACAAATAAAGTATAACCTCCCTAACTTTTGTAATTCATTCCCCTCAGCATTATTTTATTTTTATTTTACATTTCCAACATCCACAGTATTTTGCTTTTGTGACAATAAAAAGATATTGCTTGCAATGGAGAAAACTTACAAATGTGTGCCCTGAGGGTAAGTGCTGGGTCCATTTCTGATCTCAATATATAACTCCAATACTTAATTGCTCTAATCATTCACACCGTATTGATTCTCAATCGCATTATTTATTTATACTGTATTAAGATTGTATTGGAATGTACTCCAGTTTACCTCCAGTAGATGCAGACTTCATTTCATCCACTTTAATCAGTTTCTTTTTTGATCTGCGTTTTGAAGAAACCAATTTGTGGAGTCTCTTAAACTTCACCTCTTGGACATCATCATTCTTCACCTCCTGAATATCATCATCCAGCTGCTCCCATATCTGAATAGGTGAGAAGTGGAATTTATGTTAAATACAGAGGGCTTGAGGAGTTCTGCCTGATTCACAGAATGCCCTGGCCACTCAGCTCCTAACCTCCTTACAGCCTTGATCCAAAGATGGACAAAAGAGGTGAGGTGAGATTGACTGCCCCTAACTTCATTTGACCACACGTGGAATCCAGGAGCCCAAGCAAAACTGAAGCTAGTGGAAATCAGGATGGAAACTCTTCACTGGTTGGTGACATGCCTAGCACAAAGAAAGATGGTTGTGATTGTCGAAGGTCATTCATTTCAGTCCCAGGGCATCATGCAGGAGTTTCTCAGGGTGTTGTCCTAGGACCGACCATCTTCACATGCTTCATCAATTACTTTTCCTTATTGTAAGGGTCAGGGAGCAGGGCAGCCGTGGACGGGAGGGTACAGGGTGTGGGGTGAGGAGGCACTATGGCGGAGGCCGGGGGTGGGGGGGAGGCGTTTGAACAAAGAGTCTTACTCTTACCCAAGTCATGAAGTCAAAGTCCATTCCAGAGACCTAAGCACAAAATACAGTCTCAGTACCCAATACCGAGGGAGTTTTTACCGCGCATTCGAGCCTCCTTTATTATCAAGCATGCAAGAAGCATCAAAGAAAAATCAAAACTAAATCTAGTAAGCAGATGAGAAAACTAAGCACAAGAGAGTCTCTTGATAGTAGCAATCACAGCAAAATAAAATTTAAAATAAATGACTGAGAAAGACAGGACAAAGAGCTGAAGAAACAGATTAGCAAATAGCTAATTTTGGGAATGAGAAAGGTAAACTGAAGTAACTTTGACAAAGCTTTGATACAGTAGTATGAAATATCAATGATCAGTAAAATTCAGGAGACACATTTTGCGCTATAAAATAAATTAGCCAATAATGAAACACCATGGATGCACAAGGACAAAATTGCAACTCAAGAAAAAGGTGTACACTACAAACACCGTGAGTAAAAGAGAGGATAAAAGGGAATACAAAGAGGTTAGGAAATAAGTTTTTAAAAAAAGCAAAGAGATGCTATGAAATTAAATTGCCAAGGAATACAAAGCAAAATAGCATTCTGCAGACACAAATTACACAAAAAGGGATAGTATGGGGTCAATATCCTTTGACTTGCTTTTTAACTGCGCACGTCTACAGAAATTCAACAAGGTAGATGACCCATTAGCCAAGTAGCTGACCCAAAGGAAAGCAGGCGTGGGCTGTAAATGCTGGCCTTGTCAGTAATGCCTACATCCCTGAATCAATTTAAAAAAGCTGTGGGATTCATAAGTCAAACTCTCAGGTAATGACAACAAAACGGCAGAACTACTGACTGTTACTTTGCCAAAGCATTTTAACCAGGGAGACTAACATTCAGGACACGGTTTTAAAAAGAGCGATACAATCAACGCTGTAATGGCATTTAAGAAAGGCAGAAGATAATTGCTAAACTAGTGAAGCCTACAGAAAATAAAACCACTGGTTTAGATTGATCGCAATACACAAGTTAAATGCAACTAAAGGCAGAGGCACAATCACATAAATACACACACTAACACAAACACACACGTACATAAACACTGAAGTTATGAAGGATTTGGGTCGGCTTGGGTTGTTTTCATTGCAGCAGAGAAGATTGAGGGGTGACCTGACTGAGTGTACAAGGTTATAAGCGAGTACGCGTTCTCCTTAGTTGAAGGGTCAGTCACAGGGGAAGCACAAGTTCAAGATGAGGGGCAGGGGGTTTAGGGGGGATGTGAGGCAAAATGTATTTACTCAGAGGGTGGTGACGGTCTGGAATGTGCTGCCTGGGAGAGTGGTAGATGCGTGGGTTACCTCACATCTTTTAAAAAGTACCTGAGTGAGCACTTGGCACGTCACAACATTCAAGACAGGGAGGTCAGGTGTTTCTCATGTGTTGGTGCAGACTCAATGGGCCTAATCACTTGGTGATTCTGTGAAAGTCACTGAAAATGAGAATAGTGCCAGAGTAATGGTAGGCACACCATATTATTCCTTTATTTAGAAAGGTAGTAGAACAAATCAAGAGACAATTAGTCCAACACTGGTGGTGGGAAATGTGATGTGGATGTGCCGGCTATACCGATGCTTCAACCGATGCTATACACTAGATACATCGATGACATTTTCTTCCTTTGGCCTCATGGTGAACAATCACTGAAACAACTATATGATGATATCAACAAATTCCACCCCACCATCAGACTCACCATGGACTATTCCTCAGAATCAGTTGCATTCTTGGACACATGCATCTCCATTAAGGACGGTCACCTCAGCACCTCACTGTACCGCAAGCCCACAGACAATCTCACAATACTCCACTTCTCCAGCTTCCACCCTAAACATGTTAAAGAAGCCATCTCCTATGGACAAGCCCTCCGTATACACAGGATTTGCTCAGATGAGGAGGATCGTGACAGACACCTCCAGATGCTGAAAGATGCCCTCTTAAGAACAGGATATGGCGCTCGACTCATAGATCGACAGTTCCGATGTGCCACAGCGAAAAACCGCACCGATCTCCTCAGAAGACAAACATGGGACACAGTGGACAGAGTACCCTTCGTCGTCCAGTACTTCCCTAGAGCGGAGAAGCTACGACATCTTCTCCGGAGTCTTCAACATATCATTGATGAAGACGAGCATCTCACCAGGGCCATCCCCACACCCTCGCTTCTTGCATTCAGACAACCACACAACCTCAAACAGACCATTGTTCGCAGCAAACTACCCAGTCTTCAGGAGAACAGTGACCACAATACCACACAACCTTGCCACAGCAACCTCTGCAAGACATGCCGGATCATCGACACGGATACCATCATCACACGTGAGAATACCATCCACCAGGTACATGGTAAATACTCTTGCAACTCGGCCAACATTGTCTACCTGATGCGTTGCAAGAAAGGATGTCCCGAAGCATGGTACATTGGGGAGACCATGCAGACGCTACGACAACGAATGAATGAACATCGATCGACATTCACCAGGCAAGACGGTTCCCTTCCTGTTGGCGAACACTTCAGTGGTCACGGGCATTCAGCCTCTGACCTTCAGGTAAGCATTCTCCAAGGCGGCCTTCACGACACACGACAGCGCAGAGTTGCTGGGCAGAGACTGATAGCCAAGTTCCACACACGAGGACGGTCTCAACAAGGATCTTGGGTTCATGTCACACTATCTGTAACCCCCAACACTTGCCTGGGTTTGCAAAACCTCACTCACTGTACTGTCTGGAGACAATACACATCTCTTTAACCTGTGATCAGTACTCCTTCCACTCACATTGTCGGCCACTTCAAGACTTGAACAGCAGGTTAGATGTAAAGATTCGCATTCTAATCAGTAATCTGTAAACTGTCTGTGCTTTATATGCTCGGTCTGAGGCCAGAACTCTCCATTCACCTGACGAAGGGACTAACCCGAAAGCTTGTGCGTTTACTATCAAATAAATCGGTTGGACTAAAACCTGGTGTTGTCAGACTTTTTACGGTGGGAAATGTAACAGAATCCTCAAAGATAAAACAGAAAAATATCTGGAATTGAATACATAATCAAGAGTAATCAGCATAGTTTTCAAAAAAGAATGATATGCTTAACTTATTGTTTTTTTGAAGAAGTGACAGAAAATGTAGGCAAGAGTTATGCAGTCACTGTAACAAAGCTGGATTTTGGTAGACTCACAGTGAAGGTCAGAACATGTGGAGTTGGGGACATGTAGCAGAATGGATACCATGTTGGCTACAGAATATAAAATTGTAGGTAGGTCGCTGTTTGGAATGATGAAAGGTGGGATGTGGTGTTCTCCAGGGATCAGTGCTGTGATCACTATTGTTCACAATTTTCATTAATGATCTGGGCGCAGGAATTGGATTTTAAAACTTACGGATGGTACCAGTTCGGGAAGCATAGTTAACACAAAGGAAGAATGTGACAAAATGCAGGAAGGCATTAATAAATTTGTAGAATGGGAGTGTAATTAGGAAATGAATTTTAATACAGATAACTGTGAGGTGGTACACTTTGGTGGGAAGAATAACAAGGCTACATACTTATTAGATGAGTCACAATGGAGTACAGAATCAATACGGGGTACTAAAAATAGCACTGCAGGTTCATAAGACCATAAAGAGAGCAAACCATGTGCTAGGGTTCATTTTTAGACAGGTATAACAGATGAGAAACCATTTCCACTTGTGGGGTTGTTCAAAATTATCAATATAAACAGCTACTCAGGGAATTCAGATTAAACCTTTTAATCCAGAAACCAGTAAGAAGAATTTATTAAAGAAAACATCACATATTTAATTCACGAGAAGCAGAATTTATTGAAGAAAACATCATAGATTTAATTCATGAGAAGCTAGCTAAGCACAGGAGGGGGAAAGAAAGAGAATGGTGCAGAAGGGTTATGTGGAGTGTGAATGCAAGGTGGACGAGTTGGAATGGACGCAGGGGCTATTTCTGTGCCGTGGACCTTGTTGTTATACTTTCCTACTATACTTTGAAAGTACTTATTTCAGCTGCAAAGTCCTTTGGGTCACCCTGAGGTCATGGAAAGCACTATACAAAGGCAAGTCTTTTGTCCTTTTTCTCTTTCACCAGCTGGCACAACTTTGGGGCCCAGACCACCAAAGGTTGTCAGGGTCCCTGTGTTTGCAAGTATTAAGTAGACTTTACTCACACCACCATCAGAGGACTCATCCCACAGCTCATGGGCTCCACCTGCCGATTGAGTCGAATCCATACTCAGTGACAGCCTGCTATGACATTCATATTCCTTGAGCTGAAAAATAAATCGTAACCAACTTCTTATAAGAACTAAAACTCAGGAGGAAATTAATAAACAAATAGGTCAAACTCTCTGACTTTTGCCAACAGCAATTAGGGTTAGCTTTGGCTCGGTGATGTTATTCCTGCTTCTCAGTCAGAAGGTTGTGGCTTCAAGTCCCATGCAAGAGACTTGAGCGCATAATCCAGGCTGAATCATATAATCTAGGCCGGATCACTGAATCCTGCACAGCCAGCCACAGAGGCACCTGGCTTTGTGTGAATTTGCCTTTTCTACAATACAAGAATGAGACACTTACCATGCACTCCATTGACTGTAAAGCACTTTGGGACATTCTGAGGGTTTGAAAGGCGCCCTATAAATGCAATTTTTCTTATTAGTAGAGATTTAAATGACATCCATAATAGTAGCAGAGAACAACAGCATTAGGCCTGCAAGGTTAGAATTCGACACGTCTAGAAGAATTGCCTCATGGGTGTGTCAGAGTCTGATCTTGTGGATGGGAATGATAGGTGGTGGCAAGATACAAGTATTTGGAATTGCCTGTGGAAACGCAGACCAGAATCTCTGTCCAAATTTAGCCTAATTCTGTTGACAGCTTTTTACACCCATTTTCTCCCCACTGATTTCATTAACGCTCAGTGAAACGTAAAAATAAGATGAGACCCAATAAACAATTAAAGCCCAAGGAAAGCCTCTGATCTGGGGTTGAACCCATAACCTTCTGACTCAGTAGCTGTGACAACAAGATAGCCAAGAAAGCTGAACCAAGTGCGAACAGCAGTTGCTGTAATCTGTACGAAGAGGTGTCCTAGTTACCTTAGCAAGTGCCTCCTCAATTGTTATGGTCTTATCTTTGACCATCATCATCAGTTCAATGCGGTCCTCATCACTCATGGTAATCTCACTGGCCACAAATCCAACATCTTCTCCTTCAAAAGTCAACAAGGATAATGGGGTTTGGGGGGAAGGAAGAAAGAAAGAATTGAATCAGTTATTAAAGATTATAAATCACGGCCCACCCAACAAAATTGTAAATTTTGAAGCACTAAAACGAAAAGAGGTTTTACTTCTTGTAACTGGAAAAATCAGGGGGGTCATCACAGAATCTCACAGGTGGTCATTCGGCTCATCATGCCTTTGTGAGAAAGGAAGGATGTAGGCTGGAATTATCTGGCGTTCACGGTCGCATAGGGTGACATCAGTGGGAATTCCCACTGACAGCGGCGGGATCAGACAATCCGGCCATTATCAAACAACGTACCACCTCCTATCGGCGGGAAACATGGGGCCGGGAGGCCGGAGAATCTTGCCCATTACACTTTTTGAAGTGGTGGCGAGCCTTCTTCATAAACTGCAGCAGCCAGTGTGATGATAATAGTTTTGCTGTGATGATGATGCTGACTGAGATGTACCTTTTAAACAGTTGGAAACCAGCAGAGAGACTGGGCTAGGTCTGGCTTTGTGGCATGTATTGCACAAGATTTAACACAGCTAGGATATTTTATGTCTTATTTTCAAGGAAAATAGTAATGTCTGTCACCGCCGTAACCAAAATACCTTACATTGAGACCTGTTGGTTTCCTCGCTTAATGGTTAATAAATCTGTCTGGTGCTTTTTTTACTGATCCTCAGTGTGGATGAGGAAATCTTTACTTGTCTACTGAAGGTCACGTATCTTGCATGTGCTCTATTCCCGTTAATCAAGGCTACGATGCTGGCACGGTGGCTGGCACTGCTGCCTCATAGCATCAGGGACCCGGATTCAATTCCGGCCTCGGATTACTTCCTGTGTGGAGTTTCCTCCGGGTGCTCTGGTTTCCTCCCACACCCCAAAAATATGCGGGTTAAGTTAATTAGTCATGCTAAACTGCTCCTTACTGGGATTAGGATATGTGGGGTTACGGGGATAGGGCCTGGGTGGGATTGTTGTTAGTGCAGGCTTGATGGGCCAAATGGCCGCCTTTTGTACTGTAGGGATTCTATGATGAGCGAGGATGGTGTGATCTCAATTCAACTCTGAGTCATATTCTGTTTAAGTTTTGTTTGTTAGTCACAAGTAAGGCTGACATTAACACTGCAATGAAGTTACTGTAAAATTCCCCCAGTTGCCACATTCCGACGCCTGTTCGGGTCAATGCACCTAACCAGCACGTCTTTCAGAACATGGGAGGAAACCGGAGCTCCCGCAGGAAATCTACGCAGACACAGGGAGAATGTGCAAATGTCACACAGTGACTCAAGCCGGGAATCGAACCTGGGTCCTTGGAGCTGTGAAGCAGCGCTGCTAACCACCCAAATATTGGGCAGCTAAAGGCACACTTTATAGAGATGAGACCCCCAATGAGAGGATTGGGGGATAGCACTAAACGCTAGAAAGTATGTACTATAAAGTGTGTTTGACGTAATTGTATTTGATTTTGGGTGGATCTCCGCAATCGCTGAGGTAGGATTGCTGAGTCTTCTTGAACCTGGGCTTTTCGTCACACAACACCCCCTCCCCTCCCACCCAGTCAACCAGTCTTTTCCCCTAGCCCCCACCCCCATTACCATCTCTAGTCTAAAAGCCATTCAAAATAAATTGAAAGCTACACCATTTCTTTCCAATGCCTCCTGTGATGTGCCTCCTGGGGAAAAGCTTGAATCGGTATCCAGGAGATTAATCTTTAAATCCTGGAAATCCCAGGACAATCCTGAAGGAATTGGCACCCCAACAACAGGCCTTTAAGCTGAAGTTCCTACCCATTGAGCAGTTGGCACTTGTACAGGGAGAAGAGAAAGGCTGCCCCACAATAGCCTCACCTTTACACAGTTCCCGTGCTGCATTGCCTTTCGGTGATTTCCGAAATCCCTGCCAAAAAGATTTATTTTTCTTCTTCCAGTCACTACTTCCTGTAATGAGAACACAAAATAGTCAAACAGTGCTGAGCCCTTTCCTTACTTTTATCATGAACTAATCTTGCCTATAGAAAGTTTCATACGCTTAACAAAACGCGATCGTATCCTGTAGTATTGTTGCTTTAGCCTGGCCCCTGGGCCTGCGAGCACAGTGTCCCATGTTTACCCTGGTCCCATGACTAAGGTCCGTGTCTGATGTTCATCCTTGCCAAGGCATGGGAGCATTGTGTCCTATGTTTACCTTGCCGAGGCAGCACAGTTCTTTGGTGGTTAGTGAGAGCAGTCCAGCAGCATTTGTTGTAGGACTGGAGACATAGGTAGGCCAAGCCAAGTAAGGGCAGCAGGTTCTCTTCCCTCAAGGACATCTGTGAACCATCTGGGATTTACAATAATCCAGCAACCTCAAGGTCAATTTTACTATTACTAGCTTTTCATTTTCCAGTTTTTAAAACTGAAATCAAAGTTCAAACTGTTGCACTGAAAGTTGAACACAAGTTCTCTGTATTACTAATCGAGGATTCTGAATTAGTCTAATAACGTAAGCACTACACTATCAGATCATTAACTGGAGTAAATGTGAACTTCTTACTCCAAGTGTGAATGCATCCAAGACAGCACCACTGATTTCCTTTGTTTCTTGATTAAAGAGATTGACTTATCAGCCCCCAATTTATCCCCTCGACCCATTCGACTGCAACACTAGGTCAAGCTGGGTTGAACAAGAAGCACTGGGGCTGGGTTGAGCCCTTGAGAATTTTATAGAAAGGAGGCATTCAACCTGTCTCACTATTCAATAAGATCGGCGCAACTTGTGGGCCGAAGGGCCTGTTTGTGCTGTAGTGTTCTATGTTCTAAGATCATGGCCTCCAGAACGGTAGCTGAGTTTCTGGATTAATAGTCTAGTGATAATACCATTAGATCATCATCTCCCCCATAACCTAATCCTTGAAAAAGGGTAAATCAGTGCTGTATTCATTGAAGGCGAACATGCTCTTCCTGAGGTTCAATGCCCAGAACTGTACAGTACTCCAGATGTAGTCTAACAAGATAGTTGTATAGTTGTAGAAAAACTTGCTTCTTTGTATTCCAGGCCTTTAGATATAAAAGCACACATCCCATTCAGGGTTGGGTCTCCTGCCTGGGTCAGATTGGCAAGTGAATCTTGCATTTATGTTGCATGCTCAATGGCCCAAAGAACTTCACAGGACTGGGGAGGAGGTGGGGACATGGAGAGGAGTCGTGTGAAGAGGTTTCCGAGAACGGGGGCGCAATATGTCAAAGCAGATGAGTTTAGGAGGGCAATTCCAACCCAGGGCGGTGTTGTCTGAAGGCTGTATCAACAATGGCAGATCAGAAGGAGGAAGAGACCAAACACATCCAGACCAAAGAGGACAATGGCCAAACCGAGTTGCGAGTAAAAGGTGAGAATATTAGGGACAAGTTGCTTGGAATGGAGAACAAGTGTAGGTTCTGAAGACAGGGTGAAATGAGAGTGGGGTTAGTGTGGGACAAATAAATACATATATGTATGTGAAAGAAAAATTGATACAGAGAGAGTGACATAAGATAGATTTAGAGATAGATAGAGACATAATAAAACCAAAACAGAGACAAATAGAAAGATGAGTATAGAATCATAGAATCCCTACAGTGCAGAAAGAGGCCATTCAGTCCATCGAGTCTGCATCAAACACAATCCCGCACAGGCCTTATCTCCATAACCCATGTATTTATTCTGCTAGTTCCCCTGAAACTAAGGGGTGATTTATCATGGCCAATCCACCTAACCCACACATCCTTGGAGTGCGGGAGGAAACCGGAGCAGCTGGAGGAAACCCACGCAGACACGGGAAGAACGTGCAAGCTCCACACAGACAGTGACCCAAGCCGGGAATTGAATCCAGGTCCCTGGCACTGTGAGGCAGCAGCAGTAACCACTGTGCCGTACAGACATTCGTCAGATAGAGATTGACAAGTAGGTAGTTACAGGGAAATAGGTAAAGAGACAGATACATAGGTGTGGATACAAAGACAAATGAACAGATAGTTTGACTATGGGTCAGCAAATAAGATAAATATTTGAGCAAATAAACAGACAGATAGATGATACTCAGATAAAGCTAGAGGTAGATACATAGATAGATATGGACAGATGGATGGATACACAGTAGATAGCCAGGGAGGTAGAGGAATTAAGATAATTGGCAGATAGACAAACATGCAAATAGAAACACAGGCATAAAGATGCGTAAACAGATAGACGCAAAGACAGACAGAGAGGGAAAAATGAGGATCTTTTAGTTCAATAATTTAACAGTAATCCTCAAAACATAATACTCACCAACTGACCCTTCCTCCGAGCTTGACTTGCAAATCAAATGTCTGTTTAAAGAGATAAAGGTATGCTAGTACGTAAGCAATATTAATTTGATTTACAGAGCTTTCTAAGTAAAATCCATGAATAATAGAACCCTCTAGTTCAAGGACTCTTTACTTAATAAAAGTGCTTCCCATGGATAAACTAACTGTCTTTTCTAGTATGGTGCTGTTGCTCTTGAAACTCTTCCCGAGTCTTTGTGTTTGTCTTTGGATTGGAATTCAGACGCCACTCCTGGATCCTACAGACCGTGAGCGACTTGAAGCAACTCAGTGATGGATCGGTTCAGGCTGTTCTGTGATTTGCTGCATACATCAAACAGACAGACCACCAAACAGCATTCCAAGATCACAAGTTAGGTCAACAATTGCAAGGTGACAGATAATTCAATCGTCAGAACATTGGATGCAAAGGTCAACAAGACAGCAAATCGTTGTGGAGGGAACAAACCTTCCCGTTCTAAGGCTCTGGGCATTGTGTGACTCACGGTCAAGAGTGGTAAGAGGTTAACTGATTGAGTTGCTGTCAGAATGCCTTTCACCCAGAGCAGACAAGGAAGATAGTTTGACCAGAACGTGAGCTTGATGCTGAGATAGAGCAGGAAACCACAAGGCCAGACAGAGAAGTGAAAATTACAGTGCTTTCCATTTATAGAGCAGAACTTTCCCAAAATTGCAGTGCTGGATCGGGTGAGAAAAGCCGTGCAAACTTTGCCGGTTCAGAAATGCCTTTCCTCGCCTGATCAAACAATTTCAGAATGCTGGTGAAGACCTCACAGCCAGCGGCAGGGCCTCAACATGCCAGCAAAACCAATTTCCTCAAAATTACATACAAGGTGCCTGCCTCCTTTCCTCCATGGAAATTGGGATCTCCCCAACCCGTCTCCTTCATGGAGATCGAGATCTCCCCAACCCGTCTCCTTCATGGAGATCGAGATCTCCCCAACCCGTCTCCTTCATGGAGATTGGGATGCCCCATGGAGATCAGGGCACACCCGCAAAACAACCCCCCCCCCCGCCCCACAAACACTGGGGCACACCTAACATCTGGGCACCTACCCTCACTGTCATCGAAGCTCTTCCTTCTCCACCCCCTTTCACTGTTAATAGAACTCTCCCTACCCCTCCCTCCATCACCATACATAAGGAAACCCTGCCCCCTCCGAGGATGAGGGTTATCCCCCTGCCACAGTCCTCCCAATATGCCCATTTGGCAGTGCCCCCACTGCCTGGGTGCCAGGGAGAAATCCTCAGCCTTGCCCCTAAACTCCTGATGCCTCCACACCCTGGCATGGTCATCACGACTGGTTTATGCTTTTGATGAAGGGCAGTGCTACAGCATAAGGCCATTCAATCACACTGAAATTCATTAAAATTTGTGGAAATTAGGCTCACATCCATATCTGATCATGTCACTGATAGGGAGGAGCGGGGGAGAGAGATCTCATACAATGGGGGAGCAGGAAGGACAGGGGGAAGGGAGAGGGGGAAGACAGGAAGGAGGAGGAGGAAGTGGAGAAGGGGAGGGGGGGAAGGGGAAAAAGGGGTGAGGGAGGAGGGCAAAGGGGAGAAAGAGTGAGGGGGAAGAAGGGGAGGGCAGGAAGGGGGGAGGAAGGGCGAGGGGGGAGGAAGGGCCCTTCCTCTTCTCCCCCCCTCCGGGGGGTTGGGGGGGGGGGGGAGGAGAGGAGGAGAAGGGGTGGAGGAGAGCGGGGGGGAGAAGGGGTGGAGGAGGAGGGGGGAGGAGAAGAAGGGGTGGGGGGCAAGGGAGGAGAGCGGGGGGGGGGGAAGGAGAGCAGAGGGGGGAGGAGAGCGGGGAGGGGAGGAGGAGAGCCGGGGGGGGGGGGGGGAGGAGGAGGGGGTAGGGGGGGAAGGAGGGGTTGGGGGGGAGAAGGAAGGGAGAAGGGGGGAGAAGGGGGGGGGAGAAGGGGGGGTGGGGGGAGGAGGGGAGAAGGGAGAAGGGGGGCGGAAGGGGGGAGAAGGGGGGGGTCGGGGGAGAAGGGGAGGGGGGAGAAGGGGGGGAGGGGGGAGAAGGGGGGGAGGGGGGAGAAGGGGGGAGGGGGAAGGGGGAGAAGAGGGGAGGGGGAAGAAGGGGGAGGGGGAAGGGGAGAAGGGGGAGAAGGGGGAGAAGGGGGAGAAGGGGGAGAAGGGGGAGGGGGAAGGGGGGAGAAGGGGGAGGGGGAAGGGGGAGAAGGGGGAGGGGGAAGGGGGAGAAGGGGGAGGGGGAGGAGAGGGGGGATGGGGGAGGAGAGGAGGGATGGGGGAGGAGTGGGGGGATGGGGGAGGAGTGGGGGGATGGGGGAGAAGGAGAGGGGGGATGGGGGAGAAGGAGAGGGGGGATGGGGAAGAAGGAGAGGGGGGATGGGGAAGAAGGAGAGGGGGGATGGGGAAGAAGGAGAGGGGGGGATGGGGAAGAAGGAGAGGGGGGATGGGGAAGAAGGAGAGGGGGGATGGGGAAGAAGGAGAGGGGGGATGGGGAAGAAGGAGAGGGGGGATGGGGAGGAGGAGAGGGGGGATGGGGAGGAGGAGAGGGGGGATGGGGAAGAAGGAGAGGGGGGATGGGGAGGAGGAGAGGGGGGATGGGGAGGAGGAGAGGGGGGATGGGGGAAGAAGGAGAGGGGGGATGGGGAAGGAGAGGGGGGATGGGGAAGAAGGAGAGGGGGGATGGGGAAGAAGGAGAGGGGGGATGGGGGGAAGAAGGAGAGGGGTGATGGGGAAGAAGGAGAGGGGGGGATGGGGGAGGAGGAGAGGGGGGATGGGGGAAGAAGGAGAGGGGGGATGGGGGAGGAGGAGAGGGGGGATGGGGGAAGAAGGAGAGGGGGGATGGGGGAGGAGGAGAGGGGGGATGGGGGAAGAAGGAGAGGGGTGATGGGGAAGAGGAAGGGGGGATGGGGGAAGAAGGAGAGGGGGGATGGGGGAGGAGGAGAGGGGGGATGGGGGAAGAAGAGAGAGGGGGATGGGGAAGGAGAGGGGGGGATGGGGGAGAAGGAGAGGGGGTGGGAAAGGATGGGGGAAGAAGGAGAGGGGGGATGGGAGAGAGGGGGAGAAGAAGAGGGGGGGATGGGGAAGAAGGAGAGGGGGGGATGGGGAAGAAGGAGAGGGGATGGGGGAAGAGGATGGGGGAGAGGGGGAGAAGGGAGGGTGGGAGATGGGGCAGGGGGTCAAAGAAAATCCATCAGTGTTGGACAAGTGAAGGAGAAGCAGTTAGGCAACTGTCGGACTGAGAATGTATAAGAGAAGGTTTCAGATCCCAAGGACACTGGGATAAGTTGTGGATGAACCAGTACAGACGGGTCAGGCTGAACCTGAACCTGAACAGAGCTGTTCACTAAACCAGCGGAGGAGCTGAAATCACTGATACAGAGGGAGGGCATGTCCGGAAAGAGGGACCACAAGTAACGACAGAACAAATTAAGATGTCATTTTGTGAATCACACTTTAGGAAGGTCAAAGGCATGGAGGCGATTTATTCAAATGATGCCAGGGATGAGGAACTTCAGGTTTGTGGAGAGATACGGAAGCTAGCATTGTTCTCTCTTTAGACTGGAAATGGTTCAGGAGACCTCGCAGACGTGTTCAAAATTACGATGGGCATTGGTGGAGTATAAATTGAGAGAAATTGTTTCCACTAGCAGGTGGATCTGTGAGCACAGGATACAGATTGAAGTAATTTGGCAAAAGAGCCAGAAGGAAGATGAAGTTTTTTTTAAAATGTAGACAGTTCTGATGATCTGGACTGCATTGTGTGACAAGAGTCCAGTGTTTCACAGACTATAGCTCAGTGTAGAACCATGAAGAGCTTTTCCTTTGTGCTGGACAAGTGTGAAGTGAGCCTGACTCATCATTCTGGCTTTGTGGGTGTCAGCCACGCACAAGGGTGGAGATAGTGGCACAAACTGCCCCTTGTGTGAAGGAAATGAAACACCACTTCCAGGTGCTGGTGTGTTTCTCTGAAAGCACGAGTGTGGAAGCGTTTTGATAGTGTTGTCCGAGTACTGTAAACACATCACTTACTCTTTCTCGCTCTCTGGTGTTGACACCACGCTCCCCAAGGCACGCGATTCCTGGGTGGGGGGGGAGAAAAACATTCAAGTCACTGCTTAAAAAAAGAAAGTTGCGTTGAAATTACAGGATGACTTTAATAAATGTGTTGCGTTCCTGGAAACTGTCCAGGAGGATTTGAAGGGAAGCCGTACTCACTGAAGTCTCAGGCAGCAGCTGTGGTGATGGTGGATTGGCAACTGAGCCTCCCTAAAATCAGAACACATGGAGTCATTGTAAATCAGTAAAACGTGGCAGTTTTCATTCCAAAATGATCACAGCCAGAGTCGAGAGCAAAAAACAGGGTAGAATGAGCGGAGCTGCTGCATCCTGTTTATTGGAGAGACAAAACAAGTCTGAAAACTTAATTACAGGGAAAGAATCTTTCAACATGAGAGAGAGTAAAGACCTCTCATTGCTGGACTGAGTGGATCTAAATCTTTGATTTAACCCTGCATCAGATTCTTCACTTTAACGGCTGCCAACACAACTAGCATTTGACAACACTTACTTGGAAATACAGGCGCGACAACCAGACACATGCTGAGCCCAACACTGTCCGTCACGATGCCCATCCCCCACATTCCTCAGAAAAAGACTTGCATTTACACAGCACTTTCCATGTCCTAGTGCCTCTCAAATGCTTTACAGCCAATGACATACTTTTGACGTGTATTCACTAGTCTAATGTGGTGATAATATGCACCCAGATGCAGCAAATCGGATCCTTTCACTGCATCCCTACAGTCCAGGAGGCGGCCATTTGGCCCATCGAGTCTGCACCAACTCTCTGACAGACAGCTTTACTCAGGCCCTCTCCCCCATCCTATCCCTGTAACCCCACACATTTACCGTGGCTAATCCACCTAACCTACATATCTTTGATCTGATTTGATATATTGTTGTCATACGTATTAAGATACAGTCAAAAGTATTGTTTCTTGCGTGCTATACAGTCAAAGCATAGTGTTCATAGAGAAGGAAATGAGAGAATGCAGAATGTAGTGTTACAGTCATAGCTATGGTATCTTAGCTATCACGGTTATCTTGGGACACCAAGGGACAATTTACAACTTAGGCCAATCCACCTAACCTGCACACCTTTGGATTGAGAGGGAGCACCTGGAGGAAACCCACACAGACAAGGGGAGAACATGCAAACTCTAGACAGATAGTGGCCCAAGTCTGGAATTGAACCCAGGTCCCTGGCACTGTGAGGCAGCAGATACCAGATAATATGATTCAGTGATGTCAGTTAAGGGATAAATATTAGCCAGTACACAGGGGCGATCTCATCTCCTCATCTTCTCAGGACTCTTTTTTGTGTCCACCTGAGAGGGCAGTCCAGGCCTCAATTCAACAACGCGCCTCCCGCAGAGGTGTGCGCTTACTTTCAGAAAGAAACTAGTACCAAGTTAATTGGGGTAATCCTGTGTGAAAGATGATTTCCTTCAACTCTGCTGGAAACAGTGAGGCAACACCAGCAACCTACATAGCCAGCCAGATGAGCAGTGCAGGGGGATCAATATTAGTCAGAAGGATGTGGAAAGAAGCAAGCGGCAGCTGGAATTTAATTGAACGATGCAACAGGACTGCGACAGGAAACAGGAAATGTGTGCAACTATTGAGAAGCCATAGCAATAGATGGAACAGGAAAGGGATGGGGATGTGATTTCTGGCTCTCTAGTCGCAGCTTTCGCTGAAGGTCAGTGTTTGGATCCAGAATCCACTTTGTACACATTTGTCCAGATGTGTAATGGAAGGAGAGGGTGGATAGGCTGCGATTTTTTTTCCGCTGGAACACAGGAAGATGAAGGGTGACCTTATAAAATCATGACAGGCATAGATAAGGTCAACAGCCAAGCTTGAGAGGGGAAAGATTTAAAAGGGACCTGAGGGGCAACTCTTTCACACAGAGGGTGGTGTTTGTGTGGAATGAGCTGCCAGAAGAGGTGGTAGAGATGGGTACAATTACAACATTTAAAAGACATTTGAACAGGTACATGGATGAGACAGGTTTAGAGGGATAGGGGCCAAATGCAGGCAAATGCGACTAGTTCAGTTTATGAAACCTGGTCGGCATGAACAAATCGGGACAAGGGGCTATTTCTGTGCTGTATATCTCTATAACTCTATGTCAAATTTGTCTCACTCTGGATCAGAAAGTTGTCGGTTCCAGCCCTACTCCAGGGATTTAAGTACAAAGTTTTGGCTACAGCCTCAGTGCTTTGGGAACAGGGTACAAATTACTAAGATACTGGAAACTTGTAAAGTGCAGACACTGACTTCCAAAAATCCAAAGCTTTCCAACTTGCGTGCCAGTCAATGACTAGTATCTCTCGTTTAAGCCAGTCCTGCAGTCTAAAATTTCAAGATGCGTTTGCGACAGCTGTTTAATTATTCAACGCTGGCCAGGAAGTGCCCTCCAGCATGATGGACTGCATATGATTCCTCATTGCAATTTGGGATGAGGCGTATACTTTTGAAAAACGAAAATACTGCAGAAGAAGTAAAAGTAAAATACTGTGGAGGCTGGAAATCTGAAATAAAAACAAAAAATGCTAGAAATACTTGGCAGGTCAAAAAGTATCGATGTGGTGGGAGGGGGACGAAATAGTTACTTCAGAATCCCGATAAAAGATATTAACGCTGTATCTCGCTAGCAGATAGTGCCTGGCCTGAGTAGCTCCACCCTTTTCTGTTTCTATAGCGTACGATACTTTGCCCTCTTTGAACTCGCTATGTATAGGGAAAAAGCTTGTATCCATGTTTGTATATGTCTGTGGGATTTGCACTCCAACGTGCTGGAGAACAGGGCATGACATACATTTGAAAAAATTCTCTCATTCCGTCGTGGTGTCTGAAGGCCAGCTCAGCTTCAGAAAACACTAAACCAGTTTTAAAGCTGTGTAGTGTCTCAGCAAGTTATTTATTAGTGTAAGCTGTTGCTCCTGCAGCACTGAAATATTCTCAAGTTTCCTGAGTGGGTTTGCACCCACAGCCTTCTGATCCAGAGTGAGAATGAATGAGGCTGACTGAGACAAATTTGGCATCGATTCCCAGCCTGGGTCACTGTCTGTGCGGAGTATGCACATTCTTCTCGTGCCTGCGTGTGTTTCCTCCAGGTGTTCCGGTTTCCTCCCACAGTCCAAAGATGTACAGGTTAAATTAATTGGCCTTACTAAATTGCTCCTCAGTATCGCAGGATGTGTCGATTAGAGGGATTAGCTGGGTAAATATGTGGAGTTACGGAGATAGGGCCTGGGTGGGATTGTTGTCGGTGCAGACTCGATGGACCGAATGGCCTCCTTCTGCACTGAAGGGATTCTATGATCTGGGCAAAGGTGGACACAGTGAATTCTGGATCAGCAAAAGCTGCAACACCACAGGCATCAGCTGTGACCAAAGTGGATAATGCTCTTGTCTCTGAGCCAGAAGCTTGTGGTTACAAGCCCCAACAAATTTAGGTTGGCACTCCCGTGCTGCACCATCAGAGTGTCATTTTACCAGTGAGATGTTGAACTGAGCCTCGTCTGCCCTCTTGGATGGACAATGGGAGGGGAAAGTAAAGTTTATTTATTAATTACAAGTAAGGCTTACATTAACACTGCAATTAAGTTACTGTGAAATTCCCTAGTCGCCGCACTCCAGCGCCTGTGCGGGTCAATGCACCTAACCGTCACGTTTGTCAGACTGTGGGAGGAAACCGCAGCACCGAGAGGAAACCCACGCAGATGGGGGGGGATGTGCACACTCCACACAGACAGTGACCCTAGCCGGAAACTGAGCCCAGGTGCTGTGCCAGCAGTGCTAACCACTGTGGAGGTGGTAGCACAGTGGTATTGTTGCTGGACTAGTAATCCAGAGACCCAGGTTCGAATCCTGTCAGGGCAGACGGTGAAATCTGAAATCAATAAAGAAACCTGGAATTTAAAGTCAAATGATGGCCATGAAACCACTGTTGATTGATGTAAAAACCAATGTCTTTTAGAGTCCTTCTCTGGTCTGGCCTACATGTGACTCCACATCCACAATGAGGTTGACTCTTAAATGTCCTCAGGGATGGGCAATAAGTGTTGGCCAGCCAGTGACGCCCACATCCATGAATAAAAAAAAATCCTGCTATCAAAATTTCCATTTCTTTCCTGTTTTCTTTTATACATATTTTGCTTGATATTGATTGTATCCCCAGGCACTGTTCCGTAATGCAGTTGCACACTGGTACGTTGTCCCCTACATTATATTTTCAAATAAAATCGTATCTGGCCTCAGTCAGGGTATAGCAGGCCTGAGAATGAACTGTGTTTGGCATCTATACTATACCCATTTACCTCGAGTAGGCCTAGTAGCTACAGCACTTTAAGAACAATCCTTGGTACCTAAGACCTTTTTGGTGAGGCGTGCATCGGCACTGTACAAACACAAAACTTGTATCTTTCTTTAAATCTATTACTTCATCCAGAATAAGCCAGAGAGGAATCAGGGAGCTGTCTGATTAAGGTAATTAGCGCTAACAGATTGAGTTTGAATAGTGAAATTAGGACTATACCATTGCACATAGGTGGTCAAGAAGAGCTCACAGTGCTAGCAAAATATTGCTAACTTCACATATGTATCACCTGGGCATTCAATACATATCCGATACAAGGAAACAACATACAGATATAGAAACAAAGATGTATAAACAAACACATGTACACATACATGTAAATAAATATACCCTCACAAACACAGATATAAACACATACACACAAAGCACACACAACATAAAGACATGGAGTTGTGTAGGACTTTAGTGAGGCCACAGTTAGAGTACTGTGTGCAGTTCTGGCTGCCACATTATAGGAAGGATGTGATTGCATGGGAGGGGGTGCAGAGGAGATTCACCAGGATGCTGCCTGGGCTGGAATATTTAAATTATGAAAAGAGGTTTGGTAGGCTTGGGTTGTTTTCATTGGAGCACAGAAGACTGAGGGCCGACCTGATCGAGCTGTGCTAGATAATGAGGGACACGGACAGAGTAGATAAGGAGTAGCTGTTCCCCTTAGTTGAAGGGTCAGTCACAAGGGGACATAGCTTCAAGGTGAGGGGCAGGAGGTTTTGGGTGGGGGGCTGGGGGCTGGTGGGGTGAACCATTTTACCCAGAGGGTCGTGATGAGGAGGGTGGTAGAGGCAGGATGCCTCACATCCTTTGAAAAGTACCTGGATGACCACTTGGCCCATCATAACATTCAGGGCTATGGGCCAAGTGGTGGTAAATGGGATTAGGTAGCAATTCAGGTGTTTCTCATGTGTCAGTGTTGATTCGGTGGGGCCTCTTCTGCGCTGTATGATTCTATGATTAATCTGTATACATGTATACGATTTATAGCTTTGAGTAAACTTACTGGGCTACAAAGCAAAATGACAAGCAGCACACGTTTGTGTTAGGAAGTGTAGGCAGAAAGGGTAACAGAAAGAACAATGTAAATCAGGGTCATACTGAATATTTGTATGCATTACCTCACTCACAAACTCGGCCTGGCTGAAAGTTTCATAGTCACAACTCACACACACGGCAGCTATTCAGCCATGACTGCCACACATTTGTTGCACATCAGATGGCACTCACTGACACACTTCACTCTTGCAGGAGAAGGTGGTGTCTAACAGCAAATGGTATTATTTTTAGAACACAGAACATTACAGGGCAGTAAAGGCCCTTCAGCCCTCGACGTGGCGCCGATCTGTGAAACCAATCTAAAGCCCATCTAAGCTACACTATTCCAATATCATCCCTATGTTTATCTAATGACCATTTAAATGCCCTTAATGTTGGCAAATCCACTACTGTTGCAAGCAGGGCATTCCACATCCTTACCACTCTCTGAGTGAAGAACCTACCTCTGACATCTGTAAAATGTTAAAAATTTAAAATCAGAGGAGGAAAGTACACCTGAATCTTTGATCTGGTCAGCTTCCTGACAAAGCTTTAATTGTGTAGATTTTATTTAGAAAAAAACTTTTAGATTCGACAAAGTATTTTAACTTGAAAAATAATTCTAAGTTGATCCCCTGAAAGGAGGAACCCTGAGAAATGGTATTGGTGAGATCCACTTGCAGGGGAGGAAAGGACTGATGGTCAGGATGTCTTCATACTTAATATTCCTCTCTCAATTTTGTCCGAGTGATGTGAAGATAGCTGCAGATAGTGTAAGCACTTCTTACTTTTGTTAGGATGCAGGAGGCTGCCATTTGGCCCATCATGTCTACACCGGCCCTCCAAACAAGCATCATTACTTAATGCCATTTCCCTGCCTTTTCCACATAGCCCTGCACACTGGTAGACACTGAACGGCCTCTTGAATGCATTGATTAAACCTGCCTCCACCACACACTCAGGCAGTGCATTCCAGACCCCAAGCACTCACTGGGTGAAAAAGCTTTTTCTTACATCACATTTGCTTCTTTTGCAAATTGCTTTAAATCTGTGCCCTCTCGTTCTTGCTCCTTCTGAGTGGAAACAGTTTCTCGCAATCTACTCTGTCCAGCCCTTCATGATTTTGAACAACTCCACCGAATCTCCTCTCAGCCCTCTCCTCTCTAAGGAGAGGGTCCCGACCTCCCCAATCTATCCTCATAGCTGAAATTTCTCATCTCTGGAACCATTCTTGTAAACCTCTCCTGCAGCTGAGATGGTTGGCAGATTTCAGTCACAACTACACGACTGAAACAAAGATTTTTCAAACATTGGGTCTTGATGAAGTTGAAGTAATTGATCCAGAAGGACCTTGGCAACCTCCTGCTGAGAGCCCTTCTCCCTATCTTCTACCCTCTCATTAGCCTATCACTCAATTTCAAAAGGAGGACTTACTAGGCCACCGATGCTTAGACACAACAGGTTTTTAAACCACTAATGGAGTACTTCAGCACCACTCAAACCACTCGCTATAGACAAATGAAACTGCACTTGTCTATAGTGAGGTTAAGGGTACAGAGGTTGGAGGACGGTGTTGAAATCAGCACTGCCTACTGATTGACATCATAACCTGTGAACTCTATACATTGCCAGCAGTAGACAGGATTGTTCATGCAAACTACTGGAACAAGTTTGGCATCTGGCACACTGGCAGATATGCACGTACATCTCCGAGAGCATTTCTGAGCATGAGGAGATTAATTACAGCCCAAAGAAAAGTTCATTTTCTTTCCCCATCATCACTCCCCGCACCCGCCCTCCCCGCAACCCCACTCCATGGAATTATGGATGAGCTGTTACATGAAATCTGTCCTCTCGTTTTGTGCTGTAAAACTCAATGACTCTAAGCAGATTAAAAATCCCGGTATCACTATCCTTGCCAATACCACGGCCAATATTGTCCCTCAACAAACATCTTTAGAAAGTGAATATCTTGTTATTTTCTTACTGTTGATTCTGGGCTCTACTCGTTATGCTGGCCGACATAAAACTGTAAAAGCTATTAATTGATTATGAGCTACTTTCAGACCACTGCCCTCCAGGGTTCACTGGAGACATTATAAATTCTCTCTATCTCTAAACCAACCATGCAGTATAAATAAAAGCAGTGAACTGATGATAGTGGAGAATTGGTGTGGGACAGGTCAGTGCAAATCAAGCAGATAATAAATTATTTGCTATTTAATTTGAAGCCTAACTAACCTTTCACTCTGGGGCCATCAAATAAGGTTGAATTTATTACATTGCAATGTTCTCCTGGTAAATAAAACCACCATAGTCCCAGATGACCAGAGGCTGCTCTCCCATTTGAGACTGGTGGTGAGTAAACCTGAGGATCACCATACTTCGGGCGAAGGGCAAAGTTGAGAAGACGAGGCCTTCTGAATAACCTCAGCCGTGACGGGAATTGAACCCGTGCTGTTGGCATCATTAACCAGCCTTCCAGCCAACTGAGCTAACTGACTTCTCCTGGTACTGGCTTGCAGATATCCTTCAACTAACATCATTAAAGACAGATGACTTGGTCTCTTACTTCATTGGTTTATGGGATCTGATTGTGTGGAAATTGGTTGCCATGTTTCCTACATTACATCAGTGGC
This sequence comes from Carcharhinus amblyrhynchos, assembly GCF_965287045.1. Lineage (NCBI taxonomy): Eukaryota > Metazoa > Chordata > Chondrichthyes > Carcharhiniformes > Carcharhinidae > Carcharhinus > Carcharhinus amblyrhynchos. The sequence goes on from NC_137335.1 coordinate 16,218,776, forward strand.
TGTGCTTAAAGTACCTCATGATTGTGAAGTGGCCTTAGGTGATCTGAAGTCAGGAAAGGGGCTTTACAAATGCAAGTTTCTTTTTCTACTCGCCCAGAGACACACAGAGGAGGAGGGATTTCCTTACCAGTTCAAGGTCCTCCGAGACTCTAACAGTGCACAGCTCTTCCGTCCGTTCTGGCACATCACTGAGACAGGTGTTGTAGTATTCCGTGCACTCCTGAGCCAGGTCATCGATGTTTCCCAATGATCCATCCTTCATAGGGGAGAAAAGGAGGCAACATGGTATTAACATTGGGTTTAACAAGAGGGAAGGAGAACCCAACATCCCTCAATCTAATCACCCGATATCTGACATACTTGAAGCAAATCTGACTGTATTGGTGAATAAGTGTTCGTCCAGCCTTTTTTCTGTTTGCAAATGGACAGAGTCAGCTGTAGCACAGCCAGTAGTACTCTTGCCATTGAAGGATATGGGTTCAACTATCTCCCGAAATTTGAGCCCATTATCAGGTTGACACTCCAGTACACTACTGAGAGAGCACTGCACAGTTGGAGGTGCCATATTTTAGACAAGAAGTAGCTAACTTTTAACTTACTTTCTCTGGAGTAAGTGACCAAGTAACTCATTTGTATATAAAAAACAAACAGGAACATACGAAGCCTGTACAGCCAAGTCAAGGAGGATCATGTTTGACCATCCACTTCCCCGCCCCGTCCCCCGATTCCCTTTGTGTCCAAACTCCATCGACTCAGAGGAAAATTCAGAGGCGATACTTCTACATGCCACCTGCTCATTTCATTCCAGTGGTGGAGGTCGTGGGTTTGGGGATGATGGTGGGTTGTTGTAGTGCTTGTGATGGCACACACTGAAGCCACATTGTAGTGAACATTTAAGATGATGGATAGGGGTGCCGGTCAAGTGTGTTGCATTTGTCCTGGAAAGTGTTGAGCTTCTCAAGTATTGCTGGAACTGCACATCATAATCCTAACTTAAGCCTTATAGAGAATTAAGGGTATGGTGGCATAATGGTTATGTTACTGGACTAGTAATCCAGGCTCCTTGACTCATTATCCAGAGACACAAGTTCAAATTCCATATAGAAGCTGGGGAATTTAAATTAAATTACATTAACTCTAGAATTAAAGGCTAGCATTGCTAATGATGAACAGATCATGAAACTACTAGATTGCCAGAAAATCCCATATTGCCAAATGGCTCACTAATGTCTTCTAGGAAAGGAAATCTGTTTTCCTCACATAGTTTGGACGCTTATGTGATTCTAGACCCACAGCAATATGGTGTGCATCTTAACTGCTCTCTGAAATGCCTAGCAAGCCACTCAGTTGTAATAAAGATGTTGTGACTCCATCTTCTCAAGGGCAATTAATGCTGGCCTTGTCAGCAATGCACACACCCCTTGAATGAATAAAAACAAACATTTATGGTAGAGGATTTGACAATGATAACACTATTGAATGTCATGGGGAGATGGTTAGACTCTCTCTTATTAGAGATGATCAATGCCTGGCACTTGGATGGTGCAAATGTCACTTGCCTCTTGCCAGCCCAAGCCTGGATGTCGGCCAGGTTTTGCTGCATGTGGGCTCTGACTGCTTCATTATCTGAGGATTTGGAAATGAAATTGAACAATTTGAGATCAGGGAACATCCACACCTCTGACTTTATGATGGAGGGGAGGTCGTTGACGAAGCGGCTGAAGATGATTGAGTGTAGGATACTGCCCTAGGGCACTCCTACAGTGATATCCCGTGGCTGAAACAATTGGCCTCCAACAACAATAATCATCTTCCTTTGTGCTAAGCAGATTCCAGTTATAGAAACATAGAGAATAGTTACAGGAGTAGGCCATTCAGCCCTTTGAGCCTGTACCACCATTCAATATGATCACGCACTTTCAGTATCCCGCTCCTGCTTTCTCTCCCTGCCCCTTGATCTCTTTGCCACAAGGCCACATCCAGCTCCTTCTTGAGCATATCAAACAAACTGGCTCCAACAACTTTTTGTGGTAGAGAATTCCACAGGTTCACAACTCTCTGAGTGAAGAAGTTCTTCCTCATCTCAGTCCTGAATGGCTTACCTCATATCCTTAGTCCGTGAACTGTCGTTCTGGACTTTCCCAACATTGGGGATAATCTTCACACATCTAGCCTGTCCAGTCCGATCAGGATTTTACATGTTTCAATGAGATCTTCTCTCATTCTTTTAAATTCCAGTGAGTATAAGTCCAGTCAATCTAGTCTCTCTGCATGTGTCAGTCCTGCCATTCCAGAAATCAACATGGTGAACCTTCACTGGACTCCCTCAACAGCAAGAATGTCCTTCCTCAGACTAGGAGATCAAAACTATATACAATACTCAAGGTGTGACCTCACCAAAACTCTATCTGACTGCAGCAAGACATCCTTACTTCTATACTCAAATCCACTTGCTATGAAGGCACGCATGCCATTAGCTTTCCTCACCACCTGCTGTACCTGCAATGCCAACCTTAAGCGGCTGTTTCCCCATGACACCCAGGTCAGATTGCACCTCCCCTTTTCCTAAACTGCATCATTCAGATAATAACCTTTTTTTTCCCCCCACCAAAGTGGATAACCTTACATTTATCCACATATTACATTTGCCAAATATTTGCTCAATGTCCAAGTCAGCCTGCAGTTTCTTAGCATTCTCCTCACAGCATACGCTGCCAAGCAGCTTAGTGCTATCTTCCAATTTGGAGATACAGCATTCAATTCCTTCCTCCAAAACATTCATGTATATTGTAAATAGCTGGAGTCCCAGCACTGAACCCTATGGTACCCCACTAGTCACTGCCTGCTCTCTGTTTCCTATCTGCCAATTAATTCTCTATCCACATCAATACATTACCCCCAATACCACGAGCTTTAATTTTACTCACTAATCTCTTGCGTGGGGCTTGTCAAAAGCCTTTTGAAAGTCCACATACACAACATCCACTAGTTCACCCTTGTCCACTACACTGGACACATCCTCAAAAGATTCCAAAAGATTTGTCAAGCTTGATTTCCCTTTAGTGAATCCATGCTGACTTGGACCGATTCTGTCACCACTTTCGAAATGCTCAGTTATTGCATCCTTAATAATTGACTCCAGCATTTTCCCTACCATTGATGTCAGGCTAACCGGTCTATAATTCGCAGCTTTCTCCTTTTTTGAAAAGTGGGGGTACATTAACTAAGGACAGTTTCACCTCAAAACTCCACTGACTTCAATTTTTCCGGGGGCTCCTTTAGCTTCACAATCTGTTGAATGAAGCCCTGATCAAGGACAGTTGTCTCCCCTCAATCGAGAATTCAGCTTGTCTGTCCACACATGGGTCAAGCTGTACCAAATGTGCATAAGTGTTCCTGGTGAGACCTTTAACTGAATAGCGGTGAGCAGCTTTTTGCAATCATTAACGGCTTGCTAGCAGTGCCTACAACACAATTACATTGTTTTGTTTTTGACTGAAAGTAAACTGTTGGGGGTCCAGTTGGATTTGTCCTGCTTCTTGTGAACAGGATGCACCTTAGCATTTTCAATTTTGTCAGGAAGTCGTTAGTGATCCAGCTATACTTTATTTTTATCATTCGCCTTCTGAATCGCTTGCTGTTTCTGTATCTATGTGGCATTTCCATGGCAATATGATAGGTAAGGTCAGTTATGATGATTGGAGCACAGATCCACAATGGGGTCAAATGGAGTTATGCTCTGGCACTTGGCATATTCTCCTCTTTGCTGCAGTCATACACTTTCAGTTCATATATTCCCACTACAAGGACACTGCAAATAAGATATGAAGGTTGTCCAAAGATGTGCAGGTTAGGTGGATTGGCCATAGTAAATTATTCCTTAGTGTCCCAAGATGTGTATGTTAGATGGATTAGCCATAATAATTGTGTGGGGTTATGGGGGATAGGACAGGGGATAGGGCGTGGTGGGACGCTCTTCAGAGAGTCAGCGGAGAACCGATAGGCCAAATGGTCTCTTTTGAATGGCAGACATCAACACCAGCAACTAGAGACAGTTGCTGAAGGCTATGTCCTCTGGAGGCTGACTGTTCTGGGACATTGGAAGAGATGAGGAAAAACAGAAAGCACAGCTGACTGCAAAGGCGGCCCCAAGAAAACTGAGACCAGCCAATCTTGCAAAATCTTGGTCCGCTGTCTCTTACTGCAGAAAATGCAGCAGAGACTTTGAGCCACACCGGGTAATGTTTGACATAGAGTTTACCACCAAGGAACAATTGCTTGTCTCATGAGATGGAAGGTTGCTGAAGACAATTTGTGCGTTACCTATGATTCATGCGCAAAGACACACAAATTCCTACGAATCTCAACATTTACAATTTTACTAATCATTTGGTAGTCTGGAACTTGAGTATTGCTAAAAACGACATAATTTATGCAATCAGTTAATGCATTCTCCATGGCAACACCTCTACCAATTAAGGGTTCACTTGCCAACCATGCAGTATAAATTGTTGTTCCCTCTGCAAATTATCCTGATGTGTGCAAGGCCAAAAGCTTCAACAGCACATACCTTTTTTCAGCAATACTGAAGTTCTTTACTATTCTCTCACCTATAAAATGTCCTGGCTTTCCCTTCATCCTGCCAAAGTGGATAATTTCCTATGTCCCCACATTAAATTCCAACCGCTACCTTCTTGTCCTGTTTAACCTATATAATCTCTTTATGCCCGCCATGCCGTTCGTTTTTTCTGCCTAGTTTTGTATCATCAGTAAAATTGAATACATTACACTTGGTTCATTCATCATTTACATAGACTGTAAATAGCTGAGGTTCCAGCACTTCCAGCACCCACATGTTACAGACTGCCATCCCCAAAATGGCAAACATCTTACTCTGATTTGCAATAAATGCCAGCGCAGCCAGAGACAGCCACAATCTGAAAATATATATATTTTAAAATCAACATACAAAATAGAAGCAGTAGCAGGCCATTCAGCCCTTCGAGCCTGCTCCTCCATTCTTTTTAAACATGGCTGGTCATCAAATTCAATATCCCGATCCCACCTTTGGTCATCAGTCATGGTCAAAATGAATGGCAGAGTAGGCTCGAAGGGCCAAATGGCCTACTTCTACTTTTATTTACTATGTTTCTATGTTGAGTAAAAAAAAATTCAGGTTGTGGATGTCACTGGCTACAAATTTTTTTTTAATAAAGACTCCACTTTGGCAAGTTGTTTCCACTAATGCAAATTCAAGAAGAAATCACTTGTCCTCCCCCACAAGACCTGATGTACTGAAAATAATCCCAATTACTTAAAGCAAAACTAGAAATGTAAAACTGCCTACATTTACAAAGTTGCATTCTTTGTAAGTTTGCAAACTCCAAGCAAATTAGTTTACAATAATTCTTCAGAATGGTGAATGCACTCTACCATGATTGTTTCAAAGCGCCACAGCACAGCTGCTGTCCCTCCATTCCATGCCCTTCGCCCCTTGGCAGACATATTCATTCGATTACAGACACAGCTGTGCATTCAGCTCAGCGAGTTGCCTCCAAGCAGTCTCGTCAGCAAACAGCAGGAAATAAACCAAAATAATCAAATTATGGGAAACAAACTAGGATGGCGAAATCCACCCCAAGTTGCTGAGCATGCTGGATGTGGGTTGGCAAAATCACGGCTATTGGGCTGAAGGCTTGTGCTTCAGCACAAGCTGTCCAGAATAGCAACAGCACTGACATTTACTCAACCAAGTGGAAAACTGCCCAGGTATGTCCTATCCACAATAAGCAGGACAAATCCTATCCAGCCAAATTGCTGTCCCTCAGTCTATTCCCAATCATCAGCACAGTGATACAAAGTGCTATCAACAGAGCAATGAAGCGGCACTTACTGCCTAATTAATACCTTGCTAACCAACGCTCAGATTCAGATTCTGCCAGGATCACTTGCTCTAGACCTCGTTATGGCCTTGGTCTAAACATGGATAGTTGAACTGAGTTCCAGAAATCAGGTGAAAGTGATTTCTCTTGACATTCAGGCAGCATTTGATCGAGTGGGGCCTCATGGGGCCTCAGTAAGACTCAAGTCTCTGGGAATGAGGGTAAAAACTCTCAACCACAGAGTCATACCAAGCAAAAGCCAAGTTGACTGTGGTGCTGGAGACCAACCACCTCAGTCTCAGGATGTTGCTGCATGAGTTCCTGAAGGCAGTGTCCCATATCCAACCCATTTTCAGCTGCTTCATCAACAACCCTTCCCTCCACCATCAGGTCATTGACAATCGCATATTGTTTAGCACCATCATCAAGTAACGAAGCACTCTGTGCCCACATGCAATAAGACCTGGGCAACATACATGCTCAGGCTGATAAGTGCCAAGTAACATTTGTGCCAGAGGATTGCTGGAGAATTAGTATTTTCAAATAGAGAACAAAAGCAAAATGTTGCAGGTACTGGAAATCTGAAATTAGAACAGAAATTGCTGGAAATACTCAGCAGGTCAAGCGACATCTGTAGAGAGAAACACTTTTGAGGTTATTGAAATGTTAACTTGATTTTTCTCTCCACTGCATGGTGCTGCCTGACCTGCTGAATATTTTCAACATTTTATGTTCCTACAAGAGAGTCTACCTGCCCTTAGCATCCAGCGACATTACCATCAGTCAATTCCTCACCATCAATGTCCTGCGGGTGGGGGAGGGAGCATCACTGAATTATGGCCGAGAAACTTAACTGGAGCAGCCACATAAATACTGGAATCACAAGAACGCTAGCGGCCTTATGTCCCACCCAGGATAACTAAATAACTACAAGGTCCCTTCAGAAGCTAAGTAATTTGCAGCAAATGACTCAGTTCTTGACTCCCTATTGTCTTCAAGACATGAGGCAGGATTGTGATGGAATAACCTCCACTTCCCTGGTTGGCAACACCAAGGACAAGAAGTTTGCTTGATTGGCAGCTAATCAGCCAGTTTAAATCCTCACTCCTCCACCATTGGCACAGTGCTGCTGCAGTGTACACCATCTACAGGATGTACTCCAGCAACTTGCCAAGGTTTTCTTCAATGCATTTTGTCAACCTCTCAAAAACTACAAGGACAAGGGCAGCAGGTTCATTGGAAGGCTACCACCTATACGTTCCTTTTCAAGTTACACATCACCCAATTTGGAAATGCACATTCCTTCATTGTCCCTGGGTAAAATTCACAAACTCCCAATCCGTTTGTAGTTGTACTTGTGCCGCAAAGGGCTGCAGTAGTTTGTGAAACTCACCTACCACCACATTCCCAGTGCAATTAGGAATGGACAATAAATGTTGGCCTTACCAGTTAAGCCCACGTCTCATGTATGGTTCAAGAAACTACAAAAGTTCGTGAATGTTACCCAATCCGTCATGCAAACCAGCCTCTTATCCAATGACTCTGTCTACACTTCCTGCTACCTTGCAAAAGCAGCCGACATAATTAAGGACCCCAAGCACCCCGGACATTCTCTCTTCCACCTTCTTCCGTCGGGAAAAAGATACAAAAGTCTGAGGTCGTGTACCAACCGACTCAATAACAGCTTCTTCCCTGCTGCCGTCAGATTTTTGAATGAATCTACCTTGCACTAAGTTGATCTTTCTCTACACCCTAGGTATGACTGTAACACTACATTCTGCACTCTCTTCTTTCCTGCTCTACGAACGGTATACTTTGTGTAGCATGCAAGAATCAACACGTTTCACTGTATATCAATACTTGTGGCAATAATAAATCAAATCAAAAAAATCTGGAGGGGTAATCCGAAACATTATTAGAACGATGAAGGGTTCAACAGGATAGACAGAGAGATGTCTCCATTTGTCAAGAGAGGCCAGAGACAAGAGCCAGAAACATAAAAAGGCACTTTAAAAAATCCAATTCCGAATTTACAGCAACTTCTTCACTCAGAGTGGTGAGAATGTAGAACTTGCTACCACACGAAAGCGTTAAGGTGAATAGTACAGATGCATTCAAGGGGAAGAAGCCAGATTAAGTACATGAGGGAGAAATGAATAAAAATTTATGTTGATAATGTGGGATGGGGGTAAGATGGGATGATTTTTAGAAGCAGCATTAACACAAGCATAGACCTGTTGACATGAATGATGTGTTCGCACGCTGTGCGATTGGCCGGTTTTGGAAGAAAATAGATAAATGTATGCTACCTTTAACCCTTTACAGGACTTTCCACAAAAGTGACAATGGATCTTCTGTTCGTTGTTAGTGGCGATTATGGTTTTCAAGGTCGTGTCAATGGTGATAGTGATGATGACTAAGGGGCATTTCTTTTGCACGCAACATAAAGTTACAAAGCAGGAATTGTGTTGGTGCTGTTAAGTAGGGTTAAGAATTTAAGATGTTAAGAATCAGTGGAGCATCGTCAAATAATCACAACATGGTTACAAGAGGGAGTAAAGTGCATTCGCAAAGTTTTAACCCATTCACCGTCTTTTAGCTGCTTGTTACAAATTGCCCAGGGTGGTGGGGGGTTGAGGGATTTGGTGGGGGGGTTGAGGAATTTGAGGGGGGGGGGGAGGAAGGAGGACTGATAGTTTATTAAACATTTCATGTTTGAAACATGATCAATAAACCCACTGATACAAAGAAACAAAATACTGCAGATGCCAGAAATCTGAAAATGAATCCAAAGAATGCTGGAAATGCTGAGCAGTTCAGGCAGTTTCTGCAGAGAAGGAAACAAATTAATGTTTCAGGACAGTGGTCCATCATCAGAACTCAAACAGATGACGAAAGGCCATCAGCCCGAAACGTTAACTCTGTTTTCCTCTCCACAGATGCTGCCTGACCTGTTGAGCAATTCCAGCTTTTCTGTTTTCAAATGCACCGATACATTGGATCAAATTTGGAACATTTAATCTATGTTCAAGGCTTTTTATTTTAGTGGACAGTAAGCCTGGCTGTGGGAGGAGGAGAAAAGCAATGACTTCCAGATCTCATCTGCCAAGCTCCACAGAATCCTGATAGTGCAGAAGCAGGCCATTCAGCCCGCCGTGTCTTCACTGACAACATTCCCACCCAGGCTTTATCCCCCTAACCCCAAATATTTACCCTGCTAGTCCCCCGGTACTAAGGGAAAATTTAGCATGGCCAATCAACCTAACCGACACGTCTTTTGACTCTGTCCCCTTCAATCTTTCCATAAATTAGCCAGAAAGAAAACTAGCATAATCATCCAAAATGATAGGTTTTGTGCAAGGCAGCTGGCCATATGTCTGTGCAATCTAAGGTAGTCCAGGTAGTATGAGAAAAGGACATTTTTCCTCAACCTCACTCACGGGATAGCTGGAAGTCCATCCACAAAAGGCTACAAAGCTTTTCAGCTCAAATGGGGTGGGCACGGTGGCACAGTGGCTAGCACTGGTGTCTCACTGTGCCAGGGACCTGGGTTCAATTCCGGCCTCGGATCACTGTCTGTGTGGAGTTTTCACATTCCCTGTGTGGGTTTCCTCTGGGTGCTCCTGTTCCCTCCCACAGTCCAAAGATATGTGGGTTAGGTTGATTGGCCATGCTAAATTGCCCCTTGGTAACAGGGGACTAGCAGGGTAAATATGTGGGGTTATGGGAATAGGGCTTGGGTGAGATTGTGGTCAGTGCTGACTCAATGGGCCGAATGGCCTCCTTTGGCACTGTAGGGATTCTATGAACTGAGGCATCACAGAAGGAACGGGTTCTATTAGTTGATCTTCATTTAATGCAGGGCAACTGTGTAAAACCAACACTGTTATCAATCAATGTACATTAAAAGCTGTTGCTTAAAACCACTCAGAATTGATTCTCAGAGATTAATCTCAGAGTTGTCACCAAAGATGGAAAAGCGGCACATCTAAACCTTGGCTGAAAATCCCTTTGTTATTACAGCAAAACTTTGTTCCTTATTTGTATTCAAAAAGGACTTCTGTGTAGATGCTGTATTAAGATTCTTGCAATAGCAACATTTAACCACATCTGTAACTCAGTATCAAAGACTAATCAAACTTAAAGCGAGTTATCCAATTGCCTACTCACTTGTAGGGGAACTAAAGGATTTTGGATTTTTCATCATGAATTTTTAATGCCAGTTTTAAAGAAAACTAAAAGGATGGGAGGAAGTCTTGTGGCGCAGTGGATATTTGATTTATTATTGACACATGTATTGGTATACAGTGAAAAGTATTGTTTCTTGCATGCTATGCAGACAAAGCATACCATTCATAGAGAAGGAAACGGGAGAATGCAGAATGTGGTGTTACAGTCATAGCTAGGGTGTAGACAAAAATCAACTTAATGCAAGGTAGGTCCATTCAGAAGTCCGATGGCAGCAGGGAAGAAGCTGTTCTTTGAGTCAGTTGGTATGTGACCTCACAGTTTTGTAGCTTTTTCCCGATGGGGGAAGGTGAAAGAGGGTATGTCTGGGGTGTGTGGGTCCTTGATTATGCTTTCCTGAAGCAGTGGGAAACATAGAGAGAGTCAATGGATGGGAGGCTGATTTGCGTGATGGATTGGACTACATTCATGATCTTTTGTAGTTTCTTCCAGGGGTTGGGGGGCATCGCACGGTGATTGGCTGGGCTGGGGGTGGGCGATATCTGGTGGGGATGTGGGAGATGCTTGACAGATCTCTCTTCATTCTGTTGCACAGAACAGAGAGATCTGGGCATGTGTAATTGTTCCTGCTAACTTTCTGGTGAGCTTATGCCCTGCCCACTCCCCCTATTGGCAGGAAACAAGTTGCGCACAATGTGACATTTTTAAACTCGCCCAAAAAACAGATCTGAATTGCTCCCGTTTTCACGCTCGTTCGGCACTTCGAATTTCTTTTGGTAAGGTCGCTTACAAAATAGTTATATATTGTGAGCCACTTATTACCCACTTGGGCGGCATGGTAGCACAGTGGTTAGCAATACTGCCTCTTAGTACCAGGGACCCGGGCTCAATTCCAGCCTCAGGTCACTGTCTGTGTGGAGTTTGCACATTCTTCCCGTGTCTGCATGGGTTTCCTCCGGGTACTCTGGTTTCCTCCCACAGTCCAAAGACGTGCAAGTTAGATGGATTGGCTATGCTAAATTGCTCCTTAGTATCAGGCGGACTAGCCAGGGTAAATGCATGGGGTTATGGGGATAGGACCTGGGTGGGATTATGGTCGGTGGAGACTCGATGGACTGAATGGCCTCTTTTGCACTGTATGTAGGGATTCCGTAATTCTATCATAAATAGCACAGGCTTAAAAAGAGTTACAAACACTGTTGAGATTTTATTTCAGAAATTAAAGAACTGATACTACAGTGAACTGACTGAAAGTTAAACAGCAGCTGACTGCTATCTGATTTATCTTAAGTTGAAGATTTGTCTAAACAGAATTTCCCTTTTCCAGATAAATACCACAGTGGCTGTCATTGCAAAAAAAAATGCACAGCACAAAGTGGCGTATAATTCAAATTTACATAAAATGTGGTTTCATCAGAACACACTAAGTAACAGTATGGAGAGAGAATAGAGGCAATGTTTTAAGTTTGGATGCTCGACTCTAAACTTTGGCTCTATTCTCTCTCCACAGATGCTGCCAGACCTGCTGAGATTTTCCAGCATTTTCTGTTTTAGTTTCAGATTCCAGCGTCTGCAGTATTTTGCTTTTATCCAAGTAACAATGCATCTGACATCTGAACAACCTCAAACCGACCGTTAGTAAGAGTGCATCAGATATCTGAACATCCTCAAACTGGCAGCTAGCAACATCCTGTCAGAAAGTGGAACATGCTGGGATTGACTCTTAGCAAAGAGTACGTGAGACATCTGAACTGCAGTAACTGACAAACAGTGTATTAGGTATCTGAACGCACTTGAACTGATTTTCAGCAACATTGTGCCAGATACCCGAAGGGGGCTTCCATCGCATTAATATATCCGAACTGAATATCAGTGACATTGCATCAGAATGCTGAACAGATTTGAACTGACCATTCGTAATAGCATGCCAAATATCTGAACATGCCCAAGTAAATCTTTAATAATGATGTGTCAGATACTGGAACACATTCTAACTGACCGCTGCAGCAGAATGTTAAGATATTTGAACTTGCTTAAACTAATAATTACTCACATTAGAAAAGTTACACATCAGGACAGACCACCAGTAACTGTAGTTCAGAAAGCCAACCACACTCTCACCAACTTTTACAGATGCACCATAGAAAGCATTCTTTCTGGTTGCATCACAGCTTGGTATGGCTCCTGCTCTGTCCAAGACTACAAGGGTTGTGAACATAGCCCAGTCCATCACGCAAACCAGCTTCCCACCCATTGACTCCATCTACATTTCCCGCACCCTTGGAAAAGCAGCCAGCATAATCAAGGACCCCAAAGCACCCCGGACATGCTCTCTTCCACCTTCTTCCAGGTGAAATATATCAGACTTTTGAATGGACCTACCAAATATTAAGTTGATCTCTCTCTACACCCTAACTATGACAGTAACACTACACTCTGCACTCTCTCCCTTCCTTCTCCCCAATGTACTCTATGAATGGGATGTTCTGTCTGCATAGTGCACAACAAACAATACTTCCCCTGTCTCCCAATACATGTGACAATAATAAATCAAATCAAATAGTAAGTAATTGCTTCAGATACTTGAAAATACTGGAATTGATGGCTGGTAACAGTGCATCAGATACCTGAGATGTAAAGCAATAAATGATTAGTCTTACTTTAGGAACAATGCATTAAATAGCTGAACGTGAAATAATTAAGTGTTAACACTACATCAGTTACCCAGAGTATCGCTGAATATTGACAATGAGTCAGTCCCCTCCACACACTCAAACTGACCTTTAAGAACAGAACATTAGAGACTGACCGTTTTTAACAGTGTGTGAGATGTATGAAAATTCAATAACTGATTGCTGATAATGGTATGTCAGTTACCTGAACACTCTGAAACTGACCATCAATAAAAGAACATTAGGGAGCTGGACATGCTCAAGCTCACCATTTTCAACAATGTGTCAGGACATTGGTACTCACAGTCGGTCAAATACCTGAATATAATTAAACTGACTGCTGGATAAGCACATCTGATACCTGGAACATGCTCATAACAACTCCCGAACTGGCCATTGATAACAGTGTGCTAACTATCGAAATACTCTCGAACTGATCATTAAGAACAGAGCTTTTACATAACTGAACATACTCAAACTATTAGAAAGAACATTGGACATATGGATACTCTCAAACTGAGCATCATAGAATCCCTACAGTGCGGAAGGAAGCCATATGGCCATCGAGTCTGTACTGAGTCTCTGACAGAATATTTTACCCAAACCCTTTCCCTTGCCCTATCCCCGTAGCCCCCTAAATTTACCATGGCTAATCCGCCCAGCTTACACATCTTGGGACACTAAAAGACAATTTTACCAGAACCACTAATCAACCTAACCTGCACATCTTTGGACGGTGGGACGAAACTGGAGCATCCAGAGGAAACACGTGCAGACATGGGGAGACTGCAAACTCCAGACAGAGGGTCACCCAAGGCTGGAATCGAACCGGGTCCCCGGTGCTATGAGGCAGCAGTGCTAACCACCATGGCTTTAGTTACAACGTGTCAGCTTCTTGAACACGCTCAAAATGACCATTAACAGCTCTGTGTCAGAAAGCTGAACACAGTGGGAATGATGGTTGCAAACAGTGTGCGAGAGACACACCACTTTGGAGTCCATAAACTGACTGATAACATTGTGCCAAACATGTGAAACTTTCACACTTACGATTAAGAAAAAAATGCCTCAGATCGATGAATGTCCACTCTCAATTTGACCACAAATAATGTGTGTCAAGTATTCGAATACACCCAATCTGACTATTACAAAACAGTCAAATTCCTGAACATGCTTAAGCTGACCATTAGTAACAGTGAGTCAGATACCTGAACACACACAAACTGACCAAAGAGAACCCATTAATAAGCTGAACATGCTCAAACTGGCCACTACTGAAAGTAAATCAGACATTCAAACAGCTCTGAGCTGGCCATAAGTAACAGTGCATCATACACCAGGATACAAACACACTAACAGGCAGTAATTAACAATGTGCCAAATACTAAAAATTCTCAAAATTACTGTTCGCAATGATGAATCAAATAGCTGAACATGAAATAACTTAACTGTTAACAGCACTTCTTTAACCTGAAATACCATCCCTGACTGTTACTCATGGTCATGATGTGGGTATGCCGGCGTTGGACTGGCGTAAACACAGTAAAAAGTCTGACAACACCAGGTTTTAGTCCAACCTATTTACTTGATAATATACTCACAAGCTTTCGAGGGGACTGACGAAGAGGCAGTCCCCTCGAAAGCTTGTGAGTATATTATCAAATAAATAGGTTGGACTAAAACCTGGTGTTGTCAGACTTTTTACTGTGTTACTCATGGTGTCAGATACCCAAATACTCAAACTGACCATTACAAACAGTGTGTCAGGTACCCAAAATTCTCAAACTGACTATTACTAATGGTGTGTTCTATACCTGAACATTCTCAAGTGTCAGGTATCTGAACACACTCAAACTGACCATTACTAACAGTGTGTCAGAGAGCTGAACACACTCAAACTGACCATTACTAACAGTATGTCAGATACCCGAACACTCTCAAACTGACCATTACTAAGTGTGTCAGATTCCCGAACGCTCCCAAACTAACCATTACTAACAGTATGTCAGATATCCGAACACACTCAAACTGACCATTACTAACAGTATGTCAGATTCCCGAACGCTCCCAAACTAACCATTACTAACAGTATGTCAGATATCCGAACACACTCAAACAGACCATTACTAACAGTATATCAGAGACCAGAACACTGTCTAATTGTTAGAAAGCAAATTACTGTGGATGCTGGAATCTGAAACCAAAAGAAAAAGTGCTGGAAAATCTCAGCAAGTCTGACAGCATCTGTAAGAACATAAGAACATAAGAAATAGGAGCAGGAGTAGGCCATCTAGCCCTTCGAGCCTGCCCCGCCATTCAATAAGATCATGGCTGATCTGTTGTGGCTCAGTTCCACTTTCCCGCCCTCTCCCCATAACCCTTAATCCCCTCTCTTATCAAAAACCCATCAACCCGCTTCTTAAAAATATTTAGCAAGGCAGCCTCCACCACTTCAACGGGCAGAGAATTCCAGAGATTCACCACCCTTTGAGTGAAGAAGTTCCTCCTCAACTCCGTTCTAAACCGCCTCCCCTTTATCTTGAGGCTGTGCCCCCTAGTCCTACTGTCTTTTTTGAGCGGGAAGAGTCTCTCCACCTCTATCCTATCCATCCCATTCATCATCTTATACGTCTCAATGAGATCTCCCCTCATTCTTCTAAACTCTAGCGAGTACAAGCCTAGTTTATTCAGCCTCTCCTCATAGCTCAACCCCCTCAACTCCGGTATCAGCCTAGTAAACCTCCTCTGCACTCCCTCCAGGGCCAAAATATCCTTGCACAGGTGCGGCGCCCAAAACTGCACACAGTACTCCAGCTGCGGCCTCACCAATGCCCTATACAGCTGCAGCAAGACCTCCCTACTTTTATATTCAATCCCCCTCGCTATGAAGGCCAGCATCCCATTCGCCTTCCTGACCACCTGCTGCACCTGCAAGCTGGGTTTTTGCGACTCATGCACAAGGACCCCGAGGTCCCTCTGCACCGTCGCCTGCTGCAGTTTTTCGCCACGTAAGTAATAGTCCTTCCTACCATTATTCCTACCAAAGTGGACCACCTCACACTTGCCAACATTAAATTCCATTTGCCATTTCCTGGCCCATTCGCCCAGCCTGGAGAGTAAAGAGCTGACGTTTTGAGTCTAGGTGACTCTGTCAAAGCTAAATGGCATAGAAAGTGGGAGGTATTTATACTGTAAGGTGAAGGAATGAAAGATGAGTCATAGCCACAAAGACTTGGGGAAAGGCTAAGAGGTGCAAATGGCAGTCCATATGGAGAACAGAAAGTGTGAATGGCCTGCTGCAATGTTCTAGTGAAGCTCACTGCAAACTGAAGGAACAGCATCTCATCTTTTGGTTACAGCCTTCCGCTCTCAACTTCAAATTCAACAGCTTCAGATATTTAGTTCTATTCCACCTCGACGGCTTTGTTTTCATTTTATTTAACTTTTGACTGTTCTCTACCTTTGACTTCTTTGTATTTATTTCCCTGCTACTCTTTCCCCCTACTTTATCCCCCCTTTTCATGCCCTTTATCCTGCTTTGCTTCCCTTTTCCCTCTTTTCTCAATTTTACATCTCTCCCACCCATCTCTCCCCCCCCCTCCCACTTCTTCATCTGTCAGAGTATACCCTCTGATTTCAGCTTCTCTGCTGTTTTGCCATTCACACCTTCTATTCCTCATATGGACTTCCATTAGCACTTCTTGGCCTTCCCCCTTGTTTTTGTGGCTATGGTTCTTTCATTCCCTCACCCTGCAATATAAATATCTCCCACTTTCTACACCTTTTAGCTTTGACAAAGGGTCATCTAGACTCAAAATGCCATCCATTGTCTAACTGATGCTTACTTGGTTTGTCAGTTAACATACTGACCATTACTAACAGTGTGTCAAATACCTGAACACACTCAAACTGACCAGGAGGAGATGGCTTAGTGATATTATCGCTAAACTATTAATCCAGATGCTCAGCTAATGTTCTGGGGAACCAGGTTCGAATCCCGCCACAGCAGATGTTGGAATGTGAATTCTATTTAAAAAAAAATCTGGAATTAAGAATCTACTGATAACCACAAAAGCATTGCTGAGCGTTGGATAAACCCATCTGGTTTACTAATGTCCTTTAGGGAAGGAAATCTGCCATCCTTACCTGGTCTGGCCTACATGTGACTCCAGAGCCACAGCAAAGTGATTGACCCTCAACTGCCCTCTGAAATGGCCTTTCAAACCACTCAGTTTCAAGGGCAACTAGTATGGGCAATAATTGCTGGCCAGTCAGTGACACCAATGCCTCACAAATTAATGAAAAAAGACCAACAGTGCAGCAGATATCAAACAGATTCAAACTGACCAAAACCAAGAGTGTGACAGATAACAGAACATTCCCTAACTGGCCATTACTGACATTATGTCAGATATCTGAACACAGTGACCATTATTGACAGTTCATCAGAGACCAGAACATTCTCTAATTCATGATCACTTGGTGTGTCAGATAACATACTGCTCATTACTGACAGCGGTCAACTACCCAGACAAAATCAAACTGACCATTAGTAAACAATGCCTGAATACTTTCAAATATATCCACTCTGCAGAACCAAATTCCTCTTTGTTAAATTTACAGCCCTCTCTACTTCCCTACATCTGCAGCTTGCAAGAATTCTGGTCCCAGCGCAGGTCAGATGTCGGCTGTTTGAATGATACAGCCTTCATTTTCCCCAGCACTGATACACGTAGTTTGAGGAGTTCTGATTCAGAGTCATTGAGCTGGAGCCTGAGGTGCCAACACAATAACAGATCAGGGAGGGAGGGAGTTACCTGGTGATCTTTCAGGAGGTTTTCACACCCCTGAAGATAGTGTCTTTTGGTTTGGAAAGTGGGGGTTTGCAGGGTGGCAGATACGGAAATCCAGAGGGCAGGACTGCAGGGGTGTCAGTCTCTGCCAGTGGCCAACAGGCTTGCCATTCTGTCAGCTTGTCTGGATGGCACTGGGGGCTGCAGGCTGAACGAGCTGACTGACTCTGGTACTGTGCAGGAAGCCATTCAAGTGGGGGAGCACATATGAATGCATTGATAGTAGAGGACAGTATAGAGGGGGATTTACACTATTCTCTGCAGGCAAAGAGCCACAGTCCAGGCAGCTGCGTTGACGACCCAGTTATGATGTGAAGATGCAGGCATTGGACTGGGATAAATACAGTAAGAAGTCTCACAACACCAGCTTAAAGTCCAACAGGTTTATTTGGTAGCAAAAGCCACTAGCTTTTGGAGCACTGGTCCTTCATCAGGTAAATGGGAGTTCTGTTCACAAACAGGGCATATGAGTTTGTGTCTTTATATGCCCTGTCTGTGTACAGAACTCCCACTTAGCTGATGAAGGAGCAGCGCTCCAAAAGCTAGTTGCTCGACCAACCGGTGACAGGGTTTAGGACATCTACTCAGGGCTGGAGAGGAACCTGCAGTGGGAGGGGTGGATCTCGTTGTCCTAAACCCTGTCACTGATTGGTCAAGCAACTAGCTTTTGGAGTGCTGCTCCTTCGTCAGCTAAGTGGGAGTTCTGTTCACAGACAGGGCATATAAAGACACAAACTCATATGCCCTGTTTGTGAACAGAACTCTGACTTACCTGACGAAGGGGCAGTGCTCCGAAAGCTAGTGGCTACCAATTTCATTGGTAGAACAAGAGGTTCTGCTTAGAGAGTTTCAGGAGCTGGGCATTAAATTAAACCATAGAACCTCCAAGGTTATAATCTCTGGACTATTAACTGAGTTATGTGCAAACTGACATCGGATACATAAATGGCATGGAAGAAATGGGTTTTAGTTCATGGGGCACTGACATCAAGACCGGGGAAAGTGGGTCTAGTACCGTTGGGATGGCCTATCCCTGAACTATGCTGGGACCAGTGTTCTCGCAAATCACGTAACTAGGGAAGTAGAGAAGGCTTTAAACGAAATAGAGGAGGGGATGGTTCTGGAGAGGGGATAGGTAGCCTTCCAAAGTAAAAGGATATGACAGCATTACAGGTGATTTCAGTAATGATGCCCAGAGTGTGACAGGAAGGGGCGGTGTACAAACATTAAAAAAAAGCAGCAAATAGGATCAAGTGGATCAGAAATTATAAAAAAGCAAAATTAATAGCTCTTTACTTAAATGCACATAGTATTTGGCACAAAATAAATTAATTATTGCCACAAATTGAGGTTAACGGGTCTGATCTTACACAGATATGGTTACATTCAGGGGTATGTGGCTTCTAATAAGGCCAGACAAGGAGGAAAGGAAGGCGGGGTAATTCTGTTAATACAAGCTGGAATAAGTACGATAGCAAGAAATTATCTTGGACTGGGTGATGTAAAATCCAGATTGGTGGAAGTTAGAAATAACAAGTGGAAGACTCTGGTGGGAGTAGTCCTTGGCCCTCTAACAGTAGCTGTACTGTAGGACAAAGCATAAACAAGGAGCTAATAAGGGCATGTAGAAGGGGCAGTACATTAATCATGGAAGGCTTTAATCTTCATGCGGCCTGAGAAAATCAAATTGGCTAAGATAGCCATGAGGAAGAATCGATTGAGTGCATTCGGAGATGTTTCCTGGAAGAACTTGCTGTGGATCCAACCAAGGATCAGGCTAATTTGGATTTGGCAATGTGCAATGAGGCAGATTGGATAAACAATCTCTGAGTGAAAGATCCCCAAGCAAATAACAACCATAACAGGGCAGATCTTAACATTCAGTTTGAGAGTGAGAAACTCACATCAGAAACAACTGTTCCAGACTTACATAAGGGTAATTAAAGAGGAATGAGGGCAGAATTGCATGGATTGTACTGGGAAAAGTGTTTAGCAGAAAGGACAGCTGATCAGCAATGGCAAACCTTTATCAAAATAGTTCATGACTCACAACAAAGATATAGCCCAGTGAGGAAGATGGATCCTAGGAAGGGTTAACTGTGGTTAACCAAGGAAGTTAAGGATAGTAATAAACTGAAAGAAAAAAACTACAATGTGGCAAAGATTAGTGGTAACCCAGATTTTGAAAAAGTTTTTAAAAAACAATGAAAAACAACTAAAAAAAACTAAGAGGGAAAAGGTAAACTATGAGAGCAAGCTTGCAATTAATATAAAAACAGACATTCAGAAATAGCCTTGAAATATGTGAAAAAGGAAAGGGAGGCCAAAGTGAACATAGGCTCCTTAGAGAATGATGTAGAGATGCCGGCGTTGGACTGGGGTAAACACAGTAAGAAGTCTCACGACATCAGGTTAAAGTCCAACAAGTTTATTTGATAGCAAACCCACAAGCTTTCAGAACGCTGTTCCTTCTCAGGTGAGTGGAAAGTTCTGATCAGAGAAGGGCATAAAAAGGCACACACAGTTTACAGAGTACTGATTAGAATGCAAGTCTCTACAGCTAATCTGCTATTCAAGTCTTAAAGGTGCAGACAATGTGAATGGAGATAGCATTAAGCATAGGTTAAATCGATGTGTATTGTCTCCAGACACGACAGTGAGTGAGATGTTGCAAGTTCAGGCAAGTCATGGGGGTTACAGATAGTGTGATGTGAACTCAAGATCCTGGTTGAGGCCGATCTTGGATTCATGTCACACTATCTGTAACCCCCATGACTTGCCTGAACTTGCAATATCTCACTTACTGTCCTGTCTGGAGACTATACACATGTCTTTAACCTATGCTTAATGCTATCTCCATTCACACTGTCTGCACCTTTAAGACTTTTGCTAAGAAATTTGCTGATGACACAAAGATGAGTGGAAAAGCAAATTGTGCGGAGGGTGTGGAATGTCTGCAGAGGGATCGGGATAGGTTGAGCAAGTGGGCGAGGACCTGGCAGATGGAGTATAATGTTAGCAAGTGTGAGGTTATCCACTTTGACAGAAATAATAGTAGGAGGGATTACTATTTAAAGGGCGAAAAGCTACAGCATGCTACAGTGCAGAGGGACCTGGGGGTCCTTGTGCATGAGTCGCAAAAACCCAGTCTGCAGGTGATCAAGAAGGCGAATGGTATGCTGGCCTTTATAGCAAGGGGAATAGAATATAAAAGCAGGGAGGTCTTGCTGCAACTGTACAGGGCACTGGTGAGGCCGCAGCTGGAGTATTGTGTGCAGTTTTGGTCGCCGCACTTGCGCAAAGATATTTTGGCCTTGGAGGGAGTGCAGAGGAGGTTCACTAGGCTGATACCGGAGATGAAGGGGTTAGACTATGAAGAGAGACTAAATAGACTGGGTCTGTACTCATTGGAGTTTAGAAGGATGAGGGGGGATCTTATAGAGTTGTATAAGATAATGAAAGGGATGGATAGGGTAGAGGTAGCGAGATTCTTCCCGCTCAGAAAGGACAGCAGGACTAGAGGGCACAGCCTCAAGATAAGGCGGGGGGGGGTGCAGTTTAGAACGGAGTTGAGGAGAAACTTCTTCACTCAAAGGTTGGTGAATCTCTGGAATTCTCTGCCCATTGAAGTGGTGGAGGCTACCTCGCTAAATATATTTAAGTCACGGGTAGATAGGTTTTTGACAGACAAGGGAATTAAGGGTTATGGGGAGAAAGTGGGAAAGTGGAACTGATCGACTTCAGATCAGCCATGATCTTATTGAATGGCAGGGCAGGCTCGAGGGGCTAGATGGCCTACTCCTGTCCCTATTTCTTATGTTCTCATGTTCTTAAGACTTGAATAGCAGATTAGCTGTAGAGAAAAAGTACTAGGGAAACTAATGAGCTGATGTCCAATACGTCCCCTGGACATGATGGGCTGCAATCTAAGATTTTAAAAGAAGTAGGTACAGAGATAGTGCTTGCACAGTTAGTAACCTTCTCAGCATCCATAAAATTCTGGAAACCCATAGAAGTGGAAAACTGCCAATGTAACACCATTCCAAATTCAGAAAGAGAGGGAAACACAAAACAGGTAACTATAGGCCAGTTAGCTTTACTTCCATCATTGGGAAAATGTAAAAGTCCATTATAAAGGATGTAATAGCAGAGCATTTAGAAATATATAATATAATAAAGCAGAGTCAGCATGGCTCCATGAAGAGGAAATCATGCCCGACAGATTTATTAGAATTCTTTGAGGTGGAAGTGAGCAGGATAGATAAAGGGAAACCGGTAGTTGTAATATACTTGATTTCCAAAAGCATTAGATAAGGCACTACTCAAAAGGCTACTTAAAATAAAAACTCCTGGTGTTGGGGATAGTATGTTAATATGGACAGAGGTTTAGCTAACGAATTCCACCATCCTCCCCCCATGTTATTAGTGCCTTTACCGACACAAGTATTTAGTTAGCTCCTTTGCCATTTCCTGATTCCCCATTATTATTTCCCCTGTCTCATTTTCTAAGGACAATAAGAAGTCTCACAACACCAGATTAACGAACAGAATAAGAGGTGCATTTGCAGGATGGCAGCCTGGAACGAGTGGAGAGTCACAGGGATCAGTGATGGGGCCACAATTATTTACAATATATATTAATGACTTGGACAAGGGAAATGAATGTACTGTTGTCAAATTTGTAGATGGCACAAAGGTAGGTGAGAAGGCAAGTATCAACAAAGAAACACAGTCTACAGAGGAATACAAATAGTTTGAGTGGGCAAAAACTTGGCAAATGGGATATAATGTAGGAAAATGTAAAGTTATGCACTTTGATAGGAAGAATAAAGGAGTTGGATAATATTTAAATGGAAAAAGACTGCAAAAAGCTGCAGTGCAGGTGGATCTGGCGCTCCTCATGCACAAATCACAAAAAAAGTTAGCATACAAATTCAGTAAATAATAGGGAAAGCAAACGGAATGTTGGCCATTATTTCAAAGGGAGTGGAGTATAAAAATAGGAAAGTCTTGCTAAAACCATACAAGGCACTAGTTAGTCCATACCTGGAACAGTTTTGGTCCCCTTATCTAAGGAAATATATATTGGCATTGGAGGCAGTTCCGAGAAGGTTCATCAGGTTAATCCTGGGTATGGAGTGATTTTCTTACGAGGAGAGGTTGAGTAGGTTGGGCAGGTTGGGGCTGTATTCATTGGAGTTTAGAAGAATGAGGGGAGGGGCCTTATTGAGACATATAGGATTCTCAGAGAGCTTGATTGGGTAGATGTTGAGAAGCTGTTGCCTCTTCTGGGTGAATCTAGGACCAGGCGGCATCATCTCAGAGTAAGAGGTCACCAATTTAAGACAGATGAGGGGGAATTTCTTCTCTGGAGGTAGTGAATCTGGAATTCTTTACTGCAGAGAGCTGTTGGGACTGGGTTGTTAAGCACGTTCAAGGCTGAGAAAGACAGATTTTTAATCGGTAAAGGAATCAAGGGTTATAGGGATAAGGCAGGAAAGTGGAGTTGAGGATTATCACATCAGATCAGTTATGACATCATTGAATGGTGGAGCAGACTTGATTGGCCAAATGGCCAACTTCTGCTCCTATATCTTATGATCGAAACTGACCAATACCAACCATACATCAGATACCTGAACACACAAACTGACCATTAATGTGTGTCAGATCCCAGAACATTCTCTAACTGACGATTACTTGGTGTATCAGATAACATAGTGACCACAAATACACTCAAACTGACCATTACTGCCAGTGTCAGATTGCTGAAGATCTCCAAAATGACATTTTCAAGAAATTGAACATGTTTCAACTGACCACTGTTAACAATGAATCTGAAAAGATGGAATTAACATGATCCAGTAAGTCAGATATCTCAAACAAACATTGATTGACTATTAGCAAAGACCACTTCCCTGAACACACACAAACTCACATGAATAACACTAAGCATCAGAACACTCCCAAACAGACTATCCGTAACAAATACTAGAATGCTGAACTTCAATAACTGACCATCGGTAACACTGCAGCATATACAAGAATAGAATGGAATGGAAGGCAACAAAATCAGAGATAGCCATTGTAAGTGTAAGCTTTCTGTAAGAGCAACTGAGCTAGTCTCACTTGCCCACCACTTCTAAAAAAAAAATTCAGAAACTGGACTGACCACTGCTAATAGCCTGTTAGACAACTGACCACACTGTACTAACAGTACATCAGAGATTTGAGCCCACAGTAACTGACCATCAGTAACAGTGCATCAGATACCTGAACACACAGTAACTGACCGTCAATAACAGTTAATCAGATATCTGGCTGCATAGAATCTGGCTGTCAGCAACAGTGCATCAGCTTCCTACACACGCCATAACTGACCATCAGTCACAGTACATCAGATGGACATATTCAGGATCAATGACAGTCAATCAGATACCTGAATGGACAGAAACTGACCGTTAGTAACAGTGCATTAGCTACCTTAACATAATGTAGTTGACCAGCAATAACAGTGCATCGGATATCTTAATATGCCCGAACTGGAACATTATGAACACAGTGAAGGTGTCCCTAGATTCAGCAATCATAAATCGATTGAATTCGACATTTAGTTTGAGGGGGAGAGGGGTGGATCTATGTTCTATGTTCTATGATCTAAGACTGGTGTTTTAAACTTAATTAAGGGCAATTATGAGGGCATGAAGACAGAGCTGGCTGAAGTGAATTGGGGAATTAGGTTAAAAGGATAGGTCAGTGGAAATGCAGTGACAGACATTTAAGGAAATATTTTTGAATCCTTAGAAAAGATACAATATGGTGAGAAAGAAAGACTCAAAGGAAAGGATGCATTGTGGCTCACTAAGGAAGCTAAAGATATCAAATTGAAAGGAAAAGCATACAATCCCACAAAGATTAATGGCTGGTCAAAAAAGTAGAATATAAAGAACAACAAAGAATGGCTAAAATGTTAATATGGAAGAAGTAACTAGAAAATGAGGAGAGCTAGCAAGAAACATAAAAACAGATAGGATGAGTTTCGACAGGTATTTAAAAAGGAAGAAAATAAAGTGAGCATTTATTCTTTAGAGTGCGAGAATTGAGTATTAATGATGGAATAAGTAAATGAATAATAAAGGCCCAATAGTGTCATACGAAGGGTTGGTTGGCAATCAGTGTTTAATGGGGTTGAGTGGGGTGAGGAATTTGCAGAACGTGAAAATAAAATGTCAACTGGGTGATGCGTGGAGTGGACGGATAAAGCTATTTACAATCTGGACTGTGATGTCCTGGTTCTTCCTTAGTGAAGAGAACTTATGCGGGCAGGCTTTGGCTGCCAGGTACCATCCCTGGTAGTGAGCGCCGGGTCAAACGGTTCTGGGAGTCCTGGTACCAGGGGTGCCGTAGGGGGTAAGGTTTGCGGGTTCCCCATCCTTTTCGTCGGGTGCCCGCGCCGTGGTTTTATTCCTGAAGCTCTGTAAATTGGAGCGGGGACCGTGGGTGTATCTGTTGGTCCTGGGGATACTGGGTGGGGTTTGTAGCTGCTTGTCGGGCCGGTCCTGCGAGGGACATGGGTTGGGGTCCATCGTCGGAACCTCTGAGATGGTCGTGTGGGGTAGTTGGGTAGTGCCCTACAGTCCTGGGCAAAATGGTTGGGTTGCCCACAGGTGTAACACTGTACTTGTGGGCGTGGGCCTCTGGGCTCAGCTCTATATCGTTCTCGGTGTCGGGGATTGGGCCTATGTTCTGTGTGGCCTCGTGGTCCCCTGTGTCGGCGATCAGCAGGGTTGTATGGGTGTGCAGGGTTTGCTGGTCTTCTGAAATTTGGTGCCCTACAATCTCGGGCAAAGTGTCCCGACTGCCCACAATTAAAACATGTCCCTCTATCTCTCCCTGGGGCTGCTGTGTAAGGTAGACCTGTACTTCTCTGGTATTGGTGATCCCCTCTACCTTTGTTCCTCCATACTGGACCCTGACTAGCCCTCATCGGAAGCATTTTTGCCTCCTTTTCTGACCGTGAGGTTGGGGCTCCCAGAACTTCCTGTTCCCAGATTCAAGCTAAGCGTCGGAGAACCCACGCTTCATTGTGTGTGGTTTCTGCAGGGTCAAAATTAGCACAGGCTTTCTTGCCTTCCTCTGTAGCATGCAACACTA
Organism: Carcharhinus amblyrhynchos; assembly: GCF_965287045.1. Classification (NCBI taxonomy): domain Eukaryota; kingdom Metazoa; phylum Chordata; class Chondrichthyes; order Carcharhiniformes; family Carcharhinidae; genus Carcharhinus; species Carcharhinus amblyrhynchos. Next base: position 16,244,525 of record NC_137335.1, read on the forward strand.
ATGTCCTAGCCCATTTGGATGAATCAGCTTCATTTAGTCTAGCCCGATCTAATTCCCCATACACTCCTGTGAAGTGGATCCACAAACGACTGCAAAGGCAGTCGGATGTTCCCCTTTCCTCTGTCTGCATTTATTTAACCCATCTACAGGATCCCCTTTATTAAATCCTATTGCAGTCAATATCGCTTCCTTAATTTCGTTTAATGTTCCTTCCCCAACATTTTGAGGGGCTGGCAGGGCAGACCGTACAGACTTGTTTAAGCACATGACTATCAGCTTCACCTCCTCTCTCTCATCCAGCCCATGCATCATCTTTTGCTGCCTACCATCCTCAAAGAAACTGTAGGGGTCAGCCCATGGCTCAAAAGTTGTGATTTTATTTGCAATCTCAGCCAATTGTGCCACTGTAAATGAAGTTGTGTATGTAACAGCTGGGTCCTGACCCCTTCCTGTCCGACGTTCAGTCGTCACAGGGTACATCAGTACTGGAGGTAAATCTGGGGGTGCCGTGGGTATGACCTCCCCTGGGAAAGACGGTGGTGGACCCCAACCCTCGGTTTGCATAACATAAAGTCTAGCATTCTCCTTTAACTCTCCCCAGTCTGCACTCTCTATCCCCTTTTCCTCTGCTGTCCCGAAGGCACAGATAAATCCATTTTGAACTGATAATAGGGATTCCAGCCTTGAGATTTCTCGTTGGCATTTTGAGTGGTCAGCAGTTGCCTGTCTCTGTTCTTTACTGGCTTGATGTAGAGCTTTTATAGCAGCCTGCAGATCAGTGCACTTAGCTTCCAATCGTGCTACTGCCTGCTCAGCTTCATCTCTGGCCAAGACAGCACGCTGGGCATCTTGGTAGGCTCTCTCATACTGGGTTTGGAAATTGCCCAGATATAATAAATTTGCCTGGTTAGTTCGCCTTAATTCATCTATCTCTCTGTCCTTTTCGGCTTTTATCTGTTCTATTCTCTCCTGCTGCTGTTCCTTTAGTTTCTTAATCTCGTCCTCCTGTTCCACCTGTGCCTGTTTTGATTCCTCCAGTTCCTTACGTATCTCTGTGTCCTTTTCGGCTTTTATTTGTTCTATCCTCTCCTGCTGCTGTTCCTTTAGTTTCTTAAGAGAGTCTGCAGAAGGATCTAAATAGGCTGGGAGAATGGGCCAGGAACTGGCAAATGGAATTTAATGTTGGCAAGTGCGAGGTGGTCCACTTTGGTAGGAATAATGGTAGGAAGGATTATTACTTACGTGGAGAAAAACTGCAGCAGGCAACGGTGCAGAGGGACCTCGGGGTCCTTGTGCATGAGTTGCAAAAACCCAGCCTGCAGGTGCAGCAGGTGGTCAGGAAGGCGAATGGGATGCTGGCCTTCATAGCGAGGGGGATTGAATATAAAAGTAGGGAGGTCTTGCTGCGGCTGTATAGGGCATTGGTGAAGCCGCAGCTGGAGTATTGTGAGCAGTTTTGGGCGCCGTACTTACGCAAGGATATTTTGGCCCTGGAGGGAGTGCAGAGGAGGTTTACTAGGCTGATGCCGGAGTTGAGGGGGTTGAGCTATGAGGAGAGGCTGAATAAACTAGGCTTGTACTCGTTAGAGTTTAGAAGAATGAGGGGAGATTTGAGACGTATAAGATGATGAATGGGATGGATAGGATAGAGGTGGAGAGACTCTTCCCGCTCAGAAAGGACAGTAGGACTAGGGGGCATAGCCTCAAGATAAAAGGGGGGCGGTTTAGAACGGAGTTGAGGAAGAACTTCTTCACTCAAAGGGTGGTGAATCTCTGGAATTCTCTGCCCGTTGAAGTGGTGGAGGCTGCCTCGCTAAATATTTTTAAGACGCGGGTTGATGGGTTTTTGATAAGAGAGGGGATTAAGGGTTATGGGGAGAGGGCGGGAATGTGGAACTGAGCCACGACATGATCTTATTGAATGGCGGGGCAGGGTCGAAGGGCCAGATGGCCTACTCCTGCTCCTATTTCTTATGTTCTTAAAAAAGGAAACGGCAGAGGAACTAAACAGATATTTTGCATTATGTCTTCACTATGGAGGATACAAATAATATCCCCCAAATAACTGTGAATCAGGAGGTGAAAGGGTACTAAGGAAATTATCAAAACTAAAAGCTGACAAGTCCCCTCCAAGGCTCCCCTCATCCTGATGTAGAAATATATGGCTGTTCCTTCATTGTTGTTGGATCAAAATCCTCCTCAACAGCACTATGGACGTACCTACACGACATGGACTGCAGCGGGTTCAGGAAGACACCTCACCACCAATACCCTCACCTAGGCAACAAAAGCTGGCCTAGCTAGCAATGCCCACATCCCAGGAATGAAGCTGTAGTGAAACTGATGGAATCTATTGTTAAGGAGCTTGTAGCAGGGCACTTAGAAAATCTTAATGCAATGAGGCAGAGTCAACATGGAAAGGGAAATTTTCTTTGACTATTTGTTTTACTCATTCACGGAATGTGGGCTCTACTGACTAGGCCAGCATTTATTATCTTGGAACTGATTCCAGAGGGCATTTAAGAGTCAATCACATTACCATCAGTCTGGAGTCGCATGTAGGCCAGACCAGGTGAGGGTGGTAGATTTTCAAGCCCATTAGTGAACCAGATGGGTTTTTACAGCCATCACAATGTTTTAATTGTCATCTTTAGATTATTATTGAATTCAAATTTTACCATTTGCCAAATTGGGATTCGAATCCGGGTCCCCAGAGCATACCCTGAGCCTGTGGATTCCGAATCCAGGGACAATACCACTCTGCCCCCATCTCCTTGTTTGAGAAAGAATAGAAATGCACCTGAAGCAGTTCAAAGAAGGTTCACTTGCCTAATTCCTGGGACGAAGGGGTTACCTAATGAGAACGGTTTGGACAGGCAGATGATCCTATTGAAACATATAAGATCCTGAGGATGAGTACTGAAAGGAAATTTCTCCTTGTGGTAGAGACTAGAAATAGGAGCCACAGTTTAAAAGTTTTTAAAAAATCACCTAATTAAGATAGAAATGGGAAGAAATCTCTCTCTCATAGGGTGGCAAATCTTTGGAACTCTGTTCACCAGACGAGAGTGGGGGGCAGAGTCAGTGAATGATTATAAAGTAGAGTTGGATAAATTTTTGAGAAACAAGGATCTCAGTGTTACTGGAGGTAGGGAGAATGCCGAGTTGAGGCCACGATTTTATTAAATGGTGATGCAGGCTTCAGGGAACCAATAGCCTACTCCTGCCCCTAATTCATATGTGTTTATGCTCGTAACTATCAATCATAGTGCATCAGACAGCAGAACCCACCAAAACTGTCTGTTAGCAACAGGACATCAGATATGTGAACACACTGTATCTGACCATCAGTAATGGTGCATCAGATACCTGAATACACCAGACCTGACCATCACGAACGGTGCATCAGTTATCTACAAAAACTGACCACCTGTAACAATGAAACAGTGCACCTGATTTCTGAATGCATTGTAACTGACCACCAATCAATGCCTCCAACAGCGACAGAAGTGACAAGTAATAGTGTCTGAGATACCAGAACTGATTAAAACCATTAATGAGAATCAATCAAATACATGAAAAGGCTGTTGGTAACAAAACGTCAAATAATTCAACCTGAAATAACTGCCGATTTCCAAGTGCGTCATTACCGGAAATGCCCGGAGAGCATCAGATTACTGAACGCTCACAAACTGACCATAACTAATAGTGTGTCAGATACTCCAACACATTCAAACTGACCAGACACTCCAACACATTCAAACTGACCATTACTAACAGTGTGTCAGGTATCTCAACACCCTCAAACTGACCATTACCAATAGTGTCAGATACCTGAATACTCAAACTGAACATGAATAAGAGTGTGTCAGATACACAAACACTCTCAAACTGACCATTACTAACAGTGTGCCAGGTACAGAACACACACAAACTGGCCATTATGAAGAATGTGTCACATTCCTGAAAACTCTCAAACTGACCATACCCGAACACACAGAAACTGACCATTACTAACAGTGTGTCAGATACCAGAACACACTCAAACTGACCATTACTAAAAGTGTAGGATACCCAAACCCGCTCCAACTGACCATGACTAAAGTGTGTCAGATGCCTGGAACTCTCAAACTGACCATTATGAACAGTGTGCCAGATACCTGAACACACACAAACTGACCATTACCAACAGTGTGTCAGATATCTGAATGCTCTCAAACTGACCATTACTAAGAGGGTGTCAGATACCTGAACGCTCTCAAACTGACCATTACTAACAGTGTGTCAGATCCCTGAATACTCTCTAACTAACCATAGCTAAAAGTGTGTCAGACATGAACACACTCAAAGTGACCACTACGAAGAGTGTGTCAGACACTCAAACTGCCCATTAGTAACAGTGTGTCAGATACCTGAACACTGTCAAACTGACCATTACTAACAATGTGTCAGATACCCGAACACGCTCAAACTGACCATTACTAAGTGTGTCAGGTACTTCAATGCTCTCAAACTGACCATTACTAACAGTGAATCAGATATCTGAACACCTGCAAACTGACCATTACTAATAGTGTCATATACCTGAATGCTCAAACTGAACTTTCTAATAGTGTCATATAACTGAATACTTAAACTAACCATTACTACGAGTGTGTCAGATACACAAACACTCTCAAACTGACCATTACTAACAGTGCGATAGATGCCCATACACTCACAAACTGACCATTACTAACAGTGTGTCAGATACAGAACACACTCAAACTGACCATTACGAAGAGTGTGTCAGATTCCTGAACACTCTCAAACTGACCATTACTAACAGTGTATCAGAGAGCTGAACACACACAGACTGACCATTCCTAACAGTGTGTCAGATATTCGATCACTCTCAAACTGACCATTACCAACAGTGTGTCAAATCCCTGAACACATACAAATTGACCATTACTAACAGTGTGTCAGATACCCAAACATACAAAAACTGATCATTACTAACAGTTTATCAGAGAGCTGGACACACACAGACTGACCATTACTAACAGGGTGTCAGAGAGCTGAACACTCTCAAACTGACCATTACCAACGGTGTGTCAGAAACCTGAACACACACAAACTAACCATTAGTAACAGTGTGTCAGTTACTCGATCATTCTCAAACTGACCATTACCAACAGTGTCAAATACCCAAACACAAACTGACCATTAGTAGCAATGTGTCAGGCATTCAAAAACTCTCAAACTGACCATTACTAACAGTGTGTCAGATACCTGAATACACTCAACCAGACCGTTACTAACAGTGTGTCAGATACCTGAACACACACAAACTGACCATTACTGACAGTGCGTCAGATTCTTGAACACACAAACAGACCATTAGAAATTGTGACAGATACATGACACTCTCCAACTGACCATTACCTAGTGTGTGATAGATGCCAAAACACTCTTAAACTGACCATTACTAACAGTGCGTCAGATCCCTGAATACTCTAAGTAACCATTGCTAAAAGTGTGTCAGATATGGAACACACTCAAAGTGACCACTATGAAGAGTGTGTCAGACACTCAAACAAAATCAAACTGCCCATTACTAACAATGTGTCAGATACCTGAACACTCTCAAACTGACCATTACTAACAGTATTTCAGGTACCTCAACACTCTCAAACTGACCACTACAAAGTGTGGCAGATACATGAACACACTCAAACTGACCATTAGCAACAGTGCATCAGATACCTGAACACTCTCAAACAGGCCATTGCTGACACTGTGTCAGAGAGCTGAACACACACAAACTGACCATTACTAACAGTGTGTCAGATACCTGAACACCTGCAAACTGACCATTATGAAGAGTGTGTCAGATACCCGAACACCTGCAAACTGACCATTACGAAGAGTGTGTCAGATACACAAACACTCTCAAACTGACCACTTCTAACTGTGCGATAGATGCCCATACACTCACAAACTGACCGTTACTAACAGTGTGTCAGATACAGAACACACTCAAACTGACCATTATGAAGAGTGTGTCAGGTACCCGAACACACGCAAACTGACCATTACTAACAGGTTCTCAGAGAACTGGACACACGCAGACTAACCATTACTAAATGTGTCAGATACCTGAACACTCTCAAACTGACCATTACAAACGGTGTGCCAGATACCCGAACACACACAAACTGACCATTAGTAACAGTGTGTCAGATATCGGGACACACATAAACTGACCATTATTAACAGTGTGTCAGATATCTGAACATTCTCAAACTGACCATTACTAGCAGTGTGTCAGATACTTGAACATACACAAAGTGACCATTACTCACAGTGTCAGATACCTGAACACTCTCAAACTGACCATTCCTAACAGCATGTCAGATACCCCAACACACAAAAACTGACCATTACTAACAGTGTATCAGACAACTGAACACACACAAACTGACCATTACTAGCAGTGTGTCAGATTGCTGAACACACACAAACTGACCATTCCTAACACTGTGTCAGATGTTCAAACACTCTGAAACTGCCCATTCCTAACAGTGTATCAGAAACCTGGACACACTCAAACTGACCATTACAAACAGCGTGTCAGATACTGTATACACTCAAACTGACCACTACTAGCTGTGTGTCAGGCAAACACTCTCAAACTGATGATTACTAACAGTGCGTCAGGTACCCAGCACACAAAAACTGACCATTACTAACAGTGTTTCAGAGAGCTGAACACAAACTGACCATTACCAGCAGTGTGTCAGATACCTGAATACTCTCAAATTGACCATTACTAACAGTGTCAGACACCCAAACACTCTCAAACTGACCATTACTAACAGTGTATCGGACAGCTGAACACACACAAACTGACCATTCCTAACAGTGTGTCAGACATTCAAACACTCTGAAACTGACCGTTAGTAACAGTGTGTCAGATACCTGAACACACTCAAACTGACCATTACCAACAGTGTGTCAGATATCTGAACATTCTCAAACTGACCATTACCAGCAGTGTCAGATACCCCAACACTCTCAAACCGACCATTACTAAGTGTGTCAGATACCCAAACACACACAGGCTGACCATTACTAACAGTGCATCAGAGAGCTGAACACACACAAACTGACCATTACTAACAGTGTGTCAAGCATTCAATCACTCTCAAACTGACCATTACTAACAGCGTGTCAGATACGTGAACACCGTCAAACTGACCATTACCAGCAGTGTGTCAGATATCTGAACATTCTCAAACTGGCCATTACTAACAGTGTCAGACACCCAAACACTCTCAAACTGACCATTACTAACAGTGTGTCAGATTCCTGAACACACACAAACTGACCATTACCAAAAATGCATGGGAGACCCCAACATTCTCAAACTGACCATTACTAACAGTGTCAAATGCCCGAACACAAACTGACCCATTCAAAAACTCTCAAACTGACCATTACTAAAAGTGTGTCAGATACACACTGAACACATTCAAACAGTGTCAGATACTTGAACACTCTCAAACTGACCATTACCAACAGTGTCAGAAACCTGAACACATGCAAACTGACCATTACTAACACTGTGTCAGATACCCGAACATGCTCAAACTGACCATTACAAACATTGTGTCAGGTGGCTGCACGTCTAAACTGACAGTTAGTTATCATGTGTCAAATATTGTTACTTGTTGAACTGAACATTGTTAATAAAGTGTGTCAGATACCTCAACATGCACTAACTCATCACTGGTCATAATTTGTTAGATGTCTGACACACCATGTGCCCTACACTAACAGTGCATAAGGTATTTAACAGTCCTGAAGTGACATTCATGAACTGTGAGACAAATACCTGTAGCTGACCACAAACAACAGTGCATCAAAATACTGAATATTCAGGACTGGGAACAACAGTTGTCAGGAGAGAGAAGTACCCACTAACTGTTAGAAATTGTGTGTCAGGTAACTGAGCACGCACAATCTGACAGCAGTGTCTTCATTAATACTAACACTGTAACAGAGCATCAAAGGAGCTAAAGTCAAACAATGCAACAAAGAAAGAGGAAAGATGAAAAGAAACATGAGGTTAGAAACATACTTTGAAGTAAATTCTTGGGATTCGCTTGGCAAGTCCCTGAATAAAAACCTCCTCTTCCTGACCGAATTTCCTCCAGTTTTGTTTACTTCCCAGAAGGAAATCAGCGAACAATTGAACCTTCCTGAATGACACCCCCTCCCCCAACTCACCAACATCCCCATCATGTCCCTCCAGAGAGTGCAGAATGTATCGGGCAGTCCAACTGAGGGGAGCTGAGGGTCAGGGGGTGAATCTGGGTCTTCATCCATCGTGCTATTTGCCCAATCTCCTCTGTCTGAAAGCAGGCTAGCCCCTTAGATTGCCTCCCCAAGGCACACACAGATTTCAAGTGGATCACACTCCTGCCAGCCCTCTGAAACACTTCGCCATTCTGGGCTCCGGCTATCAATCAGTGCAGCAGACAAACAGCCTGGGGGGGGGGGGGGGAGGGGGAGAAAAGGGGGAAGGAGGGGGGAGAGAGGGGAGAGTGTGTGAAAGGGAGGAGGAGAAGGAAGATGAGAGGGGGAACGAGGGGAGAGAGAGGGGGGAGAAAAAAGGGGGAGAGGGAGAGAGGGGACGGGGGCAGACAGTAAGGGGCAGAGAGTGAGGGGGCAGAGGGTATGACAGAGGGGAGAGGGTATGACTTAGGGGAGAGGGTATGAGGGGGGTGAGGAGGGAGAGAGAGAGAGGGGGAGAGTAGAGGGAGAGGGGGAGAGTAGAGGATGAGAGGCAGAGGGTGAAGGGGAGAGGGCGAGAGGGAAGGAAGGGGGGAGAAAGCACCAGGCTGTGGTCAGTCTGAAAGAGTGAGATCCCAACGCACAGACTCTGCTCACAGTCCTGCTGGAACGGGGGGGAGTGAGGAGAGGGGAGGGGGGGGGAATACAGCGAGTTAGCCACCAGTCGCTTGTCACTGCTCCTGCAATCAATCCCTCTCTGCAGACTTTTCCACAAGCTCTTGGCCAGATGTCCCACAGGAGAGTCCAACTCCAAGCGCAAACAAAGGCAAACTTTTTTCTTTCTCAGCGGCGAGCGGCCCGGTGCTCCGCCGGGCTCGCTGTTGTCAGGCCGGGGGAAAGGCTGTCCCGGGGTCCGCACGGTCTTCACAGCAAACCCGGGCGAGGAAGGGCAGTGAAGAAGGCGGCGCAACTCTCTCTCCCTCTGTCTGTCTGTCTCTCTCTCTCCCCCCACCCCCTCCCCAGACACCCGCCTCCCCTCTCCAGGCAGTGAACTCTTCCTCCTTCACATGACTGCTCTCCCTCTCCTCCCACATCAGCACTTTTGCTACAAAAGCTGCTCTGATGTCAGATGGTTCTGGGAGGAGGGGGGGGGACAATCGCAGTGTGTGCCAGAGAAACTGCTGCATCTGTTTGGCCTGGCCGTAATGCAACACATTTCCACCATCAACAACAACATCATCACAAAGAAAGTTGCAGCTAGCGACAGGGGCACTCTAGCCAGAGGAAGACCCCCACCCTTTGCTCAAATTTTTAATCTCCTTTGCACTTCGCCATGGGCCACACGCCAAAGTTAAAATAAATGCATTAAAAATTCTGAGGTTTTTTAATAATAGTTTCTCCTCGTTTCCAGTGGCTGGAGTTTAAGTTTAAAGTTTATTTATTATTGTTACAAGTAGGCCTTACATTAACACTGCAGTGAAGTTACACCATAAAGCGCATCAAGGTGGATAAATCCCCAGGATCTGATGAAGCATATCCCAGGACATTGTGGGAGGCAAGGGAGGAAATTGCGGGTCCCCTAGGAGGGATATTGGAATCATTGATGGGTACAGGTGAGGTGCCTGAAGATTGGAGGGTGGCAAATGTTGGGCCTTTGTTTAAGAGGGGCTGCAGGGAAAAGCTTGGGAATTACAGGCCGGTGAGCCTCACACATGTAGTGGGTAAGTCAGAAGGTAAGGTTTTTTGAGAGACAGGATCTACAGGCATTTAGAGAAGCAAGGATTGATTAGGACAGTCAGCATAGCTTTGTGAGTGAAAAATCATGCCTCACAAATTTGATAAGAGTTTTTTGAAGGGATAACCAAGAAGGTAGACGAGGGCAGTGCAGTTGATGTTGTCTGCATGGATTTTAGCAATGCCTTTGACAAGATACCATATGGTAGGTTGTTACATAAGGTTAAATCTTACGGGATCCAGGGTGAGGTAGCCAAATGGATACAAAATTGGCTTGATGACAGAAGGTGGTTGTTGAGGGTTGTTTTTCAAACTGGAGGCCTGTGACCAATGGGGTGCCTCAAGGTTTGGTGCTGTGTCCACTGTTATTTGTCATTTACATTAATGGTTTGGATGAGAATTTTATAGGCATGGTTCGTAAGTTTGCAGAAGAACCAAGATTAGTGGCATAGTGGATAGTGAAGGTGGTTATCTAGGATTGCAACAGGATCTTGATCAATTGGGCCAGTGGACTGATGAATGGCAGATGGAGTTTCGTTTAAATAAATGCAAAGTGATGCATTTTGGTCAATGAACCAGTGCAGGACGGACTTAGTTAACAGTACGGCTTTGGGAAGAGTTATAGAACAAAGAGATCTAGAGGTACAGATTCATAGCTCCTTGAAAGTGGAGTCACAGGTGGACAGAGAGGTAAAGAAGGCATTCAGCATGCTTGGTTTCATTTGTCAGAACATTGAATACGGGAGTAGGGATGCCTTGTTGAAATTGTAGAAGACATTGTTAAGGCCACGCTTGGAATACTGTGTACAGTTCTGGTTACCCTATTATAGAAAAGACAATACTAAACTAGAAAGATTGCAGAAAAGATTTACTGGGATGCTGCCGGGACTTGCTCCTTAATGTCCAAGGATGGGTAGGTTAAAGGGATTAGTGGGTATAATATGTAGGAATATGGGTGTAGGGGCTGGGTGGGATTGTGTTCGGTGCAGACTCGATGGGCCGAAGGGCCTCTTTCTGCACTGTAGGATTCTATGATACTATGATTCTTGATGGCTTGTGTTATAAGGAGAAGCAGGATAGACTGGGAACTTTTTCTCTGGAGCGTAGGAGGCTGAGGGGTGATCTTACAGAGGTCTATAAAATAATGAGGGCATAGATCAGCTCGATAGTCAATATCTTTTCTCAAAGGTAGGGGAGTCTAAAACTAGAAGGCATAGGCTTAAGATGAGAGGGGAGAGCTACAAAAGGTTCCGGAGGGGCAATTTTTTCATGCAGAGGATGGTGAGTGTCTGGAACAAGCTATCAGAGGTAGTAGTAGAGACGGGTACAATTTTGTTTTTCAAAAAATGTTTAGTCCGTTACATGGGTAAGATGGATATAGAGGGATATGGGCCAAATGAGGGCAATTGGGACTAACTTAGGGGTTTAATAAAAAGGGCAGCATGGACAAGTTGGACTGAAAGCCTGGTTCCATGCTGTAAACCTCTATGACTCGATGAAAATCCCCTAGTCGCCACACTGCAGCACCTGTTTGGGTATACTGAGGGAGAATTTAGCATCTAACCAGCACATCTTTTGGACTATGGGAGGAAACCGGAGCACCTGGAGAAAACCCATGTAGACATGAGGAGAATGTGCAAATCCGCACAGACAGTAACCCAAGCTGGGAATTGAATCTGGGTCCTGAATGCTGTGAGGCAGCAGTGCTAACCACTGTGCCACCATGCTCGAGGATTGGTAACCAGAGGACACATTTATAATAATCGGCAAAAGGAAAGGGCGGGGGAGAGACAAACAGAATTATCTTTTACACAGGGACAGCAGTTAGCATTGCTGCCTCACAGCGCCAAGGACCTGGATTCAATTCCGGCCTCGGGTGACAGGGTGAAGTTTGCGCATCCTCCCTATGTCTGTGGGTTTGCTCTGGTTTTCTCCCATGGTCCAAAGATGTGCAGGTTAGGTGGATTGGCCATGCTAAACTGGCCCTTTGTGTCTGGGGATTAGAAGAGTAAATATGTGGGGTTACAGAGATAGGACCTGGGTTGGATTGTTGGTGGTGCAGACTCAATGGGCTGAATGGCCTTCACTGTAGGGATTCTATAAGAATAGTTATGATCTGGAATGCAGGTCTGAAAGCTTGGTTGGTGGAAGCCAATCCAATAGTAATTTTCTTAAAGGGATTTGTGCTCTGAACAACTCAACAAACAGCAATAGATTTCTTTCAACTTCTCACCACTATCTCAACTTAATTCCTTGAAACCCTTTGCGAGAAAGTGACTCTGATTTAGTTTGTGAAATGACCAGATCCATCCCTTTTATGATTTCCAAACTGTGATTCAGGCAGGATTGTTCAGCGGGATTTTGAATAACGAAAAGGGAAAATTGTGAAGAAACAGAATCAATCTCACTGAAGGTCTGGCAGCATCTCTGGAAACCATGATGTGGAGATGCCGGTGTTGGACTGAGGTAAGCACATTAAGCAGGCTCACAGCACCAAGTTAAAGTCCAACAGGTTTGTTTGGTAGCACAAGCTTTCGGAGTGTCGCTCCTTTTTCAGGTGAGTGAGGCATTGTGTTCACAAACAGGGCATATGTAGATGCAAACTCAATTTACAATTATCTTGTAAATTGCCTCACTCACTTGATGAGGGACCAGCACCCTGAAAGCTTGTGCTACCAAATAAACTTGTTGGACTTTAACTTGGTGCTGTGATCCTTCTTACTGAGCATCTGTGGAAAAAGAGTTAGCATTCCAAGTCTGTGTGACTTCTTCAGAGATGAGGAGGGATGGAAATGTTTGGAGAGGGGGAGTAGAGAAAGTGAAGCAGAATAGGTCACAGCCGACCATCTGTTTTGCCCCATCTTCACCGTTCCCTTTCCCAACTATTTAATCATCACTCACTTCTACGTCTCTTCAACCCTGGACAAGAGTCGTATGGACTTGAAATGTCAACTCTGTTTCTTGCTTCACAGATGATGCCAGACCTGCTGTTTTCTGTTTTAAGAACATAAGAACTAGGAGCAGGAGCAGACCATCTGGCCCCTCTAACCTGCTCCGCCATTCAATAAGATCATGGCTGATCTTCTCATGGACTCAGCTCCACTTACCTGTCTGCTCACCATAACCCTTAATTTCTTTACTATTCAAAAAAAATCATTTTATTTCAGATTTCCAGCAACTGCAGTATTTCACTTTCTCTTTATTATAGAATCCCTTCAGCACAAAAGGAGACCATTCAGCCCATCATGCCTGCATCGACTACAATCCCACCCAAGCCCTACCACTTAACCCCAAGTATTTATCCTGCTAGTCCCCCTGCCACAAATGCCGAATTTAGTACGGCCAATCAACCAAACCTGCACATCTTTGGAGTATGGGAGGAAACAGGAGCACCCAGAGGAAACCCATGCAGACAAGGGGAGAATTGAAAACTCCATACAGGCAGTGACCTCTGGCTGGATTTTAACCTGGGTCCCTGGCACTGTGAGGCAGCACTGCTGATCACAATGCCACTGTGTCACTCCAACTTCTATCAATCTCACTGTTTTGAGTGTAAACTATCGCTGACAATAGTCTAAAATATCGGTCATCTCCAACTTAATATTGAAATAAAACTGGTACACAAATGAATAGCCATCATTTGAAAGATGCCCTTTCCTTCTGTGTCTGGGTATAAAAGGAACAAATATCAAATAACAACAGACAGTAAGTGGCAGGTTTCTATAGTCTTTTAAAAAACAATTTTAGCATCGTTTTAACTCAACCTATTACGAAAAGCAACTTTTGAAAAAGATCCACCCACAGAATGGTGCACTGGAGTGTGCATCATACCTCACCCTCATTGCTCCAGTCTCAAACTGAATAAACAGGCAGAGCAACTTCAAGTCTGAACTGCCAGGCTTTGGATTATCTGACCTAATATCTCCATAAGTGGCTCAGTGTCATATTCTGTTTATAATGCTCCAGTGAAGTGTCTTGCAACACTTTATTGCATTAAAGGTGCAAATTGAAATACAAATAGTTATTGTTGCTGTGAAGGCAACTGAAATGAGAACCTTCAATTAAAAAAAATTATTATGTCAACTGAACAGCAGTGCACATGAGAAATATGTGGCAGAAACCAGCTGAATATAGAAAGTAAAGCCCTGGGATTGCAGGACCAAAGTGTTGCTTGGTTGACACGCTGTCAATCATAGCTGTTGCCTTATCACTCACTTGGCGTACACTTACCATGTGACATCAGGAATTGTAGCTATGGTGGTGTTATTCTCCCTCGGATTGGCAGCACGGAGTGTGTGCACCTGCAGTCCCTTCAAACATTAGTTAGAAATCCATCCCACGTGAAACTTCACTGAGCACAGAAGAATAATTATTTCCCAAAAGTAGTAGGAACAAGTCCAGGTGACCCACAATCCAGGGTAACAGCAGCTGTCCTTACTTTCCTCCGAACGGTAATCTTTTCTCCCGGAGACTATTGTCTGCCTTTACGACAGGCACACTTTTGGATAACTTGCCCTTCCCTTTCCAGAACACCCTTCCTTTCCTGGTGACGATGTCATTTCCACCCTGGCTCCTCTCAACGCCAGAATTGGCTGTCGCTATCGGCAACCTGTGGCTGAAAATTGGCACCGTGACAGCTTACCTCCCAATCCTGCTCCACACCTACTGAACAATAAACATTCTGCATAAGCAGGCACCAAGCTGAGAGTGTGACGCACTCTCTCTCTCCCCTAACAATTAATCTGAAAGTCACTACAAACTTATAACAACTACACTACCTGACTTCAAAAGGTACAAGGCAGCAGAATGGCGCACCATGCAAGGTATCATACCCTGCTCACTCAAAGACTGTGTTATTATAATTCTATTTATACAGAGAATTTACAGTGTGGAAATGAAGCATTACTACTGTGTTTACACTCCTACCCTGTCAACAACTATAACAATCACCTGCATTTATGTAGTGCCACAGTAAAACATTCCAAGGAGGTTCACAGAAGAGTTATGAGAGAAGTTTAGACACATGAGGGGACAGTTGGGCAGATTGACCAAAAGGATAAGACAACACAGGAGCAAAGAGGTGGATTAGCAAAACCATCAGTCCTCAATTACCCACTCACTCAGATATCTATCCAACATGCCTTTAAATCATTTTATACCCTTTGCAGGACTGCATGCTCCATACTTTCACCAGCTGCTGTGGCTTCAGCTGTCACTGAGAGGTGGCACTCTCGCCTCTCAGAAAGTCATATATGTTCAAGTCTTGAACCTAATCTCAAGGTCAACATTCCAGTGCAGTAAAGACTCTACGGTAACATTTTGAAGGCGTTTTCTTTATTTAGTTTCTTTATTTATTAGTGTCACCAGTAGGTTTACATTAACGCTGCAATGAAGTTACTGCGAAAATCCCCGAGTCGCCACACTCTGACGCTGTTCGGGTAAACTGAGAGAGAATTTAGCATGGCCAACCAGCATGTCTTTCAGGCTGGGGGAGGAAACCCATGCAGACATGGAGAGGAAGTGCAAACTCCACACAGACAGTGACCCAAGCTGGGAACTGAATCCAGGTGCCTGGCACTGTGAGGCATCAGTGCTAACCACTGTGCTGTCCTATTGGCATATCTGTCATGTCCTGGCCAGGTATTTATCCCCCGACCAACACCACTAAAGCAGGTTGTCTGCTCGTTATAACTTTGCTGTTTGTTAAATTAGGTTGTGTGCAAGTTGTCAGTTAAAGCTGCGACCACTACATTTCAAAAGTACGTACTTCAGTGGCTGCAAAAGCCACTGGGACACCCCAAGGTTAAAAAGGCAGTATTTAAGTGCAAGTCTTCCTTTTGTTTTCTTTCATCGTGCACACACCTCTTAAGGTTCTCACTATCTTCAATGTCTCAGGAACGCCTTTGTTGGCTGACAGTGCACCCCCCAAAATGTGCAATCAGTGGAGAGGCTGTACAGGAAGTTAAGGCAGTTATCTCTCCATGCATGACCACCTATGATACAGAGGCAATAACATTAAGGGAGATTTGAGTTTAGAAAGGACATTTAATACTTTCTGTCACTTATAAAGGGCTCAGTTGTAATCTTTGGATAAGAAATACTGGTCCCTGTGATCTGGTGACCCTTGACTTGGAAGCGGTACCAAGAGAAAGTTAGTTGACATATGGAAGCTGTCTGGCCAGACACAAAGATGCAGATAGAAAAGCTGACGACAGAAGGTGATTGGGCACGATCAGCATGCCAAGTCAGAGAACTGGACTTCTGAGCAGTGGAAAGCACATCAAGGATTGCTGCTCCTGTTTCTTTCACGTCTGAGTCACAGACAGTGAATGTGTAAATTAAGAGTTCTTAGGTCATCCCTTCACTTGTTATACAGCCAGTTGACACTTTACACATATTGATTATGCTTAGCTGCTTGCACTTATCCATTAGCACTCATGACTACCTGTAAAGACTTACTATTCATCCGGCCTTCACTGCACTACACTATCTGTACTTATAAACTGACACTCTTGATACCTGAGAGAGTCGGACTATCGTCACTCCCGTCCGCATATCCTGTACCTGTGTGCTTCTCTCCACTTTACCTGACGAAGGAGCAGTGCTCCGAAAGCTTGTGAATTCAAACAAACCTGAGAGACCATAACCTGATGTCCTGTGACCTCTCACACAATGTGAAGGCATACGCAGTTCTGGTGGATTCAAGTTATCTCACCAACAGGAGCTGGGAATGGAGAAGATTCAAGAATGACTGTTGCCTTACAGAGAAATTTACATGTCCATAACTCTATTTATGTGAAAGTTGCTGCCTGCTGAGTGGAAGTTTGAAGGAAAAGGACAGGAATTTAGTTTGGAAGAACTAGAATCATAGAATCCCTACAGTGCAGGGGCAGCCATTTGGCCTATCAAGTCCGCACTGACCACAATCCCATCCAGGCCCCATCTCTGTAACCCCACATATTTACTCTGCTAGTCCCCCTGACGAAGGTGTAATCAAACTAACCTACACATCTTTGGATTGTGGGAGGAAACCGGAGCACCCGGAGGAAACCCACGCAGGCTCAGGGAGAACATGCAAATTCCACACAGATATCTGAGGCAGGAATTGAACCCGGGTCCCTAGTGCTGTGAGGCAGCAGTGCCAACCACTGTGCCATTAAGCTGCCCTTGTGACTAGTCACTACGTGACTGAAACTGATGCTATACGGGCATGTGGCGTAGAAAAGATGTAAATCAGTCGTTGTTGTATCTGTTATTCCACGCTGATTGTGATTCACCTGTTAATTCATGTTTATGTTGATTCTAATTCTTGTTTAAGTAAAAGTTACAAAAAGAGAAACCTGATTGGCAATTTCTTCATTTTGGGGGGGGGGGGGGGTTGATTTGTATAGTTGCTTTTTCAAATGCAACTGGGATTGTAACACATGGAAAGCCCTCTGGTGTACATCACAATAATCAGTTCACTGACAGCGTTAGTGACTTCATTGCAGTGTTAATATAAGCCAACATGTGACAAATAAATAAACTTACTTTATGGGAGCACCTTCGTCACTTGGACTGCAGTGGTTCAGGAAGACAGCTCACCGCCAGAGTAACTAGGGATAAGTGAAGAATACTGGGCTTGCCAGTAATGGCCACATCCCCAGTTTATTTTCTCCTTTAAATACTAGCTCTATAAGAGGGAACTTCAGCTGCATTGCTCGAGTTTAATTATTCATACTGCATGGGTCTCAGGAAAATTGCCTTCCATGAATCATAAGATTCAACAGCGAGACAGCATCAACTGCCCTAAAACCACAAGTCATCAAATGTTGCAGCACAGTAATATCAAAAAACACAACCTTGGAATTTCTTCTGCAGTTTCACCCAGAGATATGCACAATCTGGTCTCAAACAAATTTACCTGGCTTCAGAGGCCATAAAAATTTGGCCATTAGCAAGCTGCACATTCTGATAAAATGGTTGCAACCCCTCTGGCATTTATGTCCATCT
Source organism: Carcharhinus amblyrhynchos (assembly GCF_965287045.1). NCBI lineage: Eukaryota > Metazoa > Chordata > Chondrichthyes > Carcharhiniformes > Carcharhinidae > Carcharhinus > Carcharhinus amblyrhynchos. Next base: position 16,262,531 of record NC_137335.1, read on the forward strand.
ACCAACCTGAATTTATCACCCAAACCAATGTACAACACTGCTGTGTACCCAAGACAGAAAATTGCCTACTTGTGGCCTGTCCACAAAAAGCAGGACAAGCTTGACACCATTCAGGACGAAACAGCCCACTTGATTGTTTGTAGATGTGGAGCCATTCAATCCCTCCACCACTGACGCTCAGTAGCAGCAATGTGTATTATCTACAAGATGCACTGTAGCAATTCACTACAATTCATTAGCCTCATTACAGGAAGGATGTGGAAGCTATTGAAATGGTGCAGAGGAGATTTAAAGGATGTTGCCTGGATTGGGTGGCATGCCTTATGAGGATAGGTTGAGGGACCTCGGTCTTTTCTCCTTAGAGAGACGATGGATGAGAGGTGACCTGATAGAAGTGTATAAGACATTGAGAGGTATAGATCAGGTGGATTCTCAGAGGCATTTTCCAAGGGCTGGAATGGTTGCCACAAGAGGACATAGGTTTAAAGTGCTGGGGACTAGCTACAGAGGCAATATCAGGGGTAAGTTTTTCACTCAGAGGGTGGTGGGTGAGTGGAATCGGTTGCCGGTGGTGGTGGAGGCAAATTCAATAGGGTCTTTCAAGAGACTTCTGGATGAGTACATGGAACTTAATAGAATTGAGGGTTATAGGTAAGCCTAGTAGGTACGGATATCATCGGCACAACTTGTGGGCCAAATGGCCTGTTTGTGCTGTAGTTTTTCTATGTTCTATCTTCTAATTCACCAAAGATCCTTAGACAGCACCTTCCAAATCCATGACCACTTCTATCCAGAAGGACAAGACCAGCAGATACATGGAAACACCACCACCTGCAAATACCTCTCCAAGCCACTCACCATCCTGACTTGGAAATACATTGCCATTCCTTCACAGTCGCTGGATCAAAATTCTGGAATTCCCTCCCTAACGGCATTGTGGATCAACCCACAGAACATGGACTGCAGTGATTCAAGAAGGCAGCTCACCACCACCTTCTCAAGGGCAACAAAGGATGGGGAATAAATGCTGGCCAGCCAGCGATGCCTATGTCCCACGAATGAATAAAAAAAAAAGTCCAATCCAGCTCTTGGTCATCAGCTAAGTAGTGGAAGGTATCCTTAACAATGCTACCAAGTGTTACTTACTCAGCAATAACCAAGGCACTGATGCTCAAAATGTGTTCTGCCAGGGCACTTGGCTTTAGATCTCATCATAGCTCTGATCCAAACATGGACAAAAGAACTGAATTCCAGAAGCAAGCAGAGAGGGACTGCCTTTGGTGCCAAGAATCATCAAAATTGAAGTAAATGGAAGCAGGGGAAATTCCCTTCTGGTTGGAGTCATAGCAAGTGTAAAGGGAGTTGGCTGTAGCTATTGGAGGCCAATCATCACCAAAGGTGTTCCTCAGGGAGGAGGAACAGCACTCGGCACTCCGGGGCTATAACACAAGTGACTCCATCAGTTCCAGCTCCACAGGCTGAGGAGATGCACTTGCGCAACAGTAGAATAGGACCCTCCAGAGGATGTCCACCAAGGTCATCACAGACAACAGGGTGGAGCAGTCAGCACACTAACCCCACCCCCACACCTTGAGGTGGAGCTCCTTGAGGTATGTTGTCAGATGGAAGACATACAGATAATATCCCACTTATGATTGTGCACCTACCCCTACATGTTTCAGGGTGCTGTTGAGATTGCGATGCTGGATGAATGTGTAAGGATGTAGCACTTTATGATGTCTGATGTTCTCCTCCAGGTAGCACTTCACTTCAGAACGGAGATATGCCCTGTCTTTGAGATCTCATCATTCTTAAAACGATCAGGTCAATATGAGTGAACTATGTCGGCCACTCTTGGGATTTATGGTTGTTTTAAAATCATAACAAATACGAACTGAACCATCTGATTTCATGATGGATACGATGGGGGTAGCCCAGTCACTAATTATAACCAGCTCTAACACACCAGTGTTAACAAGTCGTACTAATTCTTCTTTGATGTTGGGACAAATTGCATATCACATCATATTTGCTTCAAGACCTTGGTTGACTATTAGATTTTATCTTCAGTTTCATTTGAACTCCATCCATTGAGCCAAGTGTCTCATCAAATACACTCTTGTATCTACGCAGATGATGTTGTAGGTCTGTTTTGACATTGACATCGAGTGTTGATAGCACTTCAATAAAGCTTTATCTTCTCCAACAATGATCTCCTAAATAGAGTTGGAAAATTACCATGGACAAAATGAAGAGGCAACTCTGCTGTCTATCCACTCAACTCTATGTTGACCATGAGATAACCTTTAACAGCACAACCTCTTCCACATAGGTCCCTAAAAACACATCTTCTTTTAAAGGAAGATGCTACAGTTTTTGTTGGTATATAGTCTCAGGAATTAAAGACACAGCAACATCAGAATCAACTTTTATCCATTTAAGGTCAGAATCACTCAGAATCTATGTGATGAACCCTATACGGACAAGATGTTGGAGCTCATCATATTTCTGACATTCCCTTCTTCACATCTTTTCTTGTGTGTTGTGAATTCCTTTTTGTAGAATGCAACCTGTTCTTCTTCTGCATATTCTTCTCAGGGAAAGCTAGTCTAGCCCAATGGGTTTTTACAATATGACCCATTTTGCTACAATTTTTGCATTGATTATCCCTGCTCAAGCATTCACTTAGTGAATAGCCCATTTTAGCACACTGGTGACATGCTCTTGCTGTTTTAACTTCTTATGGGCAATTCCCAACTTGTGGATCTTCATTCCTGCACCAAATTGTGATGCCTCTTTAGCCACCAGATCCATTGACACTTTAGCTTTTACTGCTCTCTTTAAAGTCAAAGCATCTTCAATAAGCAATCTTCTTTGGGTAGCTTCATTTTGGAGACCACAAACTAAATGAACTTGAACATTATCTTCCAATGACTCGCTAAAACTTACTATGTTGTGCCAGCCTTTTTATAGCTGACACAAATTGAGCAATGCTTTCACTATCCAGTTAATTCCTTCAATGGAACCTGAACCATTCCGCGATGATCATTGGCTTTGGAGAAAAATGCTCATCAAGAATCTTTGTCAAGTCATTATAAGCTTTGGTTCCTGGCTTTGCTGGACAAACCAAGTACTGGAGTAACTTGAAGGTTTTACTTGCTATTGTACTGAGAAAAGCTGGTATGAGCAACTCATCAGCAACTTGATTAGCTTGTACAGAGTACTGAACATGTTCTGCATAGGAACTCTATGATTAATTTTCTTCATTGAAAGGAACATGGAGCCTAACTGACCCAGCATTTCTCTTGCAGGCACTAGTGACTTGGGACTGTGCAGTATATGTGTATTTTCACTGTCTTCTCAGTACCCATTTTTAACTCTGGACAGTGTTGACTTTATGTATTTTCTTTTCAACTGGTCTCAGTCATACTGCAAAGCACCCCTGCTTTTCAAATATGCGAGCTACTCCCTAGCACCTCACCCTTCCCTGATCAGAATGAAACACTCTTAAAGTCACTCAGACCTTTTTCTTGATGTTCTCAACAAAACAAAATCCTGACTCATCGCCAATTTTCTTTTTGTAATGTCCTATGTTAGGGTTGTGGGTTTTAAACCAAAAGAAAAAGACAGGGTTTGCACATGTAGATTCAAAGTAACAGACAGGTGCATTAAAAGAGATGTGCTCTGCCCAGACAGAAAATGAAATAAAGACTGAAGCCTCTGAAACTCCTAACAACTTCATGATCAAGTTATGTGACCTGCTCTTAACGTAATCATGCAACCACTTAAAAGTATAACAAGCATGAACCTTGCTATACCTTCCCTCAGCAGGCTTCTGAAACTGCCACATGGACATCAACAGCCAAACACTTTATAGGTAAGCCTTATCCCTGAAGAGCCCATCTTTCATTCTGTGTGGTCCCTGGAAGGTGTCAGGGGTCTGAGACCTATTGAGGTTGGACAGGTTTTGGATGCTTCCAGGGTATCTGGAGCAAACCTACAGGATATGTTTGTTATGGTCATACACCAGCTGAACATTGAGCGACTGGGAGCCTTTTTAGCTGACATATTCAACTGCTGGTTGCCAGGAAGCTTTTAGAGCCAAAAGACCGCAGATGATAGCACCCTCCATGTGTGGGGATCCAGAAATCTCAGCAAAGCCCAGTGCCTGATTTCTGTCAACATTGATAAAATTGTATGTCTTGACAAAGACAACATTCGTGTCCTGCTGAGTACATCAATGTATGGCAGCTGGCAAAATCCCACAATGGTCCTCATTAGAGACCTGGAAAAAGCAATCACGTCCTCATTTTACATCGTTGGAAATCCTGTTCCAGACCTTTTCATTAGATTTTGCTCTCATGCCCACCATGACACCAAGCCCCTGGAATGGAAGATTTTGATTTGATTTGTTATAGTCACATGTATTGGCTTACAGTGAAAAGTATTGTTTCTTGCTAGCTGTACAGATAAAACATACCGTTCATAAAGTGCATGGGGAGATGGAAAGGAGAGGGTGCAGAATGTAGTGTTGTAATTACTGACAGGGTGAAGACAAAGCTCAGCTTAATGTATGACAGGCCCATTCAAAAGGGAAGAAGCTGTTCATGAGTGGGAAAGGATATAACCAGAGGCCACAAATCATAAAAACCCAACAGGGAATGTAAAAGAAATACCTTTAACCAAGGAATAGTGAACATGTGCAAATCTCTACCATGGGGAATGGCTGAAGGGAATGGTATAGGTACATTTAAAGTGAGGCTAGCCAAGCATATGAGGGAGAAGGAAATAAAGAGTAATGATGATAGATTTGAATGAGGAAAGAGATGAGCTGCATTTTTTTCTCTGAGAATTGTACAATTTGGGAACCCTCTGTCTCAGAAGGTGGTGAAGGTAGAGTTATTAAATACAATGGGCTAGAATGGCAGCAAGGTGGCACAATGGTTAGCACTGCTGCCTCACTGTACCAGGGACTCAGGTTCGATTCCTGCCTTGGGTCACTGTCTGTGTGGAGTTTGCACCTTCTTCCTGTGTCTGCGTGGGTTTCCTCTGGGTGCTCCGGTTTCCTCCCACCGTCTGAAATACCTACAGGTTAGGTGCATTGGCCATGCTAAATTCTCCTTCAGTGTACCCGAACAGGTGCCGAAGTGCGGCAACTTGTGGATTTTCATAGTACCTTCATTGCAGTGTTAATGTAAGCCGATTTGTGACTAATAAACTTAAACTTCTGAATTTCAGAATCGGGGATACTGTCTCCAAATAAGAGGCAGGCCATTTAGGACTGAGATGAGGAGGAATTTCTTCATGCAGAGGATGGCAAACCTTTGGAATTCTCTACCTAAAGAACTTTATAAGCTCAGTCATTGAGTATGTTCATGAGAGAGGTCAATAGATATTTAGATATTAAAGCTTACCAAGGGATAAGAGAATAGCATGAAAAGGTGGCACTGAGGCACTGATGATCAACTGTGATCTCGTTAAATGCAAAGCAGGCTCAAGAGGCCAAAAAGCCTACCCCAGCTTCCATTTCCCAAGTTCCATAACACATTTCAGTAAAAGAGCGGTCAATTAGAAGACAAAATTGTTTTGGTGCTTGAGAAAGGAAAAAAATGCAGAAATGCAAAAACACAATCAGGTTCAAACAACTGTAAATCTCCCTTCAAGCAACATAAAGATCTGAATTCTTTTGTGAAAAATGCTGATGACATTTTAAAACTTTAAATACGCTGTTATGCTTACTATTATATCTTGGGGTTGTGTCTTTAAATTTATGGTAAATGAAGAGAGTCATGTGAGCTGTGCTGCAGTTTGGACAATAAGTGTGAGTCATTTGATTGTCAGAGATCAAAGAAATATTGAGATTGTTCAACTGGGAAGGTGGTCCAAGATATTCATGCTTGGAAACTGCAGTCCAAATATACCATGAGTAGATCCTGAGTCTTCCAGAGTCCCAGAAAGGAGTTGATACATCACATTGTAAACAGTCCCGCTATAAAGTATTTACTAATTTCTAAGATTAAAGGGAGCTGAAATCAAAGATAATTAATTAGCACTTCCATTTAGATAACAATGTTTCCCATTGCCTTAGGGAAGTGGATAACAGGAGCCATTTTTCAGATTATGCTACAAGCTTCCTTATAATCCTCTGAATATCACAGACAGATAGCAGTTTTCAGTGTTGTCTTCTGTGGCTATCTGAGAGGTAGAGAGCAAGAGATAAAAGCAGCCAGGCGTGCACCTTAAGCAGAGAAAATGCTAAGTTACTGCTGACTCTATCATTCATCGCGCAGAACACAAATGGGAATTTGCACTCAGAGTAAAGACTGAATTTGAGAGGTTTTAGAGGCGGTTGAAGGATTTGACTAACAAAGAGCTGGAGGAAGGAATCCACAGAGGAATGCTTACATGGAGTGGCATTTCTGGGAATAGAAGTTACCAGGCTGGAAAAGTAATAACGGAACCGAGCCATCAGGAGCTGAGAATAATTTGGACAGGTTCCTGGAGGATGAATTGTTCATTTAAGGGAAAGTGTTGAGTATAACTGCAATGGCAGATTTCCCAGTCATAATTGAAGTTAAAACAGGGAATCTCTTTTCTGGAACTAAGTTGCTTTCGGACAAAGAAAAAGTGTTTAATTAACAGTGCTTTTCAGTCACAGTAAAAGGTTATAAAACCCCTTCACCTTGATGTCTTGATCTTGAAATCTTGATGTGCCATTCTTTCAAGCTGTTGACTGGGAGTTCAAGCATACCTTTCAAAGTTATTGCTCTCTAAGGATATCGTAACAAAACACTGAATTGTTTCAAACATGAATCTTTTTAAAATGCAGTAACAACAGGCAGTAGACAGCTTCCAGCCTGGCAACATTTTCCCCTTAACAACTAAGATGACATCTCGTTTGCTAAGGCGCCATCTAGTCTCATTGGCAGTCACCCCGTCTTGGCATTTTCCATTGATTACCATCAGAATGGAGGGGTGTGGCACAGTGGTGAAATGCCAATTTAATGAGCTGTAGGTTAGTGCATTCGCCCCTTCAGAAATATCACATTACTGATGATCTTCAGTCCCGAGTTTCTGTATCAAATAGCCATTTGGCAGTACGGGACTGGAGTACTGCTAAAAAAAAAAGACATTTCGTTGAAACTTTCCATCTTGTACTCATCATGACAAGTGCATGAATATCAATGTCAGGACACACAACAAGTTATACTGTCCAAGAAGAGAGTGCTGCTTGGTCGGCAAGTGGATTCTGGTTGGTGGAGGTGCCACACCCTCTTCTTACACAATTGTTGTTACTCTTGACACTGAAATTGTTCTGATGAAAAGCTTCGGCAAAATGCACTTTCTCACCAATATTCAAGCTTCTGTATTAGTTTGTTTCCTTTCTAATTGGACAGTAAACCCCATTATACTGCTAACATTTCAAAATATCCCAGGAAATATTGTAACATTTCCGAAATACCTTGGATGTTTCCACATAACCACTCAGGAGATACTGTAACATTTCCACTTTCTATCCCAGGAAACATTCTAGTGCTTGCAGATGCTTGTACCATGCTCACTGAGAACGTGACTTTCAAAAGCCACATGGTGTGTGGCAAATTCTGAGCTCAGCAACAGGAGCAACAAATTCAGTGCATCACTTTACATTATTGTCATCATTCTGAATGCACGTTAACCTCCACTGATCGCTCAGTCATCTAAGTAAGCTGTTTCCACCAATATGTCAGTTTGCACCTCGTTTTGTCTCATTGTCTGCTGCTGGGTAAATTGTGCACTATCATGCATTTAGAATGTTGGTTACTGCTGTTGCTAGGCAGATTTCCACCTGGGCAATTCACATTCTATGGTGCCTTTTAAAATTCTTGTTACTGCTGTTGCTAGGTAGATCCCTGATACAACCTAATTGCAAATCAGATTTCTTGCGAATTAGATTTTCTTTTCGATTTATGCAAAAGATTTGCTTTTTCATTTCACCTCCTCTGTATCCTTGGTAAAAAGGTTGTATCAGTTTGGATGGTCTGGATAAGCTTGTCAAGAGCAACGTCATTGCTGACAATCCACCTGACCTTTGGATAGGGGCAGTTATGAGTTGAAACCCAACGAAAATCTCTTGTCACCTCACTTCTTACCCTCTGAATTCAGTAATTCTCCTTACTTTTCTTTAAAAACAAACACCAAACTGTCAGGATTTTTAAAAACACACTCTGAACTACTCCTTTCAACTATTAATCCTTGATCTTACTCCTTGCATATCTGCATGCTTTTTAAAAAAAATCCAATCAATTTCTTTCAGCCAGACATCCAACTTGTCCTTCACAACAATCAAATTCACCTCGGCCTGTTTAACTTCAGAATCACTTTAAATTCAAATTTCTTCCACTGCTCACCCTGCAGTTTTCTCTTCCAGAAGATTCATGTTTAATGCTGCTTTTTTTTGTGAAAGCTGTTCATTTTTCTTTCAAGTCAGACCTTCTTCAGCTGCTTTAAGAACATCACAGAGGTTGTGCCAATGTTCAGCACAGAAAGCTTGATGCACCTTTTTAATTTAGTTTAATTCACTAATTTTACCAATCGTATGCATTTCTTCCATGCTCAGGGTTCAAGTTTAATACCGCTCTGATAAAACGCACTGTCTTGTTCTGAAGTTTCAATTTAGGTTAAAGAATAAGTGGCCTGCCTCGTAACTGTATAGTGTCAGTATCAGATTTAGCTTTTCCACTTTCTATCAAAGCATGTTTTCGCTTCCTTTCATCATTAACTTTCAGTACGATTGTTATCTGTTTTACTTCACTTTGCTGATGGTCTAACTGCATTTTTTATTCAGGTGAGGTTTGAACTAGCAGACTGAGTTTCTGATTCTTTAGACCCTTAGGAACATTAACATACAGGGGAATCCGGACGTGCAGGTCCACAGCTCCCTAAAAGTTGCAGCACACGTAGCCAAGGTGATTAAGAAGACATGTGACACGCTTGCCGTCATCGGCCATGGCACTGAGTGCAAGAGTTGGCAAATCGTGTTGTAGCTCTATGAGATCTTGGCCGGGCTGCATTTGGAGTAATGCGTCCAGTTTTGGTTGCCACGCTACCAGAAGGTCTGGGGAATTTTGTAGAGGGTGCATAGAAGGTTCACCAGGGTGTCACCCGGTCTTGAGGGCGTTGGCTTTGCGGAGAGGTTGAATAAACTAGGATGGTTTTCAGTGTAAAGGGGGGGGCTGAGGGGAGACCTGATAGAGGTCTCCAAAATTATGAGAGGCATAGACAAGGTGGATAGTCAGAGGCTTTTTCCCAGGGTGGAAGAGTCAACTACAAGAGAGCACAGGTTCAAGGTGAGAGGGGGAAAGTTTAAGGGAGATGTGTTGGGGAAGTTTTTCATGCAGAGAATGTTGGGTGCCTGGAATGTGCCGCCAGAGGTGATAGTGGACGCAGGCACATTAGCAATATTTACACGGCATCTGGATTGGGAGGAAATAGAGGGATACGGAGTAAGGGCAGAAGGTTTTTTTTAGTTTAGCTAGGGCATCATGATCGACAGGGGCTTGGAGGGCTGAAGAGCCTGTTCCTGTGTTGTACTTTTCTTCGTTCTTATATCAATTTTATCAGCAGGTTCACAGAACCTTTTGTTTCAAACTGATTTAAGTCGCTCACCTTTTCCATACAACCTCAGCTTTAGTGAACTCTCCCACAACAACTGGAGATGGCGATACCTTATCCCCACCCAAGTCACAATCCAACAAGAAAATCACCTCTTCAATAGGCAAATTCGGAATGACACCAACAATGACAGGATTAGTGACTGAGTCACATTTTAAATTAACTCTATGCAAAAAGGAATGGGTAAACAACTTCAATCGATAAACTGCATCAATCCGTTTTCATTTAGCAAAATCCTGGAGAGAAATTCACTTCACTTGCCAGCGTCACAGACTGTGCTGATTCTACATCTCCAAGAATGACAACTGACTTCCCTGTCACACTGGACAAAAACGATGATACTTCACCTTTAAACAGGAAACTTCCATCATTTCCCACACATTGAAGAACCCATCCATTTGTGTAAGTTTGACCCACTCTGGGACAGTATTTTCTGGATGTTCATTTCATTTGACAAAGTCAACGGGGGCAATTCTTCACAAAAAATTCTAAGATCCGAATTTGCGAAAAATTGGAGTAAATCACGCTGCTCTTTTCAGTGGGAGTTTCAAAATGAAACTCCCACATTCTGCACACTGCAGAGTGCACTAGCACCAATCCCATTGAAAATCAATGGGTGGGGCCTATTTTCGCTGGCAAGGCCGACAGCATAGAACTAAGTGGGCCATTGCGCATGCACTGATCTGTCAGTGGCAAGATCGGCACATGCACAGTGACCCCTGCCTGCTGGCCTCCCAACTGCTGGCCAGCCCCGTGACCCCGATCACTGCTCCTCTGACCTCTCCATACCCATGGCCCAATCCCTGACCCCCTGGATTTCTCCAGGCCAGCCACATCCCGTGCACTCCGATCTCCTGACCCACCCCCCGATCTCCCAATTCCGTCCTCCCACCGGGCAGGTAGCCCCAGCCCCGCATCCCCCCCCCCCCACCAATTGCTGGCCTCCCTCCCTCTGATCAGGATCCCAGTGCAGAGTGGCAGCGAGATCCCCCCCACCCCCACTGATTGCCAGCCGAGGCCCCACCCCCCATTGGGCCCTGCCCTCTTGGTGCTGCCCAGTGCTTGATGGGCAGTGCCAAGATGCCCCCTGGACATCGGCACTGCCCCTTGGGCAGTGGCAGGGGTCCAGGTTGGCACTGTCAAGGTGGCAATGCCCGGGGGCACTTCCCCAGTGCTCGAGAGTCTGGGGGGGTCTCGATGTCCCCCCAGCTGGGTTAGGCCACCAGCTCCCCGCAAGTACCAGGCCCATTAATTATATGTAAAGGGGATTGGAATGCACATTAGAATAATCTATTCAGCTCCATGCAGAGATGTGTAGAGGTCATGGCGCCCAACAGGGAGCCTGTGAAACAGCTCCCACTCGAGTCTCCCAGCCGACTGCATTACAAGAACAGTGCAACAGGAAAGACAAATCACCCCAAACATGTTAGCCCCATTGAATCAAGCTTATTTTCTGGACTTTCTCACTTACTAATCTATGGAGTGTCTGCCTCATCAACCTGCCCATCTTCCTACATTGACCAAATTTATTTTTGCCATCAGACCTGTTTTCTCTCCATTTTCTCTGCAATTTGCCATGCAAAGGTCTGTTACTGAGGTAGTTGAGAGACAATTTGCAGTTGCCTGCCGTTACTGCAGAATCCCTCATCTTAGAAATTTCCAAATAGGACCTTAAGTCCAAAAGGATAGTATTTTTACATTCTTTCATCAGAATCACACAAGGTTCTCAAAATTTTCAACCTTCGTCAACGTAGACCACCGATCAACCTTCATCACCCCTGGCTACCTATCAACCTCAGTGACCTATCAACTTGGCTACTTATCAAACTAATGTCCTTCAGGAAAGGAAACCTGCCTTCTATACCTGATCTAGCCCACAATGACTCCAGACCCATAGCAATGTGGTTGACTCTTGAAATGGCCTAACAAGCCACTCAGTTGTATTCAATCATGAAAAATTGAACAAAAAGAAATGAAATGGGACAGACCACCTAGCATTGACCTAGGCACCAGAAATGACAACAGCAAACCCAGCCCTGTTGACTCTGCAAAATCCTCCTTACTAACATCTGGCAGCTTGTGCCAAAATTGGGAGAGCTGTCTCACAGACTTGTCAAGCAATAGCCTGATGTATTCATATTAACAGAATCATATCTTACAGGATAATGTCCCAGATACCACCATCAACATTCTTGGGTATGTCCTGTCTCACCAGCAGGACAGAGCCACCAGAGGTGGTGGTGGCACAGCGATATACAGTTGGGAGGGAGTTGCCCTGGAAGTCCTGAACATTAGCTCTGAATGAAGTTTCAGATTAAACATGGGGAAGAAAACTTCCGGCTGATTAACACGTACTGCACCCCCACACCGCTGATGAATTTGTCCCCCTCCACGCTGAATACCACTTGGGGGAAGCACTGGAGGTGGCAAGGGCGCAGAAGGTACTCTGGGTGAGGACACAAAATCCATCAACAAGAGTGGTTGGTAGTACCACCACAGGCCGAGCTGACCTGGTCATAAAGGACATAGCTGCTCGACTAAGACTGCTGCAGATGATGAACAACCAACAAGAAGGAAAATCATACATGACCTCATCCTCACCAACGGCCTGCTGCAGATGCATCTGTCCATGATAGTATCAGTAGGAGTAGACAGTCCTTGTGGAGATGAAGTCCCCCTTCACACTGAGGCTACCCTCCATTGTGTTTTGTGGCCAAACTACCACTGATTTAATGGGATTGATTTTAAACAGATCTAGCAGCTCAAAACTGGACATCCACGAGATGCTGTGGGACATCGGCAGCAGCCGAACTTTACTCAACGACAATCTGTAACCTCCTGCCCGGCATATCCCCCACTCTACCATTACCACCAAACCAGGGGATCAACCCCGGTTCAATGTAGAGTGCAGGAGAACATGCCAGGAACAATACTAGGCATACCTAAAAATAAGATGACAACCTGCTAAAGCTACAAAATAGGACTACCTACATTCCAAACAGCATAAGCAGTACATAATAGACAGAGCTAAGCAATCACACAACTAACAGATCAGGTTTAAGCTCTATAATCCTGCCACGTACATGGACGATAGAACAACTTACCGGAGGTGGGTCTACAATATCCCCATATTCAATGATGGAGGAGCCCAGCACATTTGTGCAAAAGATAAGGTTGAAGCATTCGCAACAATCTTCAACTCAAAGTGCAGAGTGGATGATCCTCTTTGCCTCCTCCAGATGTTCACAGCATCACAGCTGTCAGTCTTCAGCCAATTTGATTCACTCCACATGATATTAAGAAACAGCTGAAGGCACTGAATACTGGAAAAACTATGGGCCCCAACAATATTCCAGCAATAGTACTGAAGACTTGCACTCCAGAACCTGCTGCTCCCTAGTCAAACTTTTCCAGTACAGCTACAACACTGTCATATACCCAGCAATGTGGAAAATTGCCCAGATATGCCCTGTACACAAGAAACAGGACAAATCAAACACAGCCGAGTACAGACCCATCAGTCTAATCTTGACCATCAGTGAAGTGATGGAAGGGGTCATCATCAGCGCTATTAAGCAGCACTTACTCACAATAATCTGCTCACAGACGCCTTGTTTGGGTTTTGCCAGGGTCACTCAGCTCCTGACTTTGGTTCAAACATGGACAAAAAGCTGAAGGCCAGAGGTGACTGCCCTACATCAAGACAGCCTTTGATCTAGTATGGCATCAAAAAGCCCTGGCAAAACTGGAGTCAATGGGAATTGGGGGCAAAAATCTCTGCTGGTTAGAGTCATACCTGGCACAAAGGAAGAAGGTTGTGATAGTTGAAGGTCAATCATCTCAGTTCTAGGACATCACTACTCAGGGTAGTATCCTAGACTCAACCACCTTCAGCTTCTTCATCAATGACCTTCCTTCTAACATAAGGTCAGAAATGAAGATGTTCACTGATGACTGTACTCCTCAGATACTGAAGCATGTCCAAGTGCTGCAGATCTGGATAATATCCAGGCTTGGGCAGACAAGCAGCAAGTGACACAAGCAACATTTGCCTCACACCAGTGTCAGGCAGTGACCATCTCCAACAAGAGATGATCTAACCATCACCCCTTGATATTCAATGGTATTACCATTGCTGAATCCATTATCAGCATCCTGGAGGCTTACCATTGATCAAAAACTGAACTGGTAATGTGGCTACCAAAATAGGTCAAATGCTACGAATCATGTGTTGAGTAACTTACCTCCTGATTCCCCAAAGCCTGTCCACCATCTACAAGGCAGAAGCCAGGACTATGATGGAATACTCTCCACTTGCCTGGATGAGTGCAGCTCAAGAAGCTTGACATCAGCCTGCTTGATCGCTGCCCCTTCCACAGACATTCAATCCCTCCACCGATAGTGGCAACCCTGTGTACCATCTATAAAATGTATTGCAGGAACTCTCTAATGTTCCTTAGGCAATATCTTCCAAACCCATGACCACTACCATTACTAGGAAGACAAGGGCAGAAGATATCTGGGGAAATCACCACCATAGAGTTTCCCTCCAAGTTACTCACCATCCTGATTTGGAAATATATTCGTGCTCCATTGTCGCTGGGTCAAGGTCCCAGCACTCCTCTCTAACAGCACTGTAGGTGTACCTACACCTTAGGGACTACAGCGATCCAAGACGGCAGCTCACCATCAACTTCTCAAGAGCAATTCATTGCTGCCTCACAGCACTGGGAACCAGGGTTCACTTCTGGCCTTAGGTGACTGTCTGTGTGGAGTCTGCATGTTCTCCCTTTGTCTGCATGGGTTTCATCCAGGTGCTCCAGTTTCCTCCCACAGTCCAAAGATGTACAGGATAGGTGGATTGGCTATGCTAAAATTGCTTCTTAGTATTCGCGGAGGGTGTGGAGAGTCTGCAGAAGGATCTAGATAGGCTGGGAGAATGGGCCAGGAACTGGCAAATGGAATTTAATGTTGGCAAGTGTGAGGTGGTCCACTTTGGTAGGAATAATGGTAGGAAGGACTATTACTTACGTGGTGAAAAACTGCAGCAGGCGACGGTGCAGAGGGACCTCGGGGTCCTTGTGCATGAGTCGCAAAAACCCAGCTTGCAGGTGCAGCAGGTGGTCAGGGAGGCTAATGGGATGCTGGCCTTCATAGCGAGGGGGATTGAATATAAAAGTAGGGAGGTCTTGCTGCGGCTGTATAGGGCATTGGTGAGGCCGCAGCTGGAGTACTGTGTGCAGTTTTGGTCGCCGCACTTACGCAAGGATATTTTGGCCTTGGAGGGAATGCAGAGGAGGTTTACTAGGCTGATACCGGAGTTGAGGGGGTTGAGCTATGAGGAGAGGCTGAATAAACTAGGCTTGTACTCGTTAGAATTTAGAAGAATGAGGGGAGATCTCATTGAGACATATAAGATGATGAATGGGATGGATAGGATAGAGGTGGAGAAACTCTTCCCGCTCAGAAAGGACTGTAGGACTAGGGGGCACAGCCTCAAGATAAAGGGGGGGTGGTTTAGAACGGAGTTGAGGAGGAACTTCTTCACTCAAAGGGTGGTGAATCTCTGGAATTCTCTGCCCGTTGAAGTGGTGGAGGCTGCCTTGCTAAATATTTTTAAGACGCGGGTTGATGGGTTTTTGATAAGTGAGGGGATTAAGGGTTATGGGGAGAGGGCGGGAATGTGGAACTGAGCCACGACAGATCAGCCATGATCTTATTAAATGGCGGGG
Source organism: Carcharhinus amblyrhynchos (assembly GCF_965287045.1). Classification (NCBI taxonomy): domain Eukaryota; kingdom Metazoa; phylum Chordata; class Chondrichthyes; order Carcharhiniformes; family Carcharhinidae; genus Carcharhinus; species Carcharhinus amblyrhynchos. The sequence continues at coordinate 16,277,917 of NC_137335.1, forward strand.
CAGGCTCGAAGGGCTAGATGGCCTACTCCTGCTCCTATTTCTTATGTTCTTATGTCCTAAGACATGTAGGTTAGGTGGATTGGGGGGAGGGTAAAGTATGGGGTTATGGGGATAGGGCAGAGGGTTGGATGCTGTGTTAGGGAGTCAGTGCAGACTTGATGGATTGAATAGCATTCTTCTGCACTGTAGGAATTCCGTGACATTCAATGGTCTAGGCTATCCATCAAGCACCATTTCCTTTCCTCTCGTAAATTCCACTAAAGCCTGATTCTGTTTCCTTTTTAAATTTCTGTCCGTAAACCGCTGGCACGAACTCAAGGACATTGAGAACAGCAGTTTTCACCCTATCACAGGCACCACACTGTTAGGCTGACAGAGCTCAGTACACCTCCAACCTTTTCTCTGCAAACACACTGTTTAGGCCACACGCTTCGTGACAATTTTCCCAAATGATACAAACTCATTCCTCCCTGAATTAGGCACTAAATAGATAATCCAAATCAAAACCAGGAGGTGATTCTGAGTCATCTTCAGGTTTTACTACCACCCCCTATTGGTGTAATCTAAACCTTTCTCTTTCAGTTTGAATGTTCTTGCATCACTTTCTCTTTGAAATTCAAGATTTCCCTCTCTCTCTCTTTGCAATTACAATTCAAGTTTTTTTTTCACTTCTCCCTCTCTTTCCAATTCAAGTTTTGCTCTGTCTGACTCCAATTCAAGGCCTTTCATTTGTAACTTAAGTCTAGAAAACAACCTGAGTGCTATTGGGGTCACCCTTTCCTTCCTCAAGATTCAAGTGCTGAGTCAATGCCTCAACAATGCTTACCTCTCCAGCTCCTGCTTTCAAGCTAAACCCCAAATCCTCTGCCACACCTTTCACATTATCTTCTGTTAATTGTTCTGAGGCACGCACACACAAGTCCTCTTGCCACAAACACTTGGAAATTAAAAGTAGCCATGTTGATTTCCCACTGAATTTCAGCAAAAGCAGACATGCAACTTTGTTTGTTTAAGCACCGGATCTCCTGACACAAACTGGAAAAGCTGTCAGGATAATTCCATGTACAGACTCGGTGCACACTGTGGCTGCCGGTACAGGCACAACCTTTCCTGATGCCCTTTCTGATTTAATTTATTATTGTTACATGCATTAGTATACAGTGAAAAGTCTTGTTTTTTTGCACACCAAACAGACAGACAAAGCATAGCATTCATAGAGAAGGAAAAGGGTGCAGAATGTAGTTCTACAGTCATAGCTAGGGTGTAGAGAAAGATCAACTTAACGTAGGGTAGGTCCATTCAAAAGTCTGATAGCAGCAGGGACGAAGCTGTTCTCGAGTTGGTTGGTACATGACCTCAGACTTTTGTATGTTTCTCCCGATGGAAGAAGGTGGAAAAGAGCATGTCTGGGCTGCATAGGGTCCTTGATTATGCTGACTGCTTTTCCAAGGCAGCGGGAAGTGTAGACAGAGTCAATGGATGGGAGGCTGGTTTGCGTGACGGACTGGGCTTTGTTCATGACTTTGTAATTTCTTGCACACAGCAGGAGCCATAACTAGCTGTGATACAACCAGAAAAGATGCTTTCTATGATGCATCTGTAAAGGTTGATGACAATCATTGCGGACATGCCAAATTTCTTTTTGGTTGGCAGGCAATAGCAGTTAGCAATTTTGAAATATTTTAATGAGATTACTTATGTTGCTGTCTTTAGACACAGTGTCACCTCCCTAATTTATTGAAAGGCTGTGTTTATTTGAAGAGTTAACAAGTTCGATAAATGTCGCTAATTCAGTTTGGCAGATAATGGGGGCTCTTAATCCCAGAGGTCATGGTTCTGAGTCCACACTGGATTTTTATTTGAATTGTTTTTTAGAATTTAATTTTTCTTAAATTTTCAAAAAGGTTCCTGGGAAAAAAATATCTGCCTGTCATCCCAGACATCTCTCATTCACTACTGGATTAACTATTTGAAAAGCAGTATTGCTTTATTTGATACATTTTCACGACATTAATTTAAATAAAACTCTCCATCATGAACAAAGCTTCCAAATAAGATCTATCGTCATCATGTCAAATTTTGCCCACTGAAGAAAGATGTTTTAATAGAAAACAGCATTTAAAAGCATCTCATCTTAAGTAACCACAGCCTGACCATCTCACTGCATCTGCACATGTGCAGAAAGTGCTCCCTCTAGTGTTGTGGCATAAATAAAATGCAGCCTTGTCGGAAAATTCCAGTGTGCTATATTACAGTCCCCCGGTTTCGTTCTGCAAGAGATCCCAATCTGGTACAAACCCCGTAGCAATCAATAACTTGTTAAAAAGAAATGACTCTCCACAATGCCAATAAAATAATGGAAGGCCAACATATCACTGTTAGACATTTACTGCAACGTACAAACTAAAATCAACATAGATCAAACATTACTTAACAAGCAACTGATGTATCAAACTAAAGGAAAAAAGTGGAGTTTTGCAATAAAATTTAAGTTTATTTATTAGTCGCAAGTAAGGCTTACATTAACACTGCAATGAAGTTACTGTGAAATTCTCCTAGTCGCTACACTCCGGTGTCTGTTCAGGTCAATGCACCCAACCAGCACGTCTTTTAGATTGAGGGGGGAAACTGGAGCACCCAGAGGAAACCCACGCAGACACAGGGAGAACGTGCAAACTCCATACAGACAGTGACCCAAGCCGGGAATCAAACCTGGGACCCTGGGGCTACGAGACAGCAGTGCAAGCCATGTGTCACCATGTCACCCATGACCAAATAACACCATTAAAATAAGCCTTTTGAAATACTTCTGGTTAATACATAGCATTCAGTCTGAAAAGTCATTCTTAGCTCTCCAGTAGTTCAAGTCTCCACATCAGGACGAAACCTCCATTGTTTCACTGTACCTGAGTTTTCTCAGATACAATCATCAGATACAAGGCACGTTTCGCCAAATCTGCTTCTCCCTCATGTCACCACAGTCCTGACAATCCAGAATTCCAAACATTCCTGCACCTAAGACAGAAAGTGCTGGAGAAACTCAGCAGGTCTGACAGCACTTGTGGACAGAGAATAGAGTCAACGTTTAGAGAGAATAGAGAGAATGTCTGGGATGCACATGGGGTCCACAATTATGCTGGTTGCTTTGCCGAGGCAGTGGGAAGTGTAGACCGAGTCAATGGGTTGGAGGCTGGTTTCAAAGGATATTGGTCTCAGAAGATACTGGAACAGTTCCATATTCTTTTCCTCAGGGGATTCTGTAAAATCGCCACATTATCTCAGGGAATTCTGTAACATTTCCACATTACCTGTCAGAGGGATTGTGATAAAATTTCCACATTATCCACCTCAAGAGATATTGTAACATTTAGGCATTATCTGTGTCAGAGATACTCCAACATTTCCACATTATCTCTCCCAAGGGACAGGGTAACGTTGCCACATTATGTATTCCCAGGAGACACGGTAACAATTGCACATTATCCATTTCAGGAGGTAATGTAACAATTTCACATTATCTCACCTGAGATACTGTAACTTGTACACAATATCTCACTCAGGAGATTTTGCAACATTTCCACCGGGAGCAGCTGTGACTTTTCTAGACGATGTCATATTTCCGCATTACGGAGGGGGAATAGGACACTGGGCTATCTGATATTTCTAAGCATAATGTGGCCTCTTACTGCTTGAAAATTAGATCTGAAATGGAGGTACGATTCTGACAGGAAGCATGCCAGTCACTGTCTTGGCAAAATTGTTTGCATGTGGAGATTTAATGACCAGAGCAGCATGAAGATCAGGCAGATTATAACCTCAATGATTGTGCAGGCTGATTTAATGCTAGCATTGCCATTTTGAACTCCAGGCTGCAGTCTATGTCCCTTCTTCATCGTGCACACCGAAACACAGCATTAAGTAGAGAGAAGGATTCCCACTGACCAGCAGTGATATTTAAAGAGATAATGAAACACTGTCACAATCCCTGTAGAGACCATTAGCTTTAAAGAGATTTAACGTACCAGCTAATTTGAAGGGATTACACAAAATTTCAAGACTTTTACTGCAACTAAAATCAACACTGACTAAACATTACTTAGTGAGCAACTAAATCACAGGAGAAAAAAATCCCTTATTAGTGGTTTAACATGTTCAAAAACTGCAGAAATGTCCCAGGCTGTGGCAATTGACCGTCATCACCCATAACCATGTTTCTTTGTGCTAGGTATGATTCCAATTAGTGGAGAGTTTTCCCCGATTTCAATCAACTTCAGTTTTGCTCGGGCTTCTTGATGCCATACTCAGTAAGGTGTGTTCTTGATGTCAAGGGCAGTCACTCCCACCTCACCTTTGGTGTTCAGCTCTTTTGCCCATGTTTGGACCAATGCTGCAATGGAGTTAGGAGCTGAATGATCTCGGTGGAGTGTAAACCGAGCATCAGTGAGCAGATTATTGCCAAGTGCCAACTGACATAATTATTGACAATCTCTTCTATCACTTTGCTGATGTTCAGACTGGACTGACAGGTTGGACTGGATCTATCCTGCTTTTGTTGACAGGACATACTCGAGCAGTTTTCCATATTGCTGGACAGATGCCAGTGTTTTCCATATTGCCGGAACAGCCTGGCTCAGGGTGTGGCTAGTTCTTGAGCACAAGTTTTTGGTTCTATTGTTGGAATGTTGTCAGGGCCAGTAGCCTTTGCAATATCCAGTGCCTTCAGCCATTTCTTGGTGACATGTAGAGTAAATTGAAATGACTTTTGACTAATCCTAGGAGGAGTCTGAGATAGGTCATCCATTAGGCACTTCTGGCCAAAGATGGGTGCAAATGCTTCAACCTTCTCTTTTGCACTGATGTGTTGAGTTCCACCATTATTGAGGAAGGTGATGTTTCAGTTATCTGTTTAATTGTTCACCATCATTCATAACTGGATTTGGCAGGGCTGCAGAGCTTTGATATGTTCCTTTGGTTGTGGAATCACTTATCTCTAACTATCGCTTGCTGCTTCTGGTGTTTAACATGTGTGCAGTGTGTATTGAAGCTTCACCAAGTTGGTAGCTCACTTTTAGGCATGCCTGGTGCTATTTCTGACATGCTGCCCCTCACTTTTATTGAATCAGTAATGATGACCATGAAAACACTGCTGATTGTCATAAAAATCCATCTATTTCACTAATATCCTCTAGGGAAGGAAATCCGCTGCCCTTACCTGGTCTGGCCCACATGTCACTCCACACCTACAGCAATGTTGTTGACACTTAAATGTCCATTGAAATGGTCTAGCCAGCCACTCAATTATATCAAATCATTACAGAATGAAACCACCCTGACATCCAACTAAACATCAGAAATGGCAACAGCCCCATCAACCCTGAAAAGTTCTCATTACTAACATCCCAGGGCTAGTGCCAAAATTGGGAGAGCAGTCTCAAAGACTAGTCAGAAAACAGCCAGACATGCTCATCCTCACAATATCCCAGATACCACCACATCACCATCCCTGAGTCTACCTTGTCTCACTGGCAGGACAGAACCATCAGTGGGGTGACACAGTGGTTACAGTTGGGAGGACGTTGTCCTCAAAGTCCTAAATTTGACTTTGGACCCCATGGATTTGCATGGCATCAAGTCAAAGATGGGCAAGGAAACCTCCTGCTGATTACAATCTACCAACCCGTCTGCTGATGAAACTGTACTCATCCATATTGAACACCACTTGGAGGAAGCACTGGGGATGGCTAGGGGACAGAACGTCCATCAACAAGAGTGGCTCAGTAGCACCACTACTAACCTACATGACCTTGTCCTCACCAATCTACCCATGACAGTATAAACAGGAGTGACACCCCCCACAATACTTTTGGAGATAATGTCTGGTCTTCACATTGAGAATACCCTGCATCTTGTTGTATGCCACTACAGCTGTGCTGAATAGAATAGATTTCGAACAGTAAATCAAGACTGGGTGCCCATGAAATGTTGTGAGCCATCAGCAGCAACAGAATTGTATTCAACTACAATCAGTAACCTCATGGCCCAATGTATCCCCACTCTACCATTAGTACATCTCAGGTTGTTTGCTGCCAGGATGTGGTTTGTCCCACAGTTTTGATGCCCAGCTTTTGCACATGTGCGATACGCAACTCTCGACCTGGAGGGTCACACTCTCAGGTTCACCAGCAGTCCCACCCCCCACCAATCCTGGTCATATGATCCCCCACGCCAATGTCCCTTAATTTTTCTCCCTAAGAGTTGGTCACCCTCCTTTTGCACAAATGTTAGTTATATAAGGCTGAGGGAAAGCAGATTAATTTTGAGTGCTGATTGATTACGGTTTTTGGTAAATGAGAGATGGGATGTAGAAAATTGAGCTAATGATTAGGTTTGTGGTGCTGTCAGTATGATATCCGATTTGTAGATGAACTCACCTTGACAACTCGTCTCAGATTGTTGAGCTTTTTCCTGTGCTACATCACGTTTATGGAGTAACATTGATCTCGGCCACAACTTCTTTCCACTATCTCCTCAACATACGTTTGGATAGTCTCTTGCTCAACTTGCAGCTACAGTATATCTCTCTCCCCCCACCCATCTCTTCTGCCTCCAGAGTATTCTCTGAAAACCTTGATGCTTGTGCTCTTGCTTGCTCAATTGTTGCAAAAGGAATTACAATGCAGATTGACATCTGGAGCGGGAAATCTCCCAGCATTTCTCACTTTAGCACTTGCTTTAAAGTACTTTAAGAGGGTGCAGAATTACTTTACATTGCTGAGGTATGCCACCAATCAACAATCTGGGACATGCAGACTTCGGACAGTAATGATTTAAAGGTGTAAGTAGCACCAGTTTAGTAGGCTGCTTGCAATGCAATGAATGGGTGTGGATAAATTGTGTATTGCATTCCCACACTCAATGTTAGGGGTTAGTCAATTTCTGTTCGAGTTCTGAAAGAGATACTGTCACAATTCCAAATATCACTCATGAGATTTTCACACTATCTTTCCTGGAGACCCTGTATCATTTTCATGTGACCTCTCTCAGGAGATACCCCAATTCCACAATATCTCTCTGAGGAGATACTGCAACACAGATTCTCTCTTCAGTGGGTAATATAATAATTCCACGGCACCTCTCTTGGGAATTCAATATTACTTCTCATTTTCTCTCAGGAGATACTGGGTCATTTTCAAATTACTTCCCAGTAGAGGCCTGGATCATTTCTATATGGTCTTTTGCATAAGGTACTATCACATCTCCTCTATCGCTCAGGAGGTTGTCACATTTAAACATTATCCCCTCCGAGGCATTGTAACATTTCTACATTATCTCCTTCAGGAGATACTCAACCGTTTCCACCTTCTCTCCCGGAGGAGAGTGAGTCACATTTCCATATCAACTCTCAGGAGAACAACATTTCCATATTGTCTCTCCTGGGAGATACTCTGTAATTTGCACATTATCCTGAGAGATACACTGGGAATGTTACAGTATCTTATCGTGTAGGTAAAGTATCAGTGACACATTATCTTTATTCTGGGACACGGCAATATTTCCAAGAAGATACTTTCATGCTTCCCCATGGTTTCCTCCAGGAGATGCTGCTTCATTTCCACCTCACTATCTCAGGAATCTCTCTCAGGAGATATTGTAAACCTTTCCAGATCACAGAGTCTCCACAATGCAGAAAGAGGCCATTTGAGTCTGCACCAACCACAATCCCACTCAGGCACTACCCCCGTAATCCCACATATTTACCCTGCTAATTCCCTGACACTAGGGCCAATTTAGCATGGCCAGTCTAACCCACGCATCTTTGGACGGTGGGAGGAAACCGGAACACCTGGAGGAAACCCACACAGACATGGGGAGAATTTGCACATCCCACACAGACAGTAACCCAAGGCTGGAATTGAGCTCAGGTCCCTGGCACTGAGAGGCAGCAGTGCTAACCATTGTGCCACCGTGCTGAGTAACTATCTTCTTTTTCTCGTGAAACACTGGCATTTCTACATTATGCTGTACTATTTCCACATTATTTTTCTCACCATAGAATTTTCAAATGGTTAGAATACAGGAGACTATTCGGACCACTAAGTCTGTGCTGTTTCAGCAACTCAGCTAGCCCAATTCCCCTGTCCTTTTCCCCGCAATACTGCAATCATATTCTTAATCTGCAGGTGATCCAATTCTCTTTTGAAAGGAACCATTGATTTTACCTCCACCAACCTCAAACAGTGCATCCCAAACACTGGCTGCATTATTTTTTCCCCCTCATGCTACCTTTGATTCTTTGGCAAATCACTTTAGTTCTGTGTCTTTTGGTTCTCAACTCTATCACCAAAGGGAACAGTCCTTCGCTACTTACTCTTGTCGAGACACCTCTATTCATGATTTTGAACACCACTAGCAAATCACCTCTTCCGTAAAGAGGACCCCAGTTACCCATGGAACTGAAGTCCCTTATGTCTGGAACCATGGTCACCCTTTTTCCAGAACTCACTTTCTCTCTAAAGCCTTTGCATTCATTCCTAAAGCAGGTGGCCAGCAGTTAGCACTGCTGCCTCACAGCGGCAGGGACTCAGGTTCGATTCCTGGCTTGGATCACTGTCCATGTGGAGTCTGCACGTTCTTCCCATGTCTGCGTGGGCTTCCTCCGGGTGCTCCAGTTTCTTTCCACAATCCAAAGATGTGCGGGTTAGGTTGATTGGCCATGTTAAGATGACCCTATTTCCAGGGGGTTTAGTTGAGTAAACATGTGGGTTTACAGAGATAGGATGGGATTGTTGTTAGTGCAGGCTTGATGGGCTGAATAGCCTCCTTCTGCACTCTAGGGATTCTATGATTTAATGAAGTGCACTAGCCTGCAGTGGACAAAATACTCTAGCTGAAGTTGAATCAGTGTTTTAAAGGTTCAGCATCATTTCTTTGCTTTTGTGCTTTATACTTCTATTCATAAAGACCAGGATTGCCTTTAAAACCAATTTGTCAAATTGCCCAGTTGCAGTTTCAACAATTTGTGCACATATACCTGTTCCAGCACTCCCTTTAGCTTTGTAGCCTTTAGTTTACATTGTCTTTCCTCATTCCTCCCACTGAAATGTATCATGTCTCATTTCTCTGAAAAAAATGGCATCTGCCAGGCGTCCACTCATTTTACTACCATGGCTACGTCCTATTTAAATCTACCGCTAACCACCTGGCAGTTCACAATACTTCTAAGTTTTGTGTCATTGGCAAATTTTGGATCTGTGCTCTATGCCCAAATCATCAATAAAGAACTAATAAAGCAGCGATGCTTGTACTGGTCCCTGAGGAATCCCATTGCATATCTCCCTCCAGTCTGAAAACAACCATTCATCACTCCAGTGCTCAGTTTCCTGCCACTCAGCCAGTTTTATATCCACACCACTGCGTTCTCTTTTGTTCCACTGACTTTGCTGATAAACCTATTGTGTGGCACTTTAATAAATGTCTTGTGGAATTCCATATACACCATATCACGCACATCAAATCTCTATTACCTCAACAAAAACTCAATCAGGTTGTCAAACGTGATTTATCTTTAATGAATCCATGCTGGCTTTCCTTAATTAAAGTTTATTTATTAGTGTGATAAGTAGGCTTACATTAACACTGCAATGAATTTACTGTGAAAATCCCCTAGTTGCCACACTAAGGTGCTCATTCAGGTATACGGCCAATGCACCCAACCCGCACATCTTTGGAATGTGGGAGAACACCAGAGCACCCAGAGGAAACCCACGCAGACATGGGGAGAACATACAGACTCCACACAGACAGTGACTCAAACCTGGAATTGAACCCAGGTCCCTGACACTATGAGGTCACAGTGCTAACCAGTGGGCCACAGTGCTATCAGTGTGCCACTGTGCTGCCTTGGATAATCCATCCTTATCCAAGTCACTGTTAATTTCATCCCAGATTTTCATGTCAAAAAGCTTTCCACCACTGAGGTTAAACTGACAGGGCTGTGGAGACTATTTATTTTTACATACTTTTATGAAATTCTTCAGTCCTCTGGCACTTAGCCTTGTAACCAAGCAGGATTGGGAAGTTATCGCTAGTGCTTTTATAATTTCAAATCATACTGTTCTCAGCATCCTTGGATGCATCCCATCAGGCCCTGGTGACACGCTGACATTTTAGTACAGCCATCCTATCTAACATCTCTTCTTTATCAATTATCCTTTCCTTCGCTGATTTTGGCAGAATCTGCATCTTTGATAAAGACCCACTGTGGGGAATGAGGTAGAAAAAGAACAAAATGGGAAGGTCTACATACACATCTTTACCTTACCCTCGATGCTTCAGGGAGCTCTGGTTGCCCTAGCTTTTCAAATTGGTTGGAGTCCAGTTAAAGTATGTTTTGTGGGAACATACTTTAGCTGGACTCAAGTCAATTCCTCTTTAAAGATGGATTATTGTGCTGTTCTGGCTGCTAATCCTTTCATCCAATTTCCCTGACTTGTCCCTCTTCCAAATAAGTTTTTTTTTATCCTAGATTGCTCATCTACTCCCAAACTTAATCTTCTGATATTATGTTCACTGTTCCCATACTTGATCCATCTGCCTTGTCTCTGTGCACAGAACCAGATCCAGAAATGTTTTCTGCCTCATGGTTCATAAATGTACTGATTAAGTTGTCTTCCTCTCTGCCCTTTAGACCATTACAATCCCATTCTATATTAGGTGAATGAAAGGTCTCCAGTACCACTACTTTTGAACCATTCTGTAATTTCCTGGCAGGGTGCACGTCTGGATCTTTCTCTGTGGTGGTAGTCTACAGCACTGAACCAATAGTGGATACTTACGCAAAATACTGCAGATGATGGCAAAACCAAGGTAAAAATAGAATACCCAACTATTTGGTGGAAACATAGATACCCTTTCACATCAGTAATCTTTCATTCAAAACTCTCTCTCAGGAGATATTTTACTCTTTCCACATTATCTCTCTCAGGAGTAGCTGCATCATTTCTGCATTATTGATCACAAATGATACTTGAATATGTAGCTCTCACAGCTGGCCTGCAAAATTGCACAAGCTCTCCCATGACACAGGGCTACATGTCCTCATTGATTGTCTCAGGAATGACTTACATGTCCACATTATCTTCCTCAGATATGGCTAAGGTATTGAATAACTTTTTTGTTTCTGTCTTCACGGAGGAGGACGTGAATAATTTGCCGGGTGTTAGCGATGGAAAGGTGGTAGGACTGGAGGGTCTTAATGACATTACTGTTACTAGAGAGGCGGTGCTCGACAGACTGGAGGGGCTGATTGTGGACAAGTCCCCAGGACCGGATGGAATGCATCCGAGGGTTCTGAAAGAAATGGCGGAGGTGATAGTGGATGCCTTGGTGGTTATTTTCCAAACGTTGCTGGATTCCGGGGAAGTGCCGGATGATTGGAAAATGGCTAATGTTACGCCGTTGTTTAAGAAGGGTGCCAGGCAAAAGGTGGGGAATTATAGGCCGGTTAGTTTAACGTCTGTGGTAGGTAAAATGTTAGAATCTGTCATTAAGGAGGAAATTGCGAGGCATCTTGAAGGGAATTGCTTGATAGAACAGACGCAGCACAGTTTCATTAAAGGGAAGTCGTGTCTGACAAATTTACTGGAGTTCTATGAGGACGTGTCTAGGGCGGTGGATAGAGGAGAGCCGGTGGATGTGGTCTTTCTAGATTTTCAGAAGGCGTTTGACAAAGTGCCTCACAAGAGGTTATTGCAGAAGGTCAAGGGACATGGAGTTGGGGATAGGGTGTTAGCGTGGATAGAGGATTGGTTGTCAAATAGGAGGCAGAGAGTGGGGGTCAACGGGTGCTATTCGGATTGGCGGATGGTGACTAGTGGAGTGCCCCAGGGGTCGGTGCTGGGGCCTCAGCTTTTTACCATTTATATAGATGATCTGGAGGAGGGAACCGAGTGTAGAGTGTCGAAATTTGCTGATGACACCAAGATTGGGGGAACGGCAAATTGTGCGGAGGGTGTGGAGAGTCTACAGAAGGATCTAGATAGGCTGGGCGAATGGGCCAGGAAATGGCAAATGGAATTTAATGTTGGCAAGTGTGAGGTGGTCCACTTTGGTAGGAAGAATGGTAGGAAGGACTATTACTTACGGGGCGAAAAACTGCAGCAGGCGACGGTGCAGAGGGACCTCGGGGTCCTTGTGCATGAGTCGCAAAAACCCAGCTTGCAGGTGCAGCAGGTGGTCAGGAAGGCGAATGGTATGCTGGCCTTCATAGCGAGGGGGATTGAATATAAAAGTAGGGAGGTCTTGCTGCAGCTGTATAGGGCATTGGTGAGGCTGCAGCTGGAGTACTGTGTGCAGTTTTGGGCGCCGCACCTGCGCAAAGATATTTTGGCCTTGGAGGGAGTGCAGAGGAGGTTTACTAGGCTGATACCGGAGTTGAGGGGGTCGAGCTATGAGGAGAGGCTGAACAAACTGGGCTTGTACTCGTTAGAGTTTAGAAGAATGAGAGGAGATCTCATTGAGACGTATAAGATGATGAATGGGATGGATAGGATAGAGGTGGAGAGACTCTTCCCGCTCAAAAAAGACAGTAGGACTAGGGGGCACAGCCTCAAGATAAAAGGGGGGCGGTTTAGAACGGAGTTGAGGAGGAACTTCTTCACTCAAAGGGTGGTGAATCTCTGGAATTCTCTGCCCGTTGAAGTGGTGGAGGCTGCCTCGCTAAATATTTTTAAGACGCGGGTTGATGGGTTTTTGATAGGAGAGGGGATTAAGGGTTATGGGGAGAGGGCGGGAAAGTGGAACTGAGCAGCGACAGATCAGCCATGATCTTATTGAATGGCGGGGCAGGCTCGAAGGGCTGGATGGCCTACTCCTGCTCCTATTTCTTATGTTCTTATAAGTATGTGAAGAGTAACATGTCCACAATAACTGTCTCAGGAGAGACAGAAATGTGTCCACATTGTGTCAGGTATGCTGTAACGTATGTAATTATCTTGGGAGCTATTGCGACATGAACATTATGTACCTCAGGAGATACTGCAACATGTTCACATTATCTGTGTCAGGAGATACCAATGAATATTCAGATTATCTATCTCATAAAATACTGTAAAAATTTAGTTTATTTGTCTCATGAGATATGGCAACTGTCACACTGTGTTAGGAGATTCTGTTACATGTTCTTATTATGTCTCAGAGATATCGTCCACATTGTGCATCAAGAGATACTGTAATGTGTCCACATTATCTGTATCAGGAGATACTGTAACATGTTAACTGTGTGGGTGTGTGTCAGGAGATACTGTAACATGTCTATATTATCTGTGTCAGAAGATACTGTAACATGTCTACATTATCTGTGTCGGGAAATATGCAACGTATCCACATTATCTGTGTGAGTAGATATGTTACATGTCCACAATATCTGTGTCCGGAGAGACTGTAACATGTTAACTTTATCTGTGTCAGGAGAGACTAACATATGCACAATATGGGATGAGGGTGTCACTGGGCATTGCTGCTTGGGCCAATATTTATTGCCCATTCCAATCTGCCCATATTTCAGAGGGCATGTAAGAGTCAGTTCTAGATTTCAAATTTCATCATTTGCTGTGGTGAGGTTTGAACCTGGGTGCCTGAAACATGCCCCAGGTTTCTGGGGTGAACCAATGAACAGTGACAATACCACTACACCAGCACTTCCCCATAATTTGCATCATCTCTGAAGAAATATTGTATTATTTCCACATTATCTATATATACTGTACCTTTTCCTCATTATCTCCGGAGAAACAGCATCATTTCCATCATCTCTTTAATGAGATACCATATTATTTCCACATTATCTACCGTACCACATTAAAATACCCTGAGAGAAGTAATGTTTTCACAGTTTCTGTCTCAGGAGGTGTTCTTATGTTTCCACAGACATGAATCTGTAACATTTACATGTTTATTTATCAGAGGCTACTCAAACAATTCCATGTTATCTTTATCAGCAGATTTGGCATGCCCTTGCAAGGGTTTGGTTGGGGGGGGGGGGGGGGGGGGGGGGGGTGGATTCAGCAGGTGGCCTCAAATTGGCCTTACCCCATTGTGAATTTCACGCAGGGCCTTCTGCCGGTGCCCATCATCCTCAAACTGGAAACCCACTGGAGACGGGCATGAAGCTTGCCCTGCTAGTGGCTAGCAGATGAAGGCACGGCCAACCTTTGCCCACTTCTCCACGACACCACAAGAAAACACACCAGTGCAAAACACATTTGGAGAATGTGGCACACAGATCACAGAATCCCTACAGTGCAAAGGCCACCATTCAGCTCATCAAGTCTGCATTGACTTTCTGAAAGAGTACCTTACCCAAACCCTCTCCCCCGCCCTATCCCTGTAAGACTCACCGGAATGATGCCTAGCCACAGCAGTGGGTGGGTGGAGGGGAGCGGGGAGGGTGGTGGGGTGAGAAAGCATTTGCAGGTGAACCATTAAGTTCAGTATCCTGGAGGGGTCCACCTTCCAGTCTCAGTGTTCCTGGAGATCCATTTTCATGAAATCGACCTTCTTTCTATTAAAGAAAGGTGGGCCTCATGATAGTTTGCACATTCTCCCCATGTCTGCATGGGTATCCTCCAAGTGCTCCAGTTTCCTCCCACAGTCCAAAGATGTATGGATTAGGTGGATCGACCATGCTAAATTAACCCTAGGCTCAGGTGGATTAGCAGTGTAAATATGAGGCTTTATGGGAATACGGCCTGGGTGGGATTGTGATCGGTGTGGACTCGATGGGCAGAATAGCCTCCTTCTACACTATAGAGATTCTATGAGATAATAGTGATGTTGGGCACCTTTTCAAGATGGCACCTTATATGATGGTGGATCACGCATCATCAGGCCTGCCTCGGAATATGTCATGAAACACCCAGGTCCATAATTAATGAGGGCAGGGCTGGAAAATTTGGCATGCTTTCCGCAGCAGGAAACACGTTCGTACCCCCACCACAAGACTTTGCCCAGGAATGGGCGAATTCTGCCCATGGTAACTATTAAATATTATCTTGGAGCAGATATTGTCACATTTCAACATTATCTTTGAGATATTTTATCACTTCTATACTTCCAAGAAGATATTGTCAAAATTCCACATGCCGCATCTCACAAGATGTTTTCCCAAAATATGTCTTGTTTGATACAGAAATATTTCCACATTATTGCCAAGGAGATACTCACATTTCCACTTCTCCCTATCAGTAATTACTTTTGCCTTTCCACATTCTCTCTCTCAGGTGCTCAAGGTAGAGCTTTGACATTAATTCCCATGTGATACTGTAATATTTCCAGTTAGACTGATCTGTTGCAGGAAGTACTGTCATATTTGCACATTAACCTTTTCATATTTTCACCTCATCTGTCTCGGGACGTTCTGCCTACATTCCACAATGTGTGTGTGTGGAGTTACTGCAATCATTCCACACTCAGGAGACACTTCAACAATCCATGTTAGCCGCCTTAGGATATAATCTATCATCTGCACATGATCTCTCTCGGGAGATTCTGTCACCTTTTCACATAATTCTCATCACAGGCAAGTGAACCATCTGCAGATTTTGTTACTCAGGTGCTGATGTGAAAATTCCATGTCACCTTAAGAGATATAATTAGTATTCCATAATGTCTCTCTTGGGAGATACTGTACCATTTCCATGTTAACTCTCTATAATACTGTAACATCTGCACTCTCTCTCAAATCTCTCTCAGGAGATACTGTAACAAATACACTCTCTCTCTCTCTGACAATACCGTAACATTTGCATTCTCTCTCAGGAGATTGTTAAATCTGGACACTCTTACACTCTCTTTCTCTCTCTCAGGAGATTGTTAAATCTGGACTCTCTCTCTCTCTCAGGAGATTTTGTTAAATCTGGACTCTCTTTCTCGCTCTCTCTCTCAGGAGATTCTGTAACATCTGCACTCTCCCTCTCTCTCTCAGGAGATTCTGCAACATCTTCACTCTCTCTCAATCTCTCTCTTAGGAGACTGTAACATCTGCTCTCTCTCTCTCAGGAGACATTGTAACATCTGCACTCTCTTTCACACAGGGGACACTAACATCTGCACTCTCTCTCACACAGGGGACACTAACATCTGCACTCTCTCTCACACAGGAGACACTAACATCTGTACTCTCTCTCTCTCACAGGAGACACTGTAACATCCGCACTCTCTCTCTCACGAGACACTGTAACATCCGCACTCACTCTCTCTCAAGAGACACTGTAACATCCGCACTCTCTCACTCTCACGGGAGACACTAACATCTGCACTCTCACGGGAGACACTAACATCTGCACTCTCACGGGAGACACTAACATCTGCACTCTCACGGGAGACACTAACATCTGCACTCTCACGGGAGACACTAACATCTGCACTCTCACGGGAGACACTAACATCTGCACTCTCACGGGAGACACTAACATCTGCACTCTCACGGGAGACACTAACATCTGCACTCTCACGGGAGACACTAACATCTGCACTCTCACGGGAGACACTAACATCTGCACTTTCTCTCTCACAGGAGACACTAACATCTGCACTTTCTCTCTCACAGGAGACACTAACATCTGCACTCTCACAGGAGACACTAACATCTGCACTTTCTCTCTCACAGGAGACACTAACATCTGCACTCTCTCTCACAGGAGACACTAACATCTGCACTCTCTCTCACAGGAGACACTAACATCTGCACTTTCTCTCTCACAGGAGACACTAACATCTGCACTTTCTCTCTCACAGGAGACAATAACATCTGCACTCTCACAGGAGACAATAACATCTGCACTCTCACAGGAGACAATAACATCTGCACTCTCACAGGAGACAATAACATCTGCACTCTCACAGGAGACAATAACATCTGCACTCTCACAGGAGACAATAACATCTGCACTCTCACAGGAGACAATAACATCTGCACTCTCACAGGAGACACTAACATCTGCACTCTCACAGGAGACACTAACATCTGCACTCTCACAGGAGACACTAACATCTGCACTCTCACAGGAGACACTAACATCTGCACTCTCACAGGAGACACTAACATCTGCACTCTCACAGGAGACACTAACATCTGCACTCTCACAGGAGACACTAACATCTGCACTCTCACAGGAGACACTAACATCTGCACTCTCACAGGAGACAATAACATCTGCACTCTCACAGGAGACACTAACATCTGCACTCTCACAGGAGACACTAACATCTGCACTCTCACAGGAGACACTAACATCTGCACTTTCTCTCTCACAGCAGACACTAACATCTGCACTCTCACAGGAGACAATAACATCTGCGCTCTCTCTCACAGGAGATACTGTAACATCTGCCCTCTCTCTCACACAGGAGACACTGTAACATCTGCACTCACTCTCAGGAGATATTGTAACACGTCCACTCTCTCTCAGGAGATATTGTAACACGTCAACATTTCTCTTTTTCTCTCTCTCGCTCCCTCCCTCAGGAAACATTGCATCAGTTACAAACAGTAGTCAAATTTGCACATCTCTCCCTCAGTGCAGTTACATTTGCAAGCGTGTGAGGAGTGAATGCATGGACTGGGGAGTGGGGGTGGAGGAGCTGGGTGGAAAATGTGGGCAGGGTTGGGGGGGGGTGGGGGGAAAGAGTGGCACATGGGTGAGATGGCAGGTGATGAGTCAGGTAGCATTGGCGAATAAAGTCAGATTGGGAGAGGGGATCAGTTGTATAGTTACCTAGGAGTTAGACCAGGATTTTTCCATCTAACATTTCCTGGATTAGTATTACCAAACTGGAACTATTTGATGTTTATGAGTCTAATAAAGTTGGAGACATTTGCACAGGGTCCCAGGTACCAGGGGAACAAACTTCCCAGGCAATTCCCATGCTATCAGTGCATTGCGACGTCTGTGGGATCCTGATGGGGCAATTTGGCTCAGTCTCCGATGATCTGAAGACTGGAAACATCTAGGCCACTGTTTAATTTCCTCATTATCTGCTTCAGGAGATACTGTCACAAATTTCTTCCTACCTTTCATGAGGTGCTATGACATTAACTCCCAGGAAGTGTGGCAATATTTCCAGATTAAACTCCAAGCTAAGTTGTATCATTTCCACTTGATTGCTTGCAGAAGGCACTGTCACGTTTCTACATAAAACTTTTCCATGAACAATGTCACACTCGCATCATATCTGGCTCAGGATGTTCACCAATCCACATCATCTCCCTCAGGTGATATCACATTATTTCCCCATCACCTCTCTCAGGAGATAACATCACATTTCCACAGTACCAATCACAGGGGCTACAAGCCATGTTTGGACATTATTCTTCATGAGTTCCTGTAACCATTGCACATTATCAAGAAATACTATAGTATTTCCAAATTAATGGTCAGTACATTTGTATGTCCATTTTCAGGAGATATTGTAATGGTTTGTAATGTGTTGTAAGCTCTCTACTATCTCCCTCTCCATTTCCAGATTACAGTTCTAGATTGGCGCAGTGATTAGCACTGTTGCCTCACGGAGGCAGGGACCCACATTCGATTCTGACCTTGGGTCACTGCCTGTGTGGAGTTTGTACATTTTTCCCCTGTCTGTGTGGGTTTCCTCTGGGTGCACTCGTTTTCTCCAACACTCCAAAGATGTGCAAGTTAGGTGGATTGGACATGTTAAATTGCCCCTTAATTTCAGGGGGACTAGCAGGGTAAATACATGGGTAACAGGATAGGGCCTGGGTGAGATCATTGTTGGTGCAGACTTGATGGGACAAATGGCCTCCTTCTGTACTGCAGGGATTCTACAACCTGCATCATTTCCACTTGATTTCTTTGCAGGAAGTACTGTCATATCTCCACACGAACATTTCCTATCTGTCTCATGCCACCTTGCAATCCTTCCACACTTGAAGAGATACTGTAATATTTCCATGTTATCTGCCTTAGGACATACTGCACACTATTTACTTCACAAGATTTTGTCACCTTCACACATTATCTTTGTTGTAAGGTACAGTAACATTTACAATTGGATTTCTCAGCTGGTCCTGGAGTGATTCCACATTATCTCTCTGTTGATATTGCCAGGTTTCTACATTGACCTGTCTCGGATGATAGTGTATTATTTGCATTAAATCTTCTAAAGAAACATTGTATTATTGCCATGTTAGCTACACTGCTTTCCTGCATTATCACTTCTACGACGTATTGTCATATTTCCACATTCTCTCTCTTTGGGGATACTGTAACATTCCAATATTTACTCTCAGGACATAATGGGGTGGTCAGGTGACTAAGACTGCACACCATATCTTTAGAATCTCTATACATATTACATGCATCATCATGGCTAATTTATAACATTTTAAAACTGGACGAAGACTTTAAAATGACCGAAATGATGAATGGCAATGAAAAAGGAACTTCCTGGCATTCAAAGAAATTGAGACCTCAGTATCTCCGAGGAGAAGATAATGACCCAGCGAGCTGTAGAAAACCAATTTCTACAAAATTATGCAGAGGTCATTTACATTTCTTAAGCCAACAGAAATGATTCATCTGCTGGGGCAAAAGACCCTGAAATCACTTGAATTTCTTAATGGTCAAAATGTTACTAACTTGAAGAATCCAAGAATAAAGAATAACACTGACGAAGAAACATTGGCGCTATTCTTTCTCCACAGATGCTGTCAGATCTGCTGAGATTTTCCAGCATTTTTCTATTTTTGTTAAAGAATATACATCCTATGTCAATGCTGAAGTGGAAGGCTTGATGTTCGATAGGCCCCTGTGCAGCTGGTAGAACCTGTAATATTGCCTTGTCGAACTGCAAAGCTGAGTCTGTTTTACATCAGCCAAGAAGAACTCAGAAAAAAGGGTTTGAACACCTGGCCTAATTTACGCGGTTTCTACTGAAACTTGTACCATAAGACTGATTCACCTCTGTGTACTCATCTCATTGTGGAATTCCTCTCTATTGGAGAGGTGGATTATCCAGCATCAGCTTTCAGCTTGTTCACAACCCCTGTGAAGGAATATACCAGTAGACTTTTGATTCTGAACTCACGTAAAACAAACATCTCTGTGCTCTTGCCCAATTCCTGTTTCTTTTCTTTACCCCTCTTTTACTTTGGTTTTTTAAAATTTGATTTATTGTCACGTGTATTGGTATACAGTGAATAGTATTGTTTCTTGCACACTATATAGACAAAGTATGCCATTAATAGAGAAGGAGAGTGCAGAACGTAGTGTCACGGTCATAGCTAGGGAGTAAAGAAAGATCAACTTAATGTGAAGCAGATCCATTCAAAAGTCTGAAGACAGCAGGGAAGAAGCTGCTCTTTGCTGTATGAATGCAAAATGAGGATGGGGAGGGGGAGCTTTGTGAATCCTCTTCCCATGTTTTGAATGTGTATAAAATAAATTAGCCCTCTAAGTTTATCCTATCTTGAATTTGCTGTTATTCAGAGAAAATTGGATCATGTCAAAATTGAAGTGTTCAGTAAATACGCCAGTGCCTATAAAGGCAGATGGTAAGTGGAGAAATCAGGGCTGTTTAAGTTAAAACCCCCTCCTATCCATAACAGCAGTACTTCCAAGTGAACTCCCAGGTTATATTTTAATATTTCCAGGCTATATCCCAAGACAGCCTGTATCATTTTGACTTGACCTCTTCACGAGAATAGGAGGGGTAGACCAATTGGCCCCTCCAGCCTGCTCTGCCATTCAATAGACCATGGCTGATGTGCTGTTATATTTACATATGACCTTTATTGGAGAGATACTGGGCAGCTTGGTGGCACAATGGTTAGCACTGCTGCCTCACAGTGCCAGGGACCCAGGTTCAATTCCAGCCTCGGGTGACTGTCTATGTAGAGTCTGCATGTTCTCCCCGCGTCTGCGTGGCTTTCCTCCAGGTGCTCCGGTTTCTTCCCACAGTCCAAAGATATGCGGGTTGGGTTGACTGGCCAAGCTAAATTGTCCTTTCGTGTCAGGGAGATTAGGAAGGTAAATATGTGGGATCACAGGGATAGGACCTGGTTGGATTGATGTGGGTGTAGGCTCAATGGGCCACATGGCCTCCTTCTGCATTTATAGATTCTATGATTATCTCTCAGGAGATACTGTAACATTTCCATTATCACTTTAATGAGATAACACATTATTTCCATATTAGTTGGTGTACCTGTTCTGCATTCCCTCTCTCAGGAGGTGTTGTAACATTTTCACAGTATACATCTCAGGTAGTTCTTTCATATTTGTACAGTTCCTCTGTCAAAAGATACTGTGACATTTACATATGTTTTGCAGATGTTACTCAAGCAATTCCATGTGATCTTGCTCAGGAGAGATTCTAACTACTCTATATTATCTCTTAGGAGACAATGTCACATTTCAACACCACATCTGAAATATTTTATCTTTCCCACATTATTGCCGAGGAGATATCATCAGCTTTCCATAATGCACTCTCTGAGGAGATGCTGTATCATTTGCACACTAACCTCAGCAGTTCCTGGATCAATCGCCCTCATCTCTCTCAGGAGATTGTCATTTCCCAATATTCCCTCCAATGAAACATTGCATTATTTCCAAATTCTCTCTTGGGAGATTACGCACCATTCCCACGTTTTCTCTCACTCAGGAGATAATGTAGCACTTCCATAAGAAATTCCAGGTTATATTGCAATATCTCCAGGTTTTACTTCGGCTGTATATTTTTACTGATATAATTACACACAAACTTTTACAAGAGATAATGTCACATTTCCACAACATTGGTCCCGGGACATTGTGCAACAATTCTTACATTATCTCTGAGCAGATACCTCAACAATTCTATGTTGTCTGCCCGAGGAGATACAGTTAATATCTGTGCATTCTCTCTCTCGGGAGATACTGTCACATTATCTCTGTCACAAGGTACTATAACATTTGCGCATCAAGTCTCTCAGGTGCTACAATTCCACACCATCTCTCTCAAGAGATACTGCACTGATTTGTACATGATGTGCCTTGTCAGATACAAAATATTTCCACATTAATCACCCAGGGGAACTTGCCACACATCATTTGTCAGGTGACGCTGTCACATTTACACATCATCTCTCCCAAGAGACACTATCGTTTCCACATTATCTCTTGTAGAGGATATATCATTTCCGCATTATCCCTAATATACATCGCTACATTCCCACATTATCCTTCCTAAAACATGTTACAACATTTCCACATGATCTGCCTCAGGTAGTGGAATGATATTTCGGAAGCATTTGTCATGAGGTTCTGCAACATTTGCACATCTAACTCCCAGGAAACATGGTATTATCAGGCACATTTTCACATCACCTCTCTCTGAGGTTAATGGAGCACTTCCATCTTAACTCCCAGGAAACATTCCAAGACAGTCTGTAACATTTCCACTTTTAACCCCTCCCACATTTACACATGTAATCTTTTCCAGAGATTTCACATTTCCACTTCGTTGGTCTCAGGACATTTGCAAAATTTCCACATTCCCTCTCTCTGAGCAGATACAGCAACAGGTCTACGTTTAAGATCAAGTTTATTTATTAGTGTCACAAGAAGGCTTATTTTAACACTGTAATGAAGTTATTGTGAAAATCCCCGAGTCGCCACATTCGGCTACATACAGGGGGAATTTAGCATGGCCAGTGCACCTAACTGGCACGTCTTTGGGACTGTGGGAGGAAACCAGAGCACTTGGAGGAAACCCATTTAGACACGGGGAGAACGTGCAGACTCCGCACAGACAGTGACCCAAACCGGGAATCGAACCCGGGTCCCTGGCGCTGTGAGGCAGCAGTGCTAAACACTGTGCTACCCTGATGCCCAATCATAGAAGCCCTACAGTGCAGAAGGAGGCCATTTGGCTCACTGAGTTTGCACTGAGCACAATCCAAACCAGGCCCTACTCCTGTAACCCCACGTATTTACCCTGCTAACCCTCCTGATAGTAGAATCAATTTAGCATTGCCAAACAACCTAACCCGCACATCTTTAGACTGTGGGAGGAAACCAGAGCACCCAGAGGAAACCCATGCAGACATGGTAAGAACGTGCAGCCTCCACACAGACAGTGACCCAAGCTGGGAATTGAACCCGGGTCCCTGGCGCTGAGAGGCAGCAGTGCAAACCACTGTGCCACCGTGATGCAGTATCATTTTTTAATTCTCTCTTTGAGGTGGTATTTCATTATTTCTACACTGGTTCACTCAAGAAATACTTTCACAATTCCATGTCAGGATAAACTAATTTTTCCACACTATTTCAGAAATATTTTCTCACGTTCACATTATTTTCTAGTCCTGTATCCACCTGATCTCTCTCTCTCTCTGGGGATGCCCCATTATCCCTTTCAGAAGATATTGCCGGATAATCTCTCTCAAGAGATGCTGTAACATTTCATCATTATTTAATTTGCAACATGTTTTAGAGAACCTTGTCAGTTCACTTTAACTTTGGATCTTTCTGAATTTCAATGGCAAACGCCTTTAAACTGCCAGGCATGTTTATTCAAGTGGGTTTTTTAAAAAAAATCTATTTGTTTTAATAGTATTGAAACAATTATGCTGGCCCACTATCAAAAGGAATAATTGAAAAAAAGAGCTTTCGACACAATCCACAGTGCTCCTGAAAATCCCAATTATTTCAGTGTACTGTCAAACTACCCAGCCTTGGTGTAACGAGGGGTCACTTTCAATTTTCAATTCAGTGTCAAACTGGTTGTCAAGCACACATCGTTTGCTGCTGAGAGAAGGTTTCCCAGGCAACAAGGCGACTGAACCAAATTGCCGATTGGCATGATTGACACAGGATTGTGATCTCTGGAATATTGAGCATGTTTGGGAGACCAACAGATTGTGAGAAACCACGCCAGTCAGGAAGACGGGGTGTCTATTCAATGTGAATATTTTTTGTTTAAACTTGCTGGGAATTGTAATGTTCAGCCATCTTTCACTGCACTGCACAGTGCAGTGAAGTCCGTGTCTTCCGCAAACCGACGAGGGGAAAACATCTTGACAACAGAACGGCAGGCACATCAATACTCATATAGAAATCCAAATGAGGGGGAAAAAAAAATTGTTCCTTTGACAACCCTGTAACAAACCGAATGAAAGAACTCGGGTTCTCTGAGACAAACTGTCTGGAGGACAGATTAAGTCTGGAACCGATTCATTGATTTTTTTAAAAAAAATAAATTCCTTCTAAAGGATTTTTAACAGGGCAGATTTTTTTCGCCCAGTGAAATAGCTGAAGCATCTCGGTAATCTCCTAAATTCAGGCACAGGTCCTTGCGTCTGCCATTTCCCTGGGGATAACTGACCAGCTTTTACTCGGGCGTAGGTCAACAGAGAGTGAAATCACGTCTTCCCCTTTAGGCACAAAGCTGGATCGCTTCGGGGAATAGCTGACACCACTAAACTCAGAGATACTTGTGCCCGACCTGAATTGTTAAGATTTATAGGAAACCGTGTTCCACAGGGGGATACATATCTGAAATATAACAACCCTATACACCTCAAATGTTCAACACATTCCTCCTGTGGTGTTCAAATATTCAACATACTCTGTACAGAATGTGTCTACATGGTTGAAGCCACTACATAACCCCGGCATAATCACAAATGTTTGTAAAGTGGGCACTCAACCCACTGTACCCTGGACAGTTGTTTTCTAGATCATTCAGAGTTCATCCTCTTACCCTGTGCTCTCTCCCACCACTTGATCAGCTTCACGTATTTATCCAATGTTTCCTTTGCAAAAGCAACCATTTCCCACAGCAAAGCATCTCATGGTGCGATGACTCACCTGTCATAGAATCATACAGTGCAGGAGGAGGCCATTCGGCCCATCAAGTCTGCACCGACCACAATCCCACCCATGCCCTATCTTCATACATTTACCCTAGTTAGTCCCCTTGACACTAAGGGGCAATTTAGCATGGCCAATCCACCTAACCCGCACACATCTTTTAGACGAAGCCGGCGCACCCAGAGGAAACCCACGCAGACATGGGGATGATGTGCAAACTCCAAATAGACAATGGCTCGAGGCTAGAATTGAACCCAGGTCATTGGTGCTGAGAGGCAGCTGTGCTAACCTCTGTGTCACCGTGCCTTCCTCTCTGTTCACGCTTGGTGACAATTTTGAAAATCTAGGGCATTTCATCACCAACTCCCCAACCACTCCATAATTAAAAAAAACTCCATTAAGTCTCCTCTTAACTTTTCTCATTCCAGCAAAAATAGATCCAGTATCTTGAGTCTCTTGCTCAATAATAACTTCTCATTCTGTGCATTGCCTTAAATCTATGAATTACATGAAAAAGCATATAAATCTCAAAGATCTGACAACTGTTATATATCCAAATAATACACAAGCACAGAACAATCACCATAGACCTGAGGCACATTCAGTGTCATGGTGGCACAGTGGTAAGCATTGCTGCTTCACAGCGCCAAGGACCCAGGTTCAATTCCCAGCTTGGGTCACTGTCTGTGTGGAGTTTGCATGTTCTCCCTGTGTCTGCGTGGGTTTCTTCTGAATGCTCCGGTTTCCTCCCACAGTCCAAAGATGTGCGGGTTAGGTGCATTGGCCATGTTGAATTGCCCCTTAGCATTTGGGAGGTGTAGATTAGAGGGATTAATGGGGTAAACATGTGGGGATAAGGCCTGGGTGGGATTGTTGTCAGTGCAGACTCGATGGGCCGAGTGGCCGCCTTCTGCGCTGTAGGGATTCTATGATCTGCTTGTAACTTCTCACATTCTAGACCTGTGCAGAAGTCAAGTACCCAAATTTCTAATGCATATACATACACACACATTCTATATAGGCTCAAATACTGGGAAGATTTTGGTATTTCTGTCTAAGACTCAAATTATCTATAAATTCCTGCAGTATCATACCAAGCTCAAATATCAAGTAGATTTCTACAATTCCCTACAAAACTCAAACATCCACATAAATGTAACTCCAGACAAATATCTACATTACTGTGCAGAACACAAATACCTGACACACCTCTACCCATACAGAACTCAGATTCTCCACCTGTCCCCCTCCCCCACCACCCCACTGATTCTATATATGCCTACAGAACAGAAAATCCCATTTCCTCATATCAAACAGTCAGATTCCAATATTCATGATTACTTTACACATTCCAGCAACAGTTCCAAGGAGGTCACCTCCTTTAACCTTTTACATGCTGCAATTTTTATTTGCATGGACGATGGGCAGAGCCAGCATTTGTTACCTGTCCATAAATTGCCCTCAAGATGGTGATGAACCACCTCTTTCATCCTGGATAAGATGAACTAAAGTAAAGTTTATTTATTAGTCACAAGTACACGAACACTGCAATGATGTTACTGTGAAAATCCCCTAGTCGCCTGTTTGGGTACACTGGGGGGTAATATAGCATGGCCAATGCACCTAACTAGCATGTCTTTTGGGCTGTGGAAACCGGAGCACCTGGAGGAAACCCACACAGACACGAGGAGAACATGCAAACTCCACACAGACAGTGACCCAAAGCCAGGAATCGAACCTGGATCCCTGGTACTGTGAGGCAGCAGTGCTAACCACTCTGTCGTTATAACTGTCCAAATTGCAAGTTAAAACTTCTACACAACTGATGCAAACTTCCATTCATCAACACACCTTTCAACCTGAATCATATTAACTTAATTTGCTGTGTTGTACCATAGGATATAGGAGTAGAATTAGACCATTTGGCCCATCGAGCCCTGTACATGATAACTTCACAAAACAGTAATTTGAGATGAAGGGGGCTCCTTTTCCCACCACCTATCACCCACCTTATGACAGTAAGAAATCTTGCTGCTCCGAAGTCGTTTATTCTTGATCTTCAGTATCAGTTTGGAGTAAATGATTCTTTTCTTGTGGTTTGCTCGCCTGTTGGATGTCATGTTACTCTGCAATTCTCTGCTGGCTCTTCGTCCTCTCCTCCACAGGACAGTCCTCATTCTGGGTTGGTATTCCTTGATGCTGGTATAACTGTAAGGCTCACCAAAGGGTGGAGCCTGCGGTTCCAAGGTGAAGTAGACCACCGTGCCAGTTTCGTCTTCCTCACGAAGTCGTGCCACAGCCGCCTTGATGAGATTCCGATGCCCGGGAGCCTCAACCCCAATGGCATCCAGGTCTGGCTCTCCAATCTGTTTGCAAACCTCCAGATCATCATATCCATTGTCCATGAAGGATTCGGTGTATTCGGACAACTTCAGGCTCTTCAGCCACTCCAGCACAATGTTGGTACCCATGGGGTGAAGGTAGATTCAGGAACAGTGGTCACTGAGCGTGGCAGGGCTGGAATTGGCAGTAGGGATTAAAGTTGGATGAGTAGGGTTTGGTGTGGGACATGTTGGGAAATTGAGACTAAAGATGGATTTGTGTTAGGATTGTTTTAGAGTTGGGATTAAGAGAGAGATGAGATTTGGGATTGGGTTTAAAATTGAAGATTGGTTAAAACTGGAGGTAGGATTAGGACTGGGATTAAAACTAGAGATTGGTTTGGGATTGGGGTTAAAATTGGAAATGGTATTGGAACTGAGACTAAATTGGAGCTAGGGTTTGGGTTAAAATCAGAATTAGTACTGGGATTAAAATTGGAGTTAGGTTTGGGATCAGGGTGAAATTGGGAATTGGGGCTGGAATAGGGATGAAAGTTGGGAGGGTGGAATTTGGGATGAGGAGGGTTGGAAAGAGTTCGAGTCCAATCCTTCAGTCGGATCAGCTCCGGATTCAGAGCGGCTTCTCTTTCAACCCCGTCTCGTTCCGAGCTCCTCCTCTCGGCTGCTGTCTCTGATGTCCCCCGACCGCAGTCTCCGTCCCCTCGGGCGGATCCCCTGTTCTGATGTCTCCCGCCCGCTTCTCCAGGCTCCGGTGCCGCAGACTCCGGACTGAGGGTGTCCGGAGCCAGCCGGCTCCTCCCGCCCGCGCCTCTTCCCAGCACCGCCAGGGGGAGCAGCGGGGCAGCGGAGCCGAGGGGGAGGGGACAGCGACACCCAGCGACCAGCCTGCAACTGGCAGCCAGAAACAGCCCAAACCAGCGTCCAGTCCCCAAACTAGCACCCACACCAGCACTCATATCCAGGACATCACCCAACACGCAAACCAGCATCCACACCAACACTCAGCATCCAGACCAACACACAGCACCCAGACTAACACCCAAACATAGCACCCATACCCAGACTAACATCCAAGACAGCATCCATACCCAGACTAACATCCAAGACAGCACCCAGTACCCAAACCAGCACCCACGCCAGCATCCAGCACCACAACCAGACCCAAACCAGTCCATCACCCAGCACCCAAACCCCGACTAGCACCCAGACCAGCATCCACATTCAGTACCCAGAGTCAGACCCCAGAACCCAGCCCAGCATCTACACAGACACCAGGACCTAGCCCAACACCCAGAACAGCATCCAAACCAACATGCACACCCAAATCCCAGCACCCAGCCTCCAGCCCAGCACCCTCATTGACTCACTGAGGTTACAAAACCTTCAGTTTATGACACCAAGCTGATCCCACTCTTGACATAAACATAGAAATGAGAAATTCCATTAACTTGGAGCCAAACCCAATAAAAAACAGCAGGTTAAAATCCAGCAGAGCAGCGACACCTTTTTAAACCAATTCTAACTTAACAATACCACCAACCATAACTCAACAATGATGATGAGCAGGTTGGCTACAATTCAACAAAACCAGCTGAGCTCAACTCAATCAAGTCCAGGCACTCCTGCAGGTTCATCCCAATCAAATTAAACAGGAGGTTCAGAAAATACTGATCCTTGTTGTGCATTAATACTCAACAGCTCTAGCTTCCAGACAGGGCTGACCTTTATGCCACCATTAACACCAGCTTTAGTCTTTAATACTATTACCACTCCCATTGTCCTTTGCGTCCATGATACCTTTGTCAAGGGATCAAGGGACATGGGAGGGAAGGTGGGATCAGGATATTGAATTTGATGATCAGCCATGAGAAAAATGAATGGCGGAGAAGTCTTGAAGGGCCAAATGGCCTAGTCCTGGTTCTGTTTTCTATGTTACTGTATCATTTAATCTCTCCTGAGCTCCCTGACCTTCCTATTATGCTCCTGGTGCCTCCCCACACCACTTTACAACAGCATAAAACCCAACACATTTCTACCTCACTTCAGCCCTGAAGGTGTTAACTCTATTTCTCTGCACACAGGCACTGTCAGACCTGCTGGATTTTTTTTTGTCCTGAGGCCAGTGAGCTGATAGGAGCACTGGTTGGCTGATTAATGTTGAGGACTGCCTGGATCAGGGTGAGAGAGAGAAAAAAAATCATGCACAGTAACATCAGGTTGATCCTTGCCAAGGTACAGCAGGGTACTGATCCCAGCTCAACCTCACAACTTGGCTGATTCTAAACCAGGAGCTAAATCCAAGCCCAACCAACTTAATGACATTTCTGATCAGAGTAACTTTGGCTGCCAGATTTTCATCTTGTAGACAGAATGGATCCAGTGTTTCAGAAAAAGGAAGAAAGACTTGAATATATATCATGCCTTTTAAAACATTAGCATGTCCCAAAGCACATTGACTTGAGTTATTTATGATTGTCATGTGTATTGGGATACAGTGAAAAGTATTTTTTCTTGTATGCTATACAGACAAAGCATAGAGGAGGAGGAAAGGAGAGGGTGCAGAATGTAATGTTACAGTCATAGCTAGGGTGTAGAGAAAGCTTAACATATGGTGAGTCCATTCAAAATACTAAGGGCAGAAGCTGTTTCTGAGACAGTTGGTACGTGGCCTCATATTTGTATATTTTTTCCGAAGGAAGAAAGTGGAAGAGAGTAGGTACTTTTGGACCATTGTCACTGATGCTATGCAAGAAAGACAGTAGACAATTTGCAAATTCCCAGAACTACGAATGAAATAATGGCCCAGATCATAGAAACATAGAAATAGGAGCAGGAGGCCATTTGGCCCTTCGAGCCTGCTCCGCCATTCATTATGATCATGGCTGATCATCTAACTCAATAACCTAATCCTGCTTTCTTCCCATAACCTTTGATCCCATTCACCCTAACTACTATATCCAACTGACTCTTGAATACATTCATTGTTTTGGCATCCTGTGGTAATAAATTCACCGATCAATTTTAGTGATATTGACTAAGGGATAAATATTGGCCAGAATACAGGAGAACTGTCCTGTTCTTCTTCGAATAATGCCGACGCCACGTGTACCCTCTTCGTTTGATAGCAGGTGTGTCGAGTCCAGATCAAGATCACAACGTTACCAACCAACAGACTCATTGTTCCTTGTTCAGTAACATCAGCAGGTTGGGTTATCAATCCTCCAGGATTAGCCTGGAGTCTCCAGGCATCGGATATCAATCTCCGGGATGCAGCTGTGTACAGTCCTGGGGAAAAATCATTGGGACATTAAAAAAGACTGTTCCTTTTTGTAATTTTTCTTGGAACATTTCTCTTTACCACATATAAAAATATTGAAAATGGGGAGAATAAAAAGCTGTTTGGCTGACATTTAAGTATCATCCAATTGATGAATGAATCTTCTTGCTTTCCAATTTGCATAGAAAGGCAGTGCATTGCAAGGATGGATGTGATCAATGATTGGCTGGAACATCAGGGCAAGTCATGTGATAAAACCTCCAGGAATACATTTAATGACAATTGGCAACCCTAAGTTTGATCCAAGCTGAATCCAACTGAGAGGTAGCATCAGGTTGGGCTGGTAACAGCCTGAAGACATTGATTACAGCATAAATGAGAATAACAGTTTGATCCAACTGTAGTAGATGCCAAAAGGCCTGGTGACCCCAAGAGGCCTCTTCCCAACCCAAATGCATAGGGTGCATTGAAGCCCACAAGAAATATAGGCTAAGCTTAGCCTTAGCACTAACTCGAGCAGGAATATCTTGGCTCGAGCAAAACTAACTACGGGTGACAGCCCAGCCATGTTAACTGGATTATCTTAGTTCAGGGATAAAACTAGATACAAATCCCAGCTCAGCAATGTCAACAAACAGATTCCAGTCCAGATCCATTACTGTGCTTTCCCTGGTTTATCACAATCAATCTATGCAAGGAGTCAGAGAAGGGGTAATCAAAGATATAAACACAATACAGGAAGGGGAAGAAGAAAAGATATGGGCAGAGATACCAAGGACCAGAATCAAACAGGGCCAAAGTGAAAGATACTGGGAATGGGTAATGTTTAAAAGATAAGCCTCAAGGTTTTGTCCCTTAACGCACAGAACATTTGCAATAAAGTGGATTAATTCATTACGCAATTTGATGTAAATGGTTAAGGTATAGTTGGGATTACAGAAACATGGCTGCAGGGTGACCAAGGAAGGGATTGAACATCCACCATTCAAATACTATTCAGTATTTAGGAAGGACAGACAAATGATGGTGGAGTTGCTTTGCTGGTTAAAGAGGAAATTAATGCAATAGTGAGGAAAGATGTTAGTTTTGATGATGTGGAATCTGTATGAGAAACACTAAAGGCCAAAAAACGTTAATGGAAGTTGTATATAGGCCCCTAAACTGTAATGTTAATGTTGGGAATAGTATTAATGAGAAAGTTAGAGACAGCATGCAATAAAGGAACATCTGGAATTATGGGTGGTTTTAATCTGCATATAGAATTAGCCACAATACTGTAGAGGAGGAACTCAGTGTGTATACAGGATGATTTTCTGGACCAATATGTTAAGGAATCAACTGGAGAACAGCCTGGTACTGTGTAATGTAAAAAGGTCTCCCTATTATAGAAAGAATATTATTAAACTAGAAAGAGTGCAGAAAAGATTTACTAGGCTGCTACTGAGACTTGATGGTTTGAGTTATAAGGGAAGGCTGGATAGACTGGACTTTTTCCTCTGGAGCATAGATAGCTGAGGGATGATCTTATAGAGGTCTATAAAATAATGAGGGGAATAGATCAGCTAGATAGCCAATATCTTTTCCCAAAGGTAGAGGAGTCTAAAACTAGAGGGTTTAGGCTTAAGGTGAGAGGGGAGAGATACAAAAGGGTCTGGGGGCAATTTTTTTCACACAGAGAGTGGTCAGTCTCTGGAACAAACTGCCAGAGGTACTTCTGGAGATAGTTCTGGAGGCGGGTACAATTTTGTCTTTTAAAAAACATTTTGACAGCTATATGGATAAGATGGGTATAGTGGGATATGGGCCAAATACGGGCAATTAGGAATGGCTTCAGGGTTTGAAAAAGAAAGGGCAGCATGGACAAGTTGAGCCAAAGGGCATGTTTCCATGCTGTAAGCTTCTATGACTTGCTAAGATTTTCCAGCATTTTCTGTTTTTGCATCAGCAGTCTGGGCAGGCCATTGAATAACAGTGAAACATAATTGAAGCGTACCTGGAGACCATGTTGATAAGCTTGCAACTTGTTTTTTGCCACTGGCGAAATCAACAGCTTCTTCTCTCGGCTATAGACCAAGCTTTACCCATTAACCACATCATCATATGACCTTGTGAATTAAATTCCCAAAGAATCTTTTTATAAGGAAAAGTCCTAGTTTTATCAAAGTAACAAATTCCTACCTGAAAAGAGTAATTATTCCGCTTCTAAATGTTTTCCAGACACACCAACTGCACGTAGAATAAAGCTGAATTTTAAACATTCCCATTAAACACATATATCAATTCCATTATGATCATCACAACTGGGTCAGCCAAATCAGCATTAATTATATGGAGGGCGAATTACTAGAATGCATATGCGATTGTTTACTAGAACAGTTTGTTGAGAAACCAACTAATGATTGAGCTATTTCAGATCTAGTATTGTGCAATGAGAATGGGTTAATTAATAATTTCATTGTGAATGAGCCATTAGGGAAGAATTATTGTAATACAATAAAATTTTACATTAAGTTTGAAAATAATGTGGTTTAATCTCAAAGTAGGATCTTAAATCTAAACAAAGGAAATTATGAAGTAATGAGGTGCAAGTTGGCTGTGGTAGAATGGAAAACTACATAAAAAATATTATGGTAGACAGACAATGGATTGAAACATAAGAACATAAGAAATAGGAGCAGGAGTAGGCCATCTAGCCTGCCCCGCCATTCAATAAGATCATGGCTGATCTGAAGTGGATCAGTTCCACTTTCCCGCTTTCTCCCCACAACCCTCAATTCCCCTGTCTATCAAAAACTTATCTACCCATGACTTAAATATATTCAATGAGGTAGCCTCCACCACTTCAACGGTAGAGAATTCCAGAGATTCACCACCCTTTGAGTGAAGTTCCTCCTCAACTCCGATCTAAACTGCCCCCCCACTTATCTTGAGGCTGTGTCCTCTAGTCCTGCTATCCTTTCTAAGCAGAAAGGATCTCTCTACCTCTACCCTATCCATCCCCTTCATTATCTTATACGTCTCTATAAGATCCCCCCTCATCCTTCTAAACTCCAATGAGTACAGACCCAGTCTATTTAGTCTCTCTTCTAAATAGGCTAAATAGATTGCATTTAAAGAATTAATAAATAGGTTGAAACTAATATTCACACATTGAATCATAAAATCATAGAACCCTACAGTGTAGAAAGAGGCCACTCGGCCCATCAAGTCTGCACCAACCACAATCCCACCCAGGCCCTTACCCCCATATCCCTACATTGGGTACAATCAGGTTAACGTGATCCAACTATGGCTAACAAGAGAGGTTAAAGATTGTATTGGATCAAAGGAGAAAGTTGCCAAAAAATAGTATGCCTGAAGATTTGGAACTTTTTTAGAATTCAGCAATGGAGGACCAAGAAACCGATAAAGAAAGAAAAATTAGAATATGGTAGTATTATGCAAGAAACATAAAAATGGACACTGGAAGTTTCTATTGGTGTGCAAAAAGGAAAAGATTAGCAATAACAAATGTGGACCCATAGAATCCCTACAGTGCAGAATGTGGCCATTTGGCCCATTGGGTCTTCATTGATCACAATCCCTCCCAGACTCTATTTCCTTAACTCCATTTATTTACCCTGCTAATCCCTTAACTGCAAGAGGCAATTTAGCATAGCCAATTAACCAAAGTCCCACATCTTTGGACTGTGGTAGGAAACTGGAGCAGCCAAAAGAAACCCACACAGACTTGGGGACAATGTGCAAACTCCACATGGTCAGTGATCTGAGGCTG
Source organism: Carcharhinus amblyrhynchos (assembly GCF_965287045.1). NCBI lineage: Eukaryota > Metazoa > Chordata > Chondrichthyes > Carcharhiniformes > Carcharhinidae > Carcharhinus > Carcharhinus amblyrhynchos. Next base: position 16,312,186 of record NC_137335.1, read on the forward strand.
GAATTGAACCCAGGCTCCTGGTGTTGAGGCAGCAGTGCTATCCACTGCGTCACCATGCTGTTTCATCACAAGTAGAGACAGTATAATTTATAATGGGGAATAAGGAAATGGCAGAGAAACTAAACAAATGCTTTGGGGGACTAATTAATGGGACTGAACACGAATAAATCCCTTGGACCTGATGATCTACATCCTGGAGAGTTCAAAGTAGAAATTTCAGAGCTAGTGGTTGCAATGGTGATTATCTTCCAAAATTCTATAGATTCTGGAATTGTTACTGGAGGTTGGAAGGTAGTAAATGCTATTGCATTATTTAGAAAAAGAGGGAGGGAAAATGGGAAACTGCAGCCTTGCTGGAAAGACATCAGTAGTAGGGAACATGCTGGAATCTAAGGGATGCAATAGTTGAACATTCGGAAAATAATGGTAGGATTGAGCAGTCAACATGGATTTAAGAAAGGAAAATTATATTTGACAAACCTGGTGGAGTTCTTTCAGGATGTAACTAACAGAATAGACAAGGGTGAACCAGTGGATGTGGTACATTGGGTTTCTCAGAAGCCTTTTGATAAGGTTCCACAAAGAAGCTAGTAAGCAAAATTGAGCACGAGATTTATTTGTTTGGGGGGGGGGGGGGGGGGAGGAGGTGGGAGAGAGGGGTTGCAGGTCACAAACTGGCATGGATTGAAAATTGGTTACTAAGCGTAAACTAGAGAATAGGAATAAATGGGTCATTCTCACATTGGCGGGTTGGTGGGATCAGTCCTAGGATCCCAGGTGCATGTTGGCCTTTATTATAAGAGAATTGCATACAGGAGTAAGGATGTCTCACTGCAATTGTGAGACCACACCTGGATTATTGGGTACAGTTTTAGTATAGTTTTAGATTTCTTACCCAAGGGAAGAAGATGTATTTGCTGTAGGCAGAGTGCAACAAAGGTTCACCAGGCTGACTCTTGGGATGGTGTGATTGTCCTCAGAAATGATTGAGGAGACAGGTCTGTATTCCCTAAACTTGAGGAATGGGAGGAGACCTCATTGAAACATAAAATTCTTACAAGGCTCAATAAAGTAGATGCGGAAAGGATGTTTCTGCTGCCTGAGCAGGGTGGGAGCAATCTTAAATCAGGAGACACAGTCTCAGAATAAGAGGTAGGCCATGTACGAACTTCTTCACTCAGAGGGTGTGAATCTTTGGAAATAACTGCTCAGTCATCAAGTATGTTTAAGAAAAAGATTGATAGATTTATAGATAGCAAAGACATCAAGGGACATGGGGATGGTGTGGGTAAATGGCGTTGAGGTGGATCAGCCAGAATCTAACAGGGGCAGGCTCCTGGCACTGAATGGCCTACTTGCATTTCTTACATGCCTATGCTTTCACCTGGACTGCTTGTTATATTGCCCATCTTTGTGTCATTGGCAAAAATGGATATATGGCTTTCATTCACATTTTACAAGTCGTCAATAAAAACAGTCAATGGTTAAGGCCACAATACAAAATCCTCATGAGACTTGGCGAGTCACATTCTGCCCATCATCTCCACTCCATTTCCTTTTTTTAAAATTCATTTGTGGGACATGGGCATCACTGTCTGGATAGCATTTATTGCCCATCCTAACTGCCCTTGTTCAGAAAGTAGTTGAGAGTCATTTGCATTGCTGTACTTTTGGAGTCACACGTAGACCAGACCAGGTAAGGATGGCAGATTTCTTTCCCTAAAGGATTTAAGTGACTCAGTTGGGTTTTTCTGACAATCAACAATGGTCATCAATAGATTCTTAATTCCAGATAATTTTTATTGAATTCAAATTCCACCATCTGCCGTGGTGGGATTCAAACCTGGGTCCCCAGAACATTTGCTGAGTTTCTATATTAATAGTCCAGCAATAAAGCACTGGGCCATCACCTCCTAACAAGGTCAATAACTTGCTTTCACTTCCATATATGGAATTGCTAACTGTCTCTTATAAGGGTCTTTATTATATGCTTCCTGAAAGTCTACGCAAGTGACATCCAGAGATATTCTGCTGTCCATGACTTCAGTCACCTGTTCAAAAGATGCAACACATTTGTCAGACATGACCTACACAATCCACTCATCAGCTGTAAAGTTTCATTGTATTCAATCACTCTTTCCTCAAATTATACACCTTAGTATTTTCTCAATTATGGATGTTGGACTTCACTGATGTACAAATAATTCCTGCTTTCCCCAATAGCAGAGCAACATCTGTGATTTTCCAAAAAAATAGTTCCCTGATTTGAGAACTTTGGAAGATTATTAAAAGCACAAGGCACTGGAAATACTCAGCATCTGCGGAAAGTGTGAGATTTCAAGAAGAAAGTAGATATAATTTTGGGGTTAAAGGGATCAGAATATTGAATTTGACGATCAGCCATGATCAAAATAAACGGCAGAACAGGCTCGAAGGGCCGAATGGCCTATTCTGTTTTTAATTTCTGAGAGAGAGAAACAGTGAATATTTCAGGACTGTGACCTTCCAACAGATTTACTGTGCTGTGTTGTTAGGTCACCTCCTTCTTTTAGGAGCTTGTGATGGAACCATCTAGTCCTGGAGATCTGTCATTTTCTCACGCTGTTGTTTTATTACTGCCATTTTGCTTACTTAATTTGGTGAGCATTGTTCATGGCTCCATACTAGTTTCTGGAATACTGCTTTGAGTTTATTTGCTTAAGAATAAAAATTTCCATTGCGGGACTAAGTCCTGCCGTAGATGCTGGTTGTACCACACAATGTCAATCCCTGTAAATTTTCCAACTGGGGGTTTGTGACATGTTTTGAGATGGGCTGCAGATCACAGGGACCTCCAAGCCCTGTTTCAGTGATGCAGCCTTGGAGGAACGTCAAGAGGGCCTGTTCTACCCAGAAGACAGAAGGAGGCTGACTTGTCATACAAATCCCACATGAGTCATCGTCTCTGGGAAGATCTGGGCCTCCACCAGAGGTCTGCCTTGCAATGCTATAAATGGATGAATGATCTCATCCGATCCATCCGGGTAAGTGAACTCTCTACTACTCACACTCTCCTCACCCATTCAGCCTGCACCAACAACAATCCTACACAGGCCTAATCCTCATAATGCCATGTACTTACCCTGCAAATCCCCCGACACTAAGGGACAATTTAGCATGGCCAAATAACCTAACCTGAACATCTTTGGAATGTGAGGAAACCACAGCACCTGGAGGAAACCCATGAAGACATGGGGAGAATGTGCAAACTCCACACAGACAGTGACCTGAGGTCAGAGTTAAACCTGAGTCTCTGGCGCTGTGAGGCAGCAGTGCTAACCACTGTGCCACCCATCCATGTGTCTCATTTATAGAGGAGTTACTCAATGTGGTAAGCTGATGCCTTACAGCCCTAGGGCAATTGACTTAGCCTGCAGGTGAACAGGCCAGTGTGGATTCTTGACCCTTCAACACACACAAAGCTCAGATGCTGTCCGGAGCCTTGGGGGTGGTGGGGGAAGGTGGGGTGGGTGGTGGTTAGGCATTGAGGGCACCAGATAACACTGCAAATGACAATCATAGAATCCCGACAGTACAGGAGGTGGCCATTCAGCCCATTCAGTCTGTACGAACCACAATCCCACCCAGGCCCTATTCCCGTAACCTGACACATTTACTCTGCTAATCCCCTGACATTAGGGTCAATTTAGTATGGCCAATCAGTCTAACCCTCACATCTTTGGAGCGTGGGAGCACCTGGATGAAACCCACACAGACACGGGGAGAATGTACAAACTCCACACAGAGACAGGCTGGAATTGAACCTGGGTCATTGGTGCTGAGAGGCAGCAGGGCTAACCACTGTGCCATCATGCTGCCCTAGTGTCAGACGGCACAGCGTCTCGGTGAACCTCATCCTTCTGTCTGCCTGGAGTCACCACTCTAGAGGCTGCTGCCCCAGAATCCTTCTGGACAACTTGCAGGACATCAATCAAATGGCACCCAATCCAATGGGTTATCTATCAGACTGGGGCATGATTAAGAATTACTTCATCTTAATTATCCTCAACTCTGTCTTTGCACTCTGCATAGGAAAGGTTGAAGTACAACAGGGGAGATTGAGGGAAGATGGGAGGGGGCTGGCCAACCCTCCAGAACTTAGAGGAGTGGGCAGCCAGCTGGCTGGGGAGGAACCACACTGAGCCTCTGCAGTGATGGAGAAGTGGTGGGGCGGCCTCTATCCAGTAAGAATTTTTCCATGTTACAGAGAAACTGAAGGATCATGTGTTCCTCCACACCAGACTCAACAGATCAGGCTGCGGGAAACATCGAGAAATAAACAAAGAACTGATGCATGTAAAAATGGTACAGCAATTATCATGAGGTATTTTAATCTACGTATCAATTGATCAAACCAGGTCGGTCAAGGCAACCTTGAGGAAGAGTTCATAGAATGTATCCGTGATAGCTTCCTTGAACAGTATGTAATGGAACCTACAAGGGAGCAAGCTATCCTAGATCTGGTCCTGTGTAATGAGACAGGAATAATTAAAGACGCAACAGTTAGGGATCCTTCTGGAAGAAGCGATCACAGTATGGTTGAATTTAATATACAGATGGAGCATGAGAAGGTAAAATCCAGTACCTGTGTCTTGTGCTTAAACAAAGGAGACTACACAGGGATAAGGGAAGAGTTGGCTAAGGTAGACTGGGAGCAGAAACTTTATGGTGGGACATTTGAAGAACAGTGGAGGACTTGCAAAGCGATCTTTCACACTGCTCAGCAAAAGTATCTACCAGTGATAAGGACTGTAGAAAAAGAGATAATCAGTCATGGATATCTAAGGAAGTAAAGGAAGGGGTCAAGTTAAAAGAAAATGCATACAGAGTGGCAAAGATTAGTGGGAACCCAGAGGATTGGGAAATCTTGAAAGGTCATCAGAAAGCCACAAAAAAGCTATAGTGAAAAGTAAAATGGATTATGAGAGTAAACCAGCTCAATATAAAACCAGATAGCAAAAGTTTCTACAAATATATAAAATGAAAAAGACTGGCTAAAGTAAACATTGCTCCTTTAGATGATGAGAAGGGGGATGTATAACTGGAAATGAGAAAATGGTTGAGGCATTGAACAGGTATTTTGTGTCTTCACAGTGGAAGATACAAATAACATGCCAAAACTTGATGACAGGAAAGTATGGTAGTTGAGAACCTAGAAATCATCACTATCACGAAAGAAGTAGCGTTGGGCAAGTTAATGGGGGCTAAAGGTAGACAAGTCTCCTGGTCCTGATGGAATGCATCCCAGAGTACTAAAAGAGATGGCGGGAGAAATAGCAAATGCACTGGTGGTAGTTTACCAAAATTCACTGAACTCTAGTGTGGTTCCCGTAGATTGGAAAACAGCAAATGTGACACCACTGTTTAAAAAAGGGGGTAAACAAAAGATAGCTATTAGGCTGGTTAGCTTAACTTCTGTAGTAGGGAGAATGCTTTAATCGATCATCAAGAAATAGCGACACATCTGGATAAAAATGGTCTCATTGGTAAGACGCAGCATGGGTTCATGAAGGGAAGGTCATGTTTGACTAATTTGGTGGAATTCTTTGAGAACATTACATGTGCAGTGGACAATGGGAAACCTGTGAATGTGGTGTATCTGGATTTCCAGAAAGCATTTGCTACATAAGATAAAGATGCATGGTGTTACAGGTAATGTATTAGCATGGATAGAGGATTGGTTAACCAACAAAGAATGGGGGTAAATGGGTGTTTTTCTGGTTGGCGATCAGTGACTAGTGGTGTGTCTCAGGGATCAGTGTTGGGACCACAATTGTTTATGATTTACATAGATGATTTGGACTTGGGGACCAAATGTAGTGTGTCAAAATTTGCACATGACACTAAGATGAGTGGCTGAGCAAAGTGTGCAGAGGATGCAGAAAGTCTGCAAAGGGATCTGGCAGATGGAGTACGATGTGTGATCATCCATTTTGATAGGAATAACAGCAAAATGGACTATTATTTAAATGGTAAAAAATTGCAGCATGCTGCTGTGCAGAGAGACCTGGGTGTTCTTGTGCAGGAATTTCAAAGTGTTGGTTTGCAGATGCAGCAGATAATTAAGAATGCAAATGGAATTTTGTCCTTCATTGCTAGAGAGAGAGAGTTTAAAAACAGCGAGGTTATGTTGCAGCTGTATAAGGTGCTGGTGAGGCCACACCTGGAGTACTATGTACAGTTTTGGTCTCCTTACTTGAGAAAGGATATATTGGCACTGGAGGGACTGCAGAGGAGATTCAGTAGGTTGATTCCAGGGTTGAGAGGATTGGCTTATGAGGAGAGACTGAGTAGACCTGGGCTGTATTTATTGGAATTCAGAAGAATGAGGGGAGATCTTATAGAAACATATAAGATTATGAAGGGAATAGATAAGCTAGAAGCAGGGAAGTTGTTTCCACTGGCGAGTGAAACTAGAACTAGGGGGGCATAGCCTCAAAATAAGGGGAAGCATATTTAGGACCAAGTTGAGGAGGAACTTCTTCACACAAAGGGTTGTGAATCTGTGGAATTCCCCGCCCAGTGAAGCAGTTGAGGCTACCTCATTGAATGTTTTTAAGGCAAGGATAAATTTTTGAACAACGAAGGAATTAAGGGTTATGGTGAGCGGGCAAGTAAGTGGAGTTGAGTCATGATCTTATTGAATGGCGCAGCAGACTTGAGGGGCCAGATGGCCTACTCTTGCTCCCAGTTCTGATGTTCTTGCATTCTCTTCTCTATCTGTAACCACCACCCCATCCCACCCTCCGCCAAACACACACTTGCCGCTCCCCACTTTGTTAATTCAAAAGCTATCACATTTCTATCTTTCCTCAGTACTGGAAAAGGCCATCAACCTGAAACACTTATCACTTTTTCTCCTTACCATTTCTAATTTTCACCCAAATGGATTCAACCTCTTTTTCCATGGAATCTATATCATCTCTCATTATCGCCCTGACGTCATCCTTAAATATCAGAGCTACAGCACCTCCCTTACTTTCCTGTTGGTCCCGCTGAACAGTCTGATACCCATAGATATTTAACTCCCAGTCTTGACCATCCTGCAACCACGTTTCTCTAATGGCCACCTCATTCGCAAAGATTTGTGCTGTCAACTCAGTTACCTTGTTTCGAATGCGGCGAGCATTCAGATAAAGTGTCCTTATTCCAGTTTTTGTACCTTTCCATTAATGACATCTCCTGAGTTCTTCCTTTTAACTTTTTCCTGATTTTTGATGTAGTTGGAACATTCTCCCCACATTTTGTTCTTGCTCCCTCCTTCTCGAACTCCTTCCATAGCTCCCCATCCTCTGGCATCTTAATTTAAACCGTTCCCCAACTGCTCTAGCAAACACTCCCCCTAGGGCATCAGTCCCAGGAGTAACCTGTCCAGTCTGTACAGGTTCCACCTCCCCCAGAACCAGTCCCAATGCCCCAGGAATCTGACATCCTCCCCCTGACACCACCTCTTCAGCCATGTATTTATCTGATAAATCCTGTCATTTCTACTCTGACGAGCACATGGCACCGGTGATAATCCTGAGATTACCAACTGCGGAGGTCCAATTTTTTAACTTTCTTCCTAACTCCCTATATTTTGCTTTTAGAATGTCACCCCCTTTTTTTAACCTATGTAGTTTGTACCAATGTGTACTATGACCACTGGCTGTTCGCCCTCCCCCTTCAGAACGTCCTGCAGCCACATCCTTGACCCTAGTACCAGAGAGGCAACATACCATCCTGGAGTCTTGTTGGTGGCCACAGAAATGTCTGTCTATTCCTCTTACAATTGAATCCCCTATAACTATTGCACTGGCACACTTTTTACCCCTTCCCTTTGCAGCTGAACTACCGTGGTGCAATGAGTTTGGCTGCTGCTGCTTTCCCTAAAGAGGTAATTCCCCTCAACAGACAGAAAAGTCTGTTCTAGGGTTGAGGGCAGGGGAGATGAAATGAGATGCAAGTCCTGTTACCAATTTAAAGATTTTTTTTTAGACCAATCGGCACCCTGCAAAACAGATCTAAATTCTAAATATATCCCTTACAAAAAACATGATATATATTTTAAAGGCACAGTATTATTAATTAGCATAACATTTATCATCTGCCAGACCATAATAGTCACTGTCTGGTATGAATGATGCTTGCTACTTATAAATCTAAGCCTGAATCCTGTCCAGGTCTTGCAACATGATTTGATGATGTGATTTGGGCGTTCGCAGAGGCTGCAGTTTTACTTTCTTCAACTAAACCCGTTACATGTTTGATTGAACGTGTGTGTGCAAAGCAAGTATTTGTGTGTAAAGCCCATATAGTTAGGACAATACAATGCCAAACTACAAAACACAGAAAAGTTGATTGTTTCAACTCTGAAACACACAACTGAAAACCAGCCCTTAATAAAGCCACTGACCAAGGACACTATATTGTGATTGAAGTTGCTAAACTCTATTTACTAAATTAATTTCAAGATCATTATCAGTATTTTTGGATAACATTCCACAATTATTTTGAAAAGCTTGTATCTTTATTCTGGCAGTCTACCATTTTGGTTTGTAACTTTCTAATCAATGTTATTAGACATTGCTTGGTGCATTGCAAGAGCCCCACTCTGGCATGGCAGTCCCTGTTACACTTGCTGCCGATGAAGGCAGAGGTTTGAAAAAGGTGCAGAAGTTGCTGGGCCTCTACTTTCTTCTTGGCCAGCTGAGTTTACCATTTCTTCTTGCTTTTTCCGGCACCTCCTCAGACAGACAGCCACCAGAATGCTCAGCAACATAGAAATCATGGTTTAGTGTTGATGGAATAAGCATGCCCAGGCTCTCCTGAGAGACAGCAAAAGGTGGAGTCTTTTCTCGTACCTAGTGTATGTTGCCCGTGTCTCACTACTTCAGAGGACTGCAGTGAGGACGCAAGCTTGCACTGCTGTGTTCATGATCAGTTTGTTTTTTCTTTACTCAGTTTGGCCATAACAGCAGCTTTGAAATGTAGGTGTTAAATTCCAGCAGTTAGTGACGGATCGCTGATAACTGTGGACCCTGAGAACATCCAAAAGGTTTTTGTTATAACTGGAATGCCATAGGATATGTATTCAGCCTGAAATAAGCAACAGTTCCACTCAATACTGCATTAGATATATTACCTTTGAAGTGGAGGATTTAAAAATTTAAGATGACGCACACTTATGTCTGGCCTCATGGAATTTGGATTTTTGGTACACTTGCTGCATTTTGGTTTAGCATTTTAAGTCATTATAAGAGACACAATTGACATGATTTCTGCACCATCAGGAAGTCAACACTATAGCCCTCACCAATCATTAAGACTATTGACTATATATAACAATGACAATTTTTCCAATACTTCTGGTGGCCTAAATTTGAAACACCAGTTTAGCCTGCATTTTATGCATGATGATATCTTGGTAAAGGAGTTGAAGCTTACGATAGGAATGCCCACCCAGAGGATTATTAAGCAGTTGACTGTTCCTTAAAATTCCTGCTGGTGCTCATTAAGCAGGTTGCATGGTAAATTGGAGGCTAGAACTGGTCTTAACATCCTTTAACAGCGACCAGTTGATTGAGAGTGAACAGTCTGTTACAGATGTAACATCAAATGTAAAACCTATTGGAGAGATGGACACTTTATTTTTGAAAGGCAGCCTTAAGTATGGACAATTACCTTCACAAAATGGACTCAAGTAACCTGTGAGATTTATCTACAGATAGGGACTTCCAGACAAAGTCATTTGCTGTAAAGTCATTAAAATATAAATGTCCTTGTGGAGGACCTTCCATTGAAAAGAATCAGAATTAACAAAATGATTTGCGGAATCATCAATAGCACTAGGTACCAATTGTCTGGATATCTACAGAAACTCAATAGAATGGTCACCCCCAGAACTGGTGTCTTAAAATTTAAATCTAACAAAATAGGATGTGAAAGAACCATTTTATCAGAAGCAGGTTGGAACAGCTGCCATTCATTCCCCACTGTGAGACAATGCCTATGACATCAAATCATTTGTGTGAAAAAAGGGAATACATTGGTATTATCGTCTGATAAACTAGGCACGGTGGCACAGTGATTAGCCCTGCTGCCTCAGCACCAGGGACCCGGGCTTGATTCCCATCTTGGGTCATTGTGCAGACTCCAAACAGACATTCTCCCTGTGTCTGCATGGGTTTCCTCCAGGTGCTTTGGTTTCCTCCCACAGTTCAAAAGACATGCTGGTTAGCTGCATTGGTCATGCTAAATTCTCCTTCAATGTACCTGAACAGGCACCAGAGTATTGCGACTAGGGGATTTTCTCAGTAACTTCATTGCAGTGTTAATGCAAGCAAACTTGTGATTAATAAATAAACTTTACTTTAGCTGGGCATGGCCAATATCTTACAAAACCACAAGGCAGTCTAGTAGGTCAGTCTGAGATATAAAGTCCAGTGGAAAGCCATCTCATCTCACACAAGGGAGACATCACTGGAGACAGAGAATTGGGCCTTAATTGTTTTACCTGCAAGATCATAGTTCATGGGCTTAAACAATTTCAACTGGAAAGCTAGAACATTGCTGTTGTTTGGGGTGAACCAGTGTGAGCCCATCAACAGAAATGTCCAACATTCAGTTCTCAAGTATGTGCAAGGGAGAATCATTCAGACCTGCAACATTTCAACAACCATCTCAACGACTGATTAGAAATTTTGACTCTAAGATAAGTGCATTCTACATCTTTGGAACTCATCCTTGCTTGAATGTGTATCTGGTGTGAATGAGTGGGCATATGTTGCGTTAACATTTTGCATGTTAAGAAATAAATGTTTATCCTCTCTTTCGCCTTGTACTTATAAGGAAGTGTGTTTTGTGTCTTTCAACTCACAGCAATCAAGGGATTGGAACATACCCACTCAAACATTCATCTCAGGACAGCTGAGGTGAGAAGGGGAGAAATTATCCCTTATCACATCCTATCCATCATAACACTTTATTGAGACTTCATTTGTCAATAGCGATTACAGAAAATTATTTCACCTAAAAATAGCGCACATGGTGCTAACCTACCTTGTTGGACATTTACAGAAGTCACCAGGGAGAGCGAGAGTTCAGTTAACATCTTTCTTAGGGTTCCTTTTGTCTACAGGAGAAATGGGGGAAGAATGGGAGGCCCAGAAGAGCAGCATCAACTGCTAGAGAAGGATGGGTGTGCGGGGATGGGGGTTGATTTCACCCCCCCCCCCTGCCCCCAATTTGCTCTGGGCCTCCAGTACCTCATCCAAGAGCCTGTGCACTATTTCACAGTCCCTGCGCCATCTTGAAAGGTGACGCTCTATCAACACACACATCTTCAGTAAAAAAAACTGCTTGGAAACTACACATTGTGCACAACAGAAATTGCATTGAATCAGAGCTCGAGCATCAAACGTGCAGGTGTCTTGTTGAGCAGCTCTGGGCAAACTCAAATAATAGCAACTAATGGTTAGCACCAAAATTACACGGTAAAGCTGGACCTTTAAAACAGTAGCACAGCGTCGTTTTGTACCTTTCATCCTTTCACAAAATAACCCCTAATATTGTTCATACCCTAAAATCAGATCATCATTAAATTCATTTACTGATTTTTAAAACAGTAGATATTAAGTTACAGAACTTTCTGCCATAGAAACTTAAAAAGGTATTAAATAAAACTGTAGGTAATAATTTGTAATGAAAATTAGTGGACACTGCCATTAGGTGCCATTCTTCAAGTCTCAAGAAATAAGATGACACTGAAGTTCGTTGGCAGATTTTAAATGAATGCTACACCAATCAATAGAACAGCCAATAACGGGCCTTATTAATCCAATCATTCAGACCAAGGACACAAAAATACCTTGCATTTTTATTTGTGGAATGAGTTCAATTAGCCTTCTTTAATCCTTTCCAATTAATCAGAGAACCCCTACAATGCAGAAGTGTCTTTTCGGCCCATCAAGTCTGCACCGACTATGGCAGTGTCTTACCCACGCCTTTTCCCCTGATCTATCCCTGTATCACCACACATTTCCCATGGCTGGTCCATCTCACCTACACATCTTGGAACACTAAGGTGCAATTTAACATGGCCAATTCATCTAATCTGCACATCGTTGGATTTTGGGAGGAAACAGGAGCACTTGGAGAAAATCCACGTAGACATGGAGAGAACATGTAAATGCCATACAGTCATTCAAGATTGGAATGGAACCTGGGTCCTTGGCATTGAGAGGCGGCAGGGCTAACCACTGTGCCACCAATAAGCAAAAGAAATGCTTGTCTTGCCAGGTCCCATGCGACAAACATGCATGTAAAGTGAGTTACATTTTTTTAATGCATAAATCTTAGCGGGACAAGTTTCATCGCCAATCAATATTTGTTCATGACACAGTTCACTGGTTAATAAGTTGTGAGCAATATATTTGATACTTGCTAATTAGTTACAGGCCCTAAAAGTTATTTACCTTACTGATGAAGGCAGAGGACAAACTATTTTAATGAAAACTGGAAGAAAATATTGTAAATTCAACATTCTTTCCTTTTTGCTGCAATAACGTACCTAACAATGCTCATTTCAGGACTGTGGAGGAAGTATTTAGTTCCATTACCCATCAGTACGAATATTAATATTAAAATCTGGTTTAATCTTGCCGACAGCTCGTAATCAAAATGTAGAATTCAGTAAAGCTGGACTGCTGATGATTAAAGGATATGAATCATTTTCCCCACCGTATAGGATCTTGAATTTCGATCCAAAAATTAATCTTGGTGTTGCTAATATTTTTATTAGTTGATACTTTTGACAAACACCAATCCGAAGAACCCATTTGCAGCATTATTTGCAATTCTGTACCATTATTGTCATTTGCAAAGACTGCACTGTAGTGTGAGAAAGGACGTGCCACTGCAAAGGGAGGTGGATCAACAGCTCTGTCTCATTTAATCCCCAGTACGACAAGGTGTTTTCATACCTTTCAGGCTGCCCAATTTGAAATTCCAAATATAGCTCCTGATGCAATTCCCACCACAGCTGAATACAGGGTACAGCAGTCTTACCATCACAATTTTTATCCAGTAACCGTGTAAGTTTTGAAAACCTAGCAATTGTCAGTTTACATCAAAGACAATGATCAATGAAAGGTGCTAGATTGCAGTAAAAGCCCAGCTGATTTGCTAACTCCCCGCTGAAAGGAAACCATAGATTCTCTATAGTGCAGAAGGAGGCTATTTAGCCCACTGAATCTGCACACACTCTCTCCGAAAGAGCATCCCACCCTGGCCCGTCCCCCAGCCTACCACCATAACCCACGCATTTACCTCGCTAATCCATCTAACCCACACATCTTTGGACACAAAGGGGCAATTTATCACGGCCAATCCACCCAGCCTGAACGTCTTTGAACTATGGGCAGAAACCGGAGCACCCGGAGGAAATCCATACGGACAAATGGAGAAACTGCAAACTCCACGCAGATTGTTACCCAAGGCCAGAATCAAACCTGGGTTCTTGGCTCTATGAGGCAGTAGTACTGACCACTGTGCCGCCGCCATTCCAGTTGGTTTTGCTTATACATAGCACCAGGACAACATTACTTGGTTGACTTAATGTCCTCTGAAGTAAGCCTATCATTCGCAAAATAATTTTTTACCCAAAGAAAAAGCACCATTGCAAGGACTTATGTTTCAGGCAGACCCACTATCATCTTCTCAGGGAACCAGGGGATGGCTTGTCCTAGTGTTGTCAGCATCCTGTTAACAAAAGAAAGGGAAGCAGATGGGGTGACCATTTTTGGGAAGGTTTGAAAGTCACAAGGCTGTCCGTACACCATATGGAAACAGGTGCTTTGAAAACAAACACTTTCAGATTTGTCAGCTGGATTGGATATTTTAATTTTTTTTTAGAAAAAACAATTTTCAGGAAAAAACATTACAATTTGGCAGAAGTACTCGGCAAATTCAACTTCATTAGCTTTTAATTTAACAGAACACTCAGAGACTTGATGCACATCACGGGTAACACACAAACAGCAGTTAATTTCGTGCACTTCCATCAAAAGATCAGGGAAATGAAGTACAGACCCTACACTGAAAACATGTTTAAGGAAATATATTTCTCAACACATATACTTCATATTTATATATTTTCAAATATGCTGAAAAGAAATCAGTTTCGTTAAAGAAATCCTGAAATGCTAATCAAGAGGATAAAGACCCTTTGTGTATGTACAACTCCCCTTGTAAGGAGCATTGTGCCTTCATAATTAGGGGAGAGAGAGGACAATCCAGTCAGCAGCCACTTTAAAAAGAGGTGCTCCAGATTTCAATGAGGTACTAGAGCAAACAAAAAGGAATGAAAACAACCTCAAAAAATAAATGCAGAAAAACTGAATATGGAAAGCTTGGCAACAAATAATAACACACCAGATAGACACATTTCTGCACTGAATTCGACCATGGGGATCGACATTTTATATTGAGTGCAGGTTAGAATTTCACCATGAAACAAAAACTCGGGAATTTCTAATAGACTATATTTTAAAAGCTTGGTGGTCTGCTGTGTTGATCTGGATACTGTGGCTGCTGAGGTCTGTGAGCAAAAGGTTCTACTGCATGGGCAACATACAACAATGGGACTCAATTACATTCCAAGTCCAGGCTTCGTCATTAAACAAGAGCCCTCTCTGCTGGAACCAGCAGCATTTCGGCACAATGTCAGCCTTTAATTTCCCCACACAAGACCCAAGATGAATATGTGCAATGATCATGAATGGGAAAGGCTGCAGACTTTACACACCATAGCTAAAGCAAAGAGACCAGAAAGCAGTGGTGGGTAGGGTGGGGGAGGGGGGATATAGGAAGAGGAGGACGAGGAGGAGGAGGAGAGAGAACTACTGTATGTACAAAAACAAAGGTAAAACACAGTTATGACCGACTTCTCAGATACATTCCATTTAATTTTCCAATATGGGCATTCCCAAAGTATTGCACTAAATATCACCTCCATGTAGCACAGAATGCTACAATACACCAATAATGTACAGCAAGGTATGAACAGGAATCAGAACCAGCCCATGCTAGCAGCTGACCTCACTTACAAAAAACTAACTATGCTGATATTCCATGCACGCAAGTGTTTCTCTAAAGGAACTTCAATGT
This sequence comes from Carcharhinus amblyrhynchos, assembly GCF_965287045.1. NCBI lineage: Eukaryota > Metazoa > Chordata > Chondrichthyes > Carcharhiniformes > Carcharhinidae > Carcharhinus > Carcharhinus amblyrhynchos. Next base: position 16,327,372 of record NC_137335.1, read on the forward strand.
CCTATTAATCTGCCACCCATTTCTTCCTCCCACATCATAAATAATATTAACCTGCCATCTTTCTCCCCTTTAGTTCCAACCATGTTTCTGCCAGGAAAATAGTTCTTATTGTCGACCACAATTTGTTCCTTGAACAAGAAAAAATACTTCCACGGTCTCCCAAAGTATTCTGCAGACGCATGTCTGGTAAATGGCATGATTTCATACAAGACCTAGGTAGCAATAGGGTAGGAGTTACTACAATAAATATTAGAGTATTCAAACTGGAGTAAAATCTGGCAACGTAATACTATTAATGAACATTAAAATTTTATTTGTTTAATGGCTATGCGGATTCAAACCCCAAAGATGATTTAATTTTTTAAAAAAAGGTCATTAGTTTAGAAGGATTTGCATTATTGACAAATATTTATAGTAAATGGGGAGACATACATAAACTTACATTAACAAAAGTAACAAATCTAATTACAATACTTTCTGTATGAATAATGTTACAGGCAGCATCTGGCATGAAATGAATCCATATCAACCAAGGACAAAAGTAGGTCAAAAAATGTATTCATCTGACCAGTGTTGGACACAAACTGACATCATCCAATCACCAGTGAACAGGAATCAACATCTACCAATCATTGCTGGAGATACTGACATCATCCAATCACCATTGGGACAAAAATCTACATCGACCAATCACTGTTGGAGATACTGACATCATCCAATCACCACTGAACAGAAATCAACAATCATTGTTGGACACAAATTGACATCATCCTAACTCAGCCAGACAGAAACTAGCATCAGCCAATTAGCATGGCCACAATCTGACATCATCCAATTAGCACCGGATACAAACTGTCCAACCAGTGGACATACACCAATATCGAACCAGCATTAGACAAACAAGCATCATTCAATAGGAAGTGGATGCAAACCTGTATCTTCCAATCAGCGTCAGATACAAATCAATATCACCCAACCAGCTCTGAACGCAAACCAATAAGATGCAAATTAATTTCTTGGGGCCAGAAATGGATCATTGTTTGGATTCTCATGTCAATACTCTGCTACATGTATTTATCCTCTTGTTTTGCATTTGTTGGCATCTGGAGTGAATGCAGTATACATTTATAGCTCCATGGGTGAAACACTGGCAGAGACAATAGCACAAAACATTTGGCGTGTGAAATAACACAGAAAACCCAGCACGGCCCCATGTGTCCCTTGTTCCCTGCTCAGGTCCCACACTGTGCACCAACCCACAGTTACAGTAGAAAACACCTTCATGTTGCAAGTTTTCAGTTTCCTCCTCAGTTTAAAGCAATGTGACTGAGGGAAAGTTTATGAGTTGTGCTAGGAAACAGCAGTACTCAAAGATGAACCTCCTGTCCTGTAGAAATAAATGAAGAGGGAGAATCATCTGTGGATAACCTCCTTCCAGCTTAAGTTTGGTAACGTGGACCAAGGCCATCAGAACTGGTACCACTTCTTATCTTTGCACTTTAACATCATCTGGAAAGAAAAGACAAAAATATTACTTCCAAAGAACAGACTGAAAGAAATTTACATCTTCTGAAATGTCCTCCAAACTATTGGAGGATCAAGATAGAGGAAGAGTTTGGACAAGCAGATTTACCTTTGACCAGGGTTTCAAAGAATGGTTGTGCCAATTTGAAAGAGCAGTATAGCCAGGAACTGTACATCAAGGTATTAGCTCTCCCTTGTTTATAAGAGATGCTTGCTGGCTGCTTCAAGAACCTCAGGGACATTTGTGAACAGAAGGGCAGAACACAAAAGGCAGGTTTCTGGAACATCTGTGACAAAGAATTGATTTCCCTTCCCAAAAAAAGCATTTTCCTATGGTACCAAGTGAACTGCAACAACCCTGTTGAATTCCTCACGGTCGTTCTCTCGAGAATATCTCAATGAGTTTTGCAGAGCTATTCAGGGAATGCTCCAATCTAATACAAAAGCTCAAACAACAACAGAGCACTTGAAAATACCATCATGGTTTTGTTTATGCTCACCAGAAATGAACGATGGGGCCTAGTTTCACTTCTCGTCTGTAAGAAAGGATCTCTTAAGACAGTGTAGCACTCCTTTTGTGTGGCACAGAAGTGTCAGCCTGTATTACACGCCTGAGTCTTCAAAGTGGGACTTGAATCCACAACCTTCTGACTCAGAGGCAAGTGTGTCCAGCCACTAAGTCGTGGCTATTTTAATTGTGGATAATATCGATCTGGTTGATCTATCTCTTGCCTTTACTGCATGCTGCTATGAACAATTCATTTCCAGCAAATGATTAGGAAGGCAAATGGAATGTCATCATTTACTGCAAGGGGAGTCGAGTGTAAATGTACAGCTGTACAGGGCCACTTCTGGAGTACTCTGCACATTTTTGGTCTCCTTCAGAGAGGATTCAACTGTACGAGCAGCATTTTGGAGAAGATTCACTCAACTGACTCCTGGGATGAAGGGGGTTAGCTTACGAAAAATAGTTGAGCAGATTGGGCCTATACCCATTGAAGTTTAGAAGAATGAGGGGTGATTGTACTGAAACATAAAAGATCCTGAGGCGGCTTGACAGAGTGGATACTGGGAGGATGTCTAAAGTTTAAAGCAAAGTTTAAGTTTGTTAGTCACAAATAAGACTTACATTAACACTGCAATGAAATGACTGTGAAGTTCCCCTAGTCGCCATATTTTGACACCCATTCAGGTCAATGCACCTAATCTTTCAGACTGAGGGGAAACCGGAGCGCCTGGAGGAAACCCATGCAGACATGGGGAGAATGTGCAGACTTCACACAGACAGTGACCCAAGCCAGGAATCGAACCCAGGTCCCTGACACTATGAGGGAGCAGGGCTAACCACTGTGCTGCTAGGGCATACAGTTTAAAAATTAGTGGTCTCGCACTTAAGACTAAGATAAGGGAAAGTTTCTTCTCTCTCTATGGGTTGCTAGTCTGTGGAATTCTCTTCCCCAAAGGGCAGAGGAGGCTGGATCACTGAATACGTTCGAGGCTGAATTTTATAGATTTTTAATTTACAAGGGAGATGAGGGTTATGGGGGTGGGGGCAGATAGGAAAGTGGGAGTTGAGGCCACAATCAGATCAGTCATGATTTTATAGAATGGTGCAGCAGCCCCGAGGGTCTACTGCTGCTCCTAATTCTTGTGCACAGGTTCATTTGTTTCAGAAAATATACTGTAAGATCTTGTAAGAAAAGACCTTGCACTTACAGAACACCGTATCGCATTGAGGCATTAGCCGGCCAAATTACACACAGAAAAGCCTCATAAATAGTAATGAATGACCAATTTGCTTCTGGCGCTGTTGACTGAGAAAGAAATATTGGCCAGGGCACTGGAGATCTCACTGCCTTTCTTCAGGAGGATATTTTACCTCCAGGACGGACTGTACTTCCTGTTAGCGTCTCATCACAAAGTTGGCAGTTCTGAAATGTGGCATGTCCTCAGTACTGAAGTGTTGGTCCAGATTTTGATCCAAATCCTAGAGGGGGGCTCAAGCCCCCAACCTTCAGAGTCAATAGTGCTAATCACTGAGCCAAGCTGAGTACTGCTGTTGGTTAGAATGCTCAGAGACTTTGACACCTATCTTTCACGTATTTCAAAAAGCTTCAAATATAATCAGCTGCAGTGTAGTTTTGTTGTTTTGGGGGCAAAAACAAGTACTTGTAATTGAGCTGTTTAAATAATAGTTCATGTTACAAGATTTTGGAGTATAAAGTTTATTTATTGGTCACAAGTAGGCTTACATTCACACTGCAATGATGTAACTGTGAAAATCCCCTAGTCATCACACTCTGGCACCTGTTCGGGTACACTGAGGGAGAATTTAGCATGGCCAATTCACCTAACCAGCACTTCTTTGGATTGTGGGAGGAAACTGGAGCACCCGAAGGAAATCCACGCAGACAGGAGGAGAACGTGCAGACTTCACACAGACAATGACCTAAGTCGGGAATTGAACTCAGGTTCCTGATGCTGTGAGGCAGCAGTGCTACCAAAGTGCAATCCCATGCAAGTATACATATTAAAGAGAAAGACTGAATGCAAATAGTGCAAGGAACATGCTCAAATCAGGAAAAGAAGCTGTAACAATTCTTATTTATTTGGCTGAAAACTACATCCTGTACAAAGATGTTGATCTACCAGTAGGCACTGCCAGCTTTGCAGGATTACCAAGACTGGCTGAAACCTGATATTTCTATCACTCAGGCACAGCTTTCAGAAGTGCCTGCCTGCAGCTCCTTCAGGCTTAGGTGGAAAGACTTGGAACCTCCCTTGGGACATCCTGTCAACTGACAGCAGATGGCACAATGACCCAACAATCAACGTGACAGTCACTGACATTCCAAAATTACAAAAACCCAAAGCTCTACTCTGATAATGACAAACAAGGAGAAAACTTCCTTAGTCCTGGTCCCTTGATAGGAAGTGGTTAGATTGAAATCCTTAAATATTCCTTTTTCGGTGTACAATATGCAGGATATAAAGAGAAGACAAAAACATAAGGATATGGTGACTTCAATTCCCAGTTCACCAAGATCAAAAATTTCCCATGATGAAGTCAACGGTACAAACAACTGTTTCATCAAACAGCAGTTTTACCTCCAATAATAGTCAAAAGTTCAAAAGGGGAGCATCATCAACTCAGGAAATATTGGATTTATTGGGTGGGAAATCAAACTGCCAAGCCAGTTTTATCATAGAATCCCTATAGTACAGAAAGAGGCCATTCAGTCCATCGAGCTTGTACCCAACAACAGTCCCACCCAGGCCCGATCCCCATGATCCCCCTGACACTTAGGGTCAGTTTAGCATGGATAATCAATCAATCAAACCCGCACATCTTCAGACTGTGGGAGGAAACCAAAGCACCTGGAGGAAAACCACGCAGGCACAGGGAGGATGTGCAAACTCCACACAGTCACCTGAGACCGGAATTGAATTTGGATTCCTGGCACTGCGAGGCAGCGTGAAACTGTTGGTCACTGAATTTTCCTCCAGATATGAAAATCCTGTTGTTGCAAACACCCTAATGGAAGCTGGAGTGTGGCTTTACTCAGCAAGGTGGGGAGGCGGGGGAGTGCTTGGTAATGATCGACAACACACAATAAAGAAAATAAATCCTACTAATCACTAGCACTTACCTTTGTAAAGCCTTTGAATAGTTTGCAGGTTTCCCCATTATTTGTGTTATATTACCATAGGTTTGCACCAACTGAGGACTTAACCCTTGAATTCTCTCATTTATCTTGATCAATAATATCAGTAAGTAACCCAACATTATTATTGTCTGTTTTTAAGTACCACCTCTAAGTTTGGCAACTACATTAAAGTCCTATTGGACATTGTATGCTGCTGAATGATATGTGGCACAAAATAGAAAAGCAGGAGTGACTTACAGTTAAATAAGATGTAGCAAGAAAAAATCCAACACCATATCCTCAAAATTTTGTCTGATAAACATATCAGGACCAGAGAGATGACTGGGGGGTAAGAAGCAGGCAAAATCCAGAATAACATTTCCCTCAGTGTTGAGGAAGTGCGACATTGTTAAGTGTGCTGTCTTTTGGACTAAACATTAATCTAAAGACCCATGTGTCCTCTTAAGTGGAGGTAAGAGATCCCAAGATAATATTACTTATCCCTTAACGAACACCAGCAACACAGATTGTCTACAAATTGGACACCATGATTCCTGCATTAAACAGCAGTGACTACACTTCAACCAAGCACCCGATTGCATTCAAAGTGCTTTGAAAAATCCTGAGGCCTGGAAAGGTGCTATAAAACTAAATCCAAATTATTCAAAACACAGGTCCAGGGATGCAGTGAACTTTATTGGTGTGGTCTGTTGGGACACTGAATGTTGAGGGTTTTGGGGAACGGCCAGAAAGTGGTGTTGAGGTCATAATCAGATGAGTCTTGATCATACTGAATGATGGAGCAGCCCCATGGGCCAAATGATCCGCTCCTGCTTCCAATTCTTATGATCTTATCACCTCATGAATGAAGCTTCCCACTCTGCACTTGATGCAACACAATCAGTACAGGCACTTCTTTATCAATGTGTTTACACATTGATTTTAAGAGAGATATTTAGTGCATGGCAAACTTAAGGGAAAAATTATTTAAAAAACAATATTCTGCATCACACATTAGGAGTGGGTAAACAAGAGATGCTGCATGGTTTTTTGTATAGAAGATATATTCTGGACTGTTAATTAGCAATTGAATACACCAATTTTTCTGTGGGGGGAGAGCAGGCCAGTTAAGATAATCCTGATAGCGTAGGGCGCTCGTGGGAGGAAATGTGAAATGGAAAAGGCAACATGTCGCTTGTGAAAGACAGAAAGCACGAACGTGTATCTCTGTAGCACCAAGTACTTCTGAAGTGTCTTCTTATTTCATGTTATGGTTCCAAGCTAGGGAAACCAGAAATTAGCGATAACATGACATTGCTAAAATGTAGTACAGATCACTGCCTAGTGCTTACCTCATGAGCATGTTTAGAGAAAGTGTCAGCACTATATAACATGGCTGCTGTTCGCTCTTCCAGTTCACTCAGCTTCTGTCCTCTTTCATCAAGTGCTATCCTGGCCCGTGCCAGCTCGCCTGCAACACCAGACGCTGCTCCTTTGACCCCTTCAATTCCACCAGTCCCTGGGATATGTTGCGCCAGGCTCCTCGAGGGTTTACCTGCTGCGGATTCACCGACTGGTTTAAAGGAAAAGTAGATTTTTAGTACAGAAATAAAATGTGACACAGGTAAGATTGGTTTTTTGGCAGGGGGGGGTACAAGTTTTGAAAATAATAAATGTTGAGAACTCAAAACTGTGTGAAGTCCATATCAAGTTTTTAAATGAAAATACCAGAAATAGTTTTTATTTCTGCTAAGTTGTGGCGATAGTTGGTCCACTTCCAATAATGTATGAGCTGGAGTGAATGGCTGCCTTTCTTCTTTTCTCCAGCAGGGTTCTTTAATCCTGACTGTAGAAAACCAATGGATCATTGCAGAGTAACGTTTCAAGCCCACCTTTAGCCAACATACACAACACTATTGAATGAAACAATATACTATCAAATTCTAGACCTACAGCAAGGAGATTCGATTGATACTGCCAATATAAGATGGTCATATGAAAGTGTAATAGGTGTATACCATTAGGCACCTGCTCTGCCATTCAGAAAAATTGTGGCAGATTTTACTGTGGTGTAAACAGCACTTTTCTGCTCGTCCCCCCATAATTCCCAACTGGACAAAAATCTATCTAACTCAACCTCGAATATTCTTAATGACCCAGCCTCCACTGCTTTCTGTCGAAGTGAATTCCAAAGACCGATAACAGAGAAGAAACGACTTCTTATCTTTAAACTGTCTCCCTTAGTTCTAGATTCCCTGATGAAACAAAACATCCTCTCAGCATCTAACTTGTCAAGCCCCCTCAAAATCTTTAAATCTTTCAAAAAATCACCTCTTATTCTTCTAAACTCTAGTGAGTATAGGCCCAATCTGCTCAACCGTTCCTCAGAAGCCAACCCCTTCATTCCAGGAATCTGCCTATTATTGGTCATTAAGACTCCCAAGACTCAAACATGAAATGGCAACATTGCAATACAAATATTTCTAACCAATAGGAACATGCCCATCTCCTGAAAATGCCCCCTCCAAACTATTCACCACCCTGACTAAGAAATATATTGCTGCTTCCTCACTGTTCTTGGGTTAAAATCCTGGAAATCAGTCTCTAACAGCATTGTGGGTGTAGCTGCAGCACATGGATCACACTGTTTCATGAATGCAGCTCACTAACACCTTCTCGAGGGTGATAAGTACTTGACTAACCGGTGATGCCCAAATACCAAGAATGTTACAAGAAACTCAAAACCTGTTTGGGATGAACTGGAATAGTCAGCATTCAGTTCCAAGTATAAAGCTAGATTTATGTAAATAGAAGTCTAATATGCAAACTAATTGAAATAATAGATGAAGAATAGAGAAAGCGCCAGTGACGAGCAACAGTGATTGATTGAATTGCCGTAAGGTGTACTAAATTTCCATGGAAGCCCAAACTATGCATAAATAATGAATGGTATAAGAAGTGGTGCTGATACGTACCCCAGGGATTGATGATGTTCTAGATTTGAATCAGTGTTTTTTTTCCAACTCCCAAGTTCTGCCCTTCACAAATTGTAACGTGTCCAAACCTACATCCTCTTATCGTGTCCTTCAACTTTCATTGTTATTCTATCCTATGCAAACCCTTGCCCTCTTATGACTTTATAACCTCTCCAACCCCTCCATTCTTGTCTTCCTGTATAGGTGTTCCACTCATTCATAATGGCTATATTACAAAGATCTCTTACTTGCTGTGAAGGGCTTTGGAACATCATGAGGTTATGAAAACCTTGCCATGAATGCAATTTGTTCTCCAACTTCTGATAAAGTTTTGGATTTTTCATTGTGTTGCTCGACCTTCAGTTACAGATCAGAGAACCTCATGCTCAAGTTGAAATCTCAAATCAGAGGGAGCAAATAAGTCACAGAGATATTGCAGTGTCTGATGGCCTTCTTTTGTTGTTTTTATGTTACAAAACTTCTGTACAGCTTAGGAGCAGACATTTTGTTTACCAACATATTTCTTGCTTGCAAGTAAAGATGACACAGAGACCTTAAAAAAGCCAGCTAAGAGCACAGCTCTTAGGACCAAAGTCATCCTTGTCATTACTCCATTGTACTTACAAAGCTCTTCTCTGTCCAGTGACTGGGCACCTCCACCAAACAAGCCTTTAAAAAACCCTCTGTTCGGAGCTTCTGGTGTTTCCACAGGAGTAAACAGTTCTCCTAACATTTCCTGGAAAAAAGTCAAAGGTGTTTTATTCAAAATCTTTTTTACAAAAACCGAGGGCATCCAGTTGAACAACACTGCATTGCTAACTAGTCAGTGGCCTCTTGAAAACACTTCATGTGGTAATAGACCCTTCAATTCATACTTAGAAATCCTACAGTGCAGAAGGCCATTCAGCCCATCGAAGAACAATCCCACCTACGCCCTATCCTTGTAAGCCCAAAAATATTTACCCTGCTAATCCCTCCAACCTATGCATCCGGGGACACTAAGGGGCAATTTGGCATGACCGATGCACCTAACCTGCACATTTTGGACTGTGGGAGAAACCCACACAGACACAGGGTTTATCCCCAGCTTTCTCTAAATGTGCTCCCCGCCAACACCTCCAAACAACTGTACAAAGTTGTATTTTGAGGTGAACTGCAGCCTTTTTGCAAAGGGACTGTAGTACAAGAATAAAGAAATATTGTTTCAATTGTGTGGTACTTTGGAATAACCACAGCTGGAATACATTGTGCAATTTGGTCTCCATATGTAAGAAAGGCTTATACTTGCAACAGAGGCAGTACAGCAAAGGTTCACTAGATTACTCCTTTGGGTGAGACGGTTGTTCTATGATGAAAGGTTAAGTAAATTGGATCGGTATTCTTTGGAGTTCAAAAGAATGAGAAGTGATCTTAGTAAAACATTCAAGATTATGAAGAGGGTTGACACTGAAATGTTTCCTCTGGCTGAATCTAGAACAAAAGGGCACAGTTTCAGGATAAAGGGCTGATCTTCAAACTGACTGAAAAGAAATGTCTTCATTCAAAGTGAATCTTTGGAATTCGCTACGCAAGAGGATTGTGGATTTGGTATCAAGCAGGTAGCAAAGTAAAGTTGAAACCCATGGTCATATTGCACTCAGGAGCAGGCTTGATTCTTTTGCTCCTATTTTTTCCGTTCTTAAATGACCAAAAGTTTGATCAAAGAGGTAGTTTTTAAGGAATATTGAACAGGATTATAAAGATGCAGAGAGGTGGGGAGATTTGGAGAATGAATTCCAAGATCTTAGCATCCAGGCAGTTGAAGGGACAACGATGGGATGAAGTAAATCAGATGCACAAGGAGCTATGGATGGAGATTTGTAAGACAGAAAGTGCAGAGCTGACCGCTGCTTGCCGAATGAAGGATTTTTCAGCAATGAATTGGTACATGCTGGATTGTCAGTTGACTGCTGGCATCAGTCACAAAGAGCCTCTGTTTTTTGAAATGTTTCTCCTCACTTTAGTGCCTTATCAGATTCTGTTGCTTCAGGCCAACATACAAGAGAAAACAGCAACAAAAATAATCGAACTGATTTGTGATCCTGGAACAAGGCAATAGAGTAGGGTGATTATACCACCTGCATAACGCATGTCACAGTAACGCCTTCTGTGTCAAGTATGTTTCAGATCTACTTTGATATAGATGACATGTAAATAAGGAAACATCAATGAGAACAGGCGCTCTAAAGGTTAGCTTCTGCAGTGCCATTTTCACTGTGTGGAAATACAACAAACTCCAATGATGCTCACCTGTAAATTCTCACATGTTCCTTGACTGTAAGTAATGCGCTGGATCTCAGTAGGGGAAACCAGGTACAGAGCCTGCCCGTTGTTGGTGAAACAAAAAGTACGAGCTATTCGCATGTCCGTCAGTGGCAAATAATTGACATCTAGCAGTGGCCTAAGGCTTGGCAAGCTTCAAAACAAAATCAGAATATGATTAAAATATGTATTCTATTATATTTTGCTTAATATTACATATCACCTGTTGCAGATACACAAACTGTATACAAATCATTGGTCACAGACACATTGGTACTAGATACATGTTCCCTCTCCTAGCTATCTCATATACACTATTCTATTAAAACACCTTTCTACTGGTATCAAATCAAAGTAAAGTAAGCAAGGTAGTCTTAGTCCAAGTCTTTTTGACCAAGAGAGATGACTGGTGGTGATTTAACCCGAGGGTCACCACACCTCAGGTTAAGAAGGTGGGGCCTTCATGAATAATCTCAGCCAGTACAGGAACTGAACCCACACTGTTGTCACTCCATATCATGAACCAGCCATCCAGCCAACTGCTACTCTCAAGACCTGTACCAGAAAGCATGCTTCTGACATGCAGAACCAGGAGGCACATAGAAGAGAACATTTGCTAAAAATGATCAAATGGCCATACATGATTAAAAAGCTTTTTTGCTTCTGGTATAGACTTTATCATTGTGATCTCAAATACAGCTTGATGAGTGACAATCACTTAAAATACATGATTTCAAGTACAATGCTGAAGACCTTGAATGAAAAAAAATGCTAACAAAGTGCTGACTATAAAAGAACTTTGTGAGCTCTATGTAACACTCCCTCTTTACAATAGAACTGCTGTCAAAGTCACTCTGTATATCATCATTCTAGTCTTTGGAAAGGCTTCCATTTTTAAACTGCACTGATGATGAATTTGACCATTTTATAAACTTATTCAGTGCACACCCCAGAACAAATTCAATGTACATGTCTACAACACCTTTTGCATCCTTAGGACGTTTCTAAGTACACTAGGATGCAAAATAGGAGTAGGATGTATTAGCTATTGAAGAAACGTGGTTGCAGGGTGACCAAGACTGGGTGATCGATATTCCCGGGTATTCAATGGAATACCTGGGAGGATATTCCAAAGGGGAAAGAAGGTGTGGTATCGCTATTAATCAAGGAAGGTTTCAGAGAAGTGCTGGCATGTGACATAATAGCAGTGAATAGTGACTTGGACTCATTAAATTTCGGCATGGTACTGTACCACACGGTACAGCCAATGTGATTCCCTTGTTCAAAAAGGGAGAAAGGCAGAAGACAGGGAACTATAGGTCAGCAAGTTTAACATCTATTATTGGTAAGATGCTGGAGTCAATAATCAAAGAGGAAATAGTTAATCATTTAGGAAAGCTGTATATAATCAAACATTAAAAAAACCCAGAAAGTAAATCACATTTGACAAATTTGTTCGAATATTTTGAGGATGTAATAGGGAGTGTAGATAGGGAGGAACCTGCCGATGTAGTGCATTTAGATTTTCAAAAGACTTTTGACAAGATACCTCAAAAGACTAGTGCATAAAGTAAAAGCCCATGGAACTGGAAGAAGTGTGTTAGCATGGATTGAAAACTGACTGTTACATAGAAAACAGAGTTGGAATAAGTTGGTCATTTCCAGAGTTGAGAAATGTACCTAGTGGAGTACTGCAGGGATCAGTTCTTGTCCTGCAATTGTTTGCTATTTATATTAATGATCCACAGGAAGGAATAGAATGTAAGGTTTCCAAATTTGCTGATGATACGAAGATAGATGGAAGGGCAGGTTGTAATGAGGATATTGTGATTCTGCAAAGGCATACAGATAGATTAGGTGACTGGGCGAAAACCTGACAAATGGAGTTTAATATGGGGAAGTGAGGTCATGCACATTGGTAGGAGGAATCAAAAGGCAGATTATCTAAATGGAGAGAGACTGCGAGTGAGTGAAATAGAAAGGGATTTAGGTGAACCAGTACATGAATCACAAAAAGCTAGCAAGCATGTCCAACAAGTAGTTAAGAAGGTAAATGGCATTCTGGCAAAAGGGTTGGAGTTTAAAAATAAGGAGGTTTTGTTGCAATTGTACTGGGTACAGTTTTGGTTCCCTTATCTTAGAAAGGATATGGTAACATTGGAGGCAGTCCAAAGGAGATTCACCATGCCAATTCCTAGAAGGGGTTGTCCTACCCAGAGAGACGAACATGTCGGGTCTGTATCCCTTGGAGTTTAGAAGAGTGATGGGTGGCCTTATTCATACATATGGCTTGATAGGACTTGTCAGGGTAAATGGTGAGATGTTTTCACTAATGGGATAGTCTCAAACAAGGAGGCATAGCTACAAGATAAATGGTCAGTCATTGAAAACTGAGGTGCACAGAAATTTCTTGTAGAGGATGGCGAATCTCTGGAATTCTCTGTCCCAAAGAGTAGCGGATTATTAGCAGTGCTTAAAATAGAGGTGGATAAATATTTGATAGATGAAGGAATAGGGGGCTATGGAGAAATAGCACAGCAAGGAATTGAGGCCTGCATAGATCAGCAATGATCGTACTGAGTGGTGGGGCAGGCTTGAAGGCTTATACCTGTTTCTATCTCTCATGTTGCCTCCTGCCATATCCCAGGAATCCCTTAGCGCTCCAGATCCTAAATCATCCCATTGTTACCAACTATAAAGGCTATTGCCCTGACAGTATTCTGGCAATAGTACTGAAGACTTGTGCTCCATAAATTGCTGTGCCCTTAGCCAAGCTGTTCTAGTGCAGCTGACATCTATCCAGCAACGGAGAAAATTATCCAGGCATGTCCTGTATACATGAAACAAGACAAATCCAACCTAGCTAATTACCACTCCAGTCTACTTAAGATCCTTTGTAACGTGATGGAAAAGGTCAACAGTGCTATCAAATGGCACTTACTAACCAACAACCTGCTCACACATGCTCAGTTTGGGTTCCACCAGGGTCACTCAGGTCCTGACCTTATTACAGCCTTGGTTCAAACACGGGCAAAGAGCTGAACGTCAGAGGTGAGGTGAGGATGATTGACCTTTACATCAAGATAGCACTTGACAAAAGTATGACAATAATGAGCCCTAGCAAAACTGGAGTCAATGGGAATAAGGGGGAAAATCCTCTGCTGGTTGGAGCCATACTTGGCACAAAGGAAAATGATTGTGGCAATTGGAGATCAATTCCCTCAGCTCCACGGCGGTGTCGTAGTCTCAACCATCTTCAGCTACTTCATCAATGACCTCATTTTCACCACAAAGTCAGGAGTGGGGGCGGCTCACTGATGACTGCACCATGTTCAGTACTCCTCAGATACTGATGCAGTCTATGGCTAAATGCAGCAAGTCCTGGACAATATCCAGGCTTCGGCTGACAAGTGGCAAGTAACATTCACATCACACAACTGCTAAGCAATGATCATCTCCAACAAGAGAGAATCTAACCAATAGCAGTACCATTGCTGAATCCCCCCACTATCAACATCCTGGGGGTTACCACTGACCAGAAACTGAACTGGATTGGCTATATAAAACTGGCTACCAGAACAGCTCAAAAGCTAGGAATCCTGCATCAAGTAACTCACTTCCTGACTCCCCAAAGCTTGTCCATCACCTACAAGACACAAGTCAGGAGAGTAATAGAATGCTCTCCTCTTGCCTTGAGTGCAGCTCTAACAACACTCAAGAGGCTTGACGCCATCCAGGACAAAGCAGCTCATGTGATTGCTACTCTTTCCACAAACATTTAATCCCACCACCACCGATGAACAGTGGCAGCCTGTATACCATCTACAAGATGCACTACAAGAACTCACCAAAGATTTTAAAGCAGCACCTTTCAAACCCACAACCATTTAGAAGGACAAGGGCAGCAATACCTGGGAACACCACCACCTGGAAGTTCCCCTCCAAGCCACCTGACTTGGAAATATGTTGCTGTTTCTTTCACTGTCACTGAGTCAAAATTCTGAAACTCCCTCCCTAACAGCACGGTGGGTATACCTGCCCTCAGGGACTGCAGGTTCAAGAAAGTAGCTCACCACCACCTTTGAGAGCAACTAGGAATAGACAGTAAAAATGCTGGTCTAGCCAGTAATGCCACAAACCATAAAATGAATAAAACAACATTCAAGCTGAGTTCACACAAGTCTCAGGACCATTCCCAATGTCCTGAGGCCGTTATTTTACAGCCAAACCACATGAAATGCACAGCAAACAATCTGATATTCCATTCAGCATTTATAATCCCAGATTTTCTTTTTGTATTATTGCCACATGGCAAAACCATACCCTTGCAACCAATTCACCATTCTATCTATTGATACGGTTCCAAAGGAAATAAGTAAAAGATAAAAATTAAGTACACAGATAAAGGAACATCTTTGAGGGCCAACCTTACCATAAAGCAATTCTAGGTGATTATGTTCGGTATAATATTAACAGATGTCTGGCAATGCTGCTTAATAAATTAGACATAGGTGCTAAGGCGTTATGTAACCTACAAGGCATCATAAGGCTAAATGCTTTATGGAATTTATGCACTGGAACAAGAAGTTGCAATGGAAAAGCTAGCACCAGTACAGGCACAAAGTATCAAACAGGCTTGTTCTCAGCTGTAACTTCCATGAATTTTCCCTTCTGTAATGTTGAGGGTGGAGTGAGAAGGTGCATGATTTGAGACTCTGTGACACTGGAGCCACTTGTGCATGCGCTGAGGAAAAGCAACCTGTATTTATAAAATACCTTTTAGTCTTCAGAACATCCCAAAAAGTGTTTCACCACAGTACATTTGAAAAGCAGTTGTCTAGCCTGTTTACATGCTAAAGTTCCCCATGAACAGCAATTTAGTAAAGATTTCTTTTGTGGGATGTGAGCATTGCCGACAAGGTTAGCATTTGATGCCCAAATAGCCATCCAGAATTGCCCTTGAGAAGGTGGTGCTGAGCCACTTTTTTTTTTGAAACGCTGCGGTCCATTTGGACGAGGTACATCCTCAATGCTAGAAGGGAGTGACAGTGATGGAACAGTAGTAAGATTCCAAATCAGGATGATGAGAGACTTGGGTGGGGAGCTTGCAGGTGTCTGTGTTCCCATTCACCTTTCCTTCAAGGTGTTAGAAGTTGCAGGTCTGGAAGATGCTGTCTTTGGAGGTTGGCATGTTGCTGCAGTGCATCTTGTATATGGTGCACAATGCAAGTGGATAACATTCCAACGAAGTAATATATGAAAAGATAAGCAGTATAGGCAGAGAAATCATTGCTGGTCAAAGCAGACAAGACCATGTATCAATTTATAGACCAAAAGCAGCGCCTTGAGCACCGCAGCACTGATCAAGTATTTAAAGCCACAATACGCTGACTGGAGGGCAACAGTGTTACAACTGAACCAAGTTGGAAGATGTTGAAAATTTAGAGTTTTTAAACTTACACCAAACTGGTAACAACAACCAATTCTTTCCAATAAACTTATTGAAATACAAATTTCTAATATCCTTGCAAAAAATTATCATGCGCTTAACAAATTTCAGTTTGTGCACTGTGGGCTCTATCACACATCCTGATACAACTAGTTCATTCGCACTAAAGCACAATGTGAGTTACCTGAATGTCATGATATGTCCATTGGCACAGAAGCATGCAAGGCAGATGCTCCCATTCATTCCCACAATATCAGCACGAAGAACAAATGATGTTTCAGTTATGTTGTGTTTATAAATACAGTTTTGGGATGGCAGCGAGATAACTTTTGCCTGTTTTTCTGAACATATCACTGCGTACTGGGTTTCATTTATCTCCTGAGAGGATGAGGGAGAGACAGATACAGGCCTCAGTTTCCTACATTTATCTTTGTCATCCTTCTCCTCTGGTACATTTGGTTCTCTCCAGGGTTCGTGTGCTGGGTTGATGAGGCTTCCTGTGGTGTCCAGAAATGCCATTCTCAAAATTGCCCCTTTTAGTCTCAGTATAGTCCCTGTAGAATATACAAAATACTGTAAGGAATAATATAGAGCTACACTAGGCAAAACAAATTCAGCAATATGCACTACACAATTAAGGTTTTCACTTACAGCAACAAGCTACTTTTTCACCACTAAATATGCAAAACATTTCAAGGAGAACAATAAAATACTGCAGTTACTGGAGATGCTCGGCACGTCAGGTAGCATCAATGGCAAAATGGAGAGAGGGTTACTGTTTCAAAAGGATGATCATTTGTCAGGCGAAATGTACCAAAATGATAACCCCAACTTCCTCACTCCAAAAGGTAACAACATAGATCAAATGTTCTGTCTTTAAAAATCTAATCCCACCACTTAGAAGTTTCATTGATGTCATTTTTAACATGAAACAGTTCACTTGGCAAAAACACTATTAGATCCATTAAACATGCCTGGTGTGACAACACAATCTGCATTGTACTTGAACCTGGCTGACTGACAAACCGTATTCAGTGGGAGAAACAAAGTTGACAAGCTGTTGACAACTATTCTCGTTTGGCTCACAATGTGCAATTATGCAACATGAAGATGAGGGAACAGTGAAGGTCCAAAGTGACTTGGGGATCCAGCTGCATAGATTAAAATGTCAGGAACCAGTACAGAAAATAATAAAAACTAATGGAATGCTAGCCTTTATACCCAGGGGACTGGAATATAAAGGGGTAGAGGTCTTGCTATAGCTATTTAAAGACCTGATTAGACCACACTGGAGGTACTGTGTTCAGATCTGGGTACCAATATTCTCTTTAAAATTTAATTATGATGTGTGGCCAGTTTTTCCATGTGTATTTCCTGTAAACAGTCAATCCAATAATTAAGTACAAGTCTTTACATTCCACACAAGCCTCTTCCTTTACTTCATCTCACTTTACATAAATGCGAGTTCTTGTTAATGTCTTTAATACAGCAGAATGTCACAAGGCACTTCACAGGAGCATTATGTCTCAATTATTTTCTCTACAATGTCTTCAAATGTGAAATATGACTGTACAAATGCTCTTACCACTGGGAGACACGATGACTGGCTGAGTAAGTCTCTGCTCTCCTCCAGGTGGCAGATTCAGTACTATGACCAGTACAGTGCCAAGTGTAGTCCCTACCCACAAACATGGTGATGTGCATGTGTCCGCCTTTCGGGTATAAGTCTCACAGAAGTGAAGAGCTGTGATTGCCTCTCGGGACTCCTTGTCAATGCTGGTAACACTGGAACTGCGAGAACGGCTGAAAGAGTTGTCTCTCACATCTGATTTTGAAACATGAGAAGTAAAATCCTTCATTCAAATAGACCAGAACACAAATCAGCGTACCTGCAGCTTAAATTATCTGGACATTATTAATGACTCAGAATTGGACATTTTATATTTCAAATAAATTTGTTCCCACTTCATTGATTTGTTGACACAAAGTTAATAGTCAGATCAATTAATCCACACATACTGGGAAAACCTTATGGTAGGAAGCACGGATCATTGGGACATCGAGTCAGTCTCCAAAGGTCTGCTAAAATTGTACTAGTAGAAATTTTACTTCTTATTCGCCCCAATATTTCGGCCTTTTATTTTCTTTTGCCTTGTTTCATTGAACTTTGAAGACAATACACATTTAATGAATTTGTATAATTTGATGACGTTGTACACGAGGGGTGGTATGATGCTAGTTTGATACATTTCTCCCCTGGCAACGTAAGTTTAAGGATTACATCAATTCCTCTTGATGTCTGGAATACTGTGGGAAATTAGGGGGTTAACGGTTACAGCTTGGGAATATTGCCGTTTCTGCTTCTAAGAGTTGATTTGAGGGGCAGGGGTTAGGGATTGTGTCGAAACAGCTCCTAAGAGTGGGCCTCAGACTATATGGTATTTTTTCCAATTGCTTGCAGATATTTTCCATCACTTGTTCCAATTATTATTTGCCCAACAGGCGCTCCATCCATGCTTTCATGGTGGGTGCTTGCTGTCATAGTCAACAAAGTCAGTAACTTTCACTGATGCAGCAAATGACCAGGCTTTTTCTCAACAGAGATCAGTTAGTTTGTGGGGCAGGAAAATGTCTATAGGGAGAAACCTTATGTACCCCCAGCCCAGGATGCTCTCACTGCTCTTGCAACTGATGCGGCAATCGGTGGCTGTGGTATATCACATCACTACCGCTCTCCCTACTTCACACTCCTCCTACACCACCAGCTCCTCCAGCTGGTGGACTAGCATGACCTTCAAGTTTATGGCTACTAGCCTCATCAACTCAGTTCGGAAAAAAGTACAATTTTACAGTTAACCGTGGAATAAATAATGGTGCAGACTGGTCTTAAGTCGAGTCATTATGGGTCTCCATAGTTAAATATGGATTAGGAAGATCTGACTGTTACATGTAGCCTTTTTGCATCTACAAAAAGATGCAGATGTGCTGTACCCAAGCATATTTCTAGTTACCCATTGTAGAAGGGAAATCACCATACCATACTTCATTTCTTAGAATTTTCAGTGCACATTAGTGTAATGCAATCTAAAAATAGGAATTAGATGAGTCAACTTGATGATGATTACTGGAGATTTTGAAGAAAGAATCCATTGGTGATAAAAAATTAATACCCTAAATGAACATGCAAGTTGATCAAAGATTAATTTAGAACCTCAATCCCATTATCAAGTTTTTCAGAAGCAGAGTCTTACGAAAGAAACGTGCAAATAGAGAAGTCATGCTCCAAATATTGTTTTTAAGTTGCTTCGTTTCTTCAGGCTGATGGTTAAGGTGTTGGTCTCTGCCTTTTGACCCAATTCCAAGCTCTATCATTGGCAGGGAGCAAAGAATGGAGGTCAGTACTGTAAATGATGAGCCACTGCCCAAACAAGTAAAATAAAATCTCATTTGGGTTATAAATATTGCAGATACTTCTTTCGTGAAGCCCTATGTGCTGGAGAAAAAAAATAACCAGCATATGGTTATACACCCACTGCATTATTACCCTGCTGCATACCCACAATCACACTGCATTGTTACCTGTAGTTATATATCTGTTAGATTGTAAATAATAGTACCATTTTTGCGTAGTATATAGTATTCTCAACAACAAACATGGCAAATCCAGGAAGTCAGCCTGATGATCTAATTCTTGCAACAAGTGATCAACTTTGTCCCATAGGTGATTTCACTTCAGACTGCAAACTGGCACAAAGCTAATTTAAGTTTTAATAGTTCACTTTAAATTTAATAGAACTTTAAATTTGAATGACTTTAAACGTTACCAGCGCTCCCATTCTCTGAAGATGAACATTCTCATCAACTTATTGAGCACAGTACAGATAAGAATCAAGAGACCACTAGATGAAAAATACATGAAGCATTTATATTGTTCAACAGGACTTGAATGACATTTTCCACTTCCTTTTATTACAATCTTTTTTAACTTGTGGATCCCCCCATTATGTGTGATTTTGTAAGCTGGGTCTTTTCATCAGCAGAAACCCTGTAACCCAATTCTTTGGATTGTAGTTTAAAAATGAACAATTAACCATCTCTTAAGAGATCAGAGTTTCAAAAACACTCAAGGTTTCCTTGCATTGTCATTGTTGCCAGAGCATTCACAAGGCCAAGATGTTACAGGCTGATGTAAATATTTAACATTAGCCCCTTGTTAATCAGGAAGATGATGACAAAAGTCAGATGGTGCTCAGAACATTGAATTTCATTTGGAAGGCAAATAGCAGCCTTTTCTCAGGTACTGCAATGCTGGTCTCTTTTGCTATGCTATGCCACGGCTGCTCAATATCTAACAATACAGTAAGGTAACCCAGGGATCTAACTTAAAAAACCTTGTTGTGATCAGAACCAGATTTTTACATGTCTCATACATACCCAGAGGTGATGTCCAATCTTTTTGGAATCACACTGATAACATTTAATTCAATGAGAAAGACATTTTGCAAATTATATTAAATAATGGCAAAGGTACCTTTTCCTGCATTGGTGGGCCCGACATAAAATAATTTCTAACTGTTCTCTTATAATTTTAACCTTTTAAGTCTGATGAAAGCCTACTGTAGAACTTGTTGAAAAATCTGACCAGCAGTTTGTTTATAAAGTCACGAGACCACTGACATCCTTGTACCTTATTAACATGTCACAGATGGCTGATGTTCCAATTGCCCATTTTATAAAGAATGGCACTTAACTAGAAAAAACAATCCAGCAGGTGGAATAATGTTATTATTCTCTGAAACAAAGGCAGTAAATGTTGTAAACCTACTGTCTTGCAATGCAGTACAGAGATACCTTTGAGAAAATTATTAGTGCATCTACTTCACCTCATGAAATTAGACATGGGAGTTTGATTGTCTCCAAGTTTCAGAATTCTTGATCCACCACTGTCACATAACAAAGTCATTTCTACAGTTATGCCACTACTTCAGTGATGGGAACTTGTATTCATTTGCTTATATTTTTATCCTGAAGTTACTTTAACACTTAAATCCCAGTGTGTAGTTAACATGAGGTTGTGAATGGTCAAAATGACCTATTGAAACGAGTGGAAACAAGTGAAAACAGAAAGCGTCCAAGTATTCAAAGGGCAGATCTGTGGAAAGAAGATAGGTTTAATATTTTCTCTCGACAGTTGTTGCCTGATCCAAGTATAATAGGCATTTTCAGTTCTCACCTTCCAGCACCTATAGCCTTTTGCTTCTTGTCCTCTTGAAACAAATATTTTGTTTGAGATATAAAAGTCTATAAAGAGCAAACTTAAGCATCTCACTGGATTCCTCAAATACATAGTAATTTAAAATGGCTGGCTGAAATCCTACTTTCAATCTGTAACCTAAGAGGTATGATGAGTTGGGAACATAACTGACATTTCATGAACTATCTGCTCCTATATCAAAGCCTATAAACTATCTAAATTTTCAATCCAAACCTTGGCAACAAAACAAACAGAATAATAAGATGAAGGTATTGGGGGTGATGCTCCCAGCCTGCTGCATTCCTCTTGCAGCGCAGCGAGCCAGAAGGCTGAAGTGGAGGCTGTTTTGTGGACTCCAGCAAGGTTTACAAAAGTTCCCCACTTGCAGGGGAGTAGCGGTCCAACCCTGCTGGAGTGAACCCCCCTGCCCCCTGAGGATTGGGCGCAGAGGTGGTGGTGGTGCCTCCTGGAAATTGGCAGGGTCAGCCTGGGCCCCCTGGCACAGCCTAAGAGGCAAAGTGCCAATGCCCAGGGGGCACCTTGGCATTGCTAAGCATCAAGCAATGCCAAGGGGATGGGGCCTAATGGAGGTGGGTCCTCTGGGAAGATTGATGCCACTCTGTAGTCAGGCTGAGTGACAGAGGGAGGCCAGTGATCAGGGCTGGGCACTGGGTTAGGGTCAGCCTGCCTATGCGGGGTGAGGGTGAGATGGGGGTAGGGAAAGAGAAGAGATCCAGGCCCTAGTTGGATATATGTTTGGTGGCCCAGCAATTAGGCTGTGTGGGGGGGGGGCTCTGCAAGCCAACGAAGTGGGGGTCATAGAGCTGGCCAGCAATGGAGCTGATTAGGCATCATCTAACAGCACCGAGATCAGCGCATTCGCAGTGGCCCTGCACTGCTGGCCTCCTGATCACTGGCCAGTCTCGCATCACTGGCTTGCGGAACCATGGTCCGATCGCTGGCCCACCAAACATCTGGCCAGCCTCAGTCTCTCCACCCTGCAGTCACGACCTCCCCCAGCAGGCTGAACCACACCCACCACCCCCCTCCCCCTGCCTCCCGCCCCAATGCCCAGCACTGATTACTGACCTCCCTGCCTCTGCACTCGCATCAATCTTGGCACTGACAGATCGGTGCATGTGCAGTGGCCTGCTCAGAGCTGTGCTGCCGGCCTCTCCAGCAGAAATAGATCCCACCCACTAAATTTGAGATGATTTACACTGAGGCTCTCTGCAGCACAGAGAGTGGGAGTTTCATTTTGAAACACCCACTGGTTTTTTGAGCGGCATTTACTTCAGCTTTTACGTAAATTCGACACTTAGTTTTTTTTTGGGGGAAAATTGCCCCAATCATCTTCCTGTTGGCTGGAAGGACCCATAATGAAATTGATTTGTGCAGTCACCACCTAGTAAGGGACACAGAATCCTGAGTGCAGGGGAGGCCATTTGGTCCATCGTGCCTGCACTGACAACAATCCCATCCATGCCCTACCCCTTTTTCCCCACGTATTCACCTTGTCAGCCCCCGACACAAAGGTGAAATTTAGCACGGCCAATTAATGTAACCTGCACTTCTTTGGTGGGAAGAAACCACAGCACCTGGAGGAAACCAACGCAGACACGAGGAGAATGTGCAAACTCCACACAGACAGCGACCTGAGTCTGGAATTGAACCTGGGTCCCTGGCCTTGTGAGGCAGCAGTGCTAACGACTGTGCCGCCTTTACGTATAGTAAAAAAATCCACATCACAAGCCTGCCCATAATCCTGCATGGATGTGGAATGAACAAGTTCAGGGTGCTTCTGAATTTGTAGTTTGGCAACATTATTCAGCACTTTAGCTTCAATATTTTGAACTCAGCTATTTCAGCCAAATGTCCTTTTGTGTTTATTCAGTTTCCTACATCCCTTGTTTCTATGCACTCTCTCTATACCTGACCCTGGAAGTTCTTCCTGTTGATTTCTATTGCCTAAATTGGGAAAGCTATAATGATACTGACGTCTAACATAAATGAGCAGAAAACAAAACCTTTTTTCCAACGCTTTACTTACTGCAATAAACTGGAAATAAAATAAAAACCTGATTCCAACAAGGTGAAGATTACTTTTCTACAGAAGGACAGATTACACAAATCTCTTCAGCTGATCAATAACTGCGTCACAGAAGACATGGCTAATCCTAGATGATAGAAATTATAACATGCAAACGTGGAGGGCATTTAGAATGGATGAGAAAAGAGTCCAATAAAAAAAGTTGAATGCGAGTACCTTGTGCATGAGTCACACTGGGAGATGAGGGTGGGCAAATGAGCACAGCAGTAAAATAAAACAATGGTAAGATATTCTCCTTGTTCATTTGTGATCAATGAGAAACGGGTCAGGTGATCATTTGGGGTATGCTAAAGACTTATCAAAGAAACGACTCAAAAGAAATGACTCATTACCTGACAATATCAGAAAGGGAGTGAGGAACAACAGGTAGCACTGACAGGATATGAACCATGTCTTCAACTAGCAATGTCTAAAAGCATCAACTCAGAGCATTCCAGGTACATATGCACCTCCACTATAAACATGTATTTATTTATGCCTTTAGTGTAGCAAAATGTCCCAAAGTACTTCACAAAATCATTATCAGAGTTCAATATCAAGAAACACGGATATTAGGGCAGATGATCCAAAAAAAAGCTTGGTCAAAGAAACAGGTGTTAAGGAGCACCTTAAGGGAGGCAAAAGAAGGTAAACAGGCAAGTGTTTTAGGGAGGGAATTCCACAGCTCAGGGTCTAGGCAGAAAGCACGGCCATCTAATGCGGAAGCAATTAAATTGGGGTGCATGAGAAGCAAGAATTTCAAGGAGCACAGATATCTGATGAATGTAAGAAATTACACAGCTAGGGAGAGCCAAGGCCATAGAGAGGTTTGAATACAAAAAAAGAAAATCTTAAAGTCAAGATGTTGTTTAACCAGGAGCCAATGTAGATCAGCAAACCTGGGATGAAGGATGATCGAGGCTTTGTGACTGGGACACGGGCAGCAGAGTTTTGTTTGAACTCAAGTTTATGGAGGGTGGACTGCGGGAAACCAGTCAAATGAGTGTTGGAAGAGTCAAGTCCAGAGGTAACAAATTCATGGGTGATAGCTTCAGCAGCAGATGAGCCAGGGTGGAGTCAGATGGTTTAAAGAGGTGGAAAGGAAAAGTTTTATTGATGATGCATGTGTAGTCGTAAGTTCATCACAGGCTCAGTCTCAGATAAAGTAAGGGAGAGGGATGAAGTCAATGGCTAAAAAAGATTGTGGCAAGGACCGAAAACTTTGGTTTCATTTTCCCATAATTTTAGTTGGAAAAACCTCTACTCAGACAGTACTAGCTGTTGGTGAAGCAGTCGGATAAGTTAGAGACCGTGAAGGAGTCAAGATGGTTGGCAGTGAAGAGGAACAGTGTCAGCTGTTGCTCAGTGGGTAGTGCACACACATCGGAATCAAAATGCTGTGGGTTCAAATTCCACTCCAAAGACCATGTAATGAGGTGATGCCTTATTAATTAGACATTAAACCATTTTGCCCTCTCAGGTGAGGATTTTCCCCCCAAGAAAACAAGGTGTTTCTCCCAGTCCCCTGACTAATACATATCCTTTAAACCATATCTCTAAAATATACAATACTTTTCACTGTATGCTAATACATGCGACAATAATAAATCAAATCAAATATATGATTTTGTCAATATTGCATTGCTGTTCGTCAGGCTTTGTTGCATGCACAAGGGCAGTTCCATCTCCTGGCATTACAACAGTGACAGTGGGCGGGACTTTTCAGCTTCGTTGGCCAAGATGGGAAATCCCTGTCCAAGGTCAATGGAGATTTCCATTGTAGGTTCCTCGCCTGTACCCATTCCATTGCAGGCGAGATAAGAACATAAGAACATAAGAAATAGGAGCAGGAGTAGGCCATCTGGCCCTTCGAGCCTGCCCCGCCATTCAATAAGATCATGGCTGATCTGTCGTGGCTCAGTTCCACTTTCCCGCCCTCTCCCCATAACCCTTAATCCCCTCTCTTATCAAAAACCCATCAACCCGCTTCTTAAAAATATTTAGCGAGGCAGCCTCCACCACTTCAACGGGCAGAGAATTCCAGAGATTCACCACCCTTTGAGTGAAGAAGTTCCTCCTCAACTCCGTTCTGAACCGCCCCCCCTTTATCTTGAGGCTGTGCCCCCTAGTCCTACTGTCTTTTTTGAGCGGGAAGAGTCTTTCCACCTCTATCCTATCCATCCCATTCATCATCTTATACGTCTCAATGAGATCTCCCCTCATTCTTCTAAACTCTAACGAGTACAAGCCTAGTTTATTCAGCCTCTCCTCATAGCTCAACCCCCTCAACTCCGGTATCAGCCTAGTAAACCTCCTCTGCACTCCCTCCAAGGCCAAAATATCCTTGCGCAGGTGCGGCGCCCAAAACTGCACACAGTACTCCAGCTGCGGCCTCACCAATGCCCTATACAGCTGCAGCAAGACCTCCCTACTTTTATATTCAATCCCCCTTGCTATGAAGGCCAGCATCCCATTCGCCTTCCTGACCACCTGCTGCACCTGCAGGCTGGGTTTTTGCGACTCATGCACAAGGACCCCGAGGTCCCTCTGCACCGTCGCCTGCTGCAGTTTTTCGCCCCGTAAGTAATAGTCCTTCCTACCAAGAGTTCCGGCCTACGTGTCCATAATATCTGCTTGAACAGGAGTGGAAAATGAGGTGATAAGAACCTATAAAGGGCAGAATACCATGGCAGGTAGGTGAACACAACAGATCAACTGGACAGTTGATTTTAACTATAGTTGGTGGTAGAAAGTGGGTGATAGTTGATCCACTATCATTAAACATTCTGTTAATGTTCCTGTCCCACTTGGGTCAAAGATGTATATAGGACAGTCTCCTTGTGAAGGCTGAGTAGAATTGTTCATGAGTTAATTTGAGGTGGTCATCAATGGATAGGATGTTGCAGCAGTTGCTGTACTTAAAGCACAACAGACATTATAATGATCAGGACCTGGCAGTAAGTTATTGGACCAGGAGCAGCGATAACACAATTCTCTGTTAGAGAAAGAAATATTCAACATCCAGAACTGTGAACATAACCTTGTTTCTGGCAATTGAATTGGTAGCAATGTGACATAACTGGCAGCCGAGTAACATAGAGCAACAAACTTCAGAGAGAAGTCCGACTTAGAGATCTTAAAAACAGGAGTGGAATTGCCACCTGCTATGCCTCAAAAAATACTTCCACAATCTGATCTCAGTATATCACTTGCAAATCAACTTGGCTAGGAAGAGTTGCAAAACATATTTGCTGTTTAATTAAATCTCCTGCTGATTAAATAGACGATACAAGTTTCTCATCTATGTTGACAAAGGGCTCAATACTAAGATCCAGTGGCAGTGCTGAGAATTAAATGGATTGTAATGATTTTCCATCCCTACTCCCATCTTCACAAACACACTCATGGGCACAAAATTACAAGATATTCTGACAAGGATTTAACATTTGGGGAATAAGCAGTGAGATAATGTGTGACAATGCTCCAACTACAATCCAGCCAGGGTTAATGTACAGAAAACTTGAAGGGTCTACTTGCAATTAAGGGTCCTGAATAAAATGAAATAGGATAGCCTAATCAGGTTCCTACTGGACACAAGTCTACAGCATAAAACAATCTGCAGTTTAAAAGTGACACTGAGGTAGTACCACCAGTACGGCTCAAATGGAAATTGTGACAGTGATGTCAAGCACTTGCAATACTGCAACTCAAGTAAGAGGTCATAAGAAATTGTGGGAGGTTCCTCAAACCATTGCAGCTGAGCACAATCCTGTTCTGAACCTGATACCTGCCATACATGCACATTTTTAACTCTGTTCATTGAATACTGATCAGCAGTGGGAATCTTGACTGATTTCCCCTCTATTCTCGCCCTATAGATTGTATATGAAATGGGAGTTCTGGCTAGTTTTCCCTTTTAGGCCACGAGCACTTATTTATTCCTAGAATTTGGACTTCAGTGGATCTTTAGTATTTGTTTATCCCTACTTGCCCTCAAGATGGTAGCTGCAGGCCCTCTTCCTGAACTGTGACAGACCATGTGGTGAAGACATTCCTACAATGCTGTTTGGTAGGGAGTTCAAGGCTTTAACTCCAGCAATAATGAAACATGTCCAAATTAGAGACTTGGAGGGACAGGGTTACAGAGGTGATGGACTTTCCCATACATTTGTTTGCCCTCGCCCTTCCGGATGATGGAAGTCTTGTGTTTGTGCGGTTTTGCCAAATGCTTGGCTACTTGCTACAATGCATTTTGCTGATATTAAGGATGAGCCAAAAGACTTGCTGCTCTATACAGTTCGTTAAACTCACTAAATCATAATGATAGTTTGCTCTCCAGCTCATTCTGAAGCAAGTTAATTCTTACAGACAGATCAGCATTTAACATTCTGCTATTACTGTGGTAAGAAATAAATAAGCTTTATTAAAACTACAAGCACTTATCTGCACTTACAGATTGGCAGATCAACATGTCTACCCATTTGTTGTTTCCAGTTGCACACAAATAAATGTAAACATACGAAGAATATTTCAACACCAAGTATCGTGCTAGCCTCCGCACTTACCTAAATCAGGTTTCAGTTCAGTCGGCAAGCTTAGTTTTCTTGACATCTTCGCTGAAAAAAACCCACAGAAAGTTAGGTTTAGGCAAAATGGTACAAACCAGTACTGAAGCGTGGAGTCATAAACTGATATATTTCCTTGTCGATTCAAGACCACTTAATACATACTGCAGGATTAACACAAGCCAAGATTCCAATGAGATTTGCCAAACACCTCCCCCTTTGAAGGGTTTACCTTAGAACACAAAGATGGTTTCCAAACACCATTTTTGAAACTCAGCATATCACTCCACCCCACTTCAATGAAATACAAGACAATATCAGCAGCAGCCAACACTTGCATTTAAATAATGCCAAGGCCCTTTAAAGGATCAATTATCAGAAAAAAATGTTGAGCCACATGAAGAAATATTACAACCGGTGAACAAAAGTTTGACCAATCAAGTAGGTCTTAAGGAACACTTCAGACGAGGAAAGAGATTTAGGGAGGAAATTCCAGGTATCAGCAGGTGAGCTTAAATAGGGTTGAAAGTCAGCAGTCATTGTGACAGAGAGGAAGTTCAGCTCTAGATCAATCTGGATGGCAAGACTGTCAATGGTCCAATTTAGCCTCACAGCTTGTGACCAGTGAGAGGGATGGAGTTAGTGAATAGGGAACAGAGCTTATCTGTCTGATTTTCTCCATACTACACTACAGAAAATGCTAGATGTCAGACAAGTAGGTTGACAAATCAACAACAGCAGTGGCGTGGTTGAGAGTGGTATTGTTAAAGTAGAGCTGGGTGGCATCACTAGATATGTAGAACAGAAGGTCACTATTTATGATGACACCAAAGGGCAGCTTCTTGGGGGATACCAGAGGTAATGGCATGGAAATGGATAAATAAGCCATTGCAGATGATTTTATGGCTACGACTGAATAGACAGAAATAGAACCAATGTGGACTATACAGGAGTCGGGGTGGACGATGCGGTTACCCAGTTAACGGCCACAGATAGGTCAAGTGGGTGAGAAGATAATTTAGCACTGTAACAGTCACAATGTCACGTGATTTTGATGAGGGCTATTTCAATACTGAGGCAAAAATAGAAATCTGATTGATGGGGTTCAAAAATGGAGTTGCAGGAAGAATTGAGATGACAACACACTTAAGCAGCTTTAAGAGGAAAAAGATGCTGGAGAGGAAGTAACAGTTTGCCAGTACAGAGGGAACAAGGACTTTTTTGGTGGTGTTAATGACAAAGAGTATGAGGCAGCACTTGAGGAGAACAATCAACAATTAATTGGGCGGGGGGGGGGGGGGGAAAGAGAGAGAGAGAGAGAGAGGAAAGGAAGTTGGATGATCAGCAGTTTGATGAGAATAGGGTTAAGGTAGGTTGCATGAACAAGGTGAGCTTGTAAAGGACATAAAGAACAATAGATAAATTATGGGAGATAAAAGATGTGTGGGGGAGGGGGCAGTGTTGGGGCAGGAGGAAAGAAAGGGGAGGAATTTGAAAAGACAGTTTATAATAGAGATGAGAAGCCACTGACTATGTTACTATTCTAAGTTAATCCTGGAAGAATAGGCAATTTTGCAGAGAACAAGACCAAATAATGTTTTATGTAGTCCAGTCAGATCTGCCAATGTATTGCCAGATCAGCTGTCCAACAGCAATTTTCAAATCTGCTATCCATAAACTTTACTTCAAAGCTACTTCTCCTTCCATTGGAATACAAAGGTAGTTCTTTCAATTGTATTTGCAACTCAACAATATCACTTCATCAGTAAAATGTAAAGCACCTTTTCAGTTTTCTTTGGAGCTCAATCTACCCTTACCATTGAAATACAAGGCAACTTCTGTCACAGTATTTGGAACTCAGTAATCTCTCCTTTCCCCTGAATACAAGACAATTGTTCCAGTCATATTTGGAATTCACCAATACCTATTTTCCTTCTATTCAAATAGAAAGCAACCTTTTATTTACAAATTTGCATCAAGCCATATCCCACATGACCTTTCTCACTCCTCCAATTGGCTGGAATTGTACATTAACACCTACATCTCAGATTTTATACTTGTATGCTAAAACTAGGATGGGCCCACTCAAGCAGTGATTGTTAGTGTCAGCTGTGACTCAGCTGGTACACTTTTGTCTGAGTTAAAAGCTTGTGGATTCAAGTTCTACTCCACAGAATGGAACACTGTTTAGGCTGGCATTTCAGTGCAGCTTTGAGGGACTGTTGTACTGCCTTTCTGACCAATAATTGAACAGAATTTTCCATTTGTCCTCTTGAAGATAAGTGCAAGTTTTCTGCTGTGTCCTAGACAATATTTATCTCATTGCTGGCAGGTGTGGCTGTGCATAAATTGGCTGGTTTGAGAGTATTTTGTGCATAAATTGTCTGTTTCATTTGTCTACAGTTCAAAGTACTACATTGGTTGCAAGCGTTTTATGGTGTCTAAGGTACATGAAAGGCATTAGGTAAATGCAATTCCTTTTTTCCTTAACTAAACAGCATTAGCTGGCTTTCTTCTGAATCTTGTCTTTTGGAGGAAATCCCCATTTGACAACACATTATATTGTTAGGTCTTTTACAGGGACTGGAACTGCAACAGATCGCGGAAGAGCTAAATTCCATCCTGCTGAATCATATTAATGGGATCCTTAGATGCCTGCACCCAGATGCAAATCAACATTTAGAATGGACATGGAAGTACTGACATATTAGTGCATTGGATAGAAAACAGAATTAACAACAGAAAACAGAACGTGATAGCGGCAAATCAGAAAAAAAGCTTTGAGAACGGCCAAAGGACAAGATAAGGACTGCCTGTTGTGACAATGGACACTTTAGGAACTTTAAAGCAGTTATTGGATAGGCACGTGGAGCACAGCAGAATGACAGAGTGGGATAACTTGATCTTGGTTTCGGACAAAGCTCGGCACAACATCAGGGCCGAAGAGTCTGTGCTGTGCTATACAGTTCTATGTTCTCTGTTATATAAGGGAAAAGATAAAGGAGATACTGCAATATAAAATTCTTTAATGCCGCTGTTTCCCTATTCAGGCGATACGGAGCAAGAGGAGGAGTTGACCCCTAGACTCCTAGATCCTCATGAATTGGTTGTTATTAAATGTGTTGCACATATGAAGGTGGACACTCCTGTGCAATTAGGGAATGCCTGTGCTGATTTCTCAGCATGAGAAATAATAGGGGTAACGTTATTAAATGCCCTCTTGGAACCACTCCCTTGCCAGATGGCCCTTTTGCCTGTATACAGTTTGATTTTATTGAATAACCTAAGACATGAATAAGACTTTAATGACCCTGCTCGCAGCACCAAATGTTGAAGTGGAAACTTTCCTGCTTCTTGAATGTGGTAGAAAGACTCAACAAAAGTTCGTTCCACCAAAATAACTTCCAAGTAGAAGTTTCCAAGAAAGAAATACGGAATAGGAGGGACCAGGCCAAATGGTCCCTCTAGTCTGCTCTGTCATTCAATAAAATCACACCAGATCTTCTAGCTCACCTCACTTTCCAACCTAATCCGCCTTTCGCTGAATTCTCATATTGCCTAATGATCTGGAAATCTGAGTCTTGAATGTAGTCAATAACTAAGCATAAACAGGCCTCTGCAATAAAGACTCAGTGCTCTGGCTGAACAGATTTTTCCCCCAGACATAATCAATGATTTCAAAAGGAAACTGGATTGGCACCATAAAGAAATAAAGTTGCAAGGTTTTAAGGAGCGAGCAGGGGAGCAGGATTGGCTAGAGCAGCTGGGATGGTATTGATGGGCCAAATGGCCTCCATCTGGGTCATAAATGGTAACAGCTCAAACCCCTCTAAGAATTTTGTATATTGCACTAAAATCATCTCTTATGCTTTTCAACTCCAGAGAATATAGGCCCATTAAATTGGGCAAGTCAACTGCAAGTAGATTTTAAACAGAGATCAATGTAATGAACACTGACATACAAGATATGAAAAATGCCTGCACACAGACAAAAAAAACAGTAAAAGGATATGGTTGTTGCTGCTGGTTATTCACTAAAAGTTCCCAATCAATATGAAACTTTTCAACAGTATAATGATGTACTGGGATGTTATTCAAGTCTTGTACACATCAGTTGCTGAGATAATGTGCTAAATATAGTTCTGGGCATCCTAACGTCACCATATGTTAAAGAAGATTCAGAGAAGAGCAGGAAGTGAGATTCAGGGACTGATTTCTCAGTATAAACTAAGAAACTGAAATTAGCATTAGCGAAAAGGTTGGGGGAGGCATTATTATGCAATTATTTAATCTATCTACAGAGAAATTGAACAAGTTGCCTTCCTTTGCTGTCACGCTGCAGATCACTCAAATTTGTGCCACATCTATAATTCAAAGACTGATTGTATTTTAACCAAACAAATCAGGAAAATCACAACAAGCAGATGGTATGAATTAATAAGCAGCAAGCAGAATGAAAAGTATTATTGCATTGGAAAAATCAACATTGAGTCTGTCCAGCAAGAGTAAAAGTTTGAGTCAAACATTTTAATAGGATCATTTAAAAGTACTTTTTCTCTCAGTCTGCCAAGATTTATAACAGAATTAAAAGATCAGAAAACATTTTCAGTTTGCAAATATTTATCAAATTACTTTCATATCTTGAGCATCTTCACAAAGATTACACTAACAGAGACACTGTCACGTAACGATGTAAAATCAGCTGCCGTGCCCTGCACCTGCCCCATAATGCAGTACACAGGCTCAGGCTGTTCAGTCCGTTGAGTCTGCCTGTAATTTAATGATGTCATGGTTGACCTGTATCTTAACCTCATTTACCCACATTGGTCCCACATCCCTTAATACACTGGCTTTACATACACTTATCAATGTCAGTTTAAAAAAAATCAATTGCATCTTGCTTCAATTGAAATATTTATCCACTATCCATCCATCCAAATATTTATCCATTATCCATCTAGATTTTCAAAAGGCTTTTGATAAGGTGCCTCATAAAAGGTTGCTACAGAAGGTTAGGGTGCATGGAGTTGGGGGTAAGGTGTTAACGTGGATAGAGGATTGGTTGTCTAATAGGAAGCAGAGATTTGGTATCAATGGGTGCCATTCTGATTGGCGGTTGGTGACTAGTGGAGTGCTGCAGGGATTGGTGCTGGGGCCTCAGCTATTTACCATTTATATAGATGATCTGGAGGAGGGGGCTGAGTGTAGAATGGCGAAATTTGCTGATGACACGAAGATGAGTGGGAAAGCAAATTGCGTGGAGGGTGTGGAAAGTCTGCAGAGGGATCTGGATAGGCTGAGCGAGTGGGCAAGGACCTGGCAGACAGAGTATAATGTTAACAAGTGTGAGGTTATCCACTTTGGCAGAAATAATAGTAGGAGGGATTACTATTTAAAGGGCGAAAAGCTGCAGCATGCTACGGTGCAGAGGGACCTGGGGGTCCTTGTGCACAAGTTGCAAAAACCCAGTCTGCAGGTGATCAAGAAGGCGAATGGAATGCTGGCCTTTATAGTGAGGGGGGATAGAATATAAAAGCAGGGAGGTCTTGCTGCAACTGTGCAGGGTACTGGTGAGGCCGCAGCTGGAGTACTGTGTGCAGTTTTGGTCGCCGCACTTGCGCAAGGATATTTTGGCCTTGGAGGGAGTGCAGAGGAGGTTCACTAGGCTGAGACTGGAGACGAGGGGGTTGGACTATGAAGAGAGACTAAATAGACTGGGTCTGTACTCGGAGTTTAGAAGGATGAGGGGGGATCTTATAGAGACGTATAAGATAATGAAGGGGATGGATAGGGTAGAGGTAGAGAGATTCTTCCAGCTTAGAAAGGATAGCAGGACTAGAGGGCACAGCCTCAAGATAAGGCGGGGGGATGGGGTGGGGGGGGAATGCAGTTTACATCGGAGTTGAGGAGGAACTTCTTCACTCAAAGGGTGGTGAATCTCTGGAATTCTCTACCCGTTGAAGTGGTGGAGGCTACCTTGCTAAATATATTTAAGTCACGGGTAGATAGGTTTTTGACAAGGGAATTAAGGGTTATGGGGAGAAAGCAGGAAAGTGGAACTGATCCACTTCAGATCAGCCATGATCTTACTGAATGGTGGAGCAGGCTCAAAGGGCTAGATGGCCTACTCCTGCTCCTATTTCTTATGTTCTTATTTCCTATAAAAGGTCTATCTCAACCACAATGGAACCACAGATGTTAGCCACCATTGATGAGCTGAATGGTCTTTATGCACTGAACATTTCTATGGTACTAGCTGTGACCAATATCCCCAGAATTTCCTAGCTTGGATCAATATAATTCCCTCGTCAAAGTGTGTAGGATTTTTGCATAATTTTGGACACCTGTCCATTCTTTTAACGCTCAAAATCAAGAATACTCACAGGAAATGTATTTATTACCCCAAGTGTAAGTCAAATTACATCTTTCCAGACATGTAGTATTTTTTGAAAATCACTTGAAAGCTAAAGGAAGATTAACTTGAAAGCCTTTAAGCTGAAACTTCAGTGACACAGAATTTGCAAATCTGTACTCTGTTTATATTTAGAAATCTAAGACACTTTCAGCTGTGGCGCTTAAAGGAAACAATTTTTCAAGAACTCATTTCAATGTCACTGGAAAGTGAAATCTGAAGACGCTTCTTTCAAAATTCTTGCACTGCTGCTGTGCATCTCACTTCTACTTCTACAATCCAATTGCAAAATTCTCAAACTCCAGAATTATCCCCTCATTGTTGCCAAACAAAGAATCTGCTCTCAGTGCTACCAGACTGCAGGATGTCACTTTGTAACTGAATACGAAATACCTCTCCAAATGTTGTAAATTCTCATTCTGCATTATACAAAACCCCAGGTCACCAAACCCCTGACAACATTCTGCAATTCCACAACTACCCACTCCATGCCCCCAAGGTGATAGCTTTTGCCAGTGACGACTCTGGCCGCAGTCAGCTTCATGGATTGAAGTCCCATTCCAGAGGTTAACACCATAATGCAATACCTTCTCAGGTAGACAAAAAAAAACTCATGACACTATCTGAAGCATAACAGGAGTTCTTGCTGAAGTCCTGGCCAATATTTAACTCTCAATGAACACCACTAGAACAGATGATTTCATCAACTCATTGCTTTGTGTGGGAGCTTGCTGAGCACAAATTAGCTGATGATGTGTTTCTTGCAATGGTACAGATATTCAAAAGTTAATTGGTTGCAAAGCACTTTAACACATCCTGAGTTCTTAAAAGGCATTGTATAAACTCAAGTTTACGTTCTCCCAAATCCCAGGAAACAAATTCCTCCCTTCTGCTAAATCCCCTAACCATCAAAGGTGTTCTAGGTTCCAGGACTCCTCAACAACAATGTCAAAACTTCAGAGTCCCCTTTTCATTCTGCTAAGTATTAGAACCACCAGCACAGTCCAGTCAAACCTTTAGAATTCCACTCCAAGGCCTCCAAATTCTAAATACTCGATCATACAAAACTAAACACTTCCCTTTCTATATCCACCAATTACACAACTAATTTGAAAATGGTGCATGCTGTCCATCAAGTTGCTGTATTTCCTGAGCTTCATCAAAAGATAAATGGATAAAATCAAATACATAATGAAAGAAACACTTATTCATGAAGTCACAAATGTAGTTTGCACAGAGCAATGGACACTTGGATTTTCAGATTCTCAAGCTGACTTGGGTGGTATTAGAGTCTATGAGTAATCCAAGGAGATAGGTACTTTCATCTGGTTTTGGTTTGGTTTGGTTCAGTCCAACATATAGAGTTTAAAATCTAGTTGCCATCCAGGGGAGATGGTGGAAATGTGACTGGACTGGTATTCCAGAGGCCCAGGCCAATGTTCTGGGGTTCAAATCCTATCACAGCAGTTGGTGGAATTTAAATTCATAATCTGGAATTGGAAAGCATGTCTCAGTAATTGTTGGCAAAATATATCAAAAACATGCAGCTCACCAATGTCCTTATCTTACATGTGATTCAGACCAATAATGATTTGGTTGATACACAATTGCGCTCTGAAATGGTGTGGAATGCCACTCAATTCAAAGGCAATTAGGGATGGGCAAAGAATAAAAAAAAATCCAAATATTTTGATTGTTTGTGTCTCCAAGGTTTCTGACTTGAGAAAGTAACCAAACCAATTATTTCAGATAATAGCAACTGCATGCGATTTGCTTTATTTTGTAGTTACCAGTTAACTTTTGAATCTGGCAGGGAATTTGGCAAAGCTAAGAAGCTGGAGTTTTCAGGAACATTTAATGCATTAAGCAGAGCTGTTCTGAGTAAAGTTCACAAAATTAGTTTGAAACTTTCACAAGCTAAGTCAGCCTTGTTTAGTTCCCACAATGGCACAAAACAGATGGTAAAAGCCCACTAAGTGCTATGAAGAACATTAAAGCTGGTCATTGATTCATGGCCACGAATACGGCTATGCACATATTATGACTGATATCCCCTTTCAGTTGTTCACCAGCCTGCTTTTCAAGAGAGGATTGTTCCACAAGTTGTAAGGTCAAGTAATGTACACTTTCAACGTGCAGCTTCAGAATTTATAAATTGGGCTCCAAAATAAACCATTATTTCAACATGTATAATGCCTATGAAAAAGTATTTCATATCTTAAAGGAATATCATCCCTATTAAAAGCTAGTAAATAGTTCACATTAATGAACACTTCAATACTCCGAGTTAAGATACATTAATTATTTATGCTGCAAAGCCCCCAGTCCGCTGAAATCAATGAGCAACAATAACTTATATTTATATAACATAACAAAATTGCTCGAGGTGCTTCATAGGAGGAGCATGATAGAACATAATAGGACACTGAGCCACATTCAGAGACATTAAATCAAATGACCAAAAGCTTAGTCAAAGTTGTAAGCTTTCAGGGGTGCAGTTATGTTGGAAGGTTGTAGGGCTGTACATGATTAAACAGAGAGAGGAGGAGGCGGCGGCGGCAGCAGAGAGGCCTGAAGGGATTTCAAAAACCAGGATGAAAATTTTGAAATTGAGGCGCTGCTTGAATAGGAGCTCATTTAAATGTGAGCACAAGGGTGATGGTGAAGATATGTGCAGCAGAATTTTAGATGACAGCAAGTTTATGGAGGGCACAACGTAGGAGAGAGCAGCTGTGATGGACTGAAATAATGATGTGGATATGCCGGCATTGGACTGGGGTAAACACAGTTAAAAGTCTGACAACACCAGGTTTAAGTCCAACCGATTTATTTGATAGTAAACGCACTAGCTTTCGAGGTTACCACCTGACGAAGGGGGGTAACCTCGAAAGCTAGTGAGTTTACTATCCAATAAATCGGTTGGACTTAAACCTGGTGTTGTCAGACTTTTTACCATGGACTGAAATAGTCAGATCTAGAGGGATACAAAGGTAAGGACAAGTCCATGAGGAGCAGATAATAGTGGGGACAAAATAGGGCAATTTTATGAATGTGGAAATTGTTTGTATTAATGACGGAATGACAGCTCATCTCAGGATCAAATGTGACATCAACATTGCGAACAGACTGGTTTAGACTTGACAAGTGGCGAATGGAGGGGAATAAGTCAGGACTCAGGAAATGAAGCTATAAGTAAGTATTCCCAATAGTTAATTGGAGGAAATTTCTGTTCATCCACTAGTGAATGTTGAACAGTCTGATAATTTAACAACTGCAAAGACGACAAGAAAGGTGATGAGGTATAACAACAGACAGTTAATGGGTGCTGGCTTTACTACTTCTTCTCCAGACTAAGATACTGTTAACCTAAAAGCAATATCTCAAGAAGGCCAGCTGTTGTTTCTTAGTCCAGACAAACATCCATGACCTCAATCTATTAAAGAGACAAGGTTACTTGACATACCATTTCCTCTGGCTAACCACGAGCAATTCCATGGGAGATTCACTATCATTACATATCTAACACATTTGAAAAGTTTGTTAAAAAAAGCTAAACATGATGATATATTGAGGTCTGGCCAGAGATGCAGAGTCCCACTATTCTCACGTGACAAATCATTTCACAATTTATACAAGAAATACTACAACTTACCACCACTGAGGAGATATCTGCCACTGATATCCTGAGTGTAAGAGTGGAGACAGAATATAATTATTCAGTCTCTACTTAGATAATTTATTTACCTGTGAGGACTAAGACTTGCATAAATACCCAGAAAATAGTGCATTTTAGTAATTTTGACTGTTTACATTCCAGTTCTATTGATTATTGACACTATAAATAATTAACGGAGTTTTCAGCATTTCTCACGGTGAGACAGGGGTATGTTTTATAATGAATGAAATATCTGTGGTCCAGTGAAAAATGCATTATTTTGGTGTTATATTACTCAGTAAAAAATTATAACGAATAGCAGGTAAAAATAATTGCATATAGAATTTTAAAAACGCTACAATTCTAAAGGGAATCCAGGAACAAGGGAACCTGCTCAAATCAGTGAAGTTGGCAGGACATGTTGAGAAAGCGATCAATGAAGCATATGGGATTTGGGGCTTTATAAATAGGAGCACAGTGTTAGATAAAAGTAAGGAAGTTGTGATGAATCATAAAACACTGGTTCTGCCTCAACTGAAATACTGTGTCCCATTCTGAGCACTACACTTTAGGAAGGAAATATTGTAAAAGTATTTGAGAGGGTGGAGAGGAAAAAAAGGTTTACAAGAGCAGCTCCAGGGATAAGGGGCATCAGCTGCATGGTAGATCGGAGAAACTGGGGCTGCTCTCAGAAGATTGAAAGATTTGGTAGATATTCAAAATCATGATGGGAGAAACTGTTGCTGTTTGTGTGGATGTTGGAAACGCAGAATATTCTGATTTAAGATGATTGGCAAAAAAAGTAATGGCAGCATGAGGAAAAACATTGCACAAGTGGTAAGGATCTGGAACGTACGAAATGTGCAGTGGAAGCAGATTCAAGCAAAGCTTTTAAAAGAGTATTGGACCATATTTTGAAGAGAAAGGAATTGCAGGGCTATGGGAGATGTGGCAGAGTGCAACATGAGTTGCTCTTAGAGAGCCGGCATAGACAAAACAGGCCAAATGGTTTCCTTCTGCACTGTAACCATTCTATGGATCCAAAATAATGAGATCAATTATACAAAGATGATTCCCTTTTAGTTTGATCAAATTTGTAAACTTAATAAATTACATACAAAATATTACACTATTTACTAAAATCTCCTGTGGCGTTGCATAGTGGAGTCAAAATGACGTATTTTTGGATGTTGACCAAGACGATTTAAACTTTGGTGTTTTAATTGACACTTAGCTGAGTTTCTGACCACTCATCATCTCTATTATTATGACAGCCTACTTCCAAGTCTATGACAGCCCGTGTTCCTGTCCCACCTTGGTCCATCTACTGTTGAAACACTAATCCTTTTGCTAACTCCCAACTCAACTATTTCAGTCCTCTGCTGGTCAGCCTCCCATCTTCTATTAACTCGAGCTCATCCAAAGTTTTGCTGTCTATATCCTGACTCATAATAAGTCTGGCTTCTGTTGACCTACATTGGTTCCCAGTCTAACAATAAGTATCACCAGTTTTGGAATTCATATCCTTGTGATCAAATCCTACATTAGTCATACCCTTCCCCGTCTATGTAACCTCTTCCAGCCATACAATTGTCTGATGGGCTCTGAAGTATCTAGATTTCCGTTGCCCATCCATTGATGGCTTAGTCTTCAACTGCCTATGCTCTAAGCTGGTATTCCCTTTCAAAACATCTTTGTATTTCTACCCCTCTCGCATTTGTGATGATCTTTAAAAGCTACCTCTTTGATCAGGCTTTCCGTTACCCAAGTGACCACCTTATGTGGCTCAGTGTCAATTAGCAGCTTTGGTCATTTTATTAGGTTGAAGTTGCTAAACAGAAAGTTGTTATTTTGCTAAAATTGGTTCCCAGCTGATGACAAAGAATTGGCTGGAGGACTGGAGAAATGCTGGAGGCGATTGGAGCAGCTTTCAGAACACAATGGATCTCTATGTGGAACGTGGTTCTGCACATGCAATGGACAGTTGAGGAGGGCGAGAGGAAATTTGGTATAGAAGCTCAGCATGGAAGGATGTAGTGGCCCTTCATAAGCAAACTAGGAGTGAGACTTCTGGTAGATTAGCTGGTATCAGAATAAAAATCAGATGACGTCACTTCAGAACAGAAAAGGTGAATTGTATACTTAATTAAGAATTAACTTTTCATATATGTAAAAACCTGATAAAATATGTACTTTGAACATTATAAATTTCTTACTAAGAATATCAAGCAAATAGAATAAAGGATGAGAGAATATGTTCCTTGACTGAGTCATTTAAATGGCCTCCATCTAGATTCTATCTTTATGTATGAACAAGTTTGAAATCAACAAGTCAAGGGGAAAATAAATGGGCTGAAGCCAAATGTTTTATATGACCAAATGAAGGAAAATAATTCAGATAGTTATATATCTAGATACATGTATAAATGCGAATGGTTTAAGTGAGATTTTATTGAACTAGAACATTACAAGGACTGGCTGATGTGCAATATGATTTTAAAATCCTCCAATCTGTGACAACATTTTCAATTTTAAACCCACATTTAGTGGAAACTGCTAATGTAAACTTGCCAAGTTTTGATTACATCCTCCCCAGCAATGCAGCCCCATTACGTGAGAGCAAATGTTGTACAATATGGTGTGTTTACATCAACAGTTTTTAAATATGGATTATGGACATAGCAACTTATGACAAACATAAAAAAATGGACTGTACTAACACAAGATGAGAACTGAATTATATCTATTTGTGCGTCCTGGTTCAATTATCTCCCATCCTCTAACCCACCTGAGCTCACGACTGCACTTGGTCTGACTCCCTGAATGCAATGCCAAGAGAGATCAACCAGCATAGATTTATATTACAGTTTGAACACTAAGTGCCACATATTCTGTTACAGCTTTCCAATAGACATATGGCTACTCACTGGGAAGCAGGAAGTGCTCTTCTGTTACCGGTATTTAACAATTTGGTCGCAATGATAATTTTCATTTCTTGCAATAATCAGTGCCGTGAACCATATGGGCTGCACGGTGGCACAGTAGTTGGCACTGCTGCCTCACAGCACCTGGGACCCGGGTTTGATTCCCAGCTTGGGTCACTGTCTGTGCAGAATCTGCACGTTCTCCCCGTATCAGCATGGGTTTCCTCCGGGTGCTCCGGTTTCCTCCCAGTCTGACAGACGTGCTGGTTAGGTGCACTGGCCATGCTAAATTCTCCCTCAGTGTATCCAAACAGTGCGGTGACTAGGGGATTTTCACGGTAACTTCATTGCATTGTTAATGTAAGCCTACTTGTGACTTTAATAAATAAAATTAAAAAAACAGTTTCTACCAGAGAGATCCTCTCAGTGGAAGTCAATCACCTCGTCTGAAAAAGGGCAAACCACCAAATAAGAAGCAAAAATATCATCTACCACTTGACTGATTTAAAACTGAACTAAAATAGACACATTTAAAGATGTTATACCATTTGAATCGTTAGGAAAACATTCAATTATATGCTAATAAATTGGTTTCACAACTGTTGTATAGGATTGCGTTCTATAAGGTACCTGTAAAGTCATCTGCCTATACATATCCTATAAAAAAAACTAACATCTTCATTAATATAATTATTTTGATTTAAAAAGCAAGATCTGGGAGATAAAGCAATTAAAATAGTTCATTTGTAGTTCAGTCTGAGATTACAGCGATCCCTACTGAATAAAAAGTGATCAATCACAATCATGCACTGCGTTCCCAGATCAGAAACAGCCCAAAGCACA
Source organism: Carcharhinus amblyrhynchos (assembly GCF_965287045.1). Classification (NCBI taxonomy): domain Eukaryota; kingdom Metazoa; phylum Chordata; class Chondrichthyes; order Carcharhiniformes; family Carcharhinidae; genus Carcharhinus; species Carcharhinus amblyrhynchos. The sequence goes on from NC_137335.1 coordinate 16,369,010, forward strand.
GTGTTGATTAGAAAAGCCACCAAGCAAGGTGCTTTGATTATCTGTTTGCATTTTGGTTAGTGCTTCAGAAAGAAAGGCATTAGCAAAATATGGAATTGACACATCATACCTATATCAGATACTACGGTCTTGGAAAACTTTCTGCTTTTGTTTTTCACTGGAAAAGCATAATGTTTTATATGTAAATCAAAAGAAAAATACTGAAACAGAAGAAAAATCTGAGAACTGAAATGATATTGTACCATAATAATACTGTACCCCTTTCTATAAAGTTAGGCATTTTTTGTTCATCTTCAGAATTGCATGAAGAGGTAGAACCTACACGGGAATACATTGACAATATATTAAATAAAAAAAAAGCACAAGCATTTAATCTTCCTCCAACTTAATCTAGGTTTAAATATGCAAATGTGCTTTATTTCATTCAGCCCCATGTTAAGACACTCTAATGAGATGCCCATGTTTCTGCAAACAAGGACACACTTCAGCAATTCAGAAACAACCATCTCCCCACCCCTGCACCGTTCTGTTTCTCTCCCCACATCAAAGGCAATCTGACTGTACCATGCACATTTTTAGAACTTACTTTAAGCATTAGCATAAGCCACTTCCAATCCAGTCACCTGACATTCAGGTAAATTACCCCTCAAATAATCATGCATTTTTATTGCAAAAAAAACCCAAGCATTTCTCTGAAGGGTGAGTCTATTCAGAACATTTGGTCTTTTATCAGCTTCTTCCATTTTAGTTGGGGTTGCTACAATGCCAGTTGATTACCCTTCTCCACTTCCTTCCATCAGTCACCCATTCTTCTTCCAGTCTGTTGTGTTTAAGTCTCCTGCCACTGTATTCTTCCATCTGCTCTCAGGTTTTCCTCCTTTCTGTTTGTCTCATCTCCATCACGGATCTCACAACATGTCTTCCCTCTCTCTGCAGTGTACGACTATACCATTTCAATCTCCTCTTGGCTACTTTCTTTGTTACTTCCATAATCTTTACTAATCCATTGATGTGCTGGTTCCTGATCTCTGCTTTTTCGTTAGAACATTTAATTACATGCTAATCTCATTAAAATGTAACAAAAGAAGCTGTGTTATGCCTTTAAGATTAGATCAAGATGTGGGGGACACAAACACTCCTCTCCTGAATGAACTGACTCCTTGTTCATTACAGTCCAGTGGGACCCACCTACTAGCTCATCCATTTGCTCATCATTCATCTAGGAGACTCAACAGTGAGATCCACCAACAGCAAGTGCCCTTTGATTATGAGGGATGTCAGCCACCAGCTTGATTCTTCCTTGGAATATCTTCACACAAATATCCCCATCAGAGGATGATGACTAACAGAGGGCCATGAGGTTCATTAACTCAACACTGTGAGAATCAAACCTGCAACCCTTGTGATCTAAGTGGTGAGCTGTCTTAATCAGCTGAGAAACAAGAGAGATGCTCTGTAAATCTAATTATTCTTTGAAGGAATACCATTCACATTAATTTGCTGACTAAAGCCAATATTTTTTTCTAAATAGAAAGCCTCCCTCTGCTACCACTTGCATCAGAAGCAATGGGTGAACATCCTCAAAGTACCCAATACACTGACTATGTTGAGTATATATTCAATATACTCAGAGTAGCAGGTGCCTGGAACTCATTGTTGGGGGAGGTAGTGGAAGTGGATACTGTAGTGACTTTTAAGGGGTGTCTTGACAAGTACATGAATAGGGTGGGAATAGAGTGATATGGTCCCCGGAGGGGTAGGGGGGTTTTAGTTAAGTTGGGCAGCATGATTGGTGCAGGTTTGGAAGGCCGAAGGGCCTGTTCTTGTGCTGTAATTTTCTTTGTTCTAAGATAATTCTAACCCCAACATCTCGGTTGCAGATTCTTGCACCAACAATGATTCTCACCAGCCAACTGGGCTTGGGTCGCATCAGTGTTGTGTTTACGTTCATTGGTTGTGCAAGTTCAAATTTACACTGTCTCTTGGCAGTTTGAGAATATGAATTTTAAAATGCGGCAATAAAAGTGGTATCAATAAAAGTGACCATGAACTGTCAGACTACTGTTAAAAACCCAATGTGTTCACTCATGTTTTTAGGGAAGAAAGCCTGTTGTCCTGGTCTGGTTTATATGCAAGTCAGTCAGTGCCAGAAAAGGATTGGTTAATACGTCTTTTCCATTTTCAGAAATGCAAAACTGCTCTGCTGGCCTTGCCATTTCTTATCTTTATTATTTATTTAACAGCAATAGCTCCAGTAAGAGTCAACGCATCATGAACCAGTACACTTAACAGAAATGACAATGTCAGGGACACCAACCTCTATTGAATCTTAATAGATTTGAGCGTACAAGTATAACACAGCAACACACATCATTTGTGATCAGAGATGCACTATTGTCTCTGCAGTTACACACAAACACATCTTAATTCAGCACTAATCGTAAACTGTATGCAATGCAACATATTCCAATATAGCTGTAACATTGTACATACATGTATTACACATGAGACGTTATGCCAAGATTCCATGGCATTATTTCTCCCATTTCCTGGTTACCACCCCTAAAAAAAGATTCAGCTGCTTATCTTCTCACGCGCAACCCTGGTGCGCTCAAACTAGCTGTCTATATAACAGTGACTTCAGATCATAAGCATCTTTGATTCGCTGCAAATATCTTGGAACATCCTGAAGGTATGAATTGCGCTGTACAAATCTAAAATCTTTTATTACCTGTATTTCGCTAGTGTTAAGCTGTAATACATGAAGACAATGAAAAGCATAACAGATTAATATGCAAGAGGGGATTAGAATGTGGATCTCAGTTACGTTACAAGATAAAACAAAAATGCAGATGATCAGGAAAAGAACAACAAAAAGACTAGCAAGTGGAACGTAACAATAAAAAGATGATTCACACTTAGGAATCTCCTACTGGACTATTCAGTATATCAGAAAATATGCTATTTTAAAATTAATAAGTGCCTTGTCCAAATAACTTCTATTTTTGAGTCTTTCAGACAATACACTAAATTGGGCCCAAACACTCTCTTCATGAGAATGGATAAAATTCCACAACACTGAGGAAAATTTGGAAGTTCTCCTCGATGTTATGTTCCAATATGTATCCCTCAACCAACATCACTAGAACAGTTCAACTGGTCATTATTGCATCATTGTTTGTGGGATGCTGCGGTGCACTAAATGATTGCTACATTTTCTACACGGTAACATAACTATAAAGCACTTTGAGACTTCTGTAAAAGTGCAGGTCCTCTTTCCTTAAGGCATCAGGACGTGACAAATCTTTAACTACATTCACTCCCATATTTCTTGGGGGCATCAACTCCTTTGCTGATTAGGGTCCTGCAAGCACATTCCTTCTCTGGAGAAACGGGGAATGAAATTAGTATCAATTGCATTTCACTGGAACGTAAAGTGTTCCATGGATGAAAATGCTTTTGACAAGGTGTTGCCAATGAAAAAGCATAAGAGAAAATTCCTATACTAATGGGACTACTAAACACAAGCCAACAAATCAAGCATTAGGGATTTAGCACCACTGTATTGTAACAAAGAAAGGCAGTCGGCAAAAGACTAGAGGGTGAACAATAGGTAACTAGAAAAGCAGAATACTGCAGATGCCAGCAACAACTGGCACTGATATGAGAGGATTTAGAAAAATGGAACTGGGCCAAGATCTCTTCAATATACTGAAGTAAAATCCAATGCAACATGATAATTGGGACCCAAGACAAATCTAAATTCTTAAGATATTCGAATATTTCAGAATCCTGGAGGATCTTGTTCAATATTCCTTCTTCCCTTTTCAACTGGTTCACAAACATTGCTCCCTATTTCATTCTCTTTTATCAAGATAAGAATTCATCAATTCTCATCATTACCCGCTAGCTTTGGTTCATAAAGGATTCTCTCCTTAGGTACTTTATCAAAGGCTTTGGGAATCTGGGTAAACTACAAAATGTAGTCTTTTCTTTGTTGTCATTGAGCCTTTCCTATTATGTTTGTATTTTATCAACTCAAAAAATCCTTCAACTTACAAAACTTAAAAAATGTCCTTAGACAGTTATTTTGTAGAGCTATTACAGAAAAATTAAAAATACCCTAAAACAAAAATGATCTACGATTCCTGCCAAAAAGAAAGTTGGCACTCAGTGCAGGCCAGCATTGTGGCAACAGCAGTCTCGTCGATTTAAGCTTAATCCAGTTAGACTTCAGACAATCCCAAGGTTTCCCAGGACTAACTAGGCCACAATTACATTAATTACCTCTGTCCCTCTCAGCTGATGATGGGGCAGAAGTTGAATGTGGGCAACAGAAGAAAGTGAGGTTATTCCATGAGGAAGGCAACCATCATGACTGTTGGCAATTGCATCAAATTCAAAACCCACAAGGACACAGATATGCAACATGGATGGAGCACATTATTAAGAAAACAAAAATGTTTTGGAACTGGGGATCTGATCTTGCAGACAAGAACATTCTGTTGCAACAAGCCCAAAGGGTTGTTGATTAAAGTAAGGAAAAGCTGACCAAAGGAAAATAGTCATGACAACGTTAGTTTAAAACTTGACAGTGCATTAATAAGGCAACACCTGGACACCATTACTAAAGCAAAAGGCTGTGGAAATTGGAACCCTTCCAATCCCCTTCTAAAGGGACCCTATGCGATACCCTGCTCCAATTCTCCATCATCCCCAACAACAAACTAACCTACAGTGTTTTTCTTTCAAGTGCAGGAGGTACAACATTTGCCCCTCTGGTCTCTTCCCCTCCTGCAAGGTCCCAAAATACTCCTTCCATGTGTAACACATATCAACTTGTGCTTCATCCAATTTATTCTATTGTTTTCAAAGCTGACCACATGGTCTCTTCTACACTGGGAAGACCAAATGCACACAAGGTTACATTTACAGAACACCTCAGTACAGTTGGCAAACACGATCCCAAACTTCTGATCATTTTAATTCCCCAGCTTCCTGCCACTCTGATCTGGCTGTCCTTGGAGCCCTGCAGTGTTCTGACGAAGCTCAATGCAAGTTGGAGGTTTTTTCCATGTCTGGGCACTTTACAGCTTACTAGACTCACCGTGTTCAACAATTTTAGTTCATAACCTCTGACCTCTTTCAGTTTTTTCCCACTACTTTCCCCTCTTCCTTCTCTTGACATTCATTCCTCCAGGCATATCTTTGTTTCCTTACTTGCCTCATTACCACTCCCATTAGCCACGCATCATGAATCCCACTGCCATTTGTCCTCCATCCCATCACATATCTACCTTTAACTTTTTTCACCCACCCTTCCCTCATTCACCTGCTCAAAATCGATCACATTTCTAAATTTTTCCAGTTCTGATGAAATTTCACAAACCTCAAACTTACCTTTGTTTCCCTCTCCACAGGCGATGTCAGACTTGCTGAATAGTTCCAGCATTTTCTATTTTTATTACAGTTGGGTACCATTGGCAGACAGAAGACAAGAATGGGTCAGACAACCGTGGATGCAATAGCTGCACCAATATTTCTGACCAGAATGGGGATCAGTACTTAATTCCTACATTAGTGCTGTAAGTGACTGGAATTGATTTTAAGCATGTCCATGCTCCATTCACTTCATTTTGCGGGAGATACACCTTGCTTTTATTAGAAGAAGTTGCTGCAGTTTCGACTACAAATTCTGTTTGCTGAAGTTTAGGAGAGGCTCTCTTTGAATTGAGTCTGTAAATAGACTGTTTGCTTTGCTGCGACATACACAACTTTGCTGTCGTTCCAGTGCCCACCCTTAACTCATTGGCTGACATTGTACTACCAATAGAACATTTCACTCACCACCTACTTTCTTCTGACTGCTAAAAGAGATAGTCTTTTGCTAAATAAATCTGACAAAATTGATCCAGAATAAATAACTGGAATCTGAAGCATTATTTGAATTGTTTTGTTGTACAGAATTCTGTAGGAAAATAGTATGCAAACACTAACTTTTAAGAATTACAGAAAGCAGATGACAGATAAATCTTAATTAGGTTTTATTGTAATTCAGAATGAGTATTAACTGGGCGCAAAACGTTGGACAAAAACTGTCCTCCTCCTGTCACTGTTGTGCTAATTGCTTTGTCAGGATATCTTAGAGATTCAAACTTTCTCTGGTGGCTTACAGAGGGGATCGCAACAGAACCACTGTCTCAGGATTGATCCAGAATGTCTGTTGTACCATGGTCATTCAGATCGGATTATTCTTCTATTTGAGGGCAAACTACCATGAATTTATTTTAGGATGAAACGTAAAACTGGGATTCCACTGTTTACTTTCATAATACTCCTCAGCTATACACCATTAAAATGTTGGGTGACGAGATATCATTTAAAATGAGTTAGGTGTGCAGCACTAGATTCTGTCCATCAACAAACCACTTCCACGACTATCCACTGCTGTTCCTTGCATCCTTTTGTGCAAATACAAACACCACATTTTCAATTAATCTATTCCCTGAAAACAAAAATCCCATAAACTCATTGACACACTTACCTGATGTGGGAGATTTGCAGCGGTCATCTAGAGTTGTAGAACCCTCATTGATATCACAGAGACCTGACAAAGAAAGTCAACATGTTACCACAAAGAACACAATGATAAGGGGGTTAAGTTTGCATTTGTTGAACTCCATTAATGCAGAAGAACATCTCAAGTCACTTCAGAGCCAAAACAGGCAAAAATGGACAGAAATAATTGCTCAAGAAAACAAAGTTACTCTGGAAAGCATTTGGGTCACAAAGGATCACAATTTCATCACAGTGCTATGGGAATAAATGGGATGCCCGAGCAGCATAATGTCAATGTTTGTGGAACATCTCATCTTGAGATGGAGAACAGGTCAGAGAAACCAGAGGGGATTCATAAGCCTATTACAATCAATCAGAAAAGACTTCCCTTTTTTTTGCTCCACTGCAGCAAAATTTTGGAAGCCCTCAAATGAAATATTTTAGCTTTTTTTGATTCTTAAACCTGCCTAATGGACTGGGAGAACATTGCTGCATGACTGTACTTGAGGAGGAAACATTGGTGAGATCCTTACTGCACATAGAAAGTATATCAAAATCCAGTTTCTTCTATTCAAGTCCATTCTTCCTGAACATTAATACAGCCAGAGTCCATCCCTCTGCTACATTAATTCTCACGTCAATCTATTCTTATGATAAATTCTCACATTGGAATGCATTCATCTAGTATGTTATGTCTTCAATCAAAGCCAAGCTTCTTTGCTACACTAATTATGCCATCAAAGCACATCATTCTGCATAGTAATTCATCTAAAAACCCACCTCTCTCATGCAGTACTCATCCTACTGAAGACCCTCCCACCAGGACATTTAATTCCCAAAATCCTTATCTCATGATGGCAGTCCAAGATAACTTTCAATCATTCTAAAGTAGAATCTGTATTCTATTTGCCCGACGATACATTTCACCCCGGAGCCAGATCATAAATGAAAACGTACATTTCTCCAGGCATCGCACAAAGCCACATGGCAGACAAGTGCAGGGATCTTGTAACTGAACAGCTAGTATCTCCCTGCCCTTCGATGAACTTTGGTTGAACTCCCAAAAATCTCCTTGGAAATTTCAATTCAGTGAACTACATCATACTGAATATTCAGATTTAGACTCCTATTTCTGTTTCTAGTGGGACCTGCTAATCTACGGTACCGGTTACACGCCAGGGCAATACAGTGAAAGTCTATCCTCATGTGTCAACGAACATTGTAAAGCAATGTTGGAATTTACAGAACAAAAATGTATTTTCAGAACACTTCCAAAATATAGCATGATGCATGTCCATCCTATCTGACAAAACAGTGCATGTTCCTCAACTTGTATCTCATGTTTTTTGCTGCATGAATTCCTGAATCTCAACAGGCAGAACCTACCAACGATAAGTTATGATGTGGCAATGTCAGTGTTGGACTGGGATGGGCACAGTAAGAAGTCTCACATCAGGTTAAAGTGCAAGAGGTTTAGAAAAAGAAACCTCTTGCACTTTAACCTGGTGTTCAGAGACTTCTTACTGAACAATAAACTTACTTCTAGGCTTCTTGAACAATTCACAAAGCTTGTGTTCGAAGTGACCATGATTTAAAAAAAGACATACTAAATCCAGCTACTTAGAACAGACAGCCATGATCAGCGAAGAAAACAGAATGTTTAGTCAGGATCCAAAGACTGAATCAGGAGAAAAGAGCAAAGAAGCCTAGTTTCTTCAATCTTGAAAGGAGTCCAGGATGGATGCCTCAGAGGCAAACCAAACTAAAATAGATGTTATCATTAAAATACTATCTCCTCCAGTGGTCTAATGACATGCAACCCTCTGCTGCCAGCAAACACTCGGGCTGGACTGATCATTAAATTTTTGCTGATCTGTCTGTTTTATGAGGCCAACATAGGAGTTGTCATCACTTGGTTGATAATATAAGAGACAGCGAATGTTGATTCTCCTGCCAAGTGGAATATTCTCCAATGAAGCTTCAGCTTCCTATCTTAAATAAAACTGCTCAACCTATTTAACACAAGCACCCTCTTATAGAGCAGCTATTGAAACAAAGTCACTCAAGAGCAGTTCCAAGCATTATGCAACCAAAGCGTGCAGCTGTAGTAGACTATTTTTAATTGTTTATGTGCAAAGATAAAAGGGACCCATTGAGAATGATTTCAATAGCTGATGCGATGTATAGTAACTTCAAAATCCAAACATAAGACAGAAGTTTGTATCAGCGTGAGATGACTTACTTAGATATGAAGAACGTAGTCTTTTCACAGACTCAGAATATAAACTAGAAAGACCACACATGCAAGAAGTCACCGTCAGCATGCCTTAGGACGCAGTAGAAAAAAAAGCACAACACCAAAATAATAATTTGGCTGTAATAACCTGCAGAACAAAACTTAGAACACAGCAACAGATAATGCAATCTGCATAAAGACAGAAAATTAAAATCAGAAATCACTGGGGCTATTTCCACATGACTTTTTCATGACCCCAAAATAATATTCACGATATGTAGGAAAATCACATGCTAAAGTAGAGTTCAAGCCATGAAGAATGCAGGATATTAAAAGAAAAAACCTTTTGGTTCCATAAGCTGTATTAACCTTCTCATCAGTCAGCTGACATGTATTTAATGTGTGTGTTAAAAGTTACTGGAGAATTTCAAATTACTGAATTATAAAAGATGGAGATAAAATGGAATTAACAACTTGTGAAGAGGAGCTCAGTGCAGTAGGTAGGTCATCTTGCAAAATGGCTGTTTTGAAAATGCTCTGAGTGAACAGTGAGTGGGATTGCTCCCAAGGATGGTGGACATGGACTGAATGGCCTCCACTTCTGTTCTGCAGATTTCTAGGGTCTATGTTGAGAAGCAAGGCTGTTCCAAAGCTAGAAGTAGAAAATGACAATCCTGACAATTATGTTAAGTAGAAGCTGGGTCTGGGTAACATGACACGGAAGCAGCAGATACAGAGAATATGTAAAATTATGTCCCTCCTCGCAGCTGGTCAAAAGTGTCCTTCTCATAGTTTTGTGTTCTCTTGCTGGAATACCCCGATCTATTTTCAGGTATGCTTTAAGGTTAGCTAATTTTTTACACTTCAACTAGATAATCTCCTTTTGAAGGCTAAAAGCACTCCAGGATCCCCTGTCCTTCCTCTGACACTGAGGATCACCCTCCTGTCTCTTTGCAATGCTTCCCTGGCTCAAATATTTCTCTCTCTTGTTGACCCAGAGTGAACACAGTACTCGAGATCTGTCCATAATCAGGAACTGTTCAATCTTAGAACCATATAGTCTCCTTGCATTCACTGAAGGAGTGATATAATTCAGCACTTCACTCATTGTGGAGGAGCAATGAATGCAGTGATGGTAAATGTTAATCTATGAGCAGTTACACATTTTTTTCTGTTTTAGCTTTAGTTGTTTCTTTTGTATCATATAAGCACAGGGGGTCACTCCTGTGTTGCCTCTATAAAGAGCTATCCAAGTAGTCTCATCTCTGGTGCCTTTTCAAGTTAATACTACTCAGCACACATCTTTGGATTGTGGGAGGAAACTGGAAACCCATGCTGACACAGGGAAAACGTGCAAACTCCACACAGACAGTGACCCAAGCTGGAAATCAAACCCAGGTCCCTGGCGCCATGAGGCTAACCACTGTGCCACCCTGCTGTCCCAAAACTTGACTGACTGTCCTTAACATCTGCAAATTTGACTGTTTTTGCTTGTCAGAATAAGACAGCAAAAAGGTCACTTGACCCACAGATATTGCGTCATTCTCCACTTTTCCTTATTCCAGGCCTCACAAGCCTACTCTACTATTCAATAATGACTGACCTGAATGTGGTCTTAATACCCCACCACCACCTTCTCAATATCCTCGGACTCCCTTATAGATCCAAATCTTTAGGATCAAAATCTTAGAAGCTCCAGCACCAATTCCTGAGCTATCTCATTTAGCTCCTATTGCTCGACTAACAAGTTCACACAGTCTGCTTTCCTTCTGTCAATTTCTTACCCAGATCAATTTGTTCTAATTTCAGTGAGACACTTTAGTGAGAAGCCTTGTAACATTTGCATTCTGCTTGCAGAACACTTTTTATTTAATTCTATCCCAAGTAAATAATAAAAAGCAATTCATTCAATGAACTCAGGCCGATGATGATGCTCCCTTCAAAAGGGAACCTTTCCATCACATTAGTGGCGGTTGTTGCTCAGCTCTTTATGCTGCCTTACAGAACCTGGACACGAGCAAATAGCTCACTGCACTGGGCTTCTGCCTAATTAACGCTTCCACACTACAGATTCCTTCTTACATAGTGCCCAAGTTGGTTGAGCACATCAAATCTATTTTAACTCCAGAAGGTGTTACAAAAGTAGAAGGATCAGTGCTTACCTCCCGAGGCTTGTCGTGTTTTACGTGGGGACTTTGGTTGTCTCTGGTAAGGGTCGTTCGACCCATACAGTTCAATTGTGCCCAGGTTTAGCAGCACAGTTTTCTGAATGTAATCTACCATTGCAATGCCATTGCAGTTTCCAAACACCAAACTAAAGAGAAAAATGCATTATATTAAAGAACATCTTCAGTCCAACAATAAATCCCAAACACTCAAACCTACATCTTTTCTTGAAAATCCAGTGCTTTAAGCGAATGCATGCCTATAAACCAGAAGTTGACTAGAAAGGACAATGGAATTAATTCTAATAACTCACATCAACAGCATATCCCTTGTTCTAACATTACCATTAAGCTAGTGGACCAAATCTACTTCAATAGGAGTGCAGAAGAGCATGCCAGGAGCACCATTAGGCACTCTTAAAAATGAGGTGTCAAACTGGAGAAGTTATGATAGAAGTGATCCCACAACCAGTGGATCACATTAAAACTCTGCACTCCTGCCATGTCCCGTTCTGAATGATGGGGGACAATCAAATAACAGATGGAAGGCAATCAAACAACAAATGGAAGGAGCTGACCAATGAATATCCCCATCCTCAACCTAGAATAACGGAAGCCAGTAGGAATATGGGCAAATCCTATCCATCTCACCAATTGGTGTTTTTTCTGACATACTTTTAGGTGGTTTGGTTGTCAATCCAAAAAATCAGTAGTGTTATTTGGGGAGATTTTTGTGTGTGTCTTTATCCAGATACACTGGATTTCTGGAGTACAGCAAGTGGGTCAGAATGCTCACCTCAAAGGCGAGCTAAGGCATAGATCCAGGATAAATCCCCCAATTAAATCTGCGTAATAACAGGCTGCACGTATATAACAGTTTATGCAACAAAATACGCCAAGAGGTTTTCAAAACATCAACTTATTTAATGTCTTTCATAAAAATGATTAATGAAAACTTGATTCCAAGCCACAAAATACAATTTCAGGAGTTGGCCTATTGCATGGTTAAAAAAGATAGATTTTTGAGGAGTGTCTTAAGAGTGCACAGTAAAGACACATATGACTAGAAAATTAACATAGCAATTAGGTCACAGATCATTGAATGATGGAACTGACCTGACTCAATATGATAAACAGCATACCTGTTCTTTTATGTTCTTAGAGATTTAGGGAGAGCACGGAAATCCTTAAGTATAAATTCTGCGGCTCAAACAGCAGGTTAGGTGCTGGGGATTCAGTGGCGAGTAACTCATCTGTACTCCCCAAAACCTGCCACCATCTACAAGGCACGAGTCTGGAATGTGATAGAATGCTCTCCACTTCCTAGATGAGTGTGGCTTCAACAACACAAGTTAAATACCAACCAGGACAAAACAGCCCAGCAGCCTCCATCTACCAGCTTAAACATTAATTCAGTGCACCACTGGCATACAGTGGCAGTAGTGTGCACATCTACAAGATGCACAACTTGCAACAGCTCCTAAGGCAGCGCCTTCTGCCAATCTCAACGGCAGGCAAGGACAAGGGAAAGAGATGCATGAGATCATCACCTGAAAATCTTACCCCTCCAGCCTACCCCAAGCCATTTACATGCATCTGCACTGGATGGACTATGTCAGGTGATTCACCTCTACCATCTCAAGGGAAATTAGGGATGGGCAACAAATGTTGGCCTTGCCAGTAATGCTCATATCCCAGAAATGAATAAAGAATACATGCAATGTCATGGAGGTAAAAGTAGGCGTTGCTGATGGCACGGGTATGGAGTTAGACACTAAACTCAGCGTCAATTAGGACAATCAAAGTTACCAATCATTTGGTTCAGCCTCAAACACAGAGAGCAGAGGGATGGAGTCAGTGGCTAGTAAACCAAGATTACAGCAGGGACCAAAGGCAATGGCTTCAGTCCTCTCAGTATTTAAGTGGAGGAAATTTCTGCCCATTGCTTGTCTGACATCCAGTTATACAGTAACAAATTAGCAACAGCAGAGGGGTGGTGAGGTCAAACCGGATATAGTCATTGTACATGTGGAATCTGGCATTGTTTTTGTATGCTGAAGCAGCGTGAAGGTGAGAAATAGAGGGGGGCACGGATAGATTCTTGGGGTCTCTATACCCCAACGATGCAGGAGAGAAATTAAGAGAAAGTTTTGAAGGTATAGACAGAGGGGTGAAAAAGAGTGTACACAATACCAGAATAAGGTGAGTGAAAGCTGTCACTGAGGATGAAGACAACAGGTTTCATGACAGGGTACGGTGAACACAGTCCCTGGTAGAAATTTGCCATTAGGAAACCAAGAAGAAAGTAGATGTGGAAAACGAAGTTAATTTGAGGTCTCAAGGCAGGAAATCTACTCAGGAGTGCTGTAATACATCACATTTTAACCACTAGAATTTATGATGAGAATGCTAGAACATATTTTGTGCAAGGTGATCAAGAGATTTAATGACAGCAAGGCTGATACTCACAGACCATATGAAGAATTCACCGCCAGGCTGCTTATCTGCTGTGGAGGTTCACCATTAACCCATACTAGTTGAATCACTACTTCAGCCTGATAGCCTGCCCCTTGTTTTAATGGAGTACTTTTAATTCTGGAGAAGGAAACGTATATTTGATTAATTTGCAATCTTTTAGGATTGTGTGAATTGCACATAAAGATTGATTAATACATTATAGTGCTTGGAATTGTCCACTTAGTCTACACTAAACACAAAATCTTCAAATCACAATAACTAAGAATACAATGAGGTTTAAATTTCCTCATTAATTTTTATCATTCTCATTTCAGATGACAATTCCTCACTTAGCCATAGTTCTACATTCCTAGATCATACAGGGGAACCCAAATGATAACTGCAGGGAGAGTTGGTGTTCACACCCGAGGCCAACCCTGACCAGACCCTAGTACCATTCTTATTAGCAATCAAGAGGAGTGGATTCCAGTTGGGTTTAAATGCCAAATGCAGTAGCCCTATCTTGTCTTGAATGGTGGTTGGCTCACTTATCACAAACTGGGGATACAACTTGGGCCCATTCTGGCTCAGCTACATTTTCTAATCAATTGATCCATGATAAATTTGGTTCCCAAGTACAAAATTCACAAAGGCTATTCCACTGTACAAGAGAGACGGAGCTACAGCAATTAATTAGAATTATATAGGACAAATCTTTATTTGCAGGAACCATTGTAGTAATTAGGAAGGTGTTTTTTTTAAAGTATAAAAAGTTAGCTCTTGATTAATGTGAATCTGGGATGTGATCGTGTAGTGGTTATGTTATGGGCCAGCCTTCCAATGGCCTTGCATGTTTTTTTAAGGTGAAGTTGGCCATGTTCATCATCTGGGCATTTGGCAAGGTTCCAGTAAGTGCATAGGTAACTGCCAAGACTAAGCTGTGTATGGAAGATTTTACAGCTAATAGGACATGATATTCAAAGTTCAATCGTCTGCAGTAAGTTGTTGGCTTGGGATTTCCTCTCCTGACATTTACTTTCTGCCTCTGATAAGCGCTTGCTTTTGAAGGAGGACACACTGTTTCTCATTTGGCTGCACCAAATGCAGGAATTCTAGGTGTGTTCATCCTTCATGATTCAAAGTTGGTATTAAAACTCTTAAGTGAAGGCTTCTGAGTGTCGTCATGGCACTTCCTTTCAACACCATGAGAACACACCTCAGATTCAAGCTCTCCACAAAAGAGTCACTGGACAAATAATCTAGAGACTGCACATCTCACCGTGGTAGTTTGAGAATTTAATCTCAGTTTTTAAAATCGGAAATAAAATGCTGGCAGTGAAAGTGAACATAAAGCTGTCAGATTGTAATACAGTTCAAATGTTTAACCAACACCCAACAAGGAAGGAAACCTACCGTCCTTATCTAATTGGGCCTATATGTACACAAAACCCACACCAACACAGTTGATTCTTAATTGTTCTGACGTGACCCAGCAGCTGTATCAAACTTTTACAGCAACTAGTGCTGGGCAATAAATGCTGGCCTTTCCGGCAAAAACAACAATAACGTTTATAGTCAAAGAAAGCAGACAAAGCATTTTTAGTGTGTGCAAGTTAAATGGTAGTACAATATACAGCAATGCAAACGTGGCAAAAACATTTACTGGAGATAAATTTACCTCATGCTTTCAACAATCTCAATCAGGTGGTGCTTAGATCACAGTTGTCAGCCCTATTCACAGCACCAGAGTAATGCAAAATATTCACTAATTCACCAAAACTCAGTTTTGGTCAACTCATTTGATAAATCTGTAAAGGGGCAGGAAGTCACTTAGGATATTGCTTAGCATTTAACTGAAAATCCAAACATCATTAGCATTAATTTACATATCCCTAATTTCCTTTCACACTGCTCAACTAAAAGTGAAATCTCAAAGAGGATGGCATTTGAAACCATGTGATTGTCTTGAATTCAATACCAAAATGCAATGAAAATATCACATGAACTGAAATTGTTTCACTCAGCTTGCAAAACTTAGAAATATCATGAGATATTCACTCTAATTGCTGTGTGCAATGGGAATTCACTTTTCATTGCAATAAAGCAACCAATTTATGCACATTCGTTTATGGGGCTTACAACAAGTTATGATATTCTTAATATAAGCACAAAACTAACAGAGTACTTGGGCTCTCATTTTTTGACTGCAAAGTCTGACTTGAGGGATTAACTTTCTTTACAAGTCACTCTCTCTCATGAGAATTGTATAATCCGCGATGTTATCTTTATGATTGGTTAATGATCAAGCTGATTTCAAGAAATTCTGAGGCACTTGCGCCGTAGGAAATACAGTTTCTCAAGATTCTGGTGACTGTTCCAACAAGAGCAGCAATAAACGACCCAGGAAACTTTGGTGTGGCATAAAAGTTCATATAAAACACAGGTTGGTCATAGCAGAAATTTGCATTTATCACAGGTGCATCATTACTATGGCACAGGTTTTCAGGAAATTCTGGGCCATTAAGATCCTTGCAAAGGATTATTTAAATAATACATCATGAATCAAGGTAAACTGTTCGTCATAAGACGTGGTGCGTCCCTTCTGAATTCAATTGCTTCACCACTGGGGAACAGGCCTTCAGCTGCCAAAGCACTAAAACACTGTAGTTGCTTGGCAGTACGATATGTGAACACTGCTGAAGAGAGAGACATTTGAGGTTCTTCCTTTGGACAAGTGCATGAATGCCAAATTTCAAACTATCACAACAATTACACCACAGGAGGAAAAAAAGAGTACTGACTGGTTAGCAAGTCAATTCTGATCAGCCAAGGCATTGCCACGGGGAAAGCAATAAGGAACCAAAGGGTCCCCAACCTTCTGGATAATTCAACAAAGCAAATAGCTTGAACATTCTCCTTTTGTTTGTAGAAAACTGTTGCCAGTGTATGAATGGATGTTGCTTCTAGCAAGTGTAAATGAGCCACATTACAAGCTTGACTGATTATTTTAAATTGGTCATTCGAGTAGCAATGAGCACACTCAGGATTGTTCAGGAAGTGTTGTCCAATTGCAGAATCACATCTAAGAGTAGTTATTTTGTTTTAGGTTTCACAAACACAGGCTGGTTAAGTATGGTTTGGACTTGGCCTACTTAGCACAGCCTGAAGAACATGTTTCATTTGGTCAGCCAATTGCTGGGACGTACAGCTTAAGTACTGGACATCACACTGGTACAGAAATTCATATCTGGACTTCCTCAATTGTGGGGTAGTCAGAATGTCTTTCTGGACTGATGGCAGTATTCTATTAGTGGAAAATAAGGAGCTGCGATTGTATAGTAACAGTGTGAAATGTTTGGCTTAACTTGCTCAAATTTTTTTGTTAGATACTTTGTCTTCTAGGGTAATTTGAAGTAGACTGGGACTCTTCAGTTCTATATTAACAATCTTAGGTCTATTTGTGAGTTTGCACAATATACAATGAACAACAAAAGGATTGGGGTTGCAATTGTCCTGCAAGATAGCTTTGGTGTGCTTTATTCCTTGCAAGATAACCAAATAATCATGGCTCTATTTGCAAGATTGCTAATAAATAGCACACGGAACTATATGAATCCTAATGTGTATATTGACTGGTGATGAAAGGTTTGCGATAGACAATAGTAGAGAATCCATTATTGATTGCTGAATGAGCATTTTGAGGAAAGGGAGTTTGTTAAACTGTTCTGCCTCAACTGAGTTGGAGGGTGGTATGGAGCACATTAAGTGTGCAAGGAAATCCTTCTATGCGGCTGTAGATTCAAAGATCATGAATGCATCATGTACAGCTTCAAAACATGCACAGGATAGAATGTTAGGGCTCATTCATAAAACTGTGTTTTTCATGGAAACTGATGAAAACGTTAGGGAGTGCTGGACTGAGGCAGGATTCCACAGCTACAGCTATCTGGGCATAGGTGGTGTCTTTAAATCTAAACTAGACCTCGTAAGATTGTTAAGTTCAAGATAAATGGATACAAATTTAGAAAATATTGGCATATTCAGATTGTCATGATATAAGTTGCCGGCTCATAATTAAGTCAACAATGTTGAAGTAGTACATAGACAGGCTACTGTCAACAATGTGTATAGACTTAGCTAAGGTGCAGGAATCCTTCATGTACATTCCAAACTGAGTAAGAACTGGTTGCAACTCACTCATCTATTTGGTCAATTCAGGCTGTGTAGCATCAGTCATTGTAAAATCAGGTATAATAAGACATCATATCGGTGTATATTTGGCAACCCATATATATGTGGACATACTGAGCCACGAGGATGAATCCCATCATATACGTTATGTAGTTCATTACTGTTACACAAATCCAACAAATATTTACTATTAGATTGGGCAGCACTTTCCAAATGATCCCAAATTGGATTAGCAACAAATTTAAGACAATCAGCAGATCTCTTAATATGGTTCACTTACACTTGCAATTTGTTGTGACTGTTTGAAATTTCACCTTCTTACATTTATCCTAATGAGTGCAAGACCAAAAGCTTCAATAATATGTCTGTTTTCAGTAATCTAATTCTGTCTTAACTTTTCTCATTATTGCTTTAAGATCCTTAATACCAATTTGCCTTAATTATTTGTGTCAAATATTGTTAATAACAATCTTGTGAAATGATCTGAAGGCGTTATATAATACAAGTTGATGTTGAAAGTTTAATCCTTTTAAGTCAAACTTTTCTGTTGAGAAATTGGAACCCTTTAAAACTGTCATTACGCAAGTTCATGGGTGAAATATTTTATAAAAAAAGTAAAGATGATTTTAACCTCAAAAACTCACATTTCTGCTTACACACCTTCAGCATGTCCCAAAGTGCTTTATAAGCAACTCACACTTCTAAAGTGCAGTCACTGTTAAATATGCAATTCATTGTAAAGCTCCACAAAATAAGTAGGATGAATGATTCTTTATGTCAAACAGGGCCTCTACTTAGTCCTAAAGATAGCATCTCCAAGAATGTAGTATTCCCTCAGTCACTTCACTTGATGGGTCAGCCCAGACTACATGCGCAAGTCTCTGGAGTGAGGCTTCAACCCTCAGTCTAAAACAGAGATATGAGCATTGGCAACTGAGCCTGGATGAAACACTACAAGAACAGTGAGCATGTAAAACACAGGAAAGCTGGTGTGATACAAATAAAGGGTAACAGGAGTTAGTGCTGAGACTGATACTATCACAGCAGCTTGGGTTCCTCAAACAGAAAATCTGACGCCATGTGTCAGTTGTGGCTCCATTAGACAAGCTCTCCTGAGTCAAGAGGTTCAGGTCCTACTTCAACACAACATTCTAGGCTGATATTCCAATACAGGGAGTGCTGCACTGTCAGAGGTATCCTCTTTCAAATGAAAAGTTAAACTGAGGCCCCATCTGCTTTCAGATGGGAGCAAAAGCTTCTATGTCACTAAAAGAGAAGCAGGGGAGTTATCCTCCATGCCATAAATCAAATTATAAAGACAAATCCAACAGTAACTGTGGAGAGAGAGAACCCAAAGCAGATCATCTAGTCATTTTTCTCATGAGTGTTTGTGTTCCCTGCATTACAGCAGTGACTGCATTTCAAAAGTGCCTGAGTTTTCCAAAGTCGTCATTTTGGACTCAAAACATTAACTCAGATGCTGCCAGACATGCCAAGTATTTTTCCAGCATTTTCTGCTTTTATTTCAGATTAAGAAGTCTCACAACACCAGGTTGTTTCAGGTAATAACCAGGTTATTTCAGATTGCCAGCATCCACAGCATTTTGCTCTTATTTCAAATCAGCTGTAAAGCGCTTCAGGACATCATGAAGTCATGAATACAATATGTAAAAGCAAGTCTTTTTAAACAGAAACTTACTGATCAAAGTCACCTTAATCTTGAGTAGATCAATACTCACTTAAGACAGGGCACATTATCGCGGAGACCATCTGATGAGCTGCTGCTTGTAGAGGGATGCGACTGAGAGTTTGCAGTCTGAGAGTTTGGCCCCTGGCATGATGTCACCAACGATGGTACTTGTTCAGTGTCTGGTGATTCCAGATCATTTATTTCATAATGCAATCGTATTTCGAGCATCTGAACAGGAGCGAATAATACTGTTATACTATTGCACAGTAGTCATCTACTCATTCAATGTCCAGCAACCTAAACAGTACTTTGACTTGACTGAAACAAACAAGATGATAATCAATATGCAATTCATTTTACTAAACAGTTCTAAAGTGCAGTACTGTGAAACACTGGATGATTAAGTCATTTTACTTACATGACAATGTAAAACAGCTTTTTCATGAAGAAAAATAACTAATTGTTACTTGTTAGCACTGCAATGGAGCACGATTTAAGTCAAGAGCAGCAGAATTCACGATATGAATTCTAAACTCATGTGATGTGAACAAAGATACCAGGCATATGCATTACAACACCTTGGGCTCACATCGCTTGTGGACTTTGATCCAGGAAGCTTGAATGCTTAAACCCGGGCCTCAGCTGCTGAAAGTATTATGTCAGCTTCTAATGGATAATTACCACGTTACTTATAGTCCCGCCAAACACTTCAGGGTTACTATGTATTATGTTGATGCTCTGAGGCTCATTCCAATAGGTGCCACTAATGTACCTTGGTGCAATTTTCAATGTCATTTAATTTTAATAAAGTTAAGAATGGTATTGATAAGGATAAATAAGCTGAAATCTTTTTCACTGGCAGGCAGGTGGGTAACCAGAGCAGCAGATAATGATAACAGGCACAGAGACCAGATGTGAGAAGAATTTATGTTCTGCAGCAAGTTTATGATCTGAAATACATAGTCTGAAAGGTTAATAACTTCTAAAATAGAATTGAGTGTATGCTTGAAAAAGCTAAAAAATGTTGACCTTTGAGGAAGGAACAGGGGAGTGGGTTAAATTGGTCACTCTTTAAGAGTAAGAATGGTGGACTAAACTCTATCCTGGACTAAACTCTATCCTTTTTGATACTATGAAATATCTCAAAATTTCATGGTCAAGACTACTGCCAGTTTACCAGCTGATGTGCTAAATTGTACCATAGATGGCAGAGTATAATTTGACCTATGAAGCCTGAAAAAACTTATTGGAAAACAGGGGTCAAGTGCCCTCCAGGCAGGAGTGCTGGCAATTGCCTTTTAGAAATGTGACGAGCATTCAATGCAGAGTGGACATGTCTTAAAACTCCCACACATCTTCGCAATGCAGCCTGTATTGCTGACTTGATCCCTTGCACCCAGTTATAAGATACTGTTAAGTAAAACATGCATTTATGAGGTGAACAATTGAGACTGACTGCAAAGGCAAGTATAGCATATTGTGCTTGAAAAAGTGTGTGGGAGTATGGGAGCTAGTGATTGCCAACCTATACACCAAGTATATACAAAAGAATGATTTGCAAGGTTGGCAAAATTGGGTTGTCTTCTACACTACGATCTACTTTAGATATAATCAACTATTACATCAGTAAGGATCCAATACCTACATCTTAACTGTTGGTCATACCTGGATAGTCTCTGTTGTCACTTCCTGTCTGCTGAATTTGTAAACTATTACATGTGCTGATACTCCTGCCACACACAGCATTCTGCTTTCAGGACACCATGTGATGATCTGAATGGCATATGGGTCTTCATCCACAATGTCTGTGTTTGGTTTTTCCTCTTTGTTCCGAGATTTTTCAAATACCTTGGATGTCTTCATCTTGTACAAAACTTGTAACGTTACTGACAAGTAAGGAAAATAAAAATGTGGAGAATAAGAACACGTTACAATATCTGTCCAAATTAAAAGCAATTTAATGCATATTCAATATTGAGCACTTACTCATTAAGAAAAACAATATTCTTGGTCCTAGAAACACCACAGCAGATCAGCCAGTAAATATTAAAGAACTCAACTTCTGAGGCATGGTCAAATTTTAATTTTTAAAAAATTCTGAAGTATTCCCTATGATCAGTCTCCTGTGCAGGAATAACTAGCTGTGGAATGACAGCAAGACAAATTAAACTACTTTCACTTCTGAAGAAAAATCAGATCTCAAAAACAGCCAATTTTTGTACGTCAGCATAAAATTTTGAAAGGGAAATGTTCACTGTTCAAACTAAATGGTCCTCCATATATTATGAACAAGGATGTAAAACCATGCGGGCTTTTTCGAAGAACTATTTTATCGACATATTCCACATTCCAAATAATGGTCTGGTGTCCTGTATGTGGATGGCTTTCCCCAATAACTAGAGTCTAAACCTTTCAACTGAACTTGGTTGAAGGCAAAGGAGAAGAATTGGAATGGGGAGGTCTATTACACCTTTGGCAGGTAATTCACTTTATTTCTTCTCCCTGTCTAAGTGTTAAATATTAAGAATAAATTCGCTCCAGCAATTAAACCCAAATCATTTTACAGAATTTTTATTTTGGAGTCAGAAAAAGTAGAATAAAGCCAAAGTAAGTTGCTTTCCTCAAATTATTTCAGTCAGGTCCTATTCAGAATTTTATGGCTTTCATTGATTCTGCTCACTTGCATAGTGCATTTGGTATAAGGAAAAAAACGTAGTTGGAAGTGATGGTTGGTTGTTCTGAGGTAAAAAAAATGCCCAGTCAAAGTCAGATTTTGCAGACAGACTGAGGCCCTGATGTTAAAACTTCAAAAGACACAATGAACAGTAAACAAACATAATCACAGCATTGTTAAATATATGTTTGATTTTGGTCTGATGAAAGCATATTACAGATATTAGAAATGTCAGTTACTGAGAAAAAAAATAGCAAATTAATTTCTTCGCCAAGGGCATTTTGAATAATTTGATAATCAACAAGCTATATATTGGGAATTCCCATCATGAGACTACCCATGTTTGACCTCATCTAACAGAAGATAATCTGGCTTGCCTGCAGAGAGAGGGAAAGACAAGCTCACAAAATGTAACATCATAACTTTAGTTGAATTCTATAATACTATATCAACTCCCTGCAATGATGTCCATGATGGAAATGTTTTACGATATATCAATAATTTGTCCCTTGGAGAAGAATACTTCATTTAGGTTTTTGAAGGAATTTAGCTAACTTACTGGCTGAAGCATCCCAGAACTTCAATGATCCATCTGCATGCCTAAAGGCGGCAAAGGAAAAATATGTTTTAATACTTTGTCCACTTGCATTTTCAGTGTTTGATAAGTATATTGGCACTTATACAATAAGATTAATTTTAGTAGACCTCTTTATCTTACTTTCATGAAAAAGGCTTTTTTTGAACCAACTGAGCAAGCCTTATTCACAAGGAGCAAATCTCATTTCACATTGGAAAGTTAAGAACGAGTTAAACCAAGCTGGTCATGCTATCAGATTGCTAGGTCCTTGTTCTGTTTTATTTGTGCTTAGAATGCAGATACTGTTGACAAGGTCACATTTAATGTCCATCACTAAATGCCCTGAAATTGTGATGAGCTCAGTCCTTGTGCTGATGGTGCTTCTACAATGTTGCTAGGAAAGGGATCCTTGAATATTGATCCAGCCATATAACTCCTTATAACCTGTTAGGTGCACCCAGGTCAGACATGTCAGGAGTGGAATGTGGTGGCTGCTGGAGTTAGCGTGCAGGGTTATCAATCCAAAACTTAGCTTGTCGCTAGTCCAAGTCAAGCTCTGGTTTTGTAAATTCTTGCTAATTCTATACACTAAGGACATCATACCAGGGACATCATTCCGGTCTTGCCATCATTTGAGACAAAGTTCTAGCCACGGTTAACGTGCAAAACTTTCTGAAGTCAGATGTATCATTTTCTCTGCAGGATTTTTTTTATGGAGCTGATGGCTTTTTTTAAAATAAAATCTTAACCTACCATTCGCTATGTCCAAACAACAGGGGATTCGTGGGTCAGTCCACAGCATTGCAAAAGCTGATCAAGATTATTAGCTTATTTTTGAGCCTGCTCATTGGAGCTTTTCATAGAAACCGCCACTTGCCTGCTAAAAAGGCCATAATTTCTAATTTTGTTGAGAGATATCTGTTGGCATTGGTCATTTACAAAGGAACTGAACAAAAAATATTTTTAGGAATTAGCATTTGATACAGCTTGTTCCTTCATCAGAAATTAGACAATTCTCTTTTCCCAAAGTGCATTCAATCATCTTGAACTGGTTTACACATCAGCCTTGGTTGACTGACTTATATGACATATCATCAACTTTTAGATTGAAACATTTCCACACGTTTTCTTTTAATTTGTACCTCCAGCTATGTAAATTTTTCATTACAACAACTGTAGCTCAGTTATAAGACATGAATCATAGAATCACAGAACCCTACAGTGCAGAAAGAGGCCCTTCAGCCCATCCCTACATATTATACCCACTAATCCCTCTAACCTCCACTACCCTGGACACTAAGGGGCAATTTCTTAGCATGGCCAATCAACCTAACCCGCACATCTTTGGACTGTGGGAGGAAACCAGAGTACCCGGAGGAAACCCTCGCAGACATGAGGAGAATGTGCAAACTCCACACAGACAGTGACCCAAGCCGAGAATCGAACCCAGGGCCCTGGAGCTGTGAAGCAGCAGCGCTACCCACTGTGCTACCGTGCCGCCCCCATAGGGGCAGAATTAGGCCACTCGGCCCATCGAGTCTGCTCTACTATTCAATCATGGCTGATATTTTTCTCATCCCCATTCTCCTGCCTTTTCCCTATAATTGTGATCCCCTTATTAATCAAGAACCTATCTCTGTCTTAAAGACACTCAATGACATGACATCCACAGCCATCTGCGGCAAAGAGTTCCACAGATTCACCACTATCTTGAAGAAATTCCTCCTCATCTGTTTTAAAGGATTGTCCCTCTAGCCTGAGGTTGTGCCCTCTGGTTCTAGTTTTTCCTACTAGTGGAAACATCCTCTCCACATCCACTCAATTCAGGCCTCGCAATATCCTACAAGTTTCAATAAGATCCTCCCTCCAACAAGCATAGAACCAGAGTTCTCATACCACAAGCTCTTCATTCCAGGGGTCATTCTTGTTAACCTCCTTTGGACCTTTTCCAAGGCCAGTGCATCCTTCCTTAAAAAGGGGGCCCAAAACTACTCAATATTCCAAATGGGGTCTGACTAGAACCTTATACAGCCTCAGCAGTACATCCCTGCTCTTTATTCTAGCCCTCTTGACTCAAATGCTAACATTGCATTTGTTTTCCTCACTGCTAACTGAACCCACACATTAACCTTAAGAGAATCTCGAACAATGACTCCCAAGTCCCTTTGTGTTTCTGATTTCCTAAGCATTTTTTCATTTAGAAAATAGTCTATGCCTCTATTCCTCCTTCCGAAGTGCATAACCTCACTTTTCTACATTGCATTCCATCCATCACTTCTTTGCCCAAGTCCTCTGCAGCAACCCTGCTTCCTCAATGCTGCCTGTCCCTCTACATATCTTTGTATCATGTGCAAACTTAGCATCAATGCCTTCAGTTCCTTCCTCCTCCTGTCAATTCCCTGCATCTTCTTGGAAACAAATAAAGACATCTCAAAGTCTGCTTCTCTAAAGAAACAAAACCCAATTGCTTTAACATTTTCTAGTTACTTTCCTGCTTAGGTGGAACCATCTTGTTCCCAGTTTCTTCTCATGATCAAAGTTTGCCTCCTTGGGATTACTGCAGAATTGTACACACAGGGATTCCACCCACCACAGCCTTTTAATTTCTGCATTCCAAACTGTTAACAGTCCTATACAACCCTCAATTTTTAACCCATGTCTAATTCTTAATATTTATTCATTTTCAATTTAATTCCTCAGATGCCTATCTGTTGTACGAATGAGCTACAGTCTACACATTTAGTGCCAAAGCAATCTAACCGTATCTCAATTAGTTTCACTATTTTGTCACTTAGAAACAACAGATTTCAGCTTCACTCAAAAAACCTTTCTACTTTGATAGTACACAGCTTAAATTCTCTGCATTTCCGATTTTTAAATCTGTTTTTCACCAATCCCATGTCCTAACCTGCATTTGTGTGGCTTTTATTTTAATTAGAATCATCCTTGTAATTCTGGAAAGAATAAATACTTACCAGCTAGACAATAGCATCATCTTCACTGAATTCTTCATCTTACTCTTAAAATTGATTCTGCTCTTTGTCTTGCTACTGAAGTTAGGCTGATAGATCTGTATTTGCCTGGGGCAAACTTGTTGCTTTCAGAATATACATCCCATCTTTAAGTACACATGTGAAAGTGACGACCACCTACAGCTCTAATTTCCTCCCTCATTGCTTCTGTTCTTATAGTGAACAAACATTTTGCTTCAAATCTCCTACAAACACCTCTGTTGGTTTCCACAAGAAATATATCTGTGATGGGAAGATACACAACTTCCTAGCCCTTACATGTTTCTGATACGTAGATGATTTGTTGCAGGTATCTGAATACGCAGATGAATGGAAGAACCTCTTTACACACTTCAAAGGGTCCATCCTGCGTTGAAATTCACCTTTAAACTAGTGCAGTCAAATAAACTTCCTTTTCTCAATGTGCTGGTTCTTAAGTTGAGAAATCTGTCAATGGGTTTTCTACTATTATTTACCACAAGCCTACCTTTACTGATCAATATACACAAGGATTCCTACAGTTCCATATGCTATAAGATTGGCCTCAATGGCAACCTCAAATATGGCCTGAGCCACTTGCTCTTCATGCAAGCTTGATGCTGAAACAGGGCACAAAGCCATCCTGCAGGATAATGACTACACTGATCAGATCATTGCTCATTTATATCTTGGAAATTCATGAATGGGCCCGAAGGCTGCCACTTCTAGTCCTGAAAAGCATCCAGTCTGCCTCAGATTTGGGGAAGGGTATGGTGTCTCAAAACTCTGAGCAACAATAAAGCTAGTTGTTGCATGCTGTTACTATGCAGTGAGCAACACTGAGTGGTAGGCTCCAATAAAAGGATGCTGCCGTCAAGCCAAACAGACGTTCTGCCTGTCACTCAAATGAGTAACATGGTCGATGAATTTCAGTGCCTTCGGAGATGCTAGGTATATAGGCCATATGTCCCAAGAGTTGGAAAGTCATATCACACAGCATGGTCCATTTGGATGTTCAGACATGTGCAGACCACACCCAACTAGCCCAGGCTGCAAAACTCAAGTAGCCAAGATTAGATGTGATTCCACAACTGGACAATACTTGCTAAACAATTGTACCAATTTAAGATTTTCAGTCTGGCTTGCGGTGTGGCTCATTTACATATGCTAAAAATCACATATGTTCACTCTTAAAGGCCCTACCCTTTCCAGACAGAAGGAGCATGTCTTTTCCAACTGAACAAATGCTAGTGGACTGCCATTCTCTGGTTCATTCCCCATGGCAATGCCTTGACCAGTTGGTCTGCCTGCCTTGAGTTTGAAACAAAAGCTTGGCGATTAACTGTTCTCTGCTGCATTGTAAATGGCAATGTCTCTATTTCCTCTTGGTTCATCTTGCATAGCTATCCTAATGAGTGCAAAGCAAAACTTCAACTGTATGTCTTTTTTTCAGCAATTGCGAACTCAACAAAAACTACAACAAGACTGACAGATGATATTTCAAACAGTGACTCCAACACTGCAGCACTCACTTAGTACTGCAATGAAGTTGTTACTTGGAATATGTGCTCATATCCTGAGCTGGGACTTGAACATATGACTTTCAGATGCAAGAGCTGTAAGTACTACATGATCAGCCAGTTGTTGAGCAAAAGAAAGAAAGGAGACAGGTATTAGCTAAAGAAAAGGCGGCGAGGTGAGCCAGTTAAGTTAAGCATTATAGAGCTGATAAAGAATTACAAAGGCAAAATGTAGTAATGGTAAAGTTTCAGAAGAGATAAAAATTCTTAACTTCCTCCTGTCTCCTTATTCCTTTTCCTTGCAGCCCACAATTTGTTTTCCCTTCCTATTCCTGTTTTAAATAGGAATCGTTCATTTGCTTGCTTCAGGATTCACTTCTACGAACTCTATCTACATAGAATCCCTACAGTGTAGAAGGAGACCATTCGGCTTACTGAGTCTGCACCAATCACAATCCCACCCAGATTCAATCCCCGCAACCTCACCTATTTACATTGCTAATCTCCCTGAACTATGGCCATGCTAAATTAAGCCACCAACCTGACCCGCATATCTTTGGACTGTAGGAAGAAGCTGAAGCATCCGGAAGAAACTCCACACAGACACAGGGAGAATGTGCAAACTCCACACAGACAGTGACCCAAGGCTGGAATTGAATCTGGGTCCCTGCAGCTGTGAGGCAGCAGTGCTAACCACTGTGCCACCCTTTATCTTTATTAACAGATATTTTGCAACTAAGCTCATCCTTCAGTCCTCTGAATCTTGTCTTAAAACTGGGAGAACAGAGGAAAGGTAGGTGCTTCATGCCAAAAAAAGGTCAATACCAAAACTGTAAATTCACCTTGGAAATAAGAGTTCAAAATATATATTTCATCTATAAATAACTGGGAGAGAGAAATTTGCTGAATAGGGAAACGCTACAAAGCAGTTTGAGATAGAGCGGAGTTTTAGGTAAAAATACAAATAACTAAAAAATAAGTTTGGAAAGAACAAACAGTTGCATCTCAAGTGAACAATGCAAAACAGTACTACAAATACAGACAAAGCTATAATCTTTCATTATCAATAAGGCATATAATCACCTCGTTTACCCATGGATTCATAAAGATCGCCAGACGATCTGCAATTCTTTCATGTTCCAATCTTTGTCATTGTCAAATGACATATTCCAAACTAACATGAACATTACATTAGAATATCTGATCGAATACTTTATACGCAATCAATCACTCTTTCACGATTGAAGATGATGCATTTTGAACTTCGCTGGGTTTAATTTAGCTGCTAACGCTATACAGATTCAGCAATTTTAAATTGTGTACATCAGCAAATGTAAGGAAAATTAATTTGATAAACAAAACATCATTTATTTTTCAATAGATTAAGCACCAACTACAATTTTATTGATTGCACGTTGAGTTCAAGTAACATAAATATATGCATCTGTTTCTTAAATATTAACAATGTGATCTGTACTTAAAAGACACAATTGTACTTAATGAGGCATATCTTGAATAACCAGAGACAGAATGTTCCATACTTACCCTGTAATAATTATCTCTGGATAACTTTGAGTGCCTAAACCCCAATTCCCTCCATTGATGGGCCATTCCTATAAGACATAATAAAAATAAATGTAGACACCAAAAGAGATTTCCTTTTCAATAGATGCTCTTACCATTAATCACGCTATCCAAAAATTCAGGTAAACATTTAAGGGAGTCCTAGGGTGCAAGAAAACTACACTGCAACATGAACCTCTCACCAATAACTGTGTGACCCACTGTATAAACAGTGCCTTTTCTGCCTTCAAACACAAGGTCAAATTTAAGCAATGGATTAAATAAAATCAGGAATTAATAAGGGGGTCCCAACAGCCCCCCAACCCACCTACCTACGCCCCACACAGGAGAATAGCAAAAAAATGGCCAATTCCTCCACAATTAACTTTTCCAATTATAGTTTGGCAACTTCAGGGACATTCAAATTCTCTGCTTCCCTCTCCATCTTCAAATAGCACGCAATTAAAACATTTGCAAATATGGTAGCAGGACGTGAGTCCCAAAATCTCAGTCAAGAAATGAAACTACACTGAAGACACCCAAAATATAAACATAAAAGTCTGCAGCTCAGGAGCCAATTCATCCCATTTGATAACGCACAACATTGGAGATTCGTTACAGAAATGAATGACACCAGCAGAAAAAATAAACTTAAAGTGCTGGAGGAACACTGATAGGCAATGTGTTAATGCTTCAAGGAAGCATAGCTGTTGCAGCTTTGCAGATATCAATGAAAATCTATGCATTGTTCAAACGCCACTTTTTTCTCCGAATGGAGGCCATAAATAACTGGGTGTAAACACAGGATCCTATTTTAAGTCATGCAATTTAAAAGATAATCTAATTTTAGAAACAAAACATTTGACAATGAAGAGAAGCTCTGAATACATGAAAATAGCAAGAGTATTAACAAATGTAGAGGCGTGTTTATTCATGTAAGCAACAGGATCAAAAAAGTCACACTGAGCAGAGACACATTACTCTCCCAAGGGAACTAAGTTAACGGTGTGGTACATGATATGCTAAATAGCAAGGAAATTCTATATAAACATTCGTGCGAGACATCGAATATAGAGGAAATACATAGGAGCACAAAAAAAACTGCATAGTTTTTAAATTTTGAAAGACAAATCCTACACCTTTTTGCTGTATCCTTGCCGCTTCTGCTTTGCCCCAACAGAATAAAGTGCAGGAATTAAATCAACAGGGCAGTCAGCAAAATACTCGCAACAGGTGACAGGTGATTCATGTATATCCAAGGGGTATGGGTTCTCAAATATAGGATAACTGGAAGATAAGAAAAACACCATGCATTCAGAGTCTTAAAATAAGCAGCGGCAACAGACATTTCATTAAAAAAACTATAAAGTTAGCTTCCAAAATTAGGACTTTTCATATAAATCCATTGACTTAAGTTATAAATCAGGCAAAGACTGTACACAGTGATTACGCCATAACATACAGTTATGATAAAAAGGAGCATATTGTCAAGGATTTGCCCATTGATGACAAAGTTGCCCACTGCTTTGCATTAATTATTCCTTGAACAAAACAAAAGTATTGTATCCTGTTCCATACCATTTCTGTTTGGTTTTAGTAAGAACAATAGATTCAAGCTCACTTATCAGATAGCCACCTCAAAATATCCAGCTCCCAATTAAACAATGAGTATGAACATGTTAGAATAAAAGAATAGTTATGGTGTAGAAGGCAGCCATTTGGCCCATCACATTTGTGCCGGTTCCCTGTAGGAACAATTCACCAAGTGCCACTTCCTACCTTTTCCTCAAAGGCCTGCACATCACTGGCCTTTCAGGTAATGACCAATTTCCTTTTGAATGCCATGACTGAACTTGGCTTCGCCACATTCCTCAAACAATGCAATCCTGATCTTAAACACTTGTCATGTAAAAAGGGTTATCATTGCTTCTTTCGCCAATTATCTTAAACCAGCACCCTCTGGTTATCGATCCTTCCATCAATGTGAATGATTTTGCCCCATCTATTCTGTTCAGACCCCTCAAGATTTTGAGAACCTCCATCAAATCTCTCAACCAAGAACAGCCCCAGCTTCTCCAAACTGTCTAAATGAATAATACCCTGGAACCATTCTCGTACCCTGAAATTCTGTACCGTCCCTAACATTTTCACCTAAAGCATGGTGTCCAGAATTAAATGCAGTACTGCAATTGAGGTTGAACCAATGTTTTACTTTTGGTACCTTATGCTCCTACTTATCATACCATATTTTATTAACCACACACTCAATCTGTCCTGCCACTTTCAATGATTTGTGTACACATACATCCAAATCACTCTGATCCTGCACCCTCTTCAGAATTGCACCGTTAATTTATAATGCGTCTCTGCATTCTACTGAGCAAAGTGAATTATTTCACACTTCTCTGCATTAAATTTCATCTGCCACGAACATATGTCCTTTTGAAATTCTACACTATCCTCCGCAATTCACAATGGTGCCACATTGTGTGTCATATCCACATTTTACAATTGTGCACTTTACACTAAGGTCTAAATCATTAATATACATCAGAAAGAGCAAGGATCCTAAAACACTGACCACCACGAGTAAATGTTTCTTCAGTCCAACAAAAACTATCTGCTCACTGCTCCTGTTTCCTGTCAGTCAATTTTGTATCCATGTCACTACTGTTTTTTATTCCATCAGTTCTAATTTGCTCACGCATCTGTTGCATGGCATCAAGTGCCCTATGGTACCCTATGTACACCACATCAATAGCGTTACCCTCATCAACCCTCCCTGCTACTTCATCAGAACATTCAAGCAAATTAGTTAAACATGATTTTCCCTTAACAAATCCATACCAGCTTACCTTAATTAACAAGCATTTCTGAGAGGGACTATTAATTTTGGCTCGAATTACTTCTTCCAAAAGCTTCACAACCACCGACTCTAAACTGACTGACTTGTAGTTGCTGGGCTCATCTTTTTTTGAACAAGAGCGTGACTTACAATTCTCCAGCCCTCTGCTCAAGACTCCACACAGTTTAAGGAAGACTGGAAAGTTCTGGCCAGTGCTCACTTAATTTCCACCCACTTCCCTCTGTATCCTTGAATGAATCCCCTGGTACACTATGTACAATCAAAGAACAAAGAAAATTACAGCACAGGAACAGGTCCTTCAGCCCTCCAAACCTGCACCGACCATGCTGCCCGACTGAACTAAAACCCCCTACCCTTCCAGGGGCCATATCCCTCTATTCCCATGCTATCCATGTATTTTTCCAGATGCCCCTTAAAAGTCACTACCGTATCCGCTTCCACTGCCTCCCCAGCAGAGAATTCCAGGCACTCACCACCCTCTGTGTAAAATACTTGCCTCGTACATCTCTTTTAAACCTTGCACCTCGCACCTTAAACCTTTGCCCCCTAGTAACTGACTCTTCCGCCCTGGGGAAACGCTTCTGACTGTCTACTCTGTCTAATTTTGTAGACTTCTATCAGGGTGTGCCTCAATCTCCATCGCTCCAGTGAGAACAAACCAAGTTTCTCCAACCTCTCCTCATAGCTAATGCCCTCCATACGAGGCAATATCTTGGTAAATCTTTTCTATACCCTCTCCAAAGTCTCCACATTCTTCTGGTAGTGTGGCAACCAGAAATGAACACCATATCCCAAGTGCAGCCTAACTAAGATTTTATAAAACTGCAACATGACTTGCCAACTTTTAAATTCAATGCCCCGGCCAATGAAGGCAAACATGCCGTATGCCTTCTTGACTATCTTCTCCATCTGTGTTGCAATTTTGGTGACCTGTGTACCTGTACATCCAGGTCCCATCAATACTCTTAAGGGTTCTGCCATTAACTGTATATTTCCCATCTTTATTAGGCCTTCCAAAATGCATTACCTCACATTTGTCTCAATTAAATTCCACCTGCCATCTCTCCACCCAAGTCTCCAACTGATCTATATCCTGCTGTATCCTCTGACAGTCATCATCGCTATCCACAAATCCACCAACCTTTGTGTCATCCACGAACTTAATCAAATCAGTTATATTTTCTTCCAAGTCATTTATATATATTACAAACAGCAAAATCCCAGCACTGATCCCTGAGGAACACCACTTGTCACAGCTCTCCATTCAGAAACACACCCTTCCATTGCTACTCTCTGTCTTCTATGGCCGAAAGAAATCCCGCAACACCAGCTTCTATGACCGAGCCAGTTCTGTATCCACAGAATCAGCCAAATTAATACCTTTTCTTCATCAATTTTAAATCCTTCTCTTTCACCATGACTTGGGCAGCATCTTGTTCCTTGGTAAAGGCAGATCCAAGTATTCATTATGTTAGCCATACCCCCTGCCTTCATGGTTAAATTCCCTTTTTTCCCTTAATCAGCCCCACTCCTCCTTTTACCATCCTATTGCTATTTAAATGCTTATAGAAGATTTTGGGATTCCTTTTAATAGTAGCTGGTCTCTTCTAATACTGTCCCTTTACTTCTCTCATTTGTTTTCACAACTTTTCCAAGGTCTTCTTTATTCAGCCAATTCTCAATTCTATTATCCACCTGACATCTGTCATAAGCACACTTTTTCTACTTCATCTCGATCTCCATCTCTTTTGTTGCCCAGAAAATTCTGCATCAGTTTGTCCTACCTTTTCCCTAGTGGGACTATACCTCCTCTCTACCCTTCTTTAAAGATAGCCCACTGTTCAGGTACAGTTGTGTCCACCAATCTTCTTTGTTCAAATTTATGAGTCAAATCCATCTTATACCATCAAAATGGGGATGTCGGGGAGTTTTCTAGCCGCTCATGCTGATAGGATCTTCTGGACCCGCTGACAGCGCCCCACCAACCCTCATGAGTTTCACAGCAATGAGGGGTGCATTTAATGGGAAACCCCATTGGCAACGGCAGGAGCAGACGATCCTGCTGCCAAGCCAGAGGGCAGCTTCCTCCTGCAACTTGGGTTGGTGAGTTGAGCAGTAAATCATACAAATAGAAACCCTACAGTGCAGAAAGAGGCCATTTGGCCCATCAAGTCTGCACCAACCACAATCCTACCCAGGCCCTACCCCCATATCTTTACACATTTACCCACTAATCCCTTTAACCTATGCATCTCATGACACTAAGGGGCAATTTTAGCATGGCCAATCAACCTAACCCACACATCTTTGGACTGTGAGATCCTGCTTGGGCTTTCCGCCAATTGATTTTTCTTATGCCAATTGATTGTTTCTTGACTTTTCCCATAGCCATCCTAAACCTTAAGATACAATATTCACTAACTCCAATTGTTGCCTACTGACACTTGATCCAACTCATTCAGAGAAATCAGGTTCAGCAATGCATCCTTTCTTGTTGGACTTGAAACATCCTGAATACACTCCAGGTATTCCCACCATTGCCTTTTACACCACCTCCCAATTTCTATTTGGATAACTGAGTTACTCTATAACTGTTTCATTCCTCTTTAATTTCCTGGCAAATTTGTTCCTCTTCATTTTTCCCACTAGTCAGTGGCATATTGACTACACCACCAATGTAACTGTACCTTTTTTGTTTTTTTGGCTCTAGCCAAATAGTCTCTGTCCTGGATCCTTCTGGGACATCCTCTCATAAGAATATAAGAAATAGGAACAGGAGTAGGCCATCTAGCTCTTCAAGCCTGCCCTGCCATTCAATAAGATCATGGCTGATCTGAAGTGGATCAGGTCCACTTTCCTGCTTTCTCCCCATAACCCTTAATTCCCTTGTCTGTCAAAAACCTATCTACCCGTGACTTAAATATATTTAGCGAGGTAGCCTCCACCACTTCAACGGGCAGAGAATTCCAGAGATTCACCACCCTTTGAGTGAAGAAGTTCCTCCTCAACTCCGATGTAAACTGCCCTCCCCCCCCTTATCTTGAGGCTGTGCCCTCTAGTCCTGCTGTCCTTTGAGCGGGAAGAATCTCTCTACTTCTACCCTATCCATCCGTTTCATTATCTTATACGTCTCTAAGATCCCCCCCTCATCCTTCTAAACTCCAACGAGTACAGGCCCAGTCTATTTAGTCTCTCTTCATAGTCCAACCCCCTCATCTCCGGTATCAGCCTAGTGAACCTCCTCTGCACTCCCTCCAAGGCCAATATATCCTTGCGCAAGTGCGGTGACCAAAACTGCACACAGTACTCCAGCTGCGGCCTCACCAGTACCCTGTACAGTTGCAGCAAGACCTCCCTGCTTTTATATTCTATCCCCCTCGCTATAAAGGCCAGCATTCCATTCGCCTTCTTGATCACCTGCTGCACCTGCAGACTGGATTTTTGCGACTTGTGCACAAGGATCCCCAGGTCCCTCTGCACCGTAGCATGCTGCAGCTTTTCGCCCTTTAAATAGTAATCCCTCCTACTATTATTTCTACCAAAGTGGATAACCTCACACTTGCTAACATTGTACTCCATCTGCCAGGTCCTCGCTCAGCCTATCCAGATCCCTCTGCAGACTTTCCACACCCTCCACGCAATTTGCTTTTCCACTCATCTTCGTGTCATCAGCAAATTTCATCACCCTACACTGAGCCCCCTCCTCCAGATCATCTATACAAATGGTAAATAGCTGAGGCCCCAGCACCGAGCCCTGGGCACTCCACTAGTCACCAACTGCCAATCAGAATAGCACCCATTGATACCAACTCTCTGCCTCCTATTAGACAACCAATCCTCTATCCATGCTAACACCTTACCCCCAACTCCATGCACCCTAACCTTCTGAAGCAACCTTTTGTGCGGCACCTTACCAAACGCCTTTTGAACATCGAGAAACACCACATCCACTGGTTCCCCTCTGTCTACTGCACTAGTCACATCCTCATAGAAATCCAATAAATTCGTCAAACACGACTTCCCCTTAATGAATCCGTGCGTCTGCTCTATCAAACCATTCTTTTCTAGGTGTCTCACTCTCCCTCCAGTACTGCCACCATCCTCCTTTCCTTCCTTCCCTTACTGCATGAAAACTGACAAACTCGTTATGTTAGTGGTCAAAGTGTGATATGTGTGACCATATCGAAAATTCGATATGGGAAAATTCTTCAACCAAGGATAAAGTCAGTAACTGAAGTTTTGAATGTTATATTTTTGTTCAAAGCAACCTTAGATGAGACAGTGAGTAAATGGTGTTGAGGGGTCTGTTAGATATCTAAAAAGGAATATGCTAGTTAATGGCCTTTGACTGCTAAAATGTATTCTGCATTTAACTTTT
This sequence comes from Carcharhinus amblyrhynchos, assembly GCF_965287045.1. Classification (NCBI taxonomy): domain Eukaryota; kingdom Metazoa; phylum Chordata; class Chondrichthyes; order Carcharhiniformes; family Carcharhinidae; genus Carcharhinus; species Carcharhinus amblyrhynchos. The sequence continues at coordinate 16,404,875 of NC_137335.1, forward strand.
TCTAAAAGATATCTCCTTGAAGTCCCCATTTCCTTAGGCCTTTAAGTTACCTCAGTCAGGCACCCCTTTTTGAAGAGCAATGCTATTACTAAACATCAAAACATTTCCACAAGTTAAAACAATGATCAGATTTGGCAGGGATATATACCTCCTTTGACTGAACTTTATTTAAGCTGAACTGCTATTCTTGGACTCAGTTTATTGGTCATTATTGCAAATGTCAATTTCAGTACAATTCTTACCCATTCTGTCCAAGATCTACAACTACTAAGTCCTTCTCCAGGAGGACAACAACCGCATACGGCTCCTGAAAATCTGCAGAAATACAATAATAAATAAAACCTGTCAGAAATAGATGCATACAACAATTGGAAAAATGGTTTTCAGATGAATCAGGCATGTGGGAGTGCAATGCTAGTCATTGGGACTGTTATTATTTTCTAATGCAGAGAAAAATCAAAATTCTGTAATTTTTCACTGAAAGCAGAAAAGAATGATCCACATAAACTTATCTTTCAAATTTGAATAGCAATAAGTCATGTGACTGCAGAGACCTGGAGAGTATGGAATTAAGCTGCTGGAAGAACCATTGAGACTTAAATACTGACACTTCCAATTATATATTTTACTGTATTTTGAGTTTAATACTATTTTCAAAGCTTTCATTTTATACATTCAATACTAGGAGTGTTTGAAATTGTTTATTTGGCTCATGAAGAAAAAAAAAGCAAAAAATGGATGCGGATTTCAACCCTAGAGTTGCAGCTGTACTTGCATTTCTTCCCAGTTAATATTCTTGTGAAAGAGGAGTTTGATTCTTGTGAAGATATGCTGCTCGTGAAAGATCCAGCTAACACAGTCTGTTTATTCCTTAAATGAGGCAAAGGGGTGCAGGGAACCCTCTTTATGTATATAAAGTGTAATGAGAGGGCCACCCTGGATCCTCTGTGCAACCGGGAGTAGCATGAAATGTCAGAAAATTGAGCTGAAGATCTCTGTTGGAGGAAAAACTGCTTGCTGTAAAGCAGAGATCATATGCAGTTTCTTGGTCTTCCACCCCAGAATATCACCACTCAAAAGGACAGTACTGGGCAGTTAAGGATAAAGAGATAACAGGGAGGAAGACATACACATTAATCTACAAGAGAAACAGAGGAAGGCTACATTCATGGGCACTAGGATTAGAGTCTTATAGGTTTACAGCATGAAAACAGGCCCAACTTGTCCATGCTGCCCTTTTGTTTTAAGCTCCTAAACTAGTCCCAATTGTCCATATTTGACCCATATCCCTCTATACCCATTTTACCCATGTAGCTGTCTGAATGCTTTTTAAAAGCCAAAATTGTACTCGCCTCTACTACTACATCTGGCAGTTTGTTCCAGACACTCACCACCCTGTGGAGGGAACAATTGCCCCTCTGGACACTTTTGTATCTCTTCCCTCTCACCTTAAATCTATGCCCTCTAATTTTAAATTCCCCTACCTCTGGGAAAATATATTGACTATCTAACTGATCTATGTCCCTCATTATTTTATACACCCCCATAAGACTACCCCTCAGCCTTCTACGCTCCAGAGAAAATAGTCCCAGTCTATCCAGCCTCTCCTCATAACTCAAACCACTAAGTCCCGGTAGCATTCTAGTAAATCTCCTCTGTACTCTTTCTAGTTTAATAATATCCTTTCTATAACAGGGTGACCAGAACTGTACACAGTATTCCAAACGTGGCTTACCAATGTCTTGTACAACTTCAACAAGACGACCCAACTGCTATATTCAATGTTCTGACCGATGAAACCAAACATGCTGAATGCCTTCTTCACCACTCTGTCCACCTGTTACTCCAGTTTCAAGGAGCTATGAACCTGTACTTCTAGGTCTCTCTGTAACTCTCCTCAATACCCTACCATTAACTGAGTAAATCCTGCTCCAGTTCAATCTATCAAAATGCATCACCTCACATTAAACTCCATCTGCCATTTATCAGCCCACTGGCCCAATTGATCAACATCCCATTGCAATCAGAAAAAACCTTCTTCACTATCCACTATGCCACAATCTTGGTGTCATCTGCAAACTTACTAACCATGCCTCCTATATTCACATCCAAATCATTAATATAAATGACAAATAACAGTGGACCCAGCACTGATCCCTGAGGCACACTGCTGGTCGCAGGTCTCCAGTTTGAAAAACAACCCTCTACAACCACCTCTGGCTTCTGTCATCAAGTCAGTTATGTATCCATTTAGCTACCTCATCCTGGATCCCATGGGATTTAACCTTACGCAACAACCTACCATGTGGTACCTTATCAAAGATCTTGTTAAAGTCCATGTAGACAACATCAACTGCACTGCCCTCACTACCTTCTTGGTTCTTTGTTTTTGATAAGCGAGGGGATTAAGGGTTATGGGGAGAGGGCGGGAATGTGGAACTGAGCCACGACAGATCAGCCATGATCTTACTGAATGGCGGGGCAGGCTCGAAGGGCTAGATGGCCTACTCCTGCTCCTATTTCTTATGTTCTTATGTTCCCACTTCAAAAAGCTCAAATTTGTGAGACACGATTTTCTGCTCTCAAAGCCACGCTGACTGTCCCAAATAAGTCCCTAATCCCTTGCCTCTCTAAATGCCTGTACAACCCATCTCAAAAATATCTTTCAACAACCTATCCACCACAGATGTGAGACTCATCGGCCTGTAGTTCCCAGGCTTTTCTCTATAACCCTTTTTAAACAAAGGCACAACATTTGCCACCCTCCAATCTTCAGGCACCTCATCTGTGACTATCGTTGATTCAAATTTCTCCCCTCGGGGACCTCCAATTTTCTCCTAGCCTTTCTCAACGTCCTGCGATGCACTTCATCAGGTCCCAGGAATTTATCTATCTTGATGTGCTTTAAGACTTCCAACACTTCCTTCTCTGTAATATGTATACTCCTCAAGACATCACTATTTATGCCAAGTTCCCTAATATCCATGCTTTCCTCAAAGTAAATACTGATAAGAAATATTTAGGATCTCACCCATCTCTTGTAGATGATGACATAGATGACCTTGTTGATCCTTAAGAGGCCCTATTCTCTCCCTAGTTACTCTTTTGGCCTTTATGTATTTATAGAAGCTCTTTGGATTCTCCTTTGCCTCACTTGTCAAAACAATCTCATGTCCCCTTTTTGCCCTTCTGATTTCTCTCAACTTTACTCTTCAAGGGATTCACTTGATTCCAGCTGCCTTTGCATGTCATGCATCTCCTTCTTCTTCTTAGGAGGAGAATTCATTGAACTATTCAGACGCTTGGCGTCAGACAGGAAAGAGATGGACAGTGACCATGACAAGTACAGCATCCTGGAATAATGAATTAGGAGGGTAGGATAGGAGGAGGGGGCAGCTGAGACTCAGTGGAAATTTTATCTTTTTCCCTTTGATTTCTAACATTAGCCACATGGATTCTATCTTAAAGTGACCCTTTAGGTCCTATTTTCATTCCACTCCTGGTAGAATCCTTCACAAACATAGCCACGCCCGCTACTTACAAGAAACGTATTTATCCCTTCCCCCTGTAAGACACTGCAGTTGCTTAGCCCCGACACAATTCAAATCAGTTCTTTGGAAGAATGTCCAACTTGTTGAAAGTGCTTTCTTGCTCATTTGAATGGACTACATGAAGCACAATAGCGCCATGCTTCAATCTGCTAAATGTACCACTCCACAATGAGAAGATAACCCAGCTTCTTTTTTCTGTTTTAAAACGTGCTAAAAACTTTCCCCTGTCTCATTCACCCTTGTCTCCAATAACAATTGCAAGGAGCACCAAGTTTGAGATCATGCATTCTGCAATTTCCCCATTCCGTACTACACTGGGTCAAACATCTTTGAAAGATGCCTCTGCTCCAGCCCTAAATTTGCATATTTCTCCTTTCTCCCATGTCCCCTCATGCCCTCTCTGAACTTATCCTATCCATAGGACCCACCTCTGCTCCCTCAACATTACCCCCCATTAAACAGATCCCCCAACTTGGCCCCTGTGTTAGCTAATGATCCTCTCTTCTCAGCTATTGTGCTGCTTTCTTTCAAATCTGTCATCGCCCCCTCCTCAAAAACAACTCTTGACCTCTCTGCTCTTATACACCATCAACCCATCTCTAAGCTCCCTAATCTTCCCAAAGACCTTGAACTTGCTGCTGCTTTCCAAATACATGCCTATCTTTCCTGGAAATCCATATTTGAATCCCTCCAATAAAGTTCCTATGAACTCTGTACGAGCTCCATATAAACAGCTCCCCAGCACTGGTTCCGCAACGACTGCAAGGGATGGCAGCCCAGGCAGTACCACACTTTTCAAAGGGGGCCCTCATCAAGGGGGTTCCACTCCAGGGGGCACTCTTCTACCAAGGTCACCACACCCACCTGGGATACAGTGGCAGCCCTGGTCAGTGACTGCGCACTCCAGAATAGGATGGGCAGCAGTGTCAGAAGATGAAGAATGATTTTCTTTGTTCAGCCAAGGTAAGTGAACCAACCCCAATCTCCCACTAGACCCTCCCCCACCTCCTTACACCCCCAACCCCTTCTCTCACTCAGCCAACTTGGCTTTTGCGAACATCAGGCACCAGGTCCCTGCTTCCCTCTCAAACGTCATGTTCCCTCAGTAGCTGCTATGCTCCTCATATTCCAGTTCCCACCCAAGCCCCATGCATGCCATACCTCACCACAATCTTAAGTATCAACACTCTTCCTCTGTGTCATCACAGGGCAAATTCAACCACAGCAGGTGTGAACAAGCGCAGCTAGCTGGATTCATGCCTGAGGACCCTCACAAATTGGGGAGCGAGCCCTCGACCTGCACCATCGCTAAAGCCATGGTTACAATACAGAAAGAGGGCATTCAGCCCATTACTCCTGTGCTGACTCTGATCCCAATTCCATCTTTTATCAATCGCCCTGCAACTGTTTTCTCTAAGTATTTTCTCTAATTTTCAACTAAGTACGGTGAACCAATGCTCCTGTTGAGGCCAAAGCAGTGTTTTATACAAGTTTAACATAAATTCCTTGTCTTTGTACTCTTGTGCCCCAATCGATGAAGTCCAGGATGCCACATGCTTCATTAATTCTTTTCTCAAATTGTCCTGGCACTTCCATTGATTTGCGCATGTGTACTTGAACCTGTTCTGGTATCAATGTAGAATTATACCCTTTATGTTGCCTCTCCTCCTCCTTCACACTCCTCTGCATTAAATGTAATCTGTCATTTGACTGCCAATTCCACCAGCACGTCTGTAATCTCTGTAGTTCTACACTATCCTCAGTTTACAATAGCGAGGGGTCTCATGTCAATGACAAGTTTGAAGTTGTGCCCTGTATACACATGCATCATTGACATGCATCAGGAAAAGTGGGGCTTGTAACACCAATCTCTGGGGAACCCCACTACTGAATATGCCTTCCACCAGTTTGAAATGCATCCATTCACCATTACTGTTTCTTTTCACTCAACCCATTTTATACTGCCATTATCCTTTGATTCCATGAGCACCAACTCTGCTGACAAGCCTGTTCCATTGTACTTCACCAAATATTGTTTTGGAAATCCATGTACAGCACACCAACCACGTTACTTTCTCTGTGACCTCCCTGAGATCATCTGATTCCATCTCATCTCAACTTGTGTCTGCTGCTGAAAACTCAAGGGTGCTGCAGTATGGCACATGTTCGAGACCACTGTTGGGGCAAGAACACTTTCCAACACTTGTAAATCTAGCAGTCTGTAGCTAAAATAGTTAAAACACTGCACTCATAACCAATACTGCACTTGAACTTCATTAAATGAATACTTCATGATGATGCACATACAGTAACTTGAATCTGAAGTGAGACAAACACGAGCAAAATGTAAGCACTGTATAAGTGTTGTGGAGCCCCAAGATGGCTTTTTACTAAACTTTAGGTCCTTTTTAAGCCAACAGCTGGTCTCAAAACTTTTAGCAGTGGTCAACAAATTCTTCTATTACTGGTGGGAGATAACAGTTTCAACCATGGTGAGGGGTTCACCATCAGAAATGGCTACACTCCAGTGGGTCCAAGTGGGATTACTGCATTAGTAGCCACTTGCCAGCAAGTGCCAATTTAACCTGGACCAGAGCATGTTTACAAATGTTTCACTCGTTGAACGTTTCACTTGTAATATTATCTTTAGGGCTACCATAGGCTGTTTCTAAATTTTTCTGGGGTCTCCTCTGCTTCAAACAAAAACCAATGAATAAATTGCAACGAACTGTAAGATTGCCTAAGAGGGGTGAACTTCTTGTGATAAAAATCTCAGCCAGAGCTACCCTTTTCTTTTAATGGGGTCAGCTATGGCCCAGTGGTGTAGTATATTTGAGTTAGCAGCCACGGGTTTAAGTGCCAATCCAAAGATTGCTGCATTTGATCCACATGATGTACATGACTTACCTATCAGTACTTAGAAACTTGGTACAAGGAATCATGGTAGTGATAATGGTTGTGTTGCAAAGATGCATGGGAAGTTTGCATCCACACAGAGCAGACTACCTGCCAACAACCCCCTCACCCTGCCTCCACAAAGAATGATGTGGGTATGCCGGCGTTGGACTGGCGTAAACACAGTAAAAAGTCTGACAACACCAGGTTTTAGTCCAACCTATTTATTTGATAATATACTCACAAGCTTTCGAGGGACACCCTCTTCACCTGACGAAGAGGGTGTCCCTTTTTACTGTGTCCCTTTACTTTTTACTGTGTCCACAAAGAATGACAAAGATGGTTACCATCCACACCAGAAATTCACCGTCATACTAGGTGTATCAGTCATACGATTAATGGAGTGATCTTTTGAGGCAAAGGCCAATTTATACATCAAAGTCTATGACAGATTGACACCAGTGCATTACTGATGGAGCGCTGCACTGTTGGAGGTGCCATCTTTCTGATGGGATGTTAAATCAAGGCCCGCAAGCCCCCTCGGGTAAAAGATCCCATGACATGACAAACACAACAGGGAAGTTCTCCCTGGTGAGATGACTAATATTTATCTCTCAATTAAGATTACTAAAATCAGATCATCAGTTCATGTATCTCATTGTTTGTAGGTTTTGCATGTTAAATGACTCTTGCATAGTGACAATACTTCAAAATTATGTATTGGTTGCAAAGAACTTTGGGACATCCTCAGGCTGTGAAGCACTATTTGAATGCAAATCCTTTATTTTCCTGTGGGTAGTTTGCATCCAGAAAGTGCCACAAATTCAGATTCAGTTGTCTTGGGCGATGCCCATAAAAAGCAAATACATTTGCAATGGAGTTTTATTTTCGGATTTGTGGAAAGAGGGCTGCAAAGTACAAAACTGTCACAGTTGATACAAACTGGGTAATCGAATAAACTTACCGCTAGGATATGGCGTTTCACAGAGGGTGAGAAAATCAACGATCGGGTAGTCCATCTCAAGTACTGCAGTGCTCTTCCCATGCATCACTGTTAAGCATGGTCTTCTGCCTACAGTATCATAGGACAGACCTCCTGAGAATATGATGAAAGGATCTCTGGAAGCAAAAATTATAAATATTACTTTGAAAAAATGTACACATTTAAGGTTTGATTTTCTATGCTAAAGTGGCATGAAATTGCAAAATCCCAAACTAATGTTTCACTGCAATTAGTCACCCAGAGCTACTGGGATGCCCATCTTTCAATATAATGTACACATTATACATAAACAGCCTAAAGACTAGAACATCCAATAGCAAGGTGGCACTGCTACCTTACAACGCCAGGGACCTGGGTTCAATTCTGGCCATGGGTGACTGTGTGGAGTTTGTATATTCTCCTCCTATATCTGCTCTGGTTTCCTCCCACAATCCAAAGATGAGCAGGTGAGGCAGATTGGCCATGCTAAATTTCCATTTCGTGTAGGTGCCCCAAAATGTGTGGGTTTAAGGGGGTTAGTGAGGTAAATGTGTTGGGTTATGGAAATGGGGGTAGAGGTGCGCTGAGTAAGAAGGCTTCGTTAGAGAGTCAGTGCAGACCCAATGGCCCCCTCCTGCACCGCAGGGATTCTGTAAACAATCCTATTAGCTTCTTATACTGATCAATTTTGTGAATAAATTGTTCACTTAAGTGAAAAGACCTTCCACAAAACTAATCAATCGCTTCACAAAATTATAATCTGAAATGCTACACAAGTGCTTTCCATTAGGGAATGGATGGTTAATATTTTAGAAAGGGAATTTTGGAATGTTATTAATGTGTATATAGAATGTAATTTTGTTTCTGTAGATAGGTTAATAACTTAAATACTCATATTTGTAGAGAGACTTGCAATGTATACAATATTTCAATTAACCTATGGACACAACATGCTATGAGCTGATGTTAGTCTTGCAATTGTAGCTGATACCTTTGGATGCTTAAATTGGTGGACAATCAAAGGCCAAACAAACTTACCCAGAGCATTAGCCCAGTACTGTGCACAATTCTGATGACTGTACGAGGGAATTCTGGCACTGCAGGGTGCACAGGGAAAGATAATCGAACAGACTAGGACCTGAACTACAAGGGCAGTCTCCAGAAATGGAGAATATTTGCAATGGGAAAAGACAGCTAAGACACATCGTACTGATATTTTCAATATTTTAGAGATGTACTATATCCATATTAAATATGTTTGACATTCCAAATTGTACAGATTTACACTGAACAGGAATAGTCAATGCCCTGTTCAAAATGCATTATTTTATACAGGAAATGAGAAACGCAAGGGAAAAAAGTACCCAGAGAAAGGAGGAGTGCTTAAATTTGGGAGAACTAGACATGAGAAGGAGAAAGAAAAGTAAGAGGAGAAGGGAAAGAAAGAAGGAAGTCAGGGAAAAGACGTACAGAAATACACAAATATTTTTCCAATTCTGGGGCCAATGATCATCTCTGGCCCTGTTTATCGCTATCCTGCATCACAAAAAGGATCCCTTCTCTGATCAGTACATCATTGGATCACTCAAGCTCATACTAGGGCAGAGGAGAGTTTTTTTTTCCCCCTCAGGTGGCTGAGACACTTTGGAACACAGCCTCAGGGGGAGGTGGATGTGAGGTCATTGAACATTACTGAGGCAGAGTTAGATCCTTGTTTGGAAAGGCAATCAAAGGTTAATCATGATGGTTGGGAACGTGGAATCAGAAACAAACAGTTCAGCCACAATGTTACTAAATGGCAGAGCAGACTCGAGGGGCTGAACGGTCTATTTCTGCTTCTATTTTGCATGTTCGCCCCCACATTTGTTTACTGAACTGCAAATTATATGAGCTCCGTGGATTTAATCATTCTGAATCTGTTTTTTTCCCTCATTCTTTGTTTCACCCCCAGTATAAATCTGTAACATCAGAACTAACTTTCCATTTCAACAAAACCACTTACACTATTAAATAGCACTTGGCGCTAATGCTACAGATTTCAGAGAGCACACAGTGCTAACGTGGTGAGACAAGAGTCAGGAAAGTTTACATCTAACCACCTCTACCAGGATGAGATTTTGGCTTCTTCTCAGGGATCCCGCAATCCTGTCCATAGTGTGTCCCTGTTAACACTGCAACTCAGACATGATTAAACCAACTGTACCCACACATTCAAAAAAGAATATGACAATTTATATCATAAATTCCCACTAGTAATTCAGTCAAGTGCGAGCTTCCCATCACCAATACCCTTCACTATAAGATGCACAGAGTCAGGTAGTCTTCACCTCAGGACCTACAAACACGGTCAAGGTAAAACTTAAAAACCCCTGCTGACCGCTTCCCATTGGGCAAGCCTCCGCTCACTCAGTAAGGTAACTCATATGCCATGAAGCACATGGGAAGATCTACTGATGATAGATACCCTGTGGCTTTTATGGCCTCAATATTCACCTTTCTTCCATGTTTCATTTATTGTTTTCCCCACATATTTTGTTTCTTTCATGTAATGCTTCAAAACAGAACATACAAGTTATTGCCTGGCAAGGGAAAGTGACAGATGACATGCACAGCCAGAAAGGCAGCATCAAAGGCAAAAGGGAAACGGCTGACAGGAAGCAATAGGCAGCAATTAGAAAAAGGAAAGATCAAGAAGCAAAAGCAAGAAGGTATGAAGATGTTATAGAGTGACAGAATGCAAGAACAACCAGTGCTGCAAGTAAAGGGACCAAAATTCCTTAAGAATGTTTTCATTTGTGATGTTCATTATTATAAATCAGACCAAGAAAAAAGAAAATCAGCAGGAGGTCAGAGGTACATGAATATTGTGATGCAAGTGAAAAATTGAGCATGTGTTGCACAAATGGTAAAGTATAATTGCCTCTCAAGTGATCCATTGAATATTCTTCTTATGGGAGCAGTATTGAGGATGTAGAGAATGATTAGCAGAAATCGCATAGCAAATCCAAACTACAGCGAAGCAAGTAAAACAAACAAAATAAATTCATTGAGAAAAAATGTGTCAAATAATGTTTGAGTAAAGTAACTGTGAATTTAGGTGTGTTTCACACTCGTGATAAATTAATTTATGAGAATTGAATATAATTAAATGAATTATTAAAAAGTTTCCAATATATTACTAAATAGAAGCATTTTTGTGGTCTGTCTTTCAACTTTAGTATTTATTTCATTCAGCTGATATGCCAGTAGGGCAGACATAGCAGTTTATTAGTTCATAAGAACTTTTTATTTTTTAAATCTTATTTTTGAACTTTCACTCCTTTAGTTCACAGACATGAGGGGTAGCCCAGCTTGTTACTAATACTGGACGTGATAATGTGTATGGTCAATGCACAGTTGGCTTCCTACATGTACGTAGTTTAGGAAGAGGAACAGGATGGCATGGTTTGCTGTCTCTCTTCCTCATGAGGAAGGAACTCTTGCTGAAAAGCATTAACTTTGCCCCAGCTGTCACAGATCAGTGCAGGCACACTCTTGCATTGAGAAAATAGTTTTTATAAGTTAAAAAAGTTATTTATTAGTCACATGTAGGCTTACATTATCGCTGCAATGAAATTACTATGAAAACCCCCTAGTCAACACACTCCGGAGCCTGTTCGGATACACTGAGGGAGAATTTAGGATGGCCAATGCACCTAACCAGCATGGCTTTCAGACTATGGGAGGAAATAGGAGCACCTGGAGGAAACCCACACAGACACAGGGAGAACGTGCAGATTCCACAGTGACAGTGGCCCAAACCGGGATCCCTGGAACTGTGAGGCAGCAGTGCTAACCATTGTGCCACCATGCTGCTCTGCAAGGCAGAATTTACAGCAAGTTGGATGGAACATTATCTTGCCAATTGTGCATTCTGAGATAGCCATAACACAGTAGTGTAATCAGAGAGAGACTGACAACAAACCAACTGAGAAAATATTTTTAGAGAGGTGACGAATGGCTCGGTTAAAGAGATAGATTTTAAGGGGTATCTTAAAAGAAAGAAGAGAGCATGCGGAGAAATTGAGGGAACCTTTCAAGTTTTTCCACCATATCTCATCTCAGCCGATCAGCATATCCTGCAATTGTTTTCTTCTTCATGTACTTAGCTAGTTTCCCCTTACAAATGTGCTTTTTGTTTCAACCACTCAGTGGTAGTGAGTTGCACATTTTGACCATTCTGGATGAAGAACTTGTTCCTAAATTCTCTCTTATGAATGACTATCACAAGCATAGCCCGTAGTTTTGGGCTCGCCATTAATGGTCGCTGCTTGCCTGGCACAAAGGTTGCTTCTTTGGGCCCCTTCCCATTTTCCATTTATATCTGCCTCATTGTTCACATCATCTATAACTGCGGGGTTTTAACTTTCCACTTGTTTGCTAAGGATACTAAACTTCACCTCTCCATTGAGAACTAGCAGTGTTGTGACAGGTTGCTCATGAAGTTGTGGATGACACAGAATGACTTGAAGCCTGGCATCTGTCTAGGGCATTTTGTTTTGAAAACGGAACGGCGATAATTATGGGAGATTTTAATCTGCATATTGATTGGATGACCCAAGTCAGACGCAGTGGGCTCGAGGAAGAGTTCTTGGAATGCTGTCGGGATAATTTCCTTGAACGGTATGTAACGGAACCTACGAGGGAGCGAGCTATCTTAGATCTGGTGCTGTGTAATGAGGCAGGTAGAATTAGGGATCTTCTTGTGAGGGATCCTCTTGGGACGAATGATCATAGTATGATTGAATTTCTGATGCAGATGGAGGATGAGAAAGTAGGGTCCCGAACCCGTGTCCTCTGTTTGAACAGAGGGGAGTATGATAGGATGAGCGCGGAATTGGCAAATGTAGATTGGGGGCGCAGATTGGTTGGTAGGATGGCTGAGGAACAGTGGAGGATTTTTAAGGAGATCTTTTTCAGTGCTCAGCAGAAATATATTCCTATGATAAAGAAGGAATGTAGGAGAAGGGATAACCAGCCGTGGTTATCGAAGGAAATAAAGGAGAGTATTAAATTAAAAGCTGATGCATTCAGAGCGGCTAAAAATAGTGGGCGATTAGAAGATTGGGAAAGATTTAAAAATCAACAAAGAATGACTAAGAAGGTGATAAAGCAAAGAAAGATCGAGTATGACGCTAAACTAGCTCTAAATATAAAAAAAGACAGTAAAAGTTTTTACAAATATATAAAGAAGAGACTGGCTAGAGTGAATGTTGGACCCTTGGAGGACGAGAGGGGGGATTTAGTGGTGGGTGATGAGGAAATGGCTGAGGCGTTAAATAAGTTTTTATTGTATTTATTGTATTTACTGCTTTAAGAATTCTGAGGGAGTGGTTAGAAGGCAGTTGTGGGCCAACAGCTTTAATTATCAAGTGGCCACACGGTGAAGCCTTCCATTGTTTGCTGGAGCAGACAAGTGAAGGAGCAGAGAGAGAGCTAAGATTTTACCTGTTAAAAACCTGTTTAAAATAAGTTTAAAGCACTTTGTTCTTTGTAGAACTGTTTAAAGCATTTATTTATTGTATTTACTGCTTTAAGAATTCTGAGGGAGTGGTTAGAAGGCAGTTGTGGGCCAACAGCTTTAAATCAGCACCAGGTTTAAAAGGAGGCCTGGTGTAGACAGCGGGCAGCGGAGTGAGACGGAAGCAGAGTGAGCTATTAGGGCTTAATATCAAAAAGGACTTGAGAGAAAAAAGGCCAGGTGAGTTCGTTTGAAAAACAAGGAAAAAAAAAATTTTTTTTTCAAAACTACTACAGTGAATAATGGAGGGGCATGTGATGTGTGGTTTCTGTATGATGTGGGAACTGGTGGACTCCAGGGTCCATCCCAGTGACCATGTCTGCAGTAAGTGCAGGTTGCTGGAGGAGCTCCAGCTCAAGGTAGATGAGCTGGCCTCTGAGCTACAGACACTGAGGCTCATCGGGGGAGAGAGGGTGCCATTGTCAATGGGGTGCAAGTGACATCCACCCCCCCTAGACTGGCTAACTCTAAGGGTCAGGGACAAGAGGGGGCTGCTGGGAGGAGGAAGGGGAGTGAGGAGCGGAGGAAGGAGAGTGGGGAGAGGAGGAAGGAGGGTGGGGAGCGGAGGCCTCAGCCTCTCAATCTGCATAACAGGTTTGAGGTTCTTGCTTCCAGTCTGGAAGAGGACAAGGCAGGTGAGGTTGGTGAGCAAACTGCACACGGTACAGTGATGCAGCAGGACATAGGCAAAGAGAAGGGGAAAAGGAACGTAGTAGTGATTGGGGATAGTGGGGTGAAGGGTATTGACACTGTCCTTTGTTACAATGACAAAGTGCACAGAAGGGTGTGTTGTCTGCCTGGTGCTCGGGTCCGGGATGTCGCAGCTGGGCTGCAGAGGAACCTGGAGTGGGAGGGTGAGAATCCGGTCGTTGTGGTACATGTGGGTGCCGGCGACGTAAGCAAAATGCGGACTGAGGATCTGGGGAGGGAGTATGAAAAGCTGGGAATGGAATTAAAAAGTAGAACCGACAAGGTGGTCATTTCTGGGCTACTGCCTGAACTGAGTGCAGACGGGCATAAGGTTGACAGGATTAAGGAAGTGAATGGGTGGCTCAGGGATTGGTGTGGGACGAATGGGTTTGAATTTATGGGGCATTGGCACCAGTATTGGGGTAGGTGGGACCTGTTCGGGCGGGATGAGGTTGGTCTGAACCGTGCTGGGACCAGAGTCCTGGCGAATCGGGTAAAGAGGACTGTAGACAGGGCTTTAAACTAATGGGGGGGGGGGGGTGGAAGAGAGAGAGAGAGGAGGGTGCGAGGGTAGGTGACGTTACGAGGTCTAAAGTTAAGGATAGGGTACAGGTAAGGGAAGAGGCCGAGGATGTCCCAATAATAGAGGGAGTAGGGGGCGTGAGTGTGGTTGGTGGCGTTACGGCAAATAGGGTCCAGGTGAAGGCTGGGATGAAAGCGCTTTATCTGAATGCACGAAGCATTCGGAATAAAGTGGATGAGCTGGTGGCGCAGATCAACACAAATGGATACGATCTGGAGGCCATTACAGAGACGTGGCTGCAGGGTGACAGGGACTGGGAGCTGAATGTACAGGGCTATCAAAGTGTTTAGGAAGGATAGGCAGGAGGGAAAAGGGGGGAGCGTAGCTCTGCTGATTAAGGATAGCATCAAGGTGGTAGCAAGGGATGATATTGGAGCCAAGGAGCAGAACGTGGAATCGTTGTGGGTGGAGATTAGGAACAGCAAAGGGAGGAAGGCGCTGGTGGGTGTCGTCTATAGGCCCCCGAATAATGATCTGGAGGTGGGGCGGGCTGTTAACGTGCAAATAAGTGCGGCGTGCAGGAATGGGACGGCCATAGTTATGGGGGATTTCAATCTGCATATTGATTGGTCGACCCATGTTGGACGCGGTGGGCTCGAGGAGGAGTTCTTGGAATGCTGCCGGGATAGTTTCCTGGAACAGTGCGCGTTGGAGCCGACGAGGGAGAGAGCTATCTTGGATCTGGTGCTATGTAATGAGGCGGGTAGAATTAGGGACCTCGCGGTGAAGGATCCTCTTGGGGAGAGTGATCATTGTATGGTGGAGTTTCTGGTGCAGATGGAGGAGGAGAAAGTGGGTTCCCAGACACGCGTACTTTGTTTGAATAGAGGGGAGTACGGTAGGATGAGAGATGAATTGGCGAATGTGGACTGGGGGAGCGCATTGGAGGGAGGGTCTGCTGAGGAGCAGTGGAGGATCTTTAAGGAGATCTTTCTTGGTGCTCAGCGGAAATTTATTCCGATGGTCAAAAAGGACAGTAGGAGGAGAGGTAATAAGCCGTGGATAACGAAGGAGGTGAAGGAAAGTGTTAAATTAAAAGCGGAGGAATTTAGAGTAGCTAAAAGTAGTGGGCGAGAAGAGGATTGGGAGAGGTTTAAATGTCAACAAAGATTGACAAAGAAGTTGATAAAGAAGGGTAGGAGAAACTATGAAGCTGGGCTAGCGCTTAATATAAAAAAAGGATAGCAAGAGTTTTTATAAATATATAAAAAGGAAGAGGCTGGCTAGGGTGAACGTTGGTCCTTTAGAGGATGAGAAAGGGGACCTAGTGGTAGGGGATGGGGATATGGCTAAGGTATTGAATAACTTTTTTGTTTCTGTCTTCACGGAGGAGGACGTGAATAATTTGCCGGGTGTTAGTGATGGAAAGGTGGTAGGACTGGAGGGTCTTAATGACATTACTGTTACTAGAGAGGCGGTGCTCGACAGACTGGAGGGGCTGATTGTGGACAAGTCCCCAGGACCGGATGGAATGCATCCGAGGGTTCTGAAAGAAATGGCGGAGGTGATAGTGGATGCCTTGGTGGTTATTTTCCAGACGTCGCTGGATTCCGGGGAAGTGCCGGAGGATTGGAAAACGGCTAATGTTACACCGTTGTTTAAGGGGGGTGCCAGGCAAAAGGCGGGGAATTATAGGCCAGTTAGTTTAACGTCTGTGGTAGGTAAAATGTTAGAATCCGTCATTAAGGAGGAAATTGCGAGGCATCTTGAAGGGAATTGCTTGATAGAGCAGACGCAGCACGGTTTCATTAAAGGGAAGTCGTGTCTGACAAATTTACTGGAGTTCTATGAGGATGTGTCTAGGGCGGTGGATAGAGGAGAGCCGGTGGATGTGGTCTTTCTGGATTTTCGAAGGCGTTTGACAAAGTACCTCACAAGAGGTTACTGCAGAAGGTCGAGGGACATGGAGTTGGGGGTAGGGTGTTAGCGTGGATAGAGGATTGGTTGTCAAATAGGAGGCAGAGAGTGGGGGTCAATGGGTGCTATTCGGATTGGCGGATGGTGACTAGTGGGGTGCCCCAGGGGTCGGTGCTGGGGCCTCAGCTTTTTACCATTTATATAGATGATCTGGAGGAGGGAACCGAGTGTAGAGTGTCGAAATTTGCTGATGACACCAAGATTGGGGGAACGGCAAATTGTGTGGAGGGTGTGGAGAGTCTGCAGAAGGATCTAGATAGGCTGGGAGAATGGGCCAGGAAATGGCAAATGGAATTTAATGTTGGCAAGTGTGAGGTGGTCCACTTTGGTAGGAATAATGGTAGGAAGGACTATTACTTACGTGGCGAAAAACTGCAGCAGGCGACGGTGCAGAGGGACCTCGGGGTCCTTGTGCATGAGTCGCAAAAACCCAGCTTGCAGGTGCAGCATGTGGTCAGGAAGGCGAATGGGATGCTGGCCTTCATAGCGAGGGGGATTGAATATAAAAATAGGGAGGTCTTGCTGCAGCTGTATGGGGCATTGGTGAGGCCGCAGCTGGAGTACTGTGTGCAGTTTTGGGCACCGCACCTGCGCAAAGATATTTTGGCCTTGGAGGGAGTGCAGAGGAGGTTTACTAGGCTGATACCGGAGTTGAGGGGGTTGAGCTATGAGGAGAGGCTGAATAAACTGGGCTTGTACTCGTTAGAGTTTAGAAGAATGAGGGGAGATCTCATTGAGACGTATAAGATGATGAATGGGATGGATAGGATAGAGGTGGAGAGACTCTTCCCATTCAGAAAGGACAGTAGGACTAGGGGGCACAGCCTCAAGATAAAGGGGGGGCGGTTTAGAACGGAGTTGAGGAGGAACTTTTTCACTCAAAGGGTGGTGAATCTCTGGAATTCTCTGCCCGTTGAAGTGGTGGAGGCTGCCTCGCTAAATATTTTTAAGACGCCGGTTGATGGGTTTTTGATAAGAGAGGGGATTATGGGTTATGGGGAGAGGGTGGGAAAGTGGAACTGAGCCATGACAGATCAGCCATGATCTTATTGAATGGTGGGGCAGGCTCGAAGGGCTAGATGGCCTACTCCTGCTCCTATTTCTTACGTTCTTATGTCTTCACAGAGGAGGGCACAAATAGCTTGCCGAATATTAAAGATAGAAGGATGGTAGGAGATGAGGGCCTTAATGCGATTACTGTCACTAGAGAGGTAGTGCTTGATAGACTAACAGGACTGAAGGTAGACAGGTACCTGGGACAGGATGGAATGCATCCCCAGGTTCTGAAAGAAATGGCAGAGGTGATAGCGGATGCCTTAGTAATTATTTATCAAAATTCGCTGGACTCCGGGGGAGTGCCGGAAGATTGGAAAACGACTAATGTTACGCCACTGTTTAAAAAAGGTAGCAGACAAAAGGCAGGGAATTATAGGCCAGTTAGTTTAGCGTCTGTAGTTGGAAAAATGCTAGAATCCGTCATCAAAGAAGAAATAGCGAGGCAGCTAGAAAAGAATGGTTTGATCGAGCAGACGCAGCACGGATTCGTTAAGGGGAAGTTGTGCTTAACGAATTTATTGGATTTCTATGGAGGAAGTGACTAGTGCGGTAGACAGAGGGGAACTGATGGATGTGGTGTTTTTAAGATTTCCAAATGGCGTTGATAAGGTGCCTTGCAAAAGGTTAGGGTGCACGGAGTTGGGGGTAAGGTGTTAGCGTGGATAGAGGATTGGTTGTCTAATAGGAAGCAGAGAGTTGGAATCAATGGGTGCTATTCTGGTTGGCAATTGGGGACTAGTGGAGTGCCGCAGGGATCGGTGCTGGGCCCTCAACTGTTTACCATTTACATAGATGATCTGGAGGGGGGTGCTGAGCGTAGGGTGATGAAATTTGCTGATGACACGAAGATGAGTGGAAAAGCAAATTGCGTGGAGGGTGTGGAAAGTCCGCAGAGGGTTCTGGATAGGCTGAGCGAGTGGGCGAGGACCTGGCAGATGGAGTATAATGTTAGCAAGTGTGAGGTTATCCACTTTGGTAGAAATAATAGTAGGAGGGATTATTATTTAAAAGGCGAAAAGCTGCAGCATGCTACGGTGCAGAAGGACCTGGGGGTCCTTGTGCACGAATCGCAAAAACCCAGTCTGCAGGTGCAGCAGGTGATCAAGAAGGCAAATGGGATGCTGGCTTTTATAGCGAGGGGGATAGAATATAAAAGATGGGAGGTCTTGCTGCAACTGTACAGGGCACTGGTGAGGCCGCAGCTGGAGTACTGTGTGCAGTTTTTGGTCGCCGCACTTGCAGAAGGATAGGTTGGCCTTGGAGAGAGTGCAGAGAAGGTTCATTAGGCTGATACCGGAGATGAGAGGGTTAGCCTATGAAGAGAGACTGAATAGACTGGGTCTGTACTCGGTGTTTAGAAGGCTGAGGGGGCATCTTATAGAGACATAAGATAATGAAGGGGATGGATAGGGTAGAGGTAGAGATTCTTCCCGCTTAGAAAGGATAGCAGGACTAGAGGGCACAGCCTCATGTTAAGGGAGGGGCAGTTTAGATTGGAGTTGAGGAGGAACTTCTTCACTCAAAGGGTGGTGAATCTCTGGAATTCTCTGCCCGTTGAAGTGGTGGAAGCTACCTTGCTGAATATATTTAAATCACGGGTAGATGGGTTTCTGATAGACAAGGGTTATGGGGAGAAAGCGGGAAAGTGGAACTGATCCACTTCAGATTAGCCATGATCTTATTGAATGGCGGGGCAGGCTCGAAGGGCTAGATGGCCTACTCCTGCTCCTATTTCTTATGTCTGTCAAAAAGTAGCCTGACTGCGTCTTTTTTCTGAAATGGCTAAGTTCAAGTGAATGGTGCACAAACTGCGTTTAATGTTTAGAACCAAACATGGAGCAAAATACAAAGTTGCCTATCACCCAACCAAAACATCACCCATCTGTGCCCAAACTTACCCACAATCCCTCTCCGCCCACTACCACTGAAATCTTCACTCACATTTGTCACTTCAGGACAAAATTTTGAACACTCTTTGCTGGCGTCACAACACCACTTACTACCTCCAACTCATTCAGACGTTTGCTACCACTATCGAGTATCCATGAGGTGGAGATGCCAGCGTTGGACTGGGGTGGGTACAGTAAGTAGTCTCACAACCCCAAATTAAGGTCCAACAGGTTTATTTGGAATCACGAGCTTTCAGAGTGCTGCTCCTTCATCAGATGAGTCTCCCTCTATCTTCATTTCCAGGTTGCAGCGTCTACTGTAGAGCTGGTATACAAAAAGTGGTTGAGGAGTGAGAGAGAGGTGTGATGACAGAGCCTTGCAACATAGTCTGTGTTGTAGGTCGACTTGAGTGGGTTTGTAATCTGTAGTCCTTTTGGGATCTTGACTGCTTTCTTGCACCTTTGTAGAAACTTGCTGTGTTGATATGCGTGATCTTCTTGGTGATCCTCTCCACTTTGAGCCAACAGTTTGTGGTGTCGATGGTAGCCATGATGTGAAGATGCCAGTGTTGGACTGGGGTAGGCATTGTAAGAAGTCTCACAACACCAGGTTAAAATCCATTAAGTTCAACAGTTCTTGATGAAGGAGCAGTGCCCCGAAAGCTCATGATTCCAAATAAACATGTTGGACTTTAACCTGGTTTTTGTGAGATTTCTTACTATTGAGTACATTATTATTTCAAACACTTTCCATCATCCACCAAGGGGAGAAGGGGACCTGGTTACTATGGCAGGCAGTGGAGGATCCATCCATGTAATTTTTTTCCTTTGCAAAAGGACTGTCATTTCTAAGAACTCCTTTAATTACCTGTGCTCTTCCTTAATATTTTCTGGCTTTCTCAATCAAACTATGCTCTTCCATAGGTCCACAAATCCTTTAAATTAATTATAGATTTTTGTACTTAATAGGTTTTGGACATCTGCTACTCATGAAAAAGATATTGCAGCATTCTGATGTGCAGAATTTAACCCCTTGACAATTAATCTTAACAGAGCACATCATGAGGAAAGTGGACAGAACACCTCAAACTGCAAAGACAGGACATCATTTTTCATACAATCACTTATAAGAGATCAAAACAATTCACTATTAGTTATGCTGGACACCTTCTTCCTTCTCTCCATAGGTGAATGGTTGTTGTTGAAAATAATACTTTTATTTTGGCTAGATTTTAATTTTTTAAACTTCAAATCCCTACATCACAAGACCCACTGCTCAATTTAAAACACCAGCAGCATTTGGGCATGTATAAGGCATCACTTGCAAACGATAACTGTATTGCCATTCTTACAATCATATCAATAGTATTGAAGTGTTCAAAGTTGAGTTGAATTGCACATTGTTTATTTTGGTTGAGCAAATGGACACAGTATTCTGCAGGTGAATGTATGCAATGACAAGAGCAGAGGAGTTGTTACTAAAGGAGATTATTGTGGGGTTTAATATTTTCTAGAGTCTTGATGAGGTGTGGTCTATATGCAAGGGTGGCCAAAAGGGTCACTTAAATAAACAGGTGAGCACTGTGCCACCCTGGATAATGTTCAGTTCCCTCTTGGTGCTGGATTGTGAAGATGAAATGTGCTTTTTTTTGTGGTGCTTGCTTGTAGATTCCATGACTTGCAGTAGTGAGCCAACTTTGTAATATCATTGCTTTATACATCTTCTACTTCCAGGAAAGTCTCTGAGCCTGTATGTCAACAGCGGAATTTGTCTGCATTGATAAACTTCCAGGACTGGATTGGGGGAAAGAGTCTATGGTGCAAAATTAAAACAGGGTTGGGTCAAGACAGACGCCCAGGAGAAACCCATTTGTCTGTTTCTTTCAGGCGCTGGTCTTGTTACCAATGTACACAATGGATCATTTGTCCTGGTGTAGCAGTTCAATGGCGTTCGTAACCCAGCGGGTGAGAACTCTTGATATTTTGGTAAATATGCAGTGAGATCAAAGAAAACTGCTTCACTTTGTGATTGTATTGTTTTGATCTCTTATAAATGATTGTATGAAAAATGATGTCCTGTCTTTGCAGTTTGAGGTGTTCTGTCCACTTTGCTCATGATGTGCTCTGTTAAGATTAGCTTTCAAAGGGTCAAATTCTGCACATCAGAACGCTGCAATATTCTTTTCATGAGTAGCAGATGTCCAAAACCTATTAAGTAAAAATCTCTGGAATTAATTTAGAGGATCTGTATACCTGTGGAACAGCACAGTTTGATTCAGACAGTCAGAAAATATTAAGGAAGAGCACTGGTGACCTGCAGTGAGGTCAAAGAAAACTGTTCCATTTTGAGATTCCGTTGAAAGCAAGCACTGAAATCCACAAAATCGCTCCTCTGTGAGCTAACACTACATTGATGAAACTGCATGTTGCGGGTAGCGGACTTATTTTTATTCATGGAATGACAATATTGCTGGCAAGGCCAGGATTTATTGTCCTTCCTTAATTGCCCTTTAAAAGGTGGTAATGAACCAACTTCTTGAACCACTGTGGTCCATCTGGTTTAGGTAGGGAATTCCAGGATTTTGACCCAGTGCCAGTGAAGGAGCGTGAGAGAATAGGAGGGGAACATGCAGAATGGTGTGTTCCCAAACACTGGCTAGAAACAAAGGTTGTGGGTTTAGAAGATGCTGTCAAAGAAGCCTTAGCGAGTTGCTGCAGTAATCTTGTTAGATGGTGCACAGTGCTCCCAATGTGCACTGGTGGTGGAGACAGTGAATGTTCAACCAAGTGGATTGCTTCAGGCTTTAATCTTTTGGAGTTGTGCTCATCCAGACAAGTGGAAGAATAATCCATTACACCTCTGGCTTTTGATGGTGGAATACAAAGTTGTAGATGGAGGAGAGGCTTTGTGGAGTCAGGAGGTGAATTGTTTGCTGGAGAATTCACAGCCTGCTAACCTGCTCTTGTAACCAAATTATTTATATGGCTGCTCCTGTTGAGCTTTTGGCCACTGCTAACCCCCAGATTGTTGATAATTCTATTTCAACCCAATGAATATCTCACTCATCCTATCTGGAGATGTACAATGAATTAAACATCTTAACTTCTCCATTTGACCTGGTTTTACGTCAGGCTGATAATGTGGTTTATACCTGTAACCTATGGCGTAGTAAAGAGATGCCACGGAAAAATAAGGGGAAAATACACGTAATGTTCAGTAATCTATCTTTTCGCAGACATATTTGTCAAGTATTTCATATTAAACAAGAATTTCTCACAAACTTTGACACTATTTTAAAGGACATGAAGGAGCTGTGTCTCTGAGCACATGATGTGGAGATGCCGGTGTTGGACTGGGGTGAACACAGTAAGAAGTCTCACAACACCAGGTTAAAGTCCAACAGGTCTATTTGGTAGCAAACACCAGTAGCTTTCAGGGCTGTGCCCCTTCATCACGTGAGTGAGCCCCATTCACCTGATGAAGGGGCAGAGCCCCGAAAGCTAGTGGCGTTTGCTACCAAATAAACCTGTTGGACTTTAACCTGGTGTTGTGAGACATCTTGCTGAGTACATGCAACTTTTGAAGGCCTTGATGGCATCAATAATTGATCATTGTTGGGAAGACAAAATGGGAACTCTTGCATGCTTCAGCACTGACATCTCAAAGTACAGAATATGCACAGAAACATCAAAACAGCAGGTGCAACACATACCCGGATTTACAGGTTCTATACTCCACTTTTAGGATGGGCTTGCAGGGCTCTGGTTTCTTCCCATCTTTTGGCAGCTTTCCTGAAAGAATAGGTTTGATAACTGTAGTGTTGATTAGCTCAGATGTTCCCCAAATGCAACGAGTACAATGAAAATGTTCTGCTCTTAGGCAAGAGCATACAGAGCTCATGTTGTAACTAAGCAAAGCTAATGCGCTGTAGCATTTGGTCATCATTCCTTGTCAAGGAGGAACTACTTCCATCTGGCGAGCTATTCATTTTATTTAGGAACAACACTTCAAAGAATATTAAGCAGAGTTTAACAAATTGGGAATTGGAAAAATCTCTGTCTGACCTTTTAGCTGGGCAGGACCCACTGGGAGGAGTTTGAACTCATTCCATTCATGCAGTGCCCAAACTTTGCTAGGGACTCAGCTCCTTTCAAGACAATCTGCATATTATGCAAGATCTAACTAAGCATTGCTTTCTGGATGTGACAGCTCAGAATGTGCGGTGACCAAGCAATTGCTATTTTCCATCAAGTCGTGACTCAAAGTTTGCTCTGCAACATAGACTATATTTAGGCTTTGGAAGAACAGGAAGGACACGCTAGGCTAGATTATAGTTCACACAAACAGAAATGTATATGCAATTCAAAAATAGAACCGCAGAAAGCTGTAAACTATTAAAAGACTCGGTGTGAAAGAAAAACAAACAGTTAATAAACATTGTACCAGTTACAAACATCAACCAGCAGGTGTAGATAGGCAATAAGCACAGATACCCAACCTCAAAGAGCTTAGGGGCAAGGGCTTTTGTTTGAATTATAGTTTGCAGCAACATTTCTTTAAAGATGTTTCAAATAGAAAGAACAAATGAGTAACTACGGAAAGAGGAAGATTGATTACAGATCAAAAAGGCATGGAAGTGGAAGATGTGGCATGGTTCTTAATGACTTTGCATCTGTCTTCATGGAAAAAGGGGGACGATCAGATATTGCAGCTAAGGATGAGAAGTGCCAAATATTGGCTTTGCATCATGAAAAGGGAAATATTAAGGAACATGGCATGAGTGGATAAATTGAGGGGCCTTGATCAAATGTATCTTAGGCTGCTCAGCAAGGGAGAAAATAATGACACTGACCATAATTTCTCAATCGATTTGGCTACAAGCATGATGCTGGAGGACTACTGACATATTTTGGTTAGACAGGAAGCAATGGGTTGACCAAACAATCGCAGGTCAGAGGTTTGTGACTGGAAGGCTGGTTCTAAAGAGAGTTCTGCAGGGATCCACACTGGGTCCCTTGCATTTTTTATATCAACAATTTACACAAAGATTGGGTGAGGGGGGGCATAATTAGGAAATTTACACAGAAAAAAAGACAACTTATAAGAAGAAACGCCATAGCTTGCAGCAAGAGGACAAATGAGGCAAGGAAATACTGGATTTTGGATTTCATAGATACTGTTTTCTAGTACAGAAACATTGACGTTATAGTGGACTTTACAAAAATGCTGCTTTAACCTCAACTGGAGTATTGCATCCAAATATGGGCACCAGACTTTAGGAAGGATATGAAGGCAATGGAGAAGTGGCAGAAAAGGTTGATGAGAAAGACAAACTTCAATTACAAGGATAGGTTGGGGAAACTGGGGCTATTCTGAGAGGTCGTAAAAAGATTTAAATAAGGCATTCCAGAATCATGAGGGGTCGGGACAGTAATTAGAGAGAAACTGTTCCCATTGGTGGTAAGGCTGAACTAGACAGCACCTGTCTAAAATGAACCAGTGCCAATGTGGAAAAAAAAACTTTTACGTAGTGAATGGGATGCTGGCCTTCATAGCGAGGGGGATTGAATATAAAAGTAGGGAGGTCTTGCTGCAGCTGTATAGGGCATTGGTGAGGCCGCAGCTGGAGTACTGTGTGCAGTTTTGGGCGCCGCACCTGCGCAAGGATATTTTGGCCCTGGAGGGAGTGCAGAGGAGGTTTACTAGGCTGATACCGGAGTTGAGGGGGTTGAGCTATGAGGAGAGGCTGAATAAACTAGGCTTGTACTCGTTAGAGTTTAGAAGAATGAGGGGAGATCTCATTGAGACGTATAAGATGATGAATGGGATGGATAGGATAGAGGTGGAGAGACTCTTCCCGCTCAAAAAAGACAGTAGGACTAGGGGGCACAGCCTCAAGATAAAGGGGAGGCGGTTTAGAACGGAGTTGAGGAGGAACTTCTTCACTCAAAGGGTGGTGAATCTCTGGAATTCTCTGCCCGTTGAAGTGGTGGAGGCTGCCTCGCTAAATATTTTTAAGAAGCGGTTTGATGGGTTCTTGATAAGAGAGGGGATTAAGGGTTATGGGGAGAGGGCGGGAAAGTGGAACTGAGCCACGACAGATCAGCCATGATCTTACTGAATGGCGGGGCAGGCTCGAAGGGCTAGATGGCCTACTCCTGCTTCTATTTCTTATGTTCTTATGTTCTTATGAATAGTTAGGATTTGGAACACATTGTCTGAGTTTTTAGTGGAAGCAAATTCAATCAAAGCATTCAAAAGAGAACTGGATAATTACCAGACGAGAAAACTATTGCAGGGCTATGGGAAAAGGCAATCAAGCGGAACCTGCAGGTACAGACATGATCAGTCTCCTGTATGGTAACAGTTCTACGATCTTTTAATACATAATAGACTTCAATATCCTAGCATATAGAGGGCCAGAGAAAACTTACTGCATGTCCATATATCTCAAAAGGTAGCAGGACAGAAGCATAAGGTGGTTAAGAAGGTAAACAGGATACTATCCTGTATTAGTCAAGGCATAAAATAACAATAACAGGGAGGTTAGATTAGAATTGCATAAATCATTAGTTTAAATTACAGCATATCATTCTGCTCACCACATCATCAGCAGGATGTGATCACACTAGAACGGGTACAAAGGGTCTTGCCAGGATTGGCAAATTATAGATACGAAAAGATCGCGTTACTTGGGGTTGATTTCTTTGGTACAAAGTAAATGAAGGAAGATTTAATTGAGGTGTATAAAATTATGAATAGGGAGAACCTGTTACCCTCAGCAGGGAGATCAATAACCAGGCAGCATAACTGGCAGAATGTTTACAGGCAAATCGAGGAGAAATGTTTTCATCCAAAGCATGGTACAAGTCTGGAACCTGGTGTCTGAAGCAGTAACATTTGCAGAAACCCTCATCACATTCAAAAAAGTACTTGGACATACACGAAGTGTCGTAACCTTCAGGATTTAAACTGCAAAGTGGAATTAGGCTAGATAGCTCTTTTTCTGCTAGCACAGAAACAATGGGCCAAACGGCCTTTGTCTTCTCCTCTCTATGTTACTATGTAAGTAATACACATAGGCCGTAAAACCCATACTAACAGGTTCACACTTACCATGTGGTGTAATAATGTGCGCAGGTTTGATGGGAGATTTTACATTCCAGATAGTAAGGCTGCCATCTGAATGGCTACAAACAAACTGTTTTCCTTCATGATGCCAAGCCACAGAATGAATAGCCTGTTGAACAGAAATGTTCAGTCAGTAAACAGAATGTTGCAATAGCATTCCTAAGAAACAATACTGATAATGACCATAATTATTTACATCAATTTAACATTTGCTTGGCTCAAAATGGGATACTGAAAAACAACAATATGAAAGTTAGAGACTTGATTGCTGGCAGTCTAATAGATTAGCATACAGACAGCTGCAAACAGAAACAAGCCACATTTCTCAGTATACGGCCTTATTCTGTCCTATCTCTATGAGATTGTGCAACTTAAGCAACCCTCACTTCCCTTTGCCTTGCTGATGCCAAAACATTGAATGCATTCAAAAAGCGGCTAGATATAACACTTGGGGTGAATAGGATTAAAGGTTATGCCAAAAAAGCAGGATTCAGCTGCTGAGTTGGACGATCAGTCATGATCGTAGTGAATGGCAGAGCGGATTCGTAGGGCCAATTAGTCTCCTCCTGCTCCTATTTTCTATGTCCATGTTAGCAGCCATGCCTTCACCTGCCACTCTCCTCCTGGGAAACCCTCCTTAAAATCTACCTTTTGAACAGTGCTGATATCTCTTTGGCTTGGTGTCAATTTTTTTTACTGCACTCCTCTGAAGCACCTCGAGACGTTTTAGTATGTGAATAGTGCTATATAAAGACAAGTTATCATGCAGAAATGCGTCATCAGTGCTGGAGGTACAAAATTGGTTGAAATAGAGGCTTACTCAAAAATATTCACAGGAGCATAAACAGTAAGAACCTTACAAGTCCCCAATTTGTTAATATTTTGAAAAGCATGAACTCAAATATAATGTCGGGGTAATGTTTATAACTAAGCAGTTCCTTTCGATTGTACTCTCCTTTATTTGAACAATAGGTAGTCTAAACAAAAACGATTGAGTTTAACATTCAATAGCAGACATGAAGTCCATAATAGAGCAAGCCAAGATTAGAAAAATGCAACTAGTGTTGAGGCACATTAGTGCACGTTAGCATGTTGAATTGCAAGTGATTGAAAATATGACCAAAAGGACTGTAGCACAATTTTATTCGTGTTAAAATTGATTGTTGTAACATTACTGGATCAGAAACCTGTGGCATAAGTTGAGATTTACTATTTTACAATGGCAGAGCATTGTCAGTGGTAAAAATGCTTCAATGCCATTCTCGATGAGGGTTATATCTTTGCCTCTCTGGAGTGAGGGAAGAGGGGCAGCAGGGGAATTATGAGAAGCCGGTATGCTAGATGATGGAGGGGCCAGATCTCATTTTCTGCAGCAATATCCCTGCAAAGTATATAGAACGCAGACCCAGGTGGATATTGGGTTTAGGCTGAGCCAAACCCTTGTGGACTCAATGGCGGCAAGTTGAAGAAGATGGAAGAGGATTAAGTGCCTCAAGAGTAGTCATACACATGAACAGGCCACAATCATGATAATAAAAATACTGAAATGCTGTTATTTTGGTGTACAAGACGCTGATTACAATATGAAATCTCTATGACTGAAGAGGCTTTTGTCTGGCAAAACTGCTCATTCTGGGAACATCCTGGAATGCAAGATAGCCCCAGTTTCCTTACTCAACGGAAAATCCTTCTCCATTGTCTCCCCCTTCAGTACCTCCAACAACTGCAAACAGCTCATGTCTTTCTTTAACTCAAGGATCGAGACCATCTGGGCAGCTGCTTTGCCACTACCCTCACCAGGTCAAACTTACTGCAAATTCTCCCTGCCTAGTCCAGAAACATGGTTCTCTTGCTCATCTCCCAACTTTCCTCATGCCTTCTCCGAGCTCATCTTGCCCATGATGGCACAATGGCACTGATTAGCACTGCTGCTTCAGTGTCATGGATTGGGTTCAATTCTGGCCTTGGGTGACTGTCTGAGTGGAGTTATATCTGCATGGGTTTCCTCCAGATACCCCAGTTTCCTCTCACACTCCAAAGGTATGCAGGGTAGGTTGATCAGCAATGGTAAATGCACAAGGTTATGGGGATAATGAGGGCCTGGATAAGATGCTCTTTCAGAGAGAGAGTGCAGATGTGATGGCCCAAATGGTCTCTTCCGGAACTGTAGGGATTCTATGGTTCTATGAGACAACCTTCTGTTCCTACGAAACTGTTGATCACCAACATTCCCTTCTTGGGCTCCATGTTAAATGATGTTAATGGCTTTCTCTCCAGGTACTGTCCTTTTCTTCAAATCTGCTAGCATCAATCCTATCCTTAAAATAGCATTTAATGCCACTATCCTTGCAAACTAGCACCCCATCTCCAACCTCCTTCTCTTCTCTAAGTTCCGGAAATGTGTTGTTACTTAGATGGTTCCATTACGTCTTTAATCATAGCTAGAGAATAACTTGCAATGGTGTTTCTTCCCCCTTCGATACAGTTACCTCTGTTGTCCCCCAGAGGATGTATTCTAATTTCTCCTCCCAATTCTACCTCACCACCTCTCTCAATGACCCAAAGGTAGGGGAAAGTAGGGGAGTCTAAAACTAGAGGGCAGAGATTTAAGGTGAGAGGGGAGAGATACAAAAGGGTCCAGAGGGGTAATTTTTTCCAAACACAGGGTGGTGAGTGTCTGGAACAAGCTGCCAAAGGCACCCAGGTTGATAAGGTTGTTAAGGTGGTGTACGGTGTGTTAGCTTTTATTGATTGAGGGATTGAATTTCAGAGCCGTGAGGTCATGTTGGAACTGTACAAAACACTGGTGCGGCCACACTTGGAGTATTGCGTACAGTTCTGGTTGCCGCATTGTAAGAAAGATGTGGAGGCATTGGAAAGGGTGCAGAGGAGGTTTGCCAGGATGTTGCCTGATATGGTGGGAAGGTCTTATGAGGAAAGGCTGAGGGACTTGGGGTTATTTTCATTAGAGAGAAGGTTAAGAGGTGACCTAATTGAGGCATACAAGATGATCAGAGGGTTAGATAGGGTGGACAGTGAGAGCCTTTTTCCTCGGATGGTGATGGCTAACATGAGGGGGCATAGCTTTAAATTGAGGGGTGGTAATTATAGGACGGATGTCAGAGGTAGGTTCTTTACTCAGAGGGTAGTAAGGGCATGGAATGCCCTGCCTGCAGAAGTTGTGGACTCGCCAACATTAAGGGCGTTCAAATGGTCAGTGGATAGGCATATGGATAACATTGGAATAGTTTAGGTTAGAAGGTCATTAGATTGGTTCCACTGGTCGGCGCAACATCGAGGGCCGAAGGGCCTGTACTGCACTGTCATGTTCTATTAATCATTTGTAAACATATGGTTGGGACCCTGATATAATCACTGTGGGGGCGAGAGAACACACAATTGAGCAAGGGAATCCCACTGGAGTAAATGCAATACCTTCAGAAAGCCAAAAGTTATTGCCTGGTTCCCACCAAACTCTGTTGCTTAGCCACCACATGCAACTGTCAAAAGTGAAATTAGACTGTTTGCAACTGAGATAAGACAGATTTTTGATCTTTGAACAAATCAAGGGATATGGGGAAGTTGGCAGCAAAGTGAAGCAGATGACAGCACTGATTGTCAGAGTAGACTCGAGTAGCTCTATGGTCTACTCCTGTTATTTCCTTTGGTCTCGATATGATTCCAAGACTAGCTTCTGACTACACATCATTAAGATCATCTATTTCTACTTATGACATCGCCTTGCCTCAGCTGGTGCTTAAACCTTTATCCATCCTTTATCACTTCTGACAATTCCAATGCACTCTTGGCTCGTGTCTCACCTTCTAATTTCTGTGACACTCTTCAGAATTCAGCTGCCTAATTTTCATCATTTCCTGCTCACCCAATAGTTCTGTGCTCACTGATCTATATGGGCTGTTCTGTTCCTAGTTTTACAATCTCACCAATCTCTCCATGTCTTCAGACTTCCATAATCTCCTGCAACCCCACAGCTCTGCTAGATACCTGTCGCCCTAATTCGTGCCATTTCCAGCACCTCCAATTTAAACTGCTCTAACACTGGCTGTGACTTCACCTGCCAAGGCACTACATTCTATAAATTTGTTTCTCAACCACTCAGCCTGTGCTTCTCCTTAAAACATTGACCAAGCTTTTTGGTTATCTGCCTTAATATTTCATGCACTTGGTGTCAAACTTTGTTCCATGATGCTCCTAAGAAGCAGTGTAAGATGCTTTGTAAGCAGGTTCTTCTTGAGCGCTAAAGAGGGAATGCGAGTTCCCAGCTAAACATTTTAAAGTTAAAGTAGTCACATTAACACTGCAATGCAGGTTACTCTGAAACTTCCTTAGTTGCCACACTATGGTGACTGTTTGGGTAAATGAACCTAACTAGCACATCTTTCAGGCTGTGGGAGGAAACCGATGCAGACATGGGGAGAATGTGCAAATTCCATACAGCCTCTAAAAATGCAGAGACAACCATTTGCATGATTATCAGGACTTTCATAACCACCCAGGCCTGGACCAAAGTCATTTCAATAACATTTTTAACAATACAGACTTGCCTCTACTAGAAAGGGCTTATAAAAAGTTGAATAAAACAGGTATGGATTAAGAACATAAGAACATAAGAAATAGGAGCAGGAGTAGGCCATCTAGCCCTTCGAGCCTGCCCCGCCATTCAATAAGATCATGGCTGATCTGTCGTGGCTCAGTTCCACTTTCCCGCCCTCTCCCCATAACCCTTAATCCCCTCTCTTACCAAGAACCCATCAACCCGCTTCTTAAAAATATTTAGCGAGGCAGCCTCCACCACTTCAACGGGCAGAGAATTCCAGAGATTCACCACCCTTTGAGTGAAGAAGTTCCTCCTCAACTCCGTTCTAAACCGCCTCCCCTTTATCTTGAGGCTGTGCCCCCTAGTCCTACTGTCTTTTTTGAGCGGGAAGAGTCTCTCCACCTCTATCCTATCCATCCCATTCATCATCTTATACGTCTCAATGAGATCTCCCCTCATTCTTCTAAACTCTAACGAGTACAAGCCTAGTTTATTCAGCCTCTCCTCATAGCTCAATCCCCTCAACTCCGGTATCAGCCTAGTAAACCTCCTCTGCACTCCCTCCAGGGCCAAAATACTCTGACTTCTATAGTCCTTTATGTTTTAAAGTACACATATCTTGTCAACTTTGCCAATCTCTCTTCAATTGTCCCTCAAATCTTAGACAATATTTAAGTGAAGCCCAGTTAGGGTCAGATGGATTACTCCATAAACACTAGCTGTTACAGGCAAGAACTTCACATCTTCAGTAGGTTTGGTGCTGAGGTCCAAAATTCCTCCTGGACCTCATGTTAAAGAATGGGAAGCACAAGATGATACTGTTTCACTTGCCCAAGAGGAAAACACTTGTGACTGCTGCCACAATCACTGAAAATAATCCATAATGAAGTGTTTTCATATAGGAAGGAAGAAGTATATTTTGCAGACTTACTCATGTGGGGGAAGAAATGTAAATCGTTTCCAAGTATCAACCAAGGTTGCAATGAAAATTACAAATTCTACTCACCAAGAATTCAGTTCACATCAATGTATTTTTATTCCGTCAAAGCATGTGCTTACCTCATCGTAGCTGTATCTGTACTCTCCCTTCTTTGATTTAAGGTCCCACAATACCAGAGTTCCAGATTCGAAACCAATTAAAAGCTGCAGGGATTAAAAAGGATACAAGATGGGACAACCATATCTCTAAAATCCATCTCCAGTTCCTCTTTGAGCAAATTCATCACCACACAGATTAGCATTGATCGAGGGTCTCAGCTACAGGAGTGTTATATTTATTTGCCACTCAGGCTAGGGGACGTTTTACACACCTGAGGCTACCACTAGAATAGTTTGCTGCTATACCAAATTGCAAAAGTGCAGGTGAGACTGGACCAGAGAACTGTCAGTGCTTACTGGGCAGGTTTACAATTGAAAGACGTCTTGGGTGAAGCATTAGGACTGCTAGCATCTACAGGACGAAGCTCTAGTTGGCAGCTTTTGAAGGGACCAAACAATGAACACAATATTGAAGTTACTGTGTCATCATCCTCCACTCATGAAGGTGTCTTTCTTGCTTCCTCTTCATCGTATTTCATTAATAGCGAAGGAAGTCAATACGTAAAGCATCCTGGTTTGCAAACACCTCAACTCCCATTTCAATTCAACTCCAACCAAATGAGCTAAACACTGACACTAATGTTGTGATACTATACTTGCAAAATCTGCTCTGCTCAGCAGGCTATGCGCTGAAGGAACTTTCAGGATTACATACAAAAGCAATTTGGAAATGAAGATAGTTAAAATGACATCGCATGAAGAATACAAGACAAAACCACCTGGATAAGCTTGTGTAGGATATGGTTAATAGCGGATTTGGATACCAATGAAAAAATGAAAATAATTTCAGTGATTAGTCAAGAAATACATGCATGGTCAATAACCGATGACAAATCTAGCTGGTGTAAACTTCATATGCCCAAGTGGAACTGTGAATCAAAATTAAATTGGCATAAAAATGCTTTTACTGCGTCATTAAAGGACTGACTAAAGAGTCAAGCTATTAATCTAAAGATTAATTCAACTCATAATTCAGTGGAAATTTTGGGGATTGTGCCACAACCTAATTAAATAATACAACATGGACAGAAGCAGCAACAATGGGAGAGGTAACAGTTAATAACTTGAGGGGGAAAAAAGGCAATTTTTAATTTGAGGACAATTAACTAGTAAATCTGCTATAGAATATCTCAATTAAAGAGGAATGAACCATTATGTCTGAGATGCAACAAATTCAAATGATATAAAAGGATGCCTAAAGTAGATAATTTACTTTTAAATGAGCAAATGGAATGCAGAAGGAGACATAAGTGAAATTAATGATTCTGCAGTAAAGAGATCTCCAGAAAGAGCTCAAGAGAATGTTAGGGGTGTAAACATGAATAGCTAAAAAAAACCAAAACGTAATAAAACAGGTTCCAGTAAAGCAGCAAATAGTGTGTGTAAAAAAGTGAGTAAACCCATCAGACCTAGCCTTTCATGAAAGATCAAAGCCCTGAAATATTAACATTGTTTATCTCTCCACAAATGCTGCAAGAGACCTGCTAAGTATTTCCAACAATAGATATTTTTAACCACACCTTGTGGTTTGCCACGAAGTTAAGCACACCTTGAAGTTCACTCACTCATGAACATTTATGTACATTCTCATGGCAATTAACTTTAAACACAGCAAAAGCACACACCCAAAAAACCCACAAACTTATCAAACAAGACTTCCAAAGTAAGTCCCACTCTAAGAAAATGCAAGTTCCCTACTCAGAGAAATCAGGAATTCTAAGAAAAATAGGCAAATTGAGGAGTGGGGAGGAAGATTCAAGAAAAATTAATACCCCCCCCCCCGCCTCATCGAGAGTGATAGGTTTCTGTTCAGTAAAGGTGTCAAAGGGTAAGTGTTTTTTTTAAATTGATGGGATGTGGGCATCGTTGGCCAGGCCAGCATTTATTGCCAATCCCTAATTGCACTAGAACTGAGTGGCTTATTTGGCCATTTCAGTGGTCAGTTAAGAGTCAAACTCATTGCTGTGGATGTAGGCCAGGCTAGGTAAGGACAACAGATTTCCTTCCTTAAATGACATTAGTGAACCACAAGGGTTTTATATGACAATCAACAATGGTTTCATCATTAGACTTTTAATTCCAGATTTTATTGAATTCAAATTTCACCTTCTGCTGTGGTAGGATTCGAACTTGGGTCCCTACGTTGCTCTGGACCTCTGGATTACTAGCCTAGTGACAATACCACTATGCCACCGCGTCCCCACAAGTCAAGGTACACAGCCAGAATCTGAGTGAATTTTAGACCTGTTTGAGGAACTGAATGACCCTGTAACTACGTCCCTGTGGACATTTGAAAACTCTCAGAAATATAACATCCATTCAAACATCATGCAGCATTTAAGGTCATTGTGGCAGAGCTAATGGGCAAGTTGAAAAGAATTAATGAAAATTAGGTCGCACGCATCCTTGGGTGCTGAGTAAGATTTTAAGGGTATTAGCTGTCTTTATATAAAAAAAAATGCTGAGGTAATTCAGATTGGAAGCAGGCTCACACCACAAGAGGGTGAACTTAGTTTTGGAAATTGTCCTGACATTGAATGGACAAAATCTCCCTTTTTATCTGTGGGTGTATGGTGGCACACTGGTTAGCATTGCTGCCTCTCAGCACCAGGGACCCAGGTTCGATTCTGTGTGGCGCTTACACGTTCTCCCCATGTCTGTGTGGGTTTCCTCCGGGTGCTCTGGTTTATTCCCATGATTCAATGATGTGCGGGTTAGGTGGAATGGCTATGCTAAATTGCCTCTTAGTATCAGAGGCTAGATAGTGTAAATGCATGGAGTTATGGGGATAGGCCTGGATGGGATTGTAGTCCATGCAGACCCAATGGGCCAAATGGTCTCCTTCTGCACTCTTGGATTCTTACGGATCCCAAGCGAAAGTTGTTTGGAGCTGTGGATTCCCAGCATGAAGCTGCCCAATGAAAGTGAGTATTCATGAACCTGGCTTGTATAGAAAATAGCAACTATTACATATTCTATTATTAACCGAAACCACAAATGGTTTGGGAAGTCAGGAATCAGGAGGAAAGAAAGGCAAAACAGGTGGCTCTAAGAAATATCGTTTGGGTATTCCAGCACCAGACCAGGTTCAACTGTGGGATATGGGTGGGGGATGAGTAGGGAGAACGTTGAGTAGCAGGAAACAACTCCCTACAAGATGTTTGGTCTAATTTAATATTTTATGGAACCTCAGATGTAACCCTGCTTTTATAGGAACCAGAATCTAATCCATCCTGGAGCACCAGATCTGTTTTGCTACAGATAAGCAGGCATGCATTTATAATATGTTTTTCATCACCTAAAGTCCCAAAGTCTTTCATAGCTAATTATGGACTTCTGAAGTGTAGTTACTGTTGTGGTGCAAGAAACAAAGCATCTGACATGTGGGCATTGTTGGCCAGGCCAGCATTTATTGCCAATCCCCTGGTCCGGATGGGATCTACCCTAGGATTCTCTGGGAGGCTAGAGAGGTGATTGCAGAGCCTCTGGCTCAGATCTTCAGGTCGTCATTGGTCTCTGGTGTAGTCCCGGAGGATTGGAGGATAGCGAATGTTGTCCCATTGTTTAAGAAGGGGAACAGAGACTTTGCCGGGAATTATAGACCGGTGAGTCTTACTTCTGTTGTGGGCAAGGTTTTAGAAAAAATTATTAGGGATAGGATTTATAGTTATTTGGAGTGTAATGAATTGATTAGAAATAGTCAGCATGGTTTTGTAGCAGGTAGGTCGTGCCTTACTAACCTTATTGAGTTTTTTGAGAAGGTGACCAAAGAGGTGGATGGGGGTAAGGCAGTTGACGTGGTATACATGGATTTTAGTAAGGCGTTCGATAAGGTTCACCATGGTAGGCTTCTGCAGAAAATGCAGATGTATGGGATTGTGGGTAATCTAGGAAGTTGGATCAGGAATTGGCTATCAGATAGGAGACAGAGGGTGGTGGTGGATGGTAAATATTCATCATGGAGTGCAGTTACGAGTGGTGTGCCTCAGGGATCTGTTTTGGGGCCACTGTTGTTTGTAATTTTTATTAATGATCTGGATGAGGGTATAGTTGGGTGGATTAGTAAATTTGCTGATGACACCAAAGTTGGAGGTGTGGTAGATTGTGAGGAAGGGTGTCATAGTCTGCAGGGAGACTTAGATAGGTTGCAGAGCTGGGCCGAGAGGTGGCGGATGGAATTTAATGCGGAGAAGTGTGAGGTAATTCACTTTGGTAGGAGCAACAGATGTGTCGAGTATAGGGCTAACGGGAGGACTTTGAATAGTGTGGATGAACAGAGGGATCTAGGTGTGTGTGTACATAGATCCCTGAAAGTTGGGAATCAAGTAGATAAGGTTGTCAAGAAGGCGTACGGTGTCTTGGCGTTTATTGGTAGGGGGATTGAATTTAGGAGTCGCAGTGTAATGTTGCAACTGTACACTACTCTAGTGCGGCCGCACTTGGAGTACTGTGTGCAGTTCTGGTCCCCGCATTACAAGAAGGATGTGGAGGCGTTGGAGAGGGTGCAGAGGAGGTTTACTAGGATGTTGCCTGGTATGGTGGGGAGGTCCTATGAGGAGAGACTGAGGGATCTAGGGTTGTTTTCGTTGGAAAGAAGGCGGCTAAGAGGGGATCTTATTGAAACATATAAGATGATTAGAGGTTTAGATAGGGTGGATAGTGATAGCCTTTTTCCTCGGATGGAGAAAGCTAGCACGAGGGGGCATGGCTTTAAATTAAGGGGGGGTAGCTACAGGACGGATGTCAGGGGTAGGTTCTTTACCCAGCGGGTGGTGAGGGATTGGAATGCCCTGCCTGCTGCAGTTGTAAATGCATCTAGTTTGGGGGCGTTTAAGAGATCTCTGGATAGGTTTATGGACGAAAAGGGATTGGTATAGGCTAGTGGGTCATTGTTTTTGTAACTGGTCGGCGCAACATCGTGGGCCGAAGGGCCTGTTCTGCGCTGTAATGTTCTATGTTCTATGTAATCCCTAATTGCACTAGAACTGAGTGGCTTGTTTGGCCATTTCAGTGGTCAGTTAAGAGTCAAACTCATTGCTGTGGATGTAGACCAGGCTAGGTAAGGACAACGGATTTCCTTCCTTAAATGACATTAATGAACCACAAGGGTTTTTATGACAATCAACAATGGTTTCATCATTAGACTTTTAATTCCAGATTTTATTGAATTCAAAATTTCACCTTCTGCTGTGGTAGGATTCGAACTTGGGTCCCTGCGTTGCTCTGGACTACTAGCCTAGTGACAATCCTACCACAGCAGGAGGTAAAATTTGAATTCAATAAAATCTGGAATTAAAAGTCTAATGATGAAACCATTGTTGATTGTCATAAAAACCCTTGTGGTTCATTAATGTCATTTAAGGAAGGAAATCCGTTGTCCTTACCTAGCCTGGTCTACATCCACGGCAACGTGATGAATAGCTAGTGACCCTGTGATCAAGGGGAATGCTCTGGGGACCTCAGTCTGAACACCACTATGACAGATGATAGGATTTGAACTCAATAAAAATCTGGAATTAAAAGTCTAATGGTAACCATGAAACCACTGTCAATTGTCGAAAAACCTATCTGGTTCACTCGTGTCCCTTTTGGGAAGGAAGTCTGCCATCTTACTCGGTCTGACTTGCATGCTACACCAGACCCAAGGCAACATGGTTGACTCTTAACTGCCCTCAGAAGTGACTGAGTGAGGCATGCAATTCAAGGGGCACTTCGACACGGGCAACAAATTCCAGCTCAGTTGGTGATGCCCACATCCCACGAAAGAACATTTTAAAATTCTGCTTTTTTGTGAAGAGTCATAAGGAATTGAAACCTCAACTCAAGTTTCTCTCTCCATAGATGTTGCCAGGTCTGCTAGGTTTTCTAGCATTTTCTGTTCGTATTTCAGATTTCCAGCATCTGCAGTATTATGCTTTTACTTTTTTCTGGTGTTGACTGATTGATAAATGTTGATCAGGATTCCGGGGAAACTCCTTTTCTCTTTAAACTGTGCCGTGGCATTTTTTAAATGTCCACTTGAGAGGACAGATGGGGCCTCAGTTTCAGCATCGCATCCAAAGATGATAATAGTGGTTTTCACTTCTTGCAAGGTCTGTGGGGTTGGCTTGTGAAAGTGCATAACGACAGAAAGTTATTAGAGGCAAAAAACAATAAAGGTGCATTTTTTCCTCTCGCATATCATGTCCTCCACACTACTAACTTCGGTAGCACCTCAGAATGAGGTGGTTTTGCGTGACACAAGCACTCCAGCCACCAAGACAGGCTTGTTAAGCAAAGCACCTGTCATCCCATAGTCAACTAAAGTCAAGTCAATCACGTTTGCTAAAGGCATGTGGATTACTTCATTTAGCCACTTTACAACACGGCTGACAGCAACTCAAAATACTTTCCATAAGCCACCTGTCAAGCTACTGTTTGGTCACAGACATACCACAATAAGGGGAACAAATATTCATGAAATTAATGGAGGAATTCAGTAGGATCCACACGGCACATTAGATTCCTACGTCACTCCCAATGGAACTTTCCCATCTCTAATTTATGACTGGGAGGATCAAAGAAAGAAATCCATTTCATGACCTATGTGAAAGTTAATACAACCTTAGGCAGGAAGCCAGACTGTTAAATACATGATTAGTTCACTGAATTAGAAAGTAACTGATAAGTATGTACTCTAAGTGAATAACAGTGCTTTTTTTAAAAAGAAAATAACAATACAAGAACAGGGGATTATTTTTAAAGTATATTGCTGGAGCATGAATAATTTATCCACTCGCAACATTTGTGGCAAAGTCCAATTCTTACGAAAAATTGAACACTGGGAGTCAAACATGATAATGGGAGATCGTGGGACTGCTTCAGCAAAGAGCCTTCAGAAATGTAATGGACCAAATAGACTTCCTGAATGTTGCAAGTGACTACATTTGAATGTGAGATGAGCTCCATTTGATAATGTTGGGGGAATGGAGTTGGACTCCATTATACTGAGAGCGTGGGTGATCTAATCAAATCATGCAGCGCGATTACAAAATACTCAGCATGGGCTAGACTTGAGTGAATTACTGGCATAATTGTTAGTAGACCGTCAAATGTCATACGTTCCTAGTATATCGTTGGTAATTTGATTTTATAGCGAGGTGTATATGTATCCTGGTAGTCAGAAGTCAGCAATTTAGCTCCTGTGGCTGCAGCATTGATTTATATGGACAAGGTGGCACAGATTTTGCTGACCTCAGCTAAGCCAGCATTCAATGAGCTTGCACTGGCGTCAATGGCTAGAGAAAGGGCAGAAAAGGAAATGTGTCAACTTGTCTTGCTGTTAGTCACAGAAACCTCGGAATTGACCTCAGGAAATATCTAGCTTGGAAAAAACTGGGTGTATTTGTGTTTTACAAGGTTGTAAAATTTTACTGCATGATATTCACTGCATGAAAATTGGAGTCGTCACCATTGCAACTATTTTTTGTATATTTACATTTTGTAAACAAGTAAAAAAACACAGCTTTTTAGTAGTCCTTCACAGATAGTCTTTGCCTCAAGTTTGAATCACTTTCTGAAATTAAAGACTTAAATTGCTTCAGTTCAAACTCAAAAGCACAATGTTCTGAAGTTCATCCTCTAACTTGCAGTCAAATCAGTCAAAGCATACAAAGTTTGTCCTGAAACAAAAGAATTGTTTTGGAATTTAATTATGAAAATGAAAATACGTGCAACAGTTCAAATGGTTTGAATCATCTTGCTTCTCTTTCTGATAGATAGCCTCTCTAGCTTAAAAGCAAAATCCCTTAATATTAACTCCATCCAAATACACGTTTGAAATCTATCTACTTGAGAATGCAGATCTGAAATACGCCTTTTGGCTTTCTGAAAGAAACAAAAGGATACACTAGCCTCAATGCTACTCAGATTGTGTTACAGAGAAACCTAGTCAGGACAAAGTCAGGAACATGGCATGCCTATTGATTTTAACACCAGGTCCACATTCAACTAATGCTTCACTGTGTTAGTTAATTCCGAGGTTTCTGTGTCCAACATTTGGCCAGATTGACTGCGCAGGCACCAGTAGAAATTTGGCAGCAGGACAATAATAGGAACAGTCCCTATAGGTCACTGGCAGAAGATCCAAGGACTCCTCGAGGGGCCTGGGAGAATGTACTCCTGCGCTGCCCCAAAAAGATACAAAAAAGGCAGGCTTTTAACATTTACCTTATCCAGTCATCACCTCCCCCCATCCTAAGTGTGCTGCCGGGCAAGCAAACACGCAGGACTCTCCCTGATGTTCAGCTAATTCTATCATCGAAGTGATGTTAGTATTTGAATGCTAATTTGGCCCTGACAGGAACCTTACCCATGGTCTGATTTGGGGGCAGCAAAAATGCAAAAGGCTGGGAAGGCAGTGGGTTGAATCCAGGAGGGACTGTTTTGAATTTTAACTCCCCCTGCACCATTCCCGCTGGGCGGGGCAAGTTAAAAATCACAGCCACAGATTCTGACGCTGAAGATAACTATGTTGTTAGGTTGGCAAATTCTTGATGTACTTTGGCAAACTTTACACATATATATTCTGGTCTCAATAACTCAAAGGTGTGCGTGCACAGTAATGATTTCCAGCCACACTCACCTCTCACAAAATTTATTCCAATCGTGTCAAATTTATTCTATCACACCTGATTGGATCATTCTTCTCACACTTGACAATCAGCCCTGACTCCCCATTTATCGGGAGTGGAAAGTGACTTAAAATGAATCGAAAAATTGATCAGTTGTATATTAGGTTGGAATCTAGGAAGGTTGACAGCACAGTTTTTGATAATTTTCTGCCTCCAAAAAGTCAACTATTTCTGCAATTGTGATGTAATCTTAAAAAAACGAAGCATCCGTGTAGGAAAATACATGGTTACTAACTTGTTAATTGGACTGTCCAGGTTTCAACTTAACCTCTGTCTGAACTCTCCAAACATTTCCAGAAGAGAGCACAATTACACTTCTAGCCTTAAAAAGACCATCCTAATAACCATACTGTGACTCACTGCGAGTCCAGAAATTTGCCAAGTAGATTAAAAAGAACTAACACACACACACACATTTCTAGTTCAACAAGCTCCTGCAAAACTGAATTTGTTCCATATAAAATCATATTTCTTGCACCTGACCAATGTGAACTGTTTAACGCATAGAAATTTCAAATAGCTTAAAACACAAAAGTCCATTATTTTCTCCCAAATTGCTTGCAAACAAAGATAAAATAAGATTTATTAATTAGCAAAAGATGTTTAAAAATATATTTCATGATAACATGACTGAACAATTAGGCCTCAAAGGATTGAATCTTCTTGCCCACAGATTTGAATCTGCTGGTTGAAGGAAGTCCGAGCACATACAGTGTACCAAGTGTAGATGTGGGGTGGAACAAGACATTTTCAGGGCAGCACGGTGGCAAAGTGGTTAGAACTGCTGCCTCACAGCACCAGGGACCCAGGTTCAATTCCTGGCTTGGATCACTATCTGTGTGGAGTCTGCACGTTCTCCCTGTGTCTGCATGGGTTTCCTCTGGGCGCTCTGGTTTCCTCCCAGTCTGAAAGACATGCTGGTTAGGTGCATTGACCCAAACAAGCGCTGGAGTGTGGTGACTAGGGGAATTTCACAGTAACTTCATTGAAGTGCTAACATAAGCCTTACTTGTGATGAATAAATAAATTTTAAAAGAAGCCATAGAGGGAATTCTCAGCTAAAAGTGACCAGTAAAATTGCAAATGTGACAAACATACACAATAAGTATTTTTATACAGATACTCGAAATTTAAAAATATTAGCAGAATATTTTAGTTAATAGAATATTTTCTTATATAATCCGTTCCTTTGCTTCCCCTTATCAAACAAGAACTTCCAAAAGCAAAATGTGAAAGATTTCCTGGTAAACATTTCAAGGAGACGGGGTTAATTACAGTCAGCTGTGCTCCACTTATTTTTCAGTTCAAAAACATTAAACTTCATGGAACTGTGTGGGTAAGGGAAAGCAAATGAAAGAAATACTAGATTTCCTTTGAACACACTGTTGGCAAACTTCAGACCTCCTCCCGCTTTCTCTTGGTACCATCCAAGACCCAGACCCCCATTTCCCCAAAACTATAAAACCTCTCAATACCTTCTTTCCCTGGTCTTGTTAAGACTAGAAGCCCACTGCCAATCTATTCCAAGTAAAAATCTCAATAAACATACACAGAGGTTTTGTGGGGTCTTTGACACGTTTTTCTCAAGCTAATCTCAAGTCATGCATAATTTTTGTCTCTGCAGCAAAAGGAAAAGGGAATCACCCATTTTTTAGAGTCGCCTCCCTGGTAACACAAAACATCTGTTTTTATGTAGGTTTTCAACCCAAAACCTCGACTGAACCTCCAAAGAG
This sequence comes from Carcharhinus amblyrhynchos, assembly GCF_965287045.1. Taxonomy (NCBI): domain Eukaryota; kingdom Metazoa; phylum Chordata; class Chondrichthyes; order Carcharhiniformes; family Carcharhinidae; genus Carcharhinus; species Carcharhinus amblyrhynchos. The sequence continues at coordinate 16,447,191 of NC_137335.1, forward strand.
GCGTTGAGCACCAGGATAACATCAGAAACGGACTAAGAAATTTTCAGGGTCACAGTGAGTTGAGATATTTTTAGGCATTCAAGTCACAGGCATAGCCAGGCCAAAATTAAATCAGACTTTTGTCAGGTCAAGTAAGGCCACGTCATGCCTTGCCAGGATATTTTTGGGCTGATGAGGGTGGCTTCTTTAGTTTTTTTCAAATCACTTGCCAATGACACTTTACATTATATTAATTAAATTAACAAGGCACCATATTTTTAAAATTAAATTCCAAATTGACCAGAATGAAGTAGTCTGGCTACTGAAAGATATGAAGGGCAACAAAAACAGCCATAGGAAACAAAGCAGCAGTACTGGTGACATAGATGCAAGATGTTTCAGGGAAGATAGAATTCTCCCACATTGTCGAGCTGGAGAAATTGATAAGACTGTGCAAGACTGGCACTGAAAAGGGAAAACAACACAAGGAGCTTGCATTTATATAGCACGACTGACATCCTACAAACTCTATGAAGTATTTTACAACTAATTTGTTACATAATTTAGGTAAAAAACAGCCAGTTTGCACACAGTAAGGAGCCACAAATAGCAATGACCAGTTAATCTGTTTTTCATGGTGATGCAGAGACATACGTTGGCAAAGACACCAGGAGAACTTTCTACTTTTCTTTTAACAAGTGTCACCAGACAATTAAAGAGGGCATTGATCTACTGTATTGTTCAAACAATTCCACCTCCACAATGTCGCACTGAATTCTTAAATTACAATTTCCAGCCAATTCAACAAATTTCTTTATCCTCACCAACACCACCCTCCACACATTTATTTCTTCCATCTCTTCACAGGTCTTGCAACCAGTAATTTATACATCAAATGGATACTTACATTGAGCTGGCTTTGCAGATGGTGCAAGAAATACTTGCAGGAACTGTGCCAAAAGATTCAGGCATCAATGACAATAACGGCAATGAATGCACATGAGCTCACAGGCACACTTCCACAAGTTTGTTAGCTACAGGTGGGTTTGAATCTTTATGAATCAGTGCTCTCACACTCGTGTGTGGCACAGTTGCCTGAAATCTTTGAAAGAAGCCATCACTAGTGCTGTGAAGTTGAGTTTGTATAGACGTAAAGAATGTTTGTAAAAAAAATGTAAAATAGCAGAAGGGGAACAACAGAGTGTGGTCCCTTTAAAAAGCTGGTTTTGAGTTCAATACGGAGATGTTTAAAACACAGTACACAAATGACAACATTTGTCACAGAGATCAAAACGTCAGGGTCATCTTGGTAACAGGTTCTCTAGGTTTTTGCATTTTGATAGCCTATCAGTTTAAAGACAACCCTCAGTTAACAGCTTATTAGTCTCAAGAAAACACTCAGCTAACAGGAACCTTTCAAATTTGAATTTGCTGTTGCTGTCAGCCTCAGACCAATCTGGATACAGGAAATGGATCAGTCAGAGTATAAACAAGAATTCAACTATCACACTGGAGTTCAGTTGAGTTCAACTGAGAGCCAGCCAGAATAGAAGGCCATCTCTACAGTGGTTCTCCAGCCTGCTAGCTAAAGAACTCTGAAGAGAATTCTCCATCTACCTAACAACAAGATATCAAATCAGAAATACCTTACAGACAGAAGTCACCAGAAAAATCTCCAAAGCTTCCTAAAGCCATCAGACCTGCGTTGTACATATTTTTTGAGCGTGACTAAAATTGTTATTACCATTTTGGTTCTTAGTCCTAATACCCCTCTCAGTGGATGGGTCAGTGCCAAATATTGTTTGATAACTATTCCTGAGAAGCACCTTGGGACATGTACTATATAAACGCAAGACGTTTATGAGTTATCATTACAGATGTTGCGCACCCATGATACCTCCTTCATAATCAGAAACAAGGCAGGCAGGTTGAATGTCATTCTTGTTTAAGCAATTATGGTGTACCACTTCCTGGTTTCATGAACGTCTGGACAGATTGAGACATGTAATTTAACATAAAACAGTTTGGAAACAGTTTGCAGATTCGTACAAAAGGAGCTGTTTGTTCAAAATTCAACAGCAGCACCAGCAGAAGACCCATAACCTTAAAAATGTTAACTCCAAGCAAAAACAAAAAGAATCTGTCTCAAATGATACACATGGAAAGATCATGGGCTAAAAAAAATTGAGTCAAGTATGTAAGATTAATGTGTAGATGACGCAGTACTCATGATATTTTTATACAGATTCAGGCAAAGATTAATGGTACCTACATTTCCGAAACAATGAGCTAAATAGAGTTTACAAGGATGACGGGTGGGGATCTCACTGAAACTTACAGAATATCAAAGGCCCAGATAAAGTAGACAGGGAGATGATGTTCCCATTAGCAGGAGAGACTGGGACCCAAGTATACAGCCTCAGAGTAAAGGGACGACCTTTCGAACTGAGATGAGGAAGAATTTCTTCAGCCAGAGTTGTGGTGAATCTGTGGAATTCATTGCCACAGAAGCTTTGGAGGCCAGTTCATTTAGTGTATTTAAGACAGAGATAGATAGGTTTTTGATTGGTAAGGGGATCAAAGGTTACGGGGAAAAGGTGGGAAAATGGGGTTGAGAAACTTATCAGTCATGACTGAATGGCGGAGCAGACTTGATGGGCTGAATGGCCTAATTTTGCTCTTCTACCTTATGGTCTAAATGTAAAGAATTGCACCTATGAGTTATGAACTTCAAGACCAAAATTACAGAGTGCAGCAAACACAAACTTAATTGGAATATTTAGAGCAAATAAATATACTCCTGATATAAAAATAGTTCATTTTGGTTAGAGTATTGCCCAAGAATAGGAACGAGAGCAGGATGTTCAATAACTGCAGTGCGAATGTATAATCCCTGAAAAAAATCTTCAACTTCCATAATTCTTTTTCCACTCAACTTTGCCATTGAGGTTAATTTTAAGCAGTTACCCATTATACGAGTCACATATACCTTGCCTTCATCCATGGGGTTGTCACTGATGTGGACAATTAGTCCTGGGTGAGTTTTTGATGATCTGCAATTAAAACATTCATTTAGCTATAAAAGAAAGGAGAAAAAAAAATGGTCGTGCAAAGCTTTCAAACAGTTTAAAAATAGCTATCAGGTTACATCATGAACATATAGCAACCATTTACAAGAACAATTTTAACTAGTTTCTCAGGCTAAAAACCACTCAAATTATTAATTTATTCAGCTGCCATTAGTGTTCTGAATTAAACTAAATCATGTGGCATGCATTAAACATCTTTATCCCACTCATTTCATAATTGCAGATCTGACTATTGTTGATATGAGCATCACTATAACTACAGGACACTCAACCTCCAACCAGTGGCATTAAGTTTGCCACTAGGTTTTAAGTTTTTAATCTATTCACAAACATGTAAGATTGTAAACAGCCAGTGATGAAATAAGAGCAGACAGGAGGCCAACTGATCAGCTATCCAATCAACAGAATGGACAACATTCAGACCAGCAATGTGATTGGGTGCCCATCACACAAAAGCTTGCAATTGTGGAGAACTTGCACTTATGTAGCATCTGAAAAACAGAAGTATCTGGGCAGCCAGGAACTCCAAATATGTGCTGTTAGGATGACCGATGATGCTAAATTGACTCAGTGCCGGGGGATTAGCAGAGTAAACATATGGAGTTATGGGGTGGGATTGTCGTCGGTGCAGGCTCAATGGACTGAATGGGCCACCTTCTACACTGTAGGGATTCTAAACTGGGAAGAGGTTGTAACAAATAGCTTTGTTGAAGAGGTCGGCTTGAAGGAAGTCATTCAAGGTGGCGAAGGAGTACAAGATGTCTCGAGAGGGAGTTCCAAGGTTTTGATCCAAGACGTTTGTGCAAAAGAGGGAGGAGGATTACATGAGACTGGAGTCAGTAAGAGAGGACGGCTCAGTAGCTTTGCCATGTCTGCAATGGTTGTATCTGGAGTGTAACTTCAGTTGTGTAGCTTTTGTATAAAACATGTGAAATTAGAAGGAAGTCCACTTGCAGTTACTTTAAGTATGCTAAGAAATGCAAGCAGGCGAAATGAAACGTGTTTGATCAATATTGCCTCAATGCTGCACAAGGATTGAAAACCCAATTAAAACAAGGAGTTGCAGGAGATATGGGTGCATGTCTGGGGAGTGACAACAAGTTCAAAGACATTGGTAAGGAATACTTTTGTACAAAGAAGGTTATCAATAACAGGGATTCTAGCGATTTAGCTCCTGTATGCCTGGGCATTAAAAAGTTGCCATCATCCCAGATGACCATAGGCTGCAGTGGGGAGAGCCGACTGGTGGCCATTTAACCTAAGGATCACAACATCTCAGGCAAGGGCCAAGGTTGAGAAGGTGGTGTCTTTATGAATAACTTCAGCCAGTACAGGAATTGAACCCTGCTGATGGTGACACTCTGCACCAAAAACCAGCCATGCAATCAACAGCGTTAATCAACAAGTATTCCTCATGCCTCATATAAATCATTAGTGTAAAATAAAACCTCAAGAGCAAGGGAGGAGTGCAAGAACATCAAGATGCTTTTTTTTTGACTGTTTGGCTGAGGCAATATCTTAACCATCTATGCAGCTAAATTAAAAATCTTAAGACCTGGCATGCACCCATTGTGGCATTACTGAAAACACCTCAACATCAACTAAATCTTACACCATTTTCCTTCTCTCGGACAAACTGCTTACCTAAAGCATTTATTATATGACAAAAGTGTGTCACGACTTGGAAAAAAACAATTGGCTATTTCAAATTAGAGATGCCTGCAAGATATTTTCATACATAGCCCTTCTGACTGAGGCTTGACTTCTATCAGGTAAGGATATCAAGGGAGATGGAACCAAAGCAAGTGAATGAAATGGAGGTATAGATCAGCCATAACAGGTATACATGGAGCTGAAAAGCCTTCTCCTAATCACTGATGTTTCTATTGGGGATCAAAGGGTACACAGTAAAATGTGTCTTTAATAAAAGAAAGACAATTATTGGTCTGTGATAATACCAATTCACACAGCTGCCATAGACCCAATCCAATTTCAAAAACAAATGCTGAACTTATTTGTGTAATTTTTAAAGTTACTTGATTTCCCCAACAATCTCCCTGGTTACATCTCAAAGAACTGAAATAATTGGCATGACTTGCACAACCAAATCTAGGTCTTAGCTTCAGTCATAGAAAAAATATTGGCATATAGATCAGCCATGATCTTACTGAATGGTGGGGCAGGCTCAAAGGGCTAGATGGCCTACTCCTGCTCCTAACGTATTTATATAGTTGAGCTTCTAAACAAAGGCCCAACCCTCTGCAACCTGAGGCAGATACATTTTTGGACGAATTATTGTGTTATGGAATCGCGATACAAATCAACCATGATGTAATTAGTTGACAGAACAGGTTAAGAGACTGCTTATCAATCAAACTGATTTAAATGGATAGTTAAATAGACAGGGGAAAATTCAAACAAAACTTAACTATTCCCCCCTGGAATTTTTTTTCATTAAAATGAGCGTCACTGGCTGGCCAGCATTTATTGCCTATCCCTTGGTGCCCAAGGGCAGTTGAGAGTCTGCAATAGTCATTGCTGCGGCTCTGGAGTCACATGTAGGCCAGGCCAGGTAAGGATGGCAGATTTCCTTTCCCAAAAGGACATTAGTGAACCGGATGGGTTTTTCTAACAATCGACCATGGTTTCATGGTCATTGGTAGATGTTAATTTTTAAAAATTGAATTCAAATTCCATTGCTGTGGCAGGATTCAAACTTGGGTCCCCAGAATATTAGCTAAGTTTCTGGATTAATAGGCTAGCGATAATACCACTAGACCTTCGTCTCCCCGTATAGAGAATTGCAGTTGCACTTTCTACTTTCTATACTTAACAGTAAGCTGGAATTGGAACAAGCATTTCTGATTATGATTTTATAAACAATTCACCGCTAATCCTCCACAGAGCTCCCCTGGTCTCCCCCAGTCACCCTTACACTCTCATCAGTGTCACAAGGGCTGGAAAAAAAAACCTTGCCTCAGCCTCTCTGAAATGCATTTGCAAAAATGTTGGTTTGATCACAACAAAAAATGTCCAAAACGCAGAGCTTCCAATTAAAACATCAATTTTCAAAAGCACATCGATGTCTGCACTCCTCACCATTTTGGTAATGCACTAACATGAAGCATTTCTTCATCTACAAGCAATGATATAATGAAGATTTATGTTTGAAAGCATCCTGATCAAAATCACAAACAGTGTGCCCAATGTTATTTGGCAAACTGAATGGTTCCTTTAATTACAATTTGCTTTAATCTTCAATAAATATACAATAAGAAAGAGGGGCTAATTGACAAGATAGTTATAGAATCAGAGGCTTGGAAATGGGCCCTTTGGCTCAACTTGTCCACTCTGCCCCTTCTTTAAAAATCACTAAGCTAATTCCAATCGCCCGCATTTGGCCCATATCCCTCTTATCCACGAAACTACTTAAAGCTTTTTAAAAGGCAATATTGCGCCAGCTTCTAATACTACCTCTGGCAGCTTGTTCCAGACACTGATCATCCTGTGTGTGAAAAAATTGCCCCTCTGGGTCCTTTTGTATCTCTCTCTTCTCACCTTAAACCTATGTGCTCTAGTTTTATTCCCCCATACCTCCACTGTAATTCCATTGCAATTTGTTGTGGCAAAAATGAATTAAGGCAGCCATACTGAGGCCAAAGAATTAACCAAATCTTTTAAAAAGTTATCTCAAACATGAAAATAAGGACAAATCCTAGCTATGATTGTAACACTACATTCTGCACTCTCTCCTTTCCTTCTCTATGAACAGTATGCTTTGCATATACAGCGTGGAAGAAACAATACTTTTCACTGTATACTACTACATCTGACAATAATAAATTAATCAAATTATTCATGCACAGTATTGAGTAGGATGTTTCCAAGAGAACATGCACTACAAGAATGAAGCACTTACAGTTCGATGGCTTTATTCCACATAATAACGTAGCCTGAGAGTGTGAAAGACTCCACGTTGACAATATGTACATTGCCTCTTTCTGTGCCAACATACAACCATTTACTCTGGAAGGGCAGATGGCAAAATGTTATCCTGCAGAGAAGAAAAAATGTTGAATGAAAATATTACCTATAAATTATATTCTTAAATCTAACAAAAGAATAGTCACTAAAGACAAATCTTAAATATATTTTAAATAAAAACATGAATATATTGATTGGTAGTGTGTTGTGTGGCTGTGGTACTGGAGTGCATCCTCCATCACAGCCACTTATGAAATTTAATTCATTAAGTGGTAGTTTGACTGTTTTAAAAAGCCAACCGATTCAGTAGTGGTCTGCAGACAAATGAACGTTCTATCCTTTTCCAGTCTGATCTACAGGTGGCTCTGTTCCCACTCAATCATCGACTTTTTGGTTCTCTAAGCAGTCCAAAAAACTAGTCAGTCATAGCAACCATTACTATCTTCGAGAAAGCAGCCTCCTACCATTTCCTCATGCAAAACATCACGAATCACAAATTCCACTGGGGTAATTCTGATTTCATTAAAACTTACCACCCGGCATAAACATTCAGGGCCAGAATTCTAGTCACTAGAAAGGTATATTCACCAATCATTTCACCAAGCAGAAAAGATACTGCAAAAAGGATAATCATTGTAAGACTTGGACAATGAATGGCTGGAGCCGAATAGACATCATCAACCTCAGTTTTGATTAAAGATCACAGACCTGAAGTGTATAAACTCTATTCCCTCTCCACAGAGGCTGCCAGACCTGCTGAGTGCTTCTAACATTTTTTGTTCTTATTTCTGATTTCCAGTATCAGCACTACTTTGCTTTTCCATTATTCATCTGTTCTTATATAGCATGTATATCTATAACATATTGCAGCTGTTTGTGTTGATTTTGCAGGGGATGCAAGTGCTTTCCCCATTTCTTGCCTTGGACATTGTAACTGCCACCTATGTTTGCTGAATGGCCCTTAGTTTAAGGGAACTCCTCAGAACTCGAGGATAGGAATAAAGTGAATGAATGCAGGTTGCAAGAGACTCCTCACTAATTGCCATCCATGCCAAACTTACGTTTGCAATCACCAGTCTCCTATCTCCTCAACGCAGACCAACATTCAAAATGCCATCCACAGTACACTGTTACTTCAACTACGTAGTCGATGTGTAATTCCCACCAAGCAAATAGCTCTCAGATAGAATAATGTTGCCCAGGTTAAACTAACCAACTGAATATACTTTTATATGAGTTACTAAAACACAGCAAATTTAGAGCTGTACTTGTGCATATTTTGGGAAGTAAATCTTTTAAACTTAAATAAATGTAAAAGTGCAAAACCAAAATATCCAACACAGGTGAGTAGTCTTGTGGCTAGCAGTTGGCCATCTTGAAGAAAGTTTAGCTGCAACTTTGCAAGAGATAAAGGGATGTACTGGGTTTTGGGCCATTTCATTCTACAAATAAAGGTCAATGGACTGTTTGCAAGGTTCAATATATTTGATTAATTTAATTGCAATTCCCACACACTTTCAATGCTAGTGTACCCACTGGATGATACCGCCAGCTCTGAAGCATGTGACCCTTTCATCACTGGTATCATATTAATCTGTTACATCACAAGAAAAGTAAACATGAAAATGCTATCTAAGGCGTTACAAAAGAGAGATGTGCAATGAAGGCTGCTGTTCAACAGAGATTCTAGTGGGATCAACAGCATGTTTCATTTTTAATGCCGAGAAAAATCAGAACTATTTATCGAACTTCAGCCTCAGAAACGACTGATAATCAATTTTGTTCTTAATTGGCCACAAAACAAAAATTGATTTTATTAATGATTCCTCCAAACGCTAAGGTTTATGACCATTATTACACGCTAGGCAATGTGCCTAACACTACTACTTAGCTGACTTTTCCCCAGTGCTACTGTATTTTGGTGTAATCAAGTGCAAAACATAGAAACAGAGCCATTCAGTCCCTTGAGCAGGCTCTGCCATTCATTTTGACCATAGCTGATCATCAAATTCAATATTTTGATTCCGACCCCCCCATATGCCTTGATCCCTTTAGCCCCAAGAGCTATATCTAATTTCTTCTTGAAATCACATGACATTTTGGCCTCAACTACTTTCTGTGGTTACGAATTCCACATACTCACTGCCTTCTGGGTGAAGAAATTTCTCCTCACTTCAGTTCTAAAAGATTTACCCCTTAACCTCAAACTATGACGCTGAGTTCTGGACTCCCCACCATCAGGAACATTCCTTCTGAATCCACCATTGAATCCTGTTAGAATTTTATAAGTTTTTATGAGATTCCCTCACTCTTCTAAACTCCAATGAATATAACACTAACTGACTTAGTCTCATATGACAGAGCTGCCATCCCAGGAATCAGCCTGGTAAACCTGTGCTGAAACCCCTCTATAGCAAGGACACCAAAACTGCACACTATCCTCCAGGTGTGGTCTCACCAACATCTGATACATCCCTATTTCTATACTCAAATCCTCTCGGTTTGAAGGTTGGCATGCTATTTGCTTTCTTTACTGCCTGTTGTACCTGCACTTATTCAGTGACTGATGCATAAAGATACCAAGGTTTCACTGAGTATCCAGCAGTTCCTTCTGCCACCATTGTTTTTTTTTAACCCTTAACTACACTGGCTCTTCTGTGCTCATGGGATGTTTTTAAAGAGATAACAGAAAAGGTTGATGAGAGTAATGTTATTGATGCTGTACACAGACTTTCTAAAGTCATTAAGTACAGTGACAAACAAGGGACTTGAGAAAAGTATAGCTCGTGGAATAAAAGCTACAGTAGTAACGTGGATACAAAATTGGCTGAATAATAGGAAGTAGAGCGTAATGGTCAATGATATTTTTAAGGCGAGAGGAAGGTTTGTATGAGTGTTCCCCAGAGGTCAGTACTGAAGCTCTAGCTTTTCGATATATATTTTAAAGATCATGATCTTGGTGTGCAGGGATAATTTCGAAGTTTATGATGATATAAAATGTGGAACCACTGTAAATTATGTTGGTGGAATGGGCAGATAGGTGGCAGATGAAGTTCGGTGTGCAGAAGTGTGGACAAGTGTTTGGTAAGAAGAACATGGGGGTGTGGTTCACGTTTGGAATACACTGTCTGAAAGTGTAGTGGAGGCAGGTTCAATTGAGGCGTTCAAGAGGGCATTAGATAATTATTTAAATAGAAACAAGGTGCAAAGGAACAGAGGAATGGCACTAAGTCATAATGTTCATTTGGAACGCTGTGCGGACATGATGGACCAAGTTGTCTCCAAACTGTCACCATAACAAGTGTGTGAACTCTATGGCAACCTTGGCTCTTAAATCCTCACTGGTTACCTTGTCTCTTCAATCCTCAGTTTGGCCATCCAGATTCATTGTTTGCTGTGGTAAATTTCTTTGTCATTCTCCAATATTCTCAACTTATATAATAATTCAACTTCATTCTCTGGAATCCAGGTGTCTGAATTTTACAACCTTTTGGTGATATTCATTGCTGTACGAGTCATTTGACAATTTTTTTAATGCTCAGATGATCAGTGACATTCAAATATCAGCGTGTTCCTTCACTTTAGCGGCCACTTTTTTAAACCCAAGGTTTATTTATCATAAATAACTAATAGATCATCATCCTTTAACTTTATACTACTACCATGCCACATTTGATTCCTGATCACACTTCAGCATACATTTCAATTCCATTTCATGACAGATAGGTTCACTTGTATCATACTGTGCACTTATATCTCAATATCGTATCAATGCATGGAATTTAAAATATTTTTCAAGAATACGGTTCCTTTCACCCAAGCATCCGTAGACCAGTCCGTTTACACAATTGCAGTATTCTTCTTATAGAGGAACACACCTCTAGAGAAAGAAAGCAATAAGGGACAATGTTAAGGGGTCTTCAAGATGTGTTTGAAAGCAGGAAGGAAAATGATCAGTTACAAGGGCTGAGAAAGGTTGGGAGCATTGTGGTGGCTAGCCTAAAGCAGAGTGAGGAATGACACGTATATCAATATCTCAGAAGGTATATCTTGGAGCAGGCGATAAACAAGGGACACAGGGCTAAAGGAGATTGCACATGACAAAAGAAATGCAGAATACTGTGAATACTGAGAAAATACTGTTGGAAAGCAACAGCAAATGCTGCAAAAACTCAACAGGTCAGGTAGTATCTGTGGTAAGAGAAAAGGAAAAATAGTTTCAAAATTTCTGATGAAAGGTCATCAACCTGAAATGTTAACTTTCAAGGATGCTGCCTTACCTGCTGAGTATTTACAGAATTTTGTGTCTCGATTTCAGATTTCCAATATCCATGGCATTTTGCCTTTGCATGAAGTATCCAGTACGAGTCAGATTGCAGGCACAGTTTGCTGGATGACTTGCATTTTGTGAAGTGGGATGAAGTAACTGAAGAGTGTTTCAGCATGGGATTCGGGGCAGAGGTGCACAAAGCTTCCAAGGCAAAAGAAAATGACAGTAACAAAACAAACATACGGAAGCAAGTGAAACTGAAAAGTTGAGCAAGAAGCCAACGTGAAGCTGAGGCATTAGGTGATTAAAATATCTAAAAAGGATTACTTTGGCTTGGTCAACATGAACACCCAAGACTCATGTTGGACAGGTCATATTGATTTCATTCAAATTATCCCCATGTTTTTTTTATTTCAAAATGGTGACCCATTGCACCAACACTTCATATTTCACATCCTGTGTACAAGTCGACCTCCTATATTTTGGAAGCACTTTTTTTTTGAAACTTCATAGCTCCACTTGTATATTGTGATCTACAGTAATGACAGAATGAGAGCATAGAGGGGAAAATGTGATATAAAGATATTAAGAGTTATGATGCAGGGTTTTGAGGGGTGCTTGAAGGAAAGCATGGTACATTAGATTCCCATGATAGCAAGTTTCCACTCAAAAACCCACAAAGACTTTGTATGGAATTAACAACAAGGTAAAGGGCAAGTACCATTCCTTCACCATTAACCACAAAATCGGAGCACAGTATTAAAACAATTTAGAAACGACAAAATGCTGGGATATGCTATCAATTGCATCTAATTTTGATTTACACTTATTAACCACAAAAAAGTTTGCTTGTTTTACTTATATAGTCTAACCTAAATTACTGGACCTGCAAGACAATCTAAAGCTCCAAATTACCTACATTGGTTAGGCCACAACTAGACGATTACATTTTATTCAGCATACCACAGTAACGATATATATGGACATATATCTGTTCCTCAGGTATATACATACATACTTCTTTTTTCCTTTACGATAATCCTTAAAACCTATCCCAACGACTAAGCTTTTAGTCATCTGCCCAAGTATCTTAAGTGATTCCATAACAATTGTTTGACAACAGTCCTGTGCAGCACCTCCGGACATTTTATGACATAAATGCAAGCTGCTGTTGCTTTTAGACTCACTTAAATACATGTATACAGATTCTTTAGAACAAAATAGTGACTGATTAATCCTGAGTGATGTGACAGTCAACAAGTGTAGATCAAGGGCAGGAGAATGCACAAACAGTGAGGGAGGGCACAACAGGCAGGGAAAGAGAGCAAGGGAGAGAATTAATAACAGAAAAGGAAGAAAGAGGACGAGAGAAGGAAGCGTTGAAGAACAGAGCGATAGTGGGCTGGGGAGCAGAGTTTTCATACTATGAGAGAGATCTGACAGGATTGCAAAAGTAGAAAAGCTTTCCACTTCAGGACTTCCTTATTAAAATAAAGTAAAATCTTTTCAGACTAATTTTTGCTCAGATATGGCTTTAGAGTAGTTATTGATATGACCATTGACAATTCTGCTCTGACATGATGGCCTTTATTTCAGAGTAAAGTCACAAAACTGCACCAAATAAACACACCAACAATCAGGTCAAGATTAGTGCAATGGGTTCTTCACAACTCTTGACAGCTCACCACCACCTTGAGGGTAAGCAGAGATGGGCAATAAATGCTGGCCTTGCTAACAATGTTCAAATCCCACAAACAACTAAAAGAAAATCTTTACAGGAGCACTGCAACAACTTTACACACATCTTTAGCCACTATATAACACATCTTACAGGAATATTGCATAGGTAGAAGCAATCCCAATATTGTGTTTTTGAGGAACTAGGTTAGTAATTATTTAACATTTCAAGTGGGTAGAGAATGGTCTCCTTTGCCCACTGAGAACAAGATGAGTTGGCAGAAAGTCAGCATGTTGAGGGCGAAATTAAATCTTCATTGTGCCCTGAATTGTTTTCTGATTAGCTGCAGCAATTACAGGCCACAACACTTTATGTCACAGATCAAAGTATCTTTTCCGCACCTACAGGCATATTGCCAATGATCTATCATTCAATTTGCAATCACTTGGAATCAGCCGTTGCCAAATAGTCTCACCAACCACAGAACAACTCACATGTATTAGATAAGAGTCTCTAATGCAGGTGCTTCACTGATATAGTAATGAGATGCAACAGATGACATGTTGCTTCTTAAAACCACTGTGGGTGAGGAGACTGCGAGCAAAGCACGCTGTGACTGCTATGGACATAGAAATGGGAAAACTTAGCAACCACTCCATTCTACGTACTACAGAATTTGTTTGGAAGCTTGCACACAAAGAATGAAAGTCAGTTAAATAAGCATTATAAAGCTAGCTATCAAAATAATGGTTCAATTAACCAATCATTTTAGAAACCACACTGTTTCACTCCACATGACTCAGTAGATAACACTTTTGCCCAAGCCAAAAGGTCATGAGTTCCAGCCCCATTCCAGAGATTTCAGTACATAATCTAAGCTTACAGTCCCAGTGCACTATTGGAGATGCTGCCTCTCAGAGAGAGCACTAATACAAGTGTGTCTGTTTTGCTAGATATAAAAGATACCATGGCACCATTCATTTAAAAAAAGCCTCATGTCTTGCCCAACATTCATCCCTCAAATAAACCTACCAAAATAAATTAACTCATTCACCTCATGTGCTGCATGCAAGATTGTGCTGTGCACTACTTTGCTTGGTGATCTCTCAAAACGCAATCCATTAATTACAAGGGTCTTGAGAGACTGACGTAAGGGGGTTCTACAGTCATCTAGGCTTCTTTTGCCTACTTAAGCAGGGAAATTAAACACCATTCAAGGTCCAGGCTAAAAAACAGGTTAAGTTGTTCAATCACCTGAAAAGGCCTGAGCATAATCTATGAAGAGTTCTCGTCAAAAGGAATAGCTGGCCTCTAAGCCGCCCTGTAACTTGAGCGAAGCAAGCACTCAATTAATTAACTGTTCAAAATTCATTTAAGGAAGTTTTCCAGAGGAAAGCTTGCTGCAGAAGGTACATAAATCATCTATCATTGACTAAGTATAAACTCTAACCACCACTTCAGCAGCCAGAATGTAATTATACAGATCATTTTTATGTACCCTTATACAGATTATGTAAAAAGAAAACCTGTCAAGTGGAGTGTGAAATAAAACCAATTTGGACTTTCTGCTCAACAGATGTTAATTAATAGTTTCTACATAATAAGATAGCCATGAATAGAAACTGTAAATGAAACCTCCCTCATTGAAAGGCGTCAAAAATGCAGATACTTTCTTAAAAGAACAGTCGAAAAGAAAGTACCACTAATACCAATTAGACCAGAGAATCATAAGTCTATAGTATCAGAAGCTGAGCGGACAGAGTGCTCTTCAGTGCAATAGGAATATACTTAGGTCTTATAATTTGCTGATGCCATCCCTAACCCTGCAATCTCCTCCAACACATCAAGCCTCAGATCATAGAGTCCCTACAGTGCACAAGGAGACCATCTGGCCCATCAAGTCTGCACCGGCAACAATCACACCTATCCCCGCAACTCCACACATTTACCCTGCTAATCCTTCTGATCTACGCATCCTGGGACACTAAGGGGTAATTTAGCATGGCCCACATAACTTTGGACTGCGGGAGGAAACTGGAGCATCCGGAGAAAATCCCCACAGACACAGGGAGAATGTGCAAGTCCACACAGATAGTAACCCATGCTGGGAATCGAATGCAGGTCCTTGGGGCTGAGAGACAGCAGTGTTAACCACTGTGCCAAGATGCCACACTAATTCTGGCATTCCCAATTTTAATGATTCCACCACTGGCGGTTGCACCCTCAGCTGCCAACATCCTAAACTCTGGAATTCTGCTTTTCTAAACCTCCGCACCTTTGCCAAAAAAATTAGTTTTAAGAAAGCTTTTGCTCACCATTCTGACATTTTTTCTTAATTTTAATTATTAATGTCACAAGTAGGCTTACATTAACACTGCAATGAGATTACTGCAAAAATCCCCAAGTCGCCACACTCTGATGCTTGTTCGGGTACATTGAGGGAGACTGTAATATGGCCAATGCACCTAATCAGCACATCTTTCAGACTGTGGGAGGAAACCAGAGCAGCTGAAGGAAACCCAGACGCAGGGAGAATGTGCAGACTCCACAGAGATAGTGACCCAAACCAGGAATCGAACCCAGGTCTCTGGTGCTCTGAGGGAGCAGTGCCAATCACTGTGCTACCATGCTGCCCCTTTTGCGGCTGTTTGTAAAAATATTGCTTGAGGATGCTTTTTGGGATGTTTTATTACATTAAAAGCAATACATAAGTATTAACTGCTGATCATACCAAGCCGTGCAGCCAAGATATAACAATGCAAACTGACAACATCTGAGGAAAGCAACAGGCTGTAATAGTCACATGTTTATAATGGAATATAGGCTTTTTAAAACGCAGATTTGGAATCCACAACTCAGCAGCTGAATAGGCAAAAATGCTCCAGAGAATGGCCTGAGAATAAAACAAAGAACACTCTGAAACGTGAATCGCAGGAAAGGAGGAATCCCCACATTGATATTGTTTTCACTGAAAATTACATGAGACAAGACACAATCCAGTTTACACTGTAGATGAAGGAAGGTTACCACAGAACTTAAGGACCACCAACTTGACAGATCACAAGATATTGTTTGCACTATAGAATTCCCCAGAGACAAGGAGATATCTGCTGCTTATCACCACCAAAAGCAGTTTAATGGCCTGCCCAGTTTTCATCCCTTAACCAAAAAATCAACTGGTCATTCATCTCAGAGAGCCAGCTGTGCACATTTCAAAAGTAACCCATTAGTTGTTAAGGGTCTGAAATACTGAGGATATAATGAGATTCTAAAATCATCTAGGTACCTTTCTCTTACTTCCACTTATGTTAAACATTACACAGGTTGACAAACAGGTTAAGCAGTTCCTTAGTTCAGTCAGGGAAGAAAAAGCCAAAATGCAATCTTGAAAAAATTATTGCTGATAGCATAATAGGCCATGCTGTGCAATCTGAGAAATGCAATAACCCAATAAAACTGTCCAAGGTGTTTTTTGAAAATAGCTTCTTTGGTAAGGGGCAGTAAGGTGGCAGAGTGGTTAGCACTGCTGCCTCACACTGCCAAGGGCCCAAACTTAATTCCAGCTCTGTCAGAGAGTTGGTGAAGACCCAAGGACCCGAATGGCCTCCTCCTGCACTGTAGGGTTCCACGATAAGAAAGATAAACCCAGATGCAAGATTCTCCAGAGATCAGGGGAATTACTGGGACTACACAAATACCAGCTGAAGGTTGGTCAATAACGTACTGTATTATTAGTTTATGGGGTCAGATGAAAATGTCATATTTCTGTTTTTGAGTAACCAAGCAAAAAAGCACTGGGCTTAAATGGTTGACTAGCCTCTTCCAGTTCTGTACCTAACTCCATTACACAAAACTGCTTGTTGGACAGGGCTAAAAAAGACTGTATAAATGCATCCCTGCGTTTTAAAAAAAGAGCTGCAAATTAACACTGATCTGCTGAAAGAAAACCATCAGTTTTAGCCTCGGGGGGTAATTGCACAGTAAATGGCAGCAGTTCAATCAAGGGCACTCCAAAGGCTTTATCTCCAGCATCATTAACAGTGAACAACCCAGGGTACCAGCAATCAGTGCAACACCATCATCAACTATGAATAGTGCAAGATTCCAGCTCTCAGTGAATGTGGTTACGTAGTGAACAACCCAGGGCAGCGGTAATCAATGCGGCACAATGAATCACTGAACAGCCCAGCATTCCAGCAAGCTGAAGAACCGACCTCGCTGAAGTTTTGAGGTAATTCACTTCCCTAATAAGGTGGATAGGGGAGTGTCTTTGAATGTTGTCTATATGTGTGATTCCAGAAGGCATTTGACAAGAGTCCACACAGGAGATTCAATGGGAGAGAATAAAAGCATATCGGTATTAGAGGTAACAACAGGACATGGGATAGCAATTAATCAGAAGACAAGAGCCAGAGATTAGTTGTATGGGACAAGAGGTGCTTCCCAGGGATACTCAGATTTGCACCAGCGTTTGGGGAAGAAGAGGACATAGTACAAATTCCACTGGATTTATAATCCAGAGACCCAGGCTACTGAGGATATGGGTTTAAATCCTGCCATGGCAGCTACTGGAATTTAAATTCAATTAATAAATTGGGAAAAAAAGCTAGTCTCAGTAACAGTGACCATGACAACTGTCATCAATTGTTGCAAAAACTTACCTGGTTCACCATCGTCCTTTAGGGAAGGAAATCTGCCATCCTTACGGAGTCTCACCAACTCAGTAATGGACTTGCCAACTTTAAGGGCATTCAAATGGTCATTGGATAGGCATATGGATAATACTGGAATAGTTTAGGTTAGAGTATCATTAGATTGGTTCCACTCGTCAGCGCAACATCAAGGGCCGAAAGGCCTGCAATGTTCTATGTTCTACATGTGACTCCAGATCCACAGCAATGTGATTGATTCTTAACTGTTCTCTGAAATGATCTAGCAAACTACTCAGTTCAAGGGTAACTAATGATGGGCAATAAATGTTGGCCTTGTCAGTGATGTCTGCATTCCATTAAAGAATAAAGAAAATAAAATAAAAACTGGTGACCTGCTTGTAGGAATGGCAAATTTTATATTTAAGTCTGCCTATGATACTAAATTGGGAGGTAATGTTATGTTGATGGAAGCCGGAAGTTACAAATGGAAAAAGACAGATTGAACAAGGGGGCAAAACAGTGGCTGATAGCGAGGGAGTGTGATACCATCCAATTTAAATCCAAAGACAAGTCAGACAAAATTCTTAATACAAGAGGCAAGCAACTTGGGAGGAGCAAAAGAATTTAGACTTCCTGGTGTACAAATAATTTAGTGCAAGGGTACAAATTGTACCTAAAAAAGGCTAACGCTGGCCTTTATCTAAAGGGAAGAGGCATTAGATAATTAGTTTATTAAAAAAATCAACACAGCAAACAGCATGTGCCAAACCGTGATGACAATGCAAATAAACAAGTAATCATAACTCATGGTTTATAGAAAGTTGAAATACAAGTATAAAATAATAAAACTTAAATGAACATTATGAAAGCAAGGAAGTGATGTTTCAGTTATGTAGAATAATGTTTGGTTTTGTACTGCACGCCTCAGGAAGGATATATTGGCTTTAGAGGGTGCACAATGTAGATTCAGGGCTTAAACATTTAAATTATGAAGTCAGGTTGCGTAGCTTGGATAAAAGCCAAACATTACAGTCACTAGAAATCTGTAATAAAAATAGAAAATGTTGGAAGTACTAAACAGGTCTGGCAATATCTGTGAAGAGAGAAACAGTTAATGTTGAGTCAAATATGATTCTTCTTCAGAACTGGCTGTTGTGGAGGTTGCACTTCAGAACAGGTGCAATGGGAAACTGGGAGAACAGAACAGAGTGGAATGAACAGGAGGCAGGGAATGAACAGAGTGCAGTCGACGTAGCTGTGGGAGTCAGTGGGAAAATGATTAATACACTGCCTACTCCCAGAAATGGAGACAGAGAACTCAAGGAAAAGAAGTGGAGATTGACATACTGCGTAACCAGAACAAAATGTTCAGTCAGAAAACAGGGTGTCAAACCCGGGTCCCTGGTGCTATGAGGCAGCAGTGCTAAGCACTGTTTCTATCCACACAGGTACTTCCAGACCTGAGTGTTTCCAGCACTTTGCATTGCATTAACCTGGAGCATCCTTTTGAATTCAGATGGTAAAGGATGATCATCTGTGCTACTTAAAATTCTAAAAGGGTTTGGCAAAGAGTGGGTAATAGAAAATCTATTTCAGCTGGTGAGGAAATTCACAAGTGGCTGCAACATTAAAATTAAAGCTTAGCCATTTCCGAGTGAAACCCCTGAGCACTTTTTCACATAAGGCTGTGGAATTATGGAATTCTGTTTCCTAATGTTTTCATCCAACTACTTTAAGACACTGGATAGGGGCTGACTGGGCGCTGAAAATTTGTCACCCTAGGTGTCATATTTAAGTTCAAGCTGAGATATCGACCTAGCTTTGTCACCATCACTGATACTGCGCCCGTCTCATATGTGCTGCTGAGAACTTCATCCACCCCTTTGACTTCTAAACTTGATTATCTGAATGGCCGCCCACATTCTATCATCCATAAATTTGAGGTCAACCAAATCTTTACTGCCAGAATTCTTATTTATACCAGGTTCCATTCACCCATCACCAAAGAGCTCCCTGTCAAGTAATATCTAGATTTTAAAATTGTCATCCTTGTTTTTAAATACCTCCATGTCCTTTTCCTTCCTTATTCCTGAAGTCTCCTTCAGCCCTGCAACCCTTGAAGATATCAGTGCTCAGCTAATTCTGAACTCTCGAGTATTCCTGATATTAATTGCTTCACGATTGGTAGCTTACTTTCATCTGCTTAAGCCTCAAGCTTTGGAATTGCATCCTTAATCCTCTCAATCTCTTTTTCTTCCTTTGAGATGCTTCTTAAAACATCTGATATGCTGTTGGTCACCTGTCTTATATTTGAAACATGTCTTAATTGGGTTGGTGTCAAATTTGGCTTTATAATATTCCTGTAAATGTCTTGGGTCATTTTATCATGTTAAAGATGCTATAAAAAAAAAAGAAGCTGTTGTTTAGTGCCATTATTTTCTTCATTACTGTTATTCTGATTATATTAGTTTTGTGAGTCCCTGATCTGATTAAACTTTACTTTCCTGTTGATGTTCTTTTCCTCCACCGTAAATACCTTTATTACCAAATACCTAATTATTCAACACATCCACCATTTCCTCATTTTAATTGACAATATTATTGCCATCAGTTTCCAAGGGGCCCATATTGCTCCTTACCATCTTTTGTCTGAATATAATTGTAAAATATTTGTGCTCATTTTGAAATTTGTTGCTGGTTTAGTCACATATTCCATTTTTGCTTTGTAATTTTTGTTTGTTCTTGTGTCTTCCATTTACTTTTGTGATTAATTTACAGAATACGGACATCGCTGGGCAATAAATGCCCATTCTTGATTGCACTCGAAGGTGGTGGCCTTCTTGAACTGCTGTAGTCCCAGAGGTCTAGGTACATCCACAGTGCTGTCAAGGTGGGAGTTCAGGATTTTGACCAGGCAACAGTGAAGGAACAGTGATATATTTTCAGGATGGTGGGTGATTTGAGAGGGGAACAATGCATCAGAATCTGTGCCTTTTTTTTCATTCTTGAACGTTTCTTCTAATTTTACCTCTGAAGATATCCATGGGTGGCCATTTTTCTGGCAAGTAGAGCCCTTGCCGGTTAACGTATACAACTTCCACTCCTCTCACTGATTGAACAGCTACATAATAATCTTCTCTATTCCATTCCAGCGGCACAATGGTTAACACTGCTGCCTCACAGTGCCAGGGAACCAGCTCAATTCCAGCCTTGGGCGACTCCCTGTTATGAGTTTGCACGTTCTCCCCACATCTGCATGGTTTCCTCCAACATCCCAAAGATGTACGGGTTAGGTGGACTGACCATGCTAAATTGCCCCTTAGTGTCAGGGGTACTAGTGGAGTAAATACATGGGGTTATGGGAATAGGGCCTGGGTGGGATTGTTGTCGATGTAGGCTCAATAGGTTAAATGGCCTCCTTCTGCACTGTAGGAATTCTATGATTCAAATATCTCCTTCAAAAGAAAACTGAAGTATCCCTGGGTCCTCCATTAGCAATTGACACTGCTGTCCTCACTAACATCTCTGGTCTCAATGGAGCTTTCATTTCTTTTCCACTGCTAGAAACACTTTGAAAAAAAATTGTTTCTCTTTCATGATGAACACAGTAACATCTTATTCTTTCAATACAAAAGGCCCAAATCCAAAAATTAGAACATCATTTCTGCAACAGTCCGACGCACTTAAACACAGTACAAAGAAAAAGACAAACGTCACATTACATCTCTCTCGGCATACGCATAGTAATGCTTGCTCAGTAGGATTTATAGTTATTTGGAGAGTAAAGAATTGATTGGAGATAGTCAGCATGGTTTTGTGGCGGGTAGGTCGTGCCTTACTAACCTTATTGAGTTTTTTGAGAAAGTGACCAAAGAGGTGGATGGGGGTAAGGCAGTGGACGTGGTGTATATGGATTTTAGTAAGGCGTTTGATAAGGTTCACCATGGTAGGCTTCTGCAGAAAATGCAGATGTATGGGATTGGGGGTGATCTAGGGAATTGGATCAGGAATTGGCTAGCGGATAGGAGACAGAGGGTGGTGGTTGATGGTAAATATTCATCATGGAGTTCGGTTTCGAGTGGTGTGCCTCAGGGATCTGTTTTGGGGCCACTGCTGTTTGTAATTTTTATTAATGATCTGGATGAGGGTATAGTTGGGTGGATTAGTAAGTTTGCTGATGACACCAAAGTCGGAGGTGTGGTAGATAGTGATGAAGGGTGTCATAGTTTGCAGGAAGACTTAGACAGGTTGCAGAGCTGGGCCGAGAGGTGGCGGATGGAGTTTAATGCGGAGAAGTGTGAGGTAATTCACTTTGGTAGGAATAACAGATGTGTCGAGTATAGGGCTAACGGGAGGACTTTGAATAGTGTGGATGAGCAGAGGGATCTAGGTGTATGTGTACATAGATCCCTGAAAGTTGGGAGTCAAGTAGATAAGGTTGTTAAGAAGGCATACGGTGTCTTGGCGTTTATTGGTAGGGGGATTGAATTTAGGAGTCGCAGCGTCATGTTGCAACTGTACACAACTCTGGTGCGGCCGCACTTGGAGTACTGTGTGCCGTTCTGGTCCCCACATTATAGGAAGGATGTGGAGGCTTTGGAGAGGGTGCAGAGGAGGTTTACCAGGATGTTGCCTGGTATGGAGGGGAGGTCCTATGAGGAGAGGCTGAGGGATTTGGGGTTGTTTTCGCTGGAAAGAAGGCGGCTAAGAGGGGATCTTATTGAAACATATAAGATGATTAGAGGTTTAGATAGGGTGGATAGTAATAGCCTTTTTCCTCTGATGGAGAAATCTAGCACGAGGGGGCATGGCTTTAAATTAAGGGGTGGTAGTTATAGGACGGATGTCAGGGGTAGGTTCTTTACCCAGAGGGTGGTGAGGGATTGGAATGCCCTGCCTGCTGCAGTTGTAAATGCGCCTAGTTTGGGGGCGTTTAAGAGATCCGTGGATAGGTTTATGGACGAGAAGGGATTGGTTTAGGTTAGTGGGTCATTGTTTTGTAACTGGTCGGCGCAACATCGTGGGCCGAAGGGCCTGTTCTGCGCTGTAATGTTTTATGTTCTATGTATGTCATAAATCAGGTTCCTCCAGATAGTTTTTCTCATCAAGTCCCAAAGTAAATCTGTGCTTCCTGTGCAATGAAACTAAACCTTACGTGCAATCTAGGACGGCATGCCGTGGATTACATACAAGGATTCAGATTGTGCCCTCATCACTTCAAAGCAGCTTTAGCAGCAGATTATATTATGAAAAGTTCTATACATAGATAATTGTTTAGGATAACAAAGAAAAAGGTGAGTTGAAATCAGTCCAAATACGCAGCAGCTTCAAAAGAATTAATGGAAGGATTCAACAGAACAATGTAATTAATGCTGTCCCTCTGACTGACTTTCTTTACAGACCTTCCAAAAAAGGACAAACAGGCAATTTTTGCAAAGAAGCAGCTATCCCATCTGAAGAATTATCAGCTTTCAAGGAATTACACAGGCTGCGCTATCTGTATTGCTTCTGGACTCCCATGGCCAGGTCAAAACAGGACATCAAAAAAAGTGAGATCTTAGAATAAATAAAAGAAAATACTGGAAATATTCACCAAGTTAGTCAGCATCTGTGAGGAGACAGAGTTGTATTTGAGATCAATGATCTTCCATAACTGTTTCCCTTTGCTGCCCAACTTCCACTATTTTCAGTTTTAATTTCAGATTTCCAGCATCTGCAGCATTGTTCTTTGGTTCTCATTTGAACACTTTTAAGATGTCAGTCTGATGACAAAGACTTTACTCCAAAAAGAATATTAATCACCATTTCACACTCCCAATGATTGTTTACCAAGAAACACGCATCTGGTAGCAATCAACTGCATTGATGACTCAACACTTTATAACCACCTAAACTTGGTCAAGATCAAAAGAATCAAAGCGATTCTCCCAACACGAGGATGAAGAGTTCCCAATTAAACCCATTTTTTGAAATAGTCCCAAGACTGAGGGACTTCAATTAAAATCGGGGGACTGGAGTTGCTGGGATTGTACACCTTGGAGCAGGGGAGTTTCAGGGCATTTAACAGGCATATTAACTAGTGATGACTAGTGATAACATAGTGGTGACTAGTGGAGTGCCCCAGGGGTCAGTGCTGGAGCCTCAGCTATTTACCATTTATATCGATGATCTGGAGGAGGGAACCGAGTGTATGGTGTCGAAATTTGCTGATGACACCAAGATTGGTGGAACGGCAAATTGCGCGGAGGGTGTGGAGAGTCTGCAGAAGGATCTAGATAGGCTGGGTGAATGGGCCAGGAAATGGCAAATGGAATTTAATGTTGGCAAGTGCGAGGTGGTCCACTTTGGTAGGAATAATGGTAGGAAGGACTATTACTTACGTGGCAAAAACTGCAGCAGGCGACGGTGCAGAGGGACCTCGGAGACCTTGTGCATGAGTCGCAAAAACCCAGCCTGCAGGTGCAGCAGGTGGTCAGGAAGGCGAATGGGATGCTGGCCTTCATAGCGAGGGGGATTGAATATAAAAGTAGGGAGGTCTTGCTGCAGCTGTATAGGGCATTGGTGAGGCCACAGCTGGAGTACTGTGTGCAGTTTTGGTCGCCGTACTTACGCAAGGATATTTTGGCCTTGGAGGGAGTGCAGAGGAGGTTTACTAGGCTGATGCCGGAGTTGAGGGGGTTGAGCTATGAGGAGAGGCTGAATAAACTAGGCTTGTACTCGTTAGAGTTTAGAAGAATGAGAGGAGATCTCATTGAGACGTATAAGATGATGAATGGGATGGATAGGATAGAGGTGGAGAGACTCTTCCCGCTCAGAAAGGACAGTAGGACTAGGGGGCACAGCCTCAAGATAAAGGGGGGGTGGTTTAGAACGGAGTTGAGGAGGAACTTCTTCACTCAAAAGGTGATGAATCTCTGGAATTCTCTGCCCGTTGAGGTGGTGGAGGCTGCCTCGCTAAATATTTTTAAGTCGCGGGTTGATGGGTTTTTGATAAGCGAGGGGATTAAGGATTATGGGGAGAGGGCGGGAATGTGGAACTGAGCCACGACAGATCAGCCATGATCTTACTGAATGGAAGGGCAGGCTCGAAGGGCTAGATGGCCTACTCCTGCTCCTATTTCTTATGTTCTTACGTGCTTATTAATTATATGGGGCTTTGACAGAATAGGTAAGGACAAATAGTTTCCTCTGGTCAGAGGGTATGGATGGCAGCCCTCACTATTCAAATATCTTATTGTCCTAGGCAGCCTGTAGCACAAATTAAATGACCAGTGCACAATGAGTTTCTGCTGAGTATGGGACTGAGGTTCAATGTGGATTGCAAGCCACGAACTATGCAAGGGGAAAGGGCATTTCCAGACATAAAGGGGATAATGGACACCTGAAAGTAAGTACTCAACTATGTCTCTAAATAAGCTTACTGGAACAGCGGTGTCCACAAGTGGCACTGAGCTAATTAAGATATGACTATAATGGGATGATTCTAAGGAACCAATGTGTGCACCTTGAACTATTACTTATTACTTACACTAGACCTCTTGGTTTCTATACATTTTCACATTTTCGTTTCACTTAGCTTTGCTACATTTAGTTATGCGTCACTTGGGTGTACCTTTGGTTCACTGTGATTCATTGAATACATAAAAAGTAAATGATCAAAAAGGGAAAAACTTTTGTTTAAGGGCCAACACATCAGTGTTTGGTGGCATTCAATCTGGAATTGCAAAACATAATGCCCCAATGAAGACCTGATGTTGCATTGGTACAACTTTAGTTGCACTTGGGTGTTTAAAGTAACAAGATGAATAAGAAAGCAGTCCAATAGAGAATCAGTAATCAGACATAAATTAAAGATAATTAGCCAAAGAACGAAAAGGGGAGAAGAATTATTTTATTTAATTATAGAACCATAGAATCCTTAAAGAGCAGAAGGAGGCCATTTGCCCCATTCATTGTGCACCAACTCTCAAAGAACAATTTACCCAGGCCCTGTCCCCATGACACCGAATATTTACCATGGCTAGTCCACCTAACCTACACATCTTTGGACTGTGGGAAGAAACCCAGGTAGATATACGAACAACATGCAAATTCCACACAGTGACCCAAGACTGGAATCGAAACCGGGTCACTGGCGTTGTGAGACAGTGTTAAGTACTGTGCCACCAGGCTGCCCCTAATGAATCATGATCGGAATGAGTTGCCTGAAAGGGCCACGGAAGCAAAAGCAATAACAACTTGCAAAAGGGAATTGGGTACATGAAAAATAAAATCTTGCTGAGCTAAGGTTAAGGGCAAGGGAGTGGGATTAGTTGAACATCTCTTTCAAAGAGCCAACACAGGCATAATGAACTCAATGGAATTCTGCACAGCATAATTCTGTAACAGCAGAGAAAGTCAATAAGCTACCTGACAAATTTTTTGTTCAAGTACTCCTCTTAATTTTCTTCTGTTGGTTCCATTCCCCCTGACTTTTACATCCCTCTCATTCCATTTCCTGCTGTGTTGTAATCCACATTCACTGCACAGTCCAGTACTCCCTCGTGTATCTTTTCCCGCAACTTCAACACGAGAAACTCTTTCATTTCCAATAATCTTCAAATGTTTCAAAAAAGACCCGCAACCACGCTGTCACAATTTTGCCAATTTACCTGACTGTTATTGTCATTTCAATCCAGGCAGTGCCTTTGGTATGGGCCTCAACCCTTCATCCTAGATTTCACTAGGTCTGGGGAAAGGATGAAGTTTTGCATTTGATTTAAGTCAGACATTTCACTTATTAATTTCTTATGCTCATGAGCACTTTGTTTTATTCTTTAACGGAATGTCAGTGTCTGTGGCACAGATCATGGGTTTGGAAAGTGCTACCAAACATGGTCTGGTGCTGCAGTGTATCTAGTGGATGGGACATACTGCTGCTATCTTGCTCCAGTGATGGAGGGAATGAATATTCTGGATGGTTAAGCAGGTTGCTTTGTCCTGGATAGTGTCAAGTGTTGTTGGATAAGCATTCAGCCAACCAAATGGAAAGTACTGCATTACACTCTCAACTAATAGGTACACTATCGTCTGCAAACTCTCTGCCAAGTCACGCATCATCATGACTTTGAATTATAATTGATTTTCCTTTACTGTCACAGGGTCAAAAACCTAAAACTCCCTTTCTCCCAGAACTGGGGTGTACCTGGACCTCTGTCACATTCTCCAGATTTAATGGGAGGACTGTGAAACAAATGCTGGTGTTCTTCTCAAAGCCCTCTTCACAAACGTTCAGGCAAAACTGCAAAATCATCTTCAAATGGACTGAACACAGCGTCCAGATGGCCAAAAAGCGTCTTAACTCTCAAATGGACGACATTCCAGGGAAAGACAAATAGTCTTCTTTGAAATGAGGCAGCTTTGGCATTAGTGACTGGGAGGAACTGCCTTCCAATCATTCAAAATAGCAACAACTTGTCCATCAAGCTACATCACACTCAGTTGTTTCTCAATGATGAGTCTGACAACACCAGGTTTAAGTCCAACCGATTTATTTGATAGTACACTCACTAGCTTTCGAGGTTAGTCCCTTCGTCAGGTGAATGGAGAGTTCTGGCCTCAGACAGAGCATATAAAGCAAAGACAGTTTACAGATTACTGATTAGAATGCGAATCTTTACACCTAACCTGCTGTTCAAGTCTTAAGTGGCCGACAACGTGAGTGGAAGGAGCACTGATCACAGGTTAAAGAGATGTGTATGGTCTCCAGGCTGTACAGTAAGTGAGGTTTTGCAAACCCAGGGGTTACAGATAGTGCAACATGAACCCAAGATCCTTGTTGAGACTGTCCTCATGTGTGCGGAACTTGTCCAACGCCGGCATACCCCAATCTCAATGATGAAACAGAGCATCAGAGAAGGAAAACATGCCAGTGCTGAACGCTGAATCCCACTACCTTGTAGGACATCCTACCCCAAGTGTCCAAAGATCCCTGTATCAAAATTAGCA
Source organism: Carcharhinus amblyrhynchos (assembly GCF_965287045.1). Taxonomy (NCBI): domain Eukaryota; kingdom Metazoa; phylum Chordata; class Chondrichthyes; order Carcharhiniformes; family Carcharhinidae; genus Carcharhinus; species Carcharhinus amblyrhynchos. The sequence continues at coordinate 16,474,830 of NC_137335.1, forward strand.
TGAACATTCACATGAAAACCTGTGACAGAAATTCGTGATGGAGCAGACATCATACTCAGTTTGAGTGACTGCCAACCATGATTTACCCAGTCCATCCGGACTAAAACAGAAAACCATCTTCTCAAGAACATTTAGGGATGGAAATAAATGCTAGCCTTACCAACAATGCAAAAATAAATAGTGTGCCTTGCAGATGACATATAGGCTTTGGGGTGAGGAGATGTGTTACTTGCCACAGATTTCAAGCCTTCGACCTGGTCTCTCAGCCATTGTATTTATATGGTTGGTCAAGTTTCTGGTCAAAGGGAGCACAAAGGACATTGATTTTGCAGGATTTGGCTATGGCAATGCCATTGATCATCATGGGTAGATGGTTAGATTCAGTCCTGTTGCAGAGGATCATTCTCTGGTACTTGTGTGATGCAAATGTTACATGCTGCTTTATCGGATCCAGCTTGAAGGTTGTCCAGGTCTTGCAGCATGCAAGATCTAAACAATTGTGAATGGAATTGAACGCTGTGCAATTGTCAGTAAACATCCTTGATTCTGACTTTACGTTGGATGGAAGGACAGAAGTCGAATGGGCTCTGGCAGAACCCAAACTGAGCAACGAGAAAGTTATTGCTGAGCAAATGTCACTTGATAGCACTGTTGACAACATCTTCCTTCACCTTGCTGATGAATTGAGGGCAGACTCATGGTGTTGTAATTTGCCAGAAGAGTCCTGCTCCTCAAGGACAATATTCCAGTGTTGGGTAGGTTCCAATGTTGTAGTTGTACTGGAAAAGCATGATTAGGCTAGTTCTGGAGCTCAAGTCTTCAATACTACAGCTAGGATGCTGTCAGGCAGAATAAAATTGCAATTGCAGTTATCCTCTGATGACCTACAATCCTCAAAAAGAGGATTATGCAGAAATATATGAATTTCTTGGAGGCTACTTGAGCCCAAAGGCAGCAGGTGCATGAAAACATCAGCAGCTTTAAGTCACATGATCCCAGCATGGACATCAGTCGCTGTTCCTTCACCGTCACTGATTAAAAATCTTGGAACTCCCTGCTAAACAGCACAGTTGCAATAGCTTCTCTATATAAAATTCAGCAGTTCAAACACAATTGTTTCTATTTTTCGAAGGCAACAGGGGCGGCAATAAATGACAGCCATAATTCTGAGAATGAGGTTTATAACAAGGGAAGCCTGACTGGCCATTTAGCTCTCATTTCAAGCCACATGCAGTGCTCCTTTAATTGGAAAGTTTGGAAGCCTTCCCTTTAAAGCAAACGATTTCTCAAAGTTTAAATGATTAAATTATATTTAAGTCATCACTCTGGAGGAGCCAGCAGATCAACCTCCCCTTCAAGGCTTTGCACATTGCAACTGACTCAATTCTTACTTCTTGTGAAGGTTAATCGTTCTCTGAACTGTAGAGTTAGGTAATATTTTTGAGAAACTTTACATCTTTCACATTTTGTGACAATATCTGATCTTCACTGAACCATCTTCTGCAAAGATAGTGAATGTCGAGTCACCAGAAGAATAATTTGCTCAGATCCTTGCAGTAGGTTGTGACGATTACATCAACTGATGCAGTCAAGTGATAAAAGAGAGTACCAAGGGCGCCACGTTCAATTCAGTTACTGTCAAATGATCATATTTAACCATGACTTTCAACTGTCAGGTATTAGTTGCCTCAATCTCGGTTGGAGCCCTGGGCTAAAGAATGCCCCAACCTTCTATCAAAGTTTAAGTTGTATTTCTCTGGAGTGAGCTCCAGGAGCTCTGCTTTGCTGTTCCTTTCTTCTTTTACTGCTTCTTAGGTTATTATTTGTACTCAAGATTAAACGGATATTTTGCTACTAAATATCAGGCTGTGGTTGCATGTGGACCATCTATACACAGGGTAAGATCTGATAATCTGAATATGGATGTACTCAAGATATTGTCTGGAATGAGAGATCTGTACTTAGGATATTAACTGTTACTCAGGATCAGCATTCGCGATGTTTGCCTCATACTCAGGATCAGTACTTGCAATATAGTCCAGCATTCTGTATCAATTCTGAGTGAAGTCCAATATTCCATACCAACATCAGGTTGGGTAGTCAAGATCAGGATACATTACTCAGGATCATTACGTGGGATATGGTCTGATATTTGGCATCAATGCTCAGGAACAGTATTCAGGACATGGTCTGGCGCATTGGGTCCATACTGAACAAATATGTACAACTGTATCATTAACATCATATAAACTTTAGAAATCAGAGGGTTTTATTATGGATTTACTGAGGATTTCAGAGGATATGGGGCACAGAAACAAGTCATTGGATCCAATTAGTCTCTGCTGGTATTTTATGGCTCCTCAAGGCTCCTCCCATCTTTACGCATCTACATACATCATAACTCTCCCTTATGTGCCTGTCTAACTTCCCTGTAAAGCTTCCATACTATTTACTTCAACTGCTCCATAGTAGCAAATTCCACACTCAACACTCTTTAACCTCATAGATGAGTCAAAACTTTGACTTTTTGCTTTTTTTTTAAGAAACAGTCACACCATAACAATAAAAGAGTACCAAAACTGACTGACACAAGAGGCACCAGCTGACTATCATCACTATTAGCTCGCTTACAAATCAACAACAATGTGGGGCTGGTAAACCACTCTGGGCAAAGTCAGACGATGCTTTGCAAACTGGACTGGCTCTAAAACAGGAAGCTATCTGGTTTACAGAAGGACAGGAAATAACATCTAAGCATAGCTGCATTCACACCACTTCTAGCTGAAATCCTAATTGAACAGACGCTAACAGTTGACCAATGAAATCTCCAGGCCCATACACATAAGGAAATTGCTTCAGAGCAGCATAAACCACAACTAAAAAGTTTAAGATTGACATGGGCAACAACAATTTAACTAGCATTCACTCTCAATGAATTGTGCAGCAAATTTGATCTGGGGAAGGTCTCGTGGCTTCTCATATTGCAAAGTGGGGGAAGTTTTTGATTGCACAGAAGGTGGTCGGGAATGCACTGCCAACTAAGGTGATTGAGGCAGTTACATTAGCCACATTTAAGACTTATCTTGATAGGCATATGAACAAGTGGGGAATACAGGGATATAAGCTGTTGGTTTAGATAGGTAAATGGGATTGATGCAGGCTTGGAGAGCCAAAGGGCCTGTTCCTGTGCTGTTCTTTCTTTGTTCGTTGTAGTAATCAATCAACTTAAAGCAGACACTAGACCTAAGGTTATGTAGCACAAATGTATGTTAAAGTTAAAACATTCTATCAAGAATAGTCTTACCTAATGTAACCATGTATTCTCATTGGTATCATATTTAGTTAGCCCCTTTTTCTGCTCCCAACATATTTTCTGCACTTCCAGTCAGAGCATACAGCATCAATGTTTCAATTTTTGGGTTTCTTGATATCTCCCTAAATTTAACCCATGAGTAGTTGAGCCACTACTTTGGGCAAAGGGAAGGGAAAAACATATAGGCTGGAGAAATTTAACTTTTAGTTGAAAAATTTATGACAAGTTTTGAAAGGGAACAAAACGCGTGCAGGTTACCACGCTATCACATGTGTACAAATAACATCCTCTGATATGGATGGGATTAACTCTTGACATTTATAGTGAATTCCCATTGTGCAAAACCAAAGAAACAGCAATGAGAGGTATTTATCTGTGGGAAGATAATGTTTGTGACTGTATAAATTCAAGATTACTTACAGTCATTGCAACTTGCTTTGCTGCTAAGCATATTCAAAACAAGGGAAACCTATGCAATCCCACCACTTTAGACCTGTATTCGCCATAATCCCACATCACTATTAAATTACAGACACCCTATCTTCTCATATACATCAACCACACTCCCACTAGAGGGATGGGAAGCCTAGTTTTGTTATTCTCTGCCTCCCAATGGAATAGGTACCACCTGCGGCTAAGGGAGCTATCTGCTTTCAGTGTCGCACACCTCACGAGTTTTGTTGCACGCAAGTGTGGCCTGGGGATGATTTTCCTTTCCAATTCCCCCTCCCTCTGAGAAAAAGTTGTGCAGCTCCTGTTTTCTTCGGACAAGACTCATTGAGTGAGAGGGCAAGGTACACAAGCTCCACCAAGGAATGAGGTTTTACACTAATGTAATGGAGGTTTTTTTTTTAAGTAGACAAACACTATATAATCAGATGTTCAAAAAAAATTCAAAACTCAGTTACCCGATATATTCCTCTACTGTTGCACTTTCCCCTTAGTCCTACATAACATTCCTTTTCAAGTATATACCCAATTCCCTCTGGAAAGTAACAAATGAATCTGCTTCAAGTGCAATTTCAGGCAGTACATTCCAGATCATCATAACATGCATAAAAACTTTCACCTCCCCATGGTTACTTTTCCTAATTACTTTTAAGTCCGTGTCTTCTGTTTACTGACCTTATTGCCAGTGAATACAGTTCACAATGAAATAAACTGCAAGTACAAACCTCTGACTATTGTATCAAATGTTCAGATACATTCTCAATACTTACGTTGCATAAAATGAACACAATTATACTGAACAGAAACCCAAAAATATTGACAGAAGTCACTCTACCTTTCTTTGTTGAATTTAAGAGAATGGAGTATGGCAGGCCTTTTCTGACGTAGATTCCAGAGATGTAGAGTATCATCCGCCAAGGCACTCACAAGGGCTCCCTGAAGGGTAACAAAAATATATGACATCTTTCAACAAATGAACACATAAAAAGTCTAGAAAGACCAGCAGATCTATCCTGCTCAAAATACAGTGCAACCTCCCCAACTGTTCACCCACCCATTACTCTCTCAATCTCCTGGAAGAGGCAAAAAAACCCCCCCCAAAATATGTCACAGTCAACTTCGAAGAGAAAATTGTTAATGCAAAATAATCAAAGTAGGTTCCCAATGCCCTCATCTCATCACAATCATAACAAAACAGCAACTTATCCCTGCGATTAGGTACATTCACTTCATTCAAGAAGTGGTCATGTTCCCTTTGAAAAAATGCTGCGGTCACTCCATTTTCACAATTAGCAGCAGTATATCCGAGAGAGACCTGACATCTATCCTGACCACATATAAAATCTGGATTTTTTTAAACTGTTGAATGCTACCATTGATTTGTTTCAAATATCCTAAGCAGACTGCAGAGGCAGAGAGTGGTTGTGGATGGGTCTTTTTCTGCATGGAGGTCGGTCACCAGTGGAGTGCCCCACAGATCTGTTCTAGGACCCTTGCTGTTTGTCATTTTCATAAATGACCTAGATGAGGAAGTGAAGGGATGGGTTGGTAAGTTTGCCGACAACTCGAAGGTTGGTGCTGTTATGGATAGTCTGGAGGGATGTCAGAAGTTGCAGCGAGACATAGATAGGATGCAAGACTGGGCGGAGAAGTGGCACACGGACTTCAACGCGAATAAATGTGTAGTGGTCCATTTTGGCAGGTCCAATGGGATGAAGGAGTACAATATCAAGGGTAGGACTCTTGGCAATGTAGAAGAGCAGAAGGACCTTGGGGTCCGGGTCCATAGGACTCTTAAATCGGCCTCACAGGCAGAGGATGTGGTCAAGAAGGTGTACGGTGTGCTAGCCTTCATTAATCGAGAGATTGAGTCTGGGAGTCGGGAGATAATGCTGCAACTTTAAGACCCTTGTCAGACCCCACTTGGAGTACTGCGCGCAGTTCTGGTCACCTCACTACAAGGAAAATGTGGAAGCTATTGAGAGGGTGCAGGAGATTTACAAGGATGTTGCCTGGATTGGGTGGCATGCCTTATGAGGATAGGTCGAGGGAGCTAGGTCTTTTCTCCCTGGAGAGATGAAGGTTGAGAGGCGACCTGATAGAGGTTTATAACACGTTGAGAGGTATAAATAGGGTGGATTCTCGGAGGCTATTTCCCAGGGCTGAAATGGTCGCTACGAGAGGACATAGGTTTAAAAGTGCTGGGGAGCAGATACAGAGGAGATGTCAGGGATAAATTTTTCACTCAGAGGGTGGTGAGTGAGTGGAATCGGCTGCCGTCAGTGGTGGTAGAGGTGAACTCATTGGGGTCTTTTAAGAGACTTCTGGATGAGTACATGGGATTTAACGGGATTGAGAGTTATAGATAGGGATATGATCAGTGCAACTTGTGAGCCGAAGGGCCTGTTTGTGCTGTAGTGTTCTATGTTCATTATTTTCTACACCCCTTGTTGCGTTTAACCAGGTATCCACTAAAACTCGCTTCATATTAGCTTTCCATGCAAATGCAGATAGTGCAATACCTGTCCTTTCACCTCCTTACTCCTCAGTTTTCAAGATCCTAAACACTCCTTCCACATGAAGCAGCAAGTGATTTGTACTTCTTTCAAACTAGCCTCCTGCATTCACTGCTCACATAGCGATCTCCACTCCTCTGGGAAAACCAAAAGCAGAGTGGGGCGACCACTTTGCGGAACATCTCAATACAGTCAACGAGCAAGACTCCAAGTTTTCAGTAGCCTGTTGTTTTAATTCTCTACCTTGCTCCCAGGATGACATCTGTCCATGGCCTATTTGCACTGTTCCAGTGAAACTCTACACAAGCTTGAGGAAAAGTACCTCATCCTTCATTTATGGAACTTTATAGCCTTCTGAACTCAACAGCGAGTTCAACAATTTCAGACCATTATTTCTGCCTCACTTTGCTTCCTTGCCTTTGCACGTTTTGGTTTTAGGGAGCAGCACATCTGCTCTCGGCATCTCTTATTTATTTCACCTTTCCTTATTCCCCATCACCACTCCTTATGGCCTGTGTCATTCAATCTCTTGTGTCTTCCACTCTAATAGGGAGCATTCTTTTGTCATTGTCTGACCCTTGCTGAAAACCTAAGTTCACCTCTAACTTTTCCCAGTTCTGAGGCAAGGTCCTTAACTTGAAACGTTAACTCTATTTCTCAGTCCACAGATGCGGCCTAATCTGCTGTATATTTTGAGCAATTTCTGTATTATTTCAGATTTCCAGCAGCAGCATTTTGTTTTTTTGATTAGTGCACACAAACTCTTCAGTTTAAAAAGCTTTAGTCATATTCTCTTTGAGCTTGTCACTCCAAAGTATATATCTCATATCCACATAATAATATTCCACCTTAAGAAAAAAAGTAACACAGGAAACAGGTTTGAAGAAGGTACCTGTAAGATGTCACTTGGAGAAGGAAATTGACTGTACAAACCTAATGACCTTAACATTTTTTTCAACATTTTCCACAAACTCAACCAGTATTCCCCCTAGAAAATAATGGACTGTGGATTAGCACCCTTTCTGATTCAGCAGTGACACAGTCAAGGCCTACTGACTGATCTAGAAGACACCTATGCTGTGGCTCAACTGGTACGCCTCTGGAATCAGCAAGCCATGGAGATCAGTCCAACTGAGTACATAATTCAACACTCCAGTACACTTCTTGGGGAGTGTTGCATCCTCTGAGGTGCCAGCTTGAGGACGAAACAAGACAGGGCTTTGTGGAGTTGAGGATAATATAATACCATACCATAAATGGAAAATCTGTTAACAGACAACAGTCAGTAGGAATAAATGGGACATTTTAAAGTGGTCAATCTGTAACAAGTGACATGTTACAAGGATCACTGCTAGGGCCTCAGTTATTTAGAATCTATATTAATGACTCGGGCAAGAGACCAACAGTAACATATCAAGTTGCTGAGGACACAAGACGGGGTGGGAATAGAACACAGGGGCATGGGAAGAGATGAAGACAGGTTAAATGAGTAGGCAACAAAGTAGCAGATGAAGTATAATGTGGATAAGCGTGAGATTATTCACTTTTCTATTAAAAATAGAAAGGCAAAATACTTTCTGAAAGACATGAAGCTTTAAATGATGTTGAGATTTGGAGTACTCGTTCATAAAAGCAATAACTTAGCATGTAGCTATACAAACAATGTGAAAGGCTAATTGCATGTTGGCCTTTACTGCAAGGGGAATGAACTGCAAGCATAAGGAACACTTGCTACAATTGTAGCGGGCTTAGACAAGACTACACCTGGAGTACTGTGTGCAGATTTGATCTCCATATCCAAGAGGAATTATACTTGAATTGAAGACAAAACAGCAAAGGTACACCAGATTGGTTCCTGAGATGAGAGGGCTGTCCTTTAACAAGACACTGAGTAATTTGGACCGATGGTCTCTGGATTTTGGAAGAATGGTAAGATCTCAAAACATACCAGGAAAAGGGACATGACTAGGTATACACAGGTTGTTTCTACTGGTTGGGGAATTCAGAATACAAGGCACAATCTCAGGAGAACAGGTCAATCATTTTGGATTGAGTTGAGGACAAATTTCTTTACTCAAAAAGGTTCTGAGAATCTGTGGGATTTTCTACCCCAGGCTGATGCTCCATCATCAAGTATATTTAAGGCAGGAAGCAAGCGCTTTTGGTCTCTTAGGGAATCAAGAATTTGGGGAACACGTAGAAAAGTGAAGTTGAGGTAGAAGATCAGCCATGATCACACTGAATGTTAGAGCAAGCATGAGGGACCATATGGTCTCCTCCTGTTCCTATTTCATATGTTTGTAAACCAAAGCCCCATCTGCCCTCAGGTGGACATAAAAGATCCCATCGCATTATCTCAAAAAAAGTTAAAACATTCTCAAGAGTGTCAAAGCCAATGTTTTATCCAGAATGAACACACTAAAAATAGATTACATGGTAGTTAGGCTATTGATGTTTGCAAATTGATTACACTACAATAGTGACTAACTTCATATGTCATGAATGTACTGTTGCGATATTCTAGATGTCTGTAAAAAGCTAATTCTCCTTTTAAGTGGTCACAGGGAGCCTTTAAGATGACTGCTAAAGTCACCTAACCTTTTTCAACTGCAATGTAGTCAGACTCCAAACGGATTGTAGTAAGCATACCCAGAAAGGTGGCGACATTTGGAATTCAATTCTCATTTCCAAAAGAATCAAACGCATTGTGGCTTCCTTGGAGATGTGAATAGCTATTTCCTACCTCCTTAAACCTGGCAGAATGGGAACCATTTAAATTAAAGGCCGAAATATTTAAAGGTTTAATTACCTTACCTAAAAAGACAATGGATGGAACTATGATCCCCAGACTGACCTAACAACTAGTATGGAAGCATGCTTTGGCAGATTGGGATAGCAGTCGTTAAGTATTAGAACTTCATGAAGTCTGGCAGAGAACAACAGAACCCCAAGAACTCTGAGAAACAACTTCAGAAGGTTTTTGCCCAAGGGAGGATTAAGAGGAAAGCATTTTTTAAAAAATCAGCTGTGGTACCGCAAAAGCCCAGGTAATCTGCAAATATCTTAACCGCAGAATTAGCGATGAATAGGAAACCTTCTCTCACTCCTAAAAACCTGCTGACCCATTGAGTCTATCTGAAAAGGCACTGCAGAAGCAATTGCGGTTACTAAATCTACCCTCAGTTTAATTCTGAAGGAATTCAATTAAAAGATCAGCAATGATACTTCACAGATACTGATTTGAAACCGCATCTTTATTTCCCTTTATCTATATTTTAACCATTGTAACAGTATTTTAGTTAACAACTATCATTTTTACGTAAACAACTGTCAACAGTAGTTTTGCAATAATCTAAATTGTACTTTAAGTACAAGTAAAGTTTGAATGATGGCTATTTTTAAAATGAACCAATCATTGAACAAACATGTTCATAGCTCACAGACCACTTTAAAGAAATGCCTCTTACGTGGTTGTGATGCATTCTTCATTGCCTATAAAGTGCTCTGAGACTTCGAGGTTCCAAAAGGCATTAGGTAAATGCAAGTTCTTTAGTTTTCTTCTGTATGACGCTGATGGAGCTCATATTTCATGTGAATTTCCTATTTACACATGTTGCAGATCCCATTAAGAAAAAGCAGTAAAGCAATGCACAAGACAAACATCACCTCAGAAGACTGTAATATCTAAGATGACTCAGCAGTTCCTGGGCAAATACTCGGAAGTTGGCCAGAAATGCAGCTGCTCATCCCTGTTTGACCAACAGCTCAGAGATCAGTTGTATTTAACACAAGAATCTGTAGATTCTTGGTCCCTGCATGTTGCTTGGTTAGCTTAATACCCTTGGTCGGGTGTGGTCTGTATCTTAAACACACACACTCCCTTGCTCAGGTGAAGGCACTATTTCAAAAAACTGATGAGTCAGTTCAGTTTGTGCAGTCCACCTAAACAAGTAGTAATTAACAATGAGAATCACATCGTTATTTACATCTATAAATATGCCTTCATAATTATCCTAGTGGACACCTATACCAAATGATGACTGAACTGCTGTGTTGATTTACTGCCCTGGTACCTCTGAAAGTTTCAGCAATGGCTCAGTTGTAGCACTCTTGCCCCTCAAATCAAAAAGTTCAGTTCCCACTCCACAGTTACAGAGACTTTAAACACTCAAAACACATCTGTGCACTGAGGAGGGTGCCATCTACCAGATGAGACTACGTTTGCCCTTCAAATGGATGTAAGATCCTATTTCCCCCAGTGCCCCAGACAACGTCAACTCTTCAAAACCTTCACTTTTATAGCAGTGTTATAATGGTCGTAAAGGTGAGGCACTGTGTCTAAACTATGAATCACTGTTACTTCCTGAAACTGCAGGGAAAGTTAATCAGTTATCAGATGGGCAGAACTCTCATAACAAGAGCAGAGTTCAGGTGGCATAACCAGAAATTCTTGTGTTTCGCTTTCCTCAGTCAAATCAATGCAATCACACACTAAAAAGGGGAAGCCCCAGATCGGATGGTCATTGGATGGATCACAGGTGGCTTTTTTGTTTTGAGTAAAGGAGTAAGGACTGCAGTTTTGAAAGAGAGCCAAGACGGCCAGTAGCATTATCGAGTAAGCATGGGGGCTAGGTGGGATCCAAGAACTGGGCAGTGAAAAGGGCAAAAAGATCAATGAGCAAAGGGAAAGGAACAGGAAAGTGACAAGGATCAGAAAATAAGATAGTTGCAAAACTAGCTGCGTGAATGACTTTTATCTTGAGGGTCAAAGAAATCCAAAGATCTTTACATGCAGCATAAGGGGTGAGGGAAAAAAATAGTTTCCAGCACACACACATGCAGAAATGGAATCATGGGTTGAAATAACCAGGAGAAATAATTGTGGAGACACAGCACACTTCCTAAAGTATTTGACAGCCATGTAATCAGAAATTCTTCCATTAGGTAACAGTGAGAGAATTGCTCAAAAGTACTACAGTGGGAAGAGGGAACAGCTTATTAAAAGGTAGTAGTAAGGACCAGTACTTTGCCTGCTTTCATCCTTGTATGAAATATTTAGTTGTAAATGGAGGTAGAAAAGATGGAAAATAATTACAGATCTTCAAGTACAGTTACTGCGGCAGGAAGGAATTTTATGGGTACTACCCTTAAATTTCTGACTCTTGGAAGACACAGTTACCCATGCACTAAATCACAATGAACAACTGACCTATTGTGCAGCATTGAACCATGCATATGCAAAGATGACAGGACTGCAATAGTACAAATCTCAAGTTTAAGGAAACAGTTTTGTCAAATTGTGAAATGAGATTCTGTAGATCACAAATTTGGAAAGCAGAGAGTGCAGGCCCAACAGATCACACATCAAATGCATGTACCACAATTCAGGACATTTAGAAGTAAACAGAAAACCCAATGAAGTTCACTTCACTTAGAGCAAGTGTAACTTGGACCCCATAAACATACAACCCAGATCAGCAAAATTGCAGTAACAGTATAAAAATTACTTCCTTTAACAGCATCTTTTACAAATTTATATATTAACAGGCAAAAGATCAACACAATCCTGTTGGTAAGGTTTAGGATTTATGTTATTTAAGCTACACAATCTAAGTGTCTAAAACTCTGGTCAAAATGCCAATTAAAAAATAATCTTACGTAATGCATCATAAACCCACAAAGGCTTTAAAATGAGCAAAAGAAACATTCTGAACACTTTCAACCTCTGTCGCCCGACCCCCCCCCTTGCACACACACAAAACAACTGACCTCATTGATTAAGAACTGCAGTTGGATCACTCCTGCAGCACTGTCATGTTGGCAGTAACACTCCACTCCTGGTCGTCCAAAGCTGAAGATTCACATGGTTAAGGAAAGTCAGCATTTCCCATTGATCTAAACTCAAGATAAATTTGCCAAGCCACCAGATTAACCATTGGGCCACGGTTTTTGCTACACACGCATGCAAAGCTCAAGAACAGTGATATCAATCACACTGTATATATACCTGGTACATGGATCCTTGGGCACATGGTCCAATGGCATGGGTCTTAAGGCGACTGGGGTGAAAATTGGCTTCGCGCAGTGTTCACCATTTTTTCCTTTTGGAACTGTTAGAAGGCAATTCAGATGTAACCTCCCACACTAATTTGACAAAAGGAAAATTGCCAAACTAACTGTAAAAGATGCTAATGTTCCAAATAGGTAAACTAGCTGATGGGAGTCTCACCCAAACTCTAGCTCATCTTTATCCTGCTGTGCATCTTCAGTTTTTTTTCATTTTAAATAAAATATATGTGCCAAGGTTTCGATTCCCCAATGGAGTGATTCAGCAGACTGCAGCTGGAAATCACAAAATAAATGAATGCATTTTTTTAAGCTCATTGCTCACATGCAGCCTTGGACCAGGAGTTCAATTTCTAGCATTTACCACAGGCTCACTGCAACATAATGACTGATTTGCACATTGGTGCACAGATTTGCTGAATGCACGGAATCACAAAAAAGTTCTTTTTTTTTAAAATTGCACACTTTAGGATATATTGTTGAGATATCTGTAATACTGTTAACTGCGACTGCAAAAATGTTGCAGAAGATGCAAGTAATTGTTTGTCTTCTCCAGAAATACATTCTAATTATCTGCTGGACGGTGCCAGCTTTGCTTAGTGAGTAGTACTCATGTCTTTGCAAGGTCACGGGTTCAAACCAGACCTCTCAAGCACACAATCTTATGCCAACATTTCAATGCAGTACTGATCAAGTACTGTACTGTATTGGAGGTACCACCTTTCAAGATGAGAAGTTAAAACAGAAACACCGCCCGTTTCAATGGACGTAAAAGATCTAACCACATGATTCAAGGACATTCTGTGCCTTCATTCCTAAACCAATGTCAAAACAGATTATCTGATTATTTGTATCATTGTTACTTGAGGCCTTATTGCAAATTGGTTGCTGGAGTTGCAAGTGTTTCCTCTAATTTGAGTTTCGCAAGAAGATTACTCAACTACATCCACTGCATTTCCATCATCTATTCTTGGTCAATTTGTTGAAGAACACTCTGAGGTTGTTTAAGCATAACCTGTACTTAAGACATCCATTTTGACCACACTAATTAACTTGTTTTTCAAAATTCTTAATGGCTTCATCTCTTATTGTAGACCAGTAATTTCCCATGAACCAAAAAGAGACTAACTGGCCTGTAATTTTCTGACTTATTTCAGTCTCTTTCATGAAAAGGGGAGACACATTTCCCACCCTCAACTCACCTGCATCAGTCTTTTTTCTCTCAGAACTTCAGACAATGATCAAATCTTTGCTATTTCATTCTGACTGTTGCAAACTCTGGTAGTGGTGGCTGCAATCTTATCACCTATCTCTTTGCGAAAAGTGAAGCAAAAGTATTTTAATACCACTGCCTTTCCCTAACTCGGTACAAGAACCTTTGCCTCCACGTTTTAGTAGTCCAAGTTGTCACAACCTCAACCAGCTTTCAATAATAAATGCTATTTAATTGCCTTTTGTCTTGCTACTTTTCATTACCAGTCTGTAGATTTTTATTTATATTTCTTGTAATTCTTCAATTTTTTTTAAAAACCAGCCTGCAAGTGCTTCAGTTTCAAATGTAAATATTTCAATAATGAACCCCACCTTTCGACACACTCCCTGTTCTTCATTACTGGAATGCACTTCATTTTTCACTCTATTTCCTGTTCAAATGAAAAAAAATCTGTATTTATATATCAATCACGACATCAAATTGACCAAAATGCTTCACAACTAATCAAGTATTTTTGCCATGTAATCTGTATCTCATGGTGGCACTCTCACCTTCAAATCTAATCTTTGAGAATAGCAAAGATCCCACAAACAGGAATGGGATAAACACTAGTCAAAATAACAGGAAAAATTCTTGGCATTTCTTTGGTGGATGTAACAATTTCCTGGAAACTATTCAGAGGGCGTGGATTTGCCTTCGTTTTATCAGCTCATTGGAAAGCAGGCAAAGCAGCAGTCTCTCAGTGCTACACCAAAAGGTCAACCCAGATCATCTGCTGAAGTATCTGGGGTGGGACTTGGACCCACAACATCGTTATTCAGGATTAAATTGCTGTCACTGATGTAAGGCTGATCCAAAGATTTCCCACTGATGGTTGTTTCTGTGGTCATTTTTCTTCCCAGTTAATTTAAGCATGATGCTTCTCTAATTACGTTAGGGAATGTCTTTCTCAGGCAAGTACTCTTCTGTTCTTACTACGAACTTTAATATATTTATGCTACCTCTTCTCAAATGTTTATGTCACATACCAGCCTTCCCTCATCACTTTGAATTTCTTTCAATCTTCCTCCTTCCTCTACATACCTAAATCTGATTTGGTCTGGCAAGCAGCCTACTCTACTTTCTTCCTCCCCATTAGTGTATTAATTTGAATCCTCTCCAACAACCCTTAGTAAACCTCCTTGAGGGTATCAGACCCAGTTTCTGACAAGACAACCTATCAATGCTGTAGTCTGCACACAGATGAAAGTGCATCATCACCATACAAAAAAAACATAAACCACAGCTACATAATCATGGAATTTTCAAATATTTGGTGACCTTATTCCAATTTCCTGCCTTCTCTCCACTATCAGTGGGCCATTATTCTTTGTTGCTTTCTCTGTCCAATTATATCTTCTGCGGTTTCAATCCCTCTTTTGAAGATTTCCCGTTGTTCAGCCATGTTGTCCAACCTCAGTAGTACTTTGAATATATTGGAAAGGGCCAACTGGAAACATGTCCATACATGTGCAAGTTAGATGGATTGACCATGCTAAATCATTTCTTAGTGTCCCAAGCTGTTATGTTATGGGGCATTAGCAGGATAATATGTGCGGTTATGGGATAGGCTAGGGGTGGCTAGTAATCTGTAAGATGCTTTGTCAGCGAGTCGATGCAGACTTGATGGGCCAAATTGCCGCCTTCTGCACTAGAGTGATTCAATGATTGTATGCCCTTGCCCTTCAGTTTTTTCCATTGCAAATGGCTATCATGGCTTCAAGGTTGTTGCCTTTTCCACTTTCAGGTAGATCTAGAGGACTATCAGACCTTCATCACTGATTCGGCATTGACCAGTTCACCGTATCTCACCACTGCCCAGGATGCCAAGTTGATAGGTTCTCACCTCTTACAGCACATGGGACACCTCCATAGTGGAAGAGTGTTCAGACATTCCAAGTACCAATTCTGGTGATGAGAACTGATTCTGGGTTATAAAAGTGTGCCAAACTGCAGGGTTATAAAAGTGTGCCAAACTGCACTGACAGTCTTCAGGACTTATCCCATCTAACCCAGGAGCCTTGTATATGTGCGAACCTTCCATTTTCTGTATGGCACATCGCTTACTAATTTTGCGACTTCATCCAGATTACTTTGACTGGAATTTATGTACAATTCTCTTTTGGGAAAACTGACAAAGCAATATGATATACTTGCCATACGCTGATCACTTGAAACATACAAACTAATGAATTAGTAGCAGGTGTAAGCCACGTGCTCCCCCCCCCCACCACTTTTCACTCCCTTGCTGATCAAGAAACAATTTTACCTACATTTACCCTTCAATAAACACTCTACTGATTGTCAACTGCCTCTCATGACAACATTGGTTGTCCCACTGAATTTAAAAAAACGACAGAGTATCACATTGTGCACAATGTAAGAGATAAAGTAAGAATGCTTCACCTAATAAGGTGCTGCATTCTACAATGATGGGCTATCAATTTATGTTCGATGCTCAGGGGAAACATTTCTTCAGAGAGATTTATTAGAATGGTATTTTATTCAAGAAACAATCATGCAGCTCAAAGATTGAATTGCAGTGTAACTTGCACCTAAAGGTTCATAAAATCCAAAACAGACCAAGTATTTCAATTAAAAAACATGGAAGAATGGAAGTATGAATGCTTGACCACAAAGAGTGGCTGAAACACTGTCTATTGCATATTTTAAGCAAACATAAGACAAAGATTTGTAGTAGAGAAAGATACATGGCAATAAGGAACGTATAGTAGGAATAGTTTTGTTCTGCTCAAACAAAAAGCTAGTACAGACATGATGGACTAAATGGATATCTTCTATACTGTAAACGTTATGGTTTACTTTTCTCTAGAAATGTTATACCATGCAGCAACGTGGAACATTATACCAAGTAACGCTATTATATCATGTAGCACACAGTGAATTGTTATATAATTCAAGGTGTTTTTGTTAAGTTGTCGAACGACAAATGATATAATACAAAATTATACCTTATAACTCTGTGCTACCAACGATGTAACACTTGTAGATAATAGCGGATGTTTTAGTATTTAACACGAGAGTAGATTATACTGCGTGATGTACACATGGGACTATTGAATGTGGCCGAGACATGGCAAAAATGATTGAGGTCAATTCATCTAAGTATTGGGGGAAGTTGCACTGGATCAGGCTGCACTGTGAGGGAAAGATGAGCACAAGGCAGATCAAGGTACAATGAATAATTTTTGGTCTGGGCTTGCCACTCTTGAAAACACAGTAACAAAAAATAGGAGTGTGGAGATTATATATGGAGGTAAAGGCAACTGGGATAAAGAGCAGAAGCATAGGCACAGATTATTTCCCTGTGAAAATACTTTACCAGTGGGGAGTGAGCACAGGTGAAGTATTTTCATTGCATCTCTTGGGAACAGCCAAGAGGAACATAACCAATTTCAAGGCGAAATTCTTAAAGTTAAACAAGAAAAATACTTTGTTTCTATATTTAAAATCACTTTTGCTCAAAGCAAACAGGCAAAATAAATATCAAGCTCTCAGCCTCTTGCCAAATACGTGATTCCCTCTCTCCCATTCATTTTGAGTGACTCACTCCCTACCCATGTCTCTTTCCTCTACTCCAACTCTGTATATGTCCTTCCCTTGGCTCGTTGGTGTGCATGCTCCTCTCGTCTCAAACGTTTCTCTACCCTTTCGCTTCATGAACAGTCCCTCTACCCTTGTGTCTCTCCCACCATTCCACCGAGTCTTTCTCCCCTTTCACTTCATTTAACTATCTATTTCTTCTCACAATTCCCACCGTTGCCACTATTGCTGAGCATTGGGTCAATTTAGGAGGAAAGAAAATCAGATACTTCAAGAGAATCTGACCATCTCCCTATGACATTCAACGGCACTATCATCGCTGAATTCCCACTATCAACATCTTGGGCATTATTAATTACCAAAAACTGAACCAAAATCAATCATACAAATATTGTGGCTGCAAGAACAGGTCAAAGGCTCAGAATTCTGCACACCCTAATTCCCCTCCTGATTCACCAAAGCCTGTCCACGTTAACAAATCACCTCCACTTGGCTGGATGAGTGCAGCTTCAACAACGCCCACTAGACCCAGGACAAAACAGCTCGCTTGACTGGCACCTCACCCACCACCTTCAACATCCACTCCCTCCATTATCGACACAGTGGCAACAGCATATAATATCTGCAAGATACATTGTAGCAATTCACCAGGACTGCTTCAACAGCATCGTCCAAATTCCTGACCCCTACTGCCTACAAAGACAAGAACAGCAATGCATGGGAATACTACCACCTTCAAGCTGCCCTCCAAGTCACAAACCATCCTGACTTGGAATTATAATTGCTCTTCCTTCACTGTGGCTGAATTAAAATCCTGGAACTCCCTCCCCAGAAGCACTGTGGTGCACCACCTCATGGACTGCAGTGGTTCAAGGTAGCAGCTCGTCAATTAGGGATGGGCAATAAATGCTGCCAATTGGGACTCGAGTTACCGATGGGCTCAGATTGGGTGAGCATGAAGATTTCCATCCCTTAGGATCATGAGTGGCCCAGCTGAAATTTACCATAAACAACAGTTTTGTGGTCACTTTTACCTATCCAGCTTTTTGCTTCAAAACTAAATTTATATTCACAAAATGCATTGTGAGATTAGAACCACAATTGAGGCAGCAAAGATGCCCATGCTGTCCTAAAGACACCCAGGTGCCCTTTCTAATCCCATCTTCCTGCACATGGCTCATAGCTCTGCAATTTATAGCACTTAAAGTACAAATCCAGGTACTTTTTGAACAGGTTTAGGGTCTCCACACCCATCCCAACTCAGACAGTGAATTCCAAACAATCATCACCTTCTCAGTAAAACAGATTTTGTTCATGATTCCAGTAAACTTTCTAACACTTAGCTTAAATCTATAACCCTGTTTTTCGAACTCTCTGCCAACGGAAATAGGTCTCTCCTATCTACTCTCAACCCCTCACAATTTCGTATACCTCAATCGTGTCACCCCTCAGCCTTCTCAGTTTGAAGGAAAACAACCACAGTCTCTCCAATCTCTCCTTGTACCTATAATTCTCCACCTTGGCAACATCTTAGTAAATTTTCAGTGCACTCTCGTCAGAGCAATTATGTCCTTCCTGTAATGTGGTGGGCAGAACTGCACACAATACTCCTGTTACGGCATCAGTGTCTTATACAATTTCATCTTTATATCCCTACTTTTTTATTCTATATCTCTGCCAGTGAAGAG
Source organism: Carcharhinus amblyrhynchos (assembly GCF_965287045.1). Classification (NCBI taxonomy): domain Eukaryota; kingdom Metazoa; phylum Chordata; class Chondrichthyes; order Carcharhiniformes; family Carcharhinidae; genus Carcharhinus; species Carcharhinus amblyrhynchos. The sequence continues at coordinate 16,493,679 of NC_137335.1, forward strand.
GAGTATTCTGTAAGCCTTCTTTACAACGTTACATACCCATACTACTACCTTTAGGGACCTGTGCACTTGCATGCCAAGGTCTCTCACTTCATCTACCCCTCATGTTTTGGAGTTGGGGACCAGGTGTAGTTTGTCAAAAGTCGCAGATGATGCTAAGATGAGTGGTGGAGCAAAGTGTGCAGAGGACACAAGGTTGCAGATATAGATATAAATAGTTTGAGAGATTGGGCAACGATCTGGCAGATGGAATACAATGTTCGTAAATGTGAGATCATCCATTTTGGCAGGAACAGCAGCAAAATGAGCGACGATTGAAATGGTAACAAATTGCAGAATGCTGCTGTGCAGAGGTACCTGGGTGTCCTTGTGCATGAAATACAAAATGTTGGTTTGCACATGCAGCAGATAATTAAGAAGGCAAATAGAATTTTGTCCTTCATTGCGAGAGGGATGGCGTTTTAAAAATAGGAAGGTTATGTTGCAGCTGTATAAGGTCACGCCTTGTGTACAGTGTACAGTTCTGGTCTCCTTACTTGAAGCAGCATGTACTGGCACCACAGGCAGTGCAGAGGAGATTCATTAGGTTGATTCTGGAGTTGAGAGGGTTAGCTTATGAGGACAGACTGAGTAGGCTGGGACTATATTCATCGGAACTTAGAAGAATGAGGGGGATCTTACAGAAACGTATAAAATTATAAAGGGAAAAGATAAGATAGAAGCAGGGAGGTTATTTCCACTAGTGGGTGAAACTAGAACGAGGGAGCATAGCCTCAAAATAAGGGGGAGCAGATTTAGGACTGAGTTGAGGAGGAACTTATTCACCCAAAGGGATGTGAATCTGTGGAATTCCCTGCCCAGTGAAGCAGTTGAGGCTATCTCATTGAATGTTTTTAAAACAAGGATAGGTAAATTTTTGAACAGTAAAGAAATTGAGGGTTATGGTGAGTGGGCAGATAAGTGGAGCTGAGTCCCTGAAAAGATCAGCCATGATCTTATTGAATGGTGGAGCAGGCTCCTGTTACTAAGCCAATTTTGGATCCAATTTGCCACACTACCTTGCATCTCATTTTTTTGACCAATCTGCCGGGTAGGACCTTGTCAAATGCCTTACTAAAATCCATATAGACAACATCCACTACACTAACGTCATCAGTCCTCCTTGTCAGTTCCAGACTCCAATTCAAATCAAAGAATTAAATCAAATGCATAAGGCATAACATTCCCTTAAAGACATGCTGACTATCCCTGACTCGTCCATGTTTTTCTAGATGACAGTCTATCTGATCTCTCCTGATTGATTCTAACAATTTGCTCACTACCAGAGTGAGACTGGCCTATAATTGGCAATTTCTTCTTAGCATTTTTAAACAATGGAACCATATTTGCATTCCTTTAATTCTCACCTGTGTTTAGTGATGATTGGAAAATAATCCTCAGAGCATCTGCTGTTTCCTCCCTGACCTCCTTCAACATCCTAGGAGACAATCCATCTGCCTCTGCCAACTTAACCACTTTCACAGAGTCCATGTCTTCTGATACGTCCTCTCTCATTATCATTACTTGATTCAATATTTCACACTTGTTCCTCTTGGATTACTATTTCCACATCATCCCTTCCTATTGTGAATACAGAGACAAAAAATTCATTTAAAATTCTTCCCATACCTTCTGCATCTTCATACAAGTTCCCTTCTTCATCTCTATGGGTCCCATTTTTTTCCTCAACGATCATTTTGCTCTTTATATACTGGTAAAACATCTTTGGGTTTTCCTTACTTTGGCTTGCTAATATGTTTTCAAGCTACTCTTGTTTCCTTTTTTTAAAAACTTGATCCCTGGTCTGTCTATACACCCCTAGGCTATCTGCAGTGTTAAGTTTTTTTGTGACTATCATAAGCTTTCTTTTTCTGCTTAATCTTCCCCTGTATTTTTATAGACAGTCTTGGGGGTCTAGATTTGGCAGTACCATTTTTAATTTTTGAAGGGGACATGTCTACTTTGTACCCTAAGGATTTCACTTATTAGTACTTGCCACTGGTTCATCACCGATTTATCCTTTAGAAGTCTTGTCCAGTCTACCTCAAATTACTTCTCAATTTATAAAATTTGTCTTTCCCCCAGTTTAAAACTTTTATCCCTGATTTATCCCTGTCTTTTCCCATAATAATATGAAATCAACCGAATTGTGGTTGCTATCCCCAACATGGTCACCCGCTGTCACTTCACCCATTTACCCTTCATTTTCCAAGACTGCATCTAGAATTACATCTCTTGTTGGGCTTGTCATGTATTGCTTAAAAAAAATTCTTGGACGTAATACATGAACTTTTCATCCTCAGTACCCCTTATATTGAAACCCAGTTGATATTGAAATATCTGAAGTCTCCTACTGCTATTGCCATCTTATTCCCACAGGCAGAAATTTGTCTACAAACATGTTCCTCTATCTCCCTTGCACTATTAGGGATCTGTAGTTATACTCCTAGTAGTGTGACTGCTTCTTTTCTATTCCTGAGCTCATAAAGCCTCATTTGTTAACCAGTTAGTATATCATACCTTCTCACAAGTGCAATTGATTCTTTAACCAATAGTGCTACCCCTCCCTCCACTCATTTTTGTCACCCACTGCCTGAAAACTGTATATCCAGGGATACTGAGCTGCCAATTTTGCCTTTCTTTCGCCAGGTTTCTGTTATAGCAATACTCATGCTGCCGAGTGTCTATCGGGGCCTTTGGTTCATCTGCCATGTTTATAATATTCCTTGCACTGAAGTATAACAGTTCAACTCTTTCAATTTCCTTTGTTGGATTTTTTTTAAACCCTCGTTTCTTTTGCCTTTGAGTCACTGACCTCATCACTAATTAATGTTCTTCCTCCCATTTCCTGGTTTGAATCTGATCTGAGCCTATCCATTGTTCCCATCCCCCTGCCACACTAGCTTAAAACTTCCCCAATGGACTAGCAAAAGCCCCCATGAGGATATTGGTCCCAGCTCTGTCCAGATATAATCTGTCTGGCTTGTACAGGTCCCACTTTCTTCAGAATCCGGTTGTGGAATCTAGTGCAGGTCATCTGATCCATCAAGCCTGCACTGACAACAATCCCACCAGGTCCTGTTGTATTCCGGTAACCTCACATATTTACCCTCTTAATCTCCCTGACATTAATTGGCAATTTAGCATGGTCAATCAACCTAACCTGCACATATTTCGTGTGTGGGAGGAAACTGCAGCACCCGGAGGAAACCGATGCAGACACTTGGAGAATGTACAAACTTCATATAGACAGTTACCTGGGTCCCTGGCACTGTGAGGCAGCAATGCTAGCCACTGTATCACTGTGCCGACTTCAACGTCCAATTTGAACTTACAATAACCGTATGACCAATTCAGTAACTGTCACTATGCTACCATCCTTTTACACTAGGAAGGGGAAAGGGTAAATAATATTCACAGCAAAATCATCAAATGTGAACAGGCCCTTGGTGTTTTGGATAAACATGAATAAATGTAGCAGAGTTAGAAGTATGTGTGACTAATGAAAATATTGACATGGCTTATGTCAGATAACAGCTAAGAGCTGGTGACAGGTGGAAGAGCTACATTATTGATCAGGAATGACACAGCAACTACAGAAAGGATGCAGAACGTGAAACATTACAGGCAGAGATTACAGATTACAGCACAGAGCAGTTTCCACACAAATGCCAGTTAGCTTCTGTACTCCTTAAACCCTAAAATTGTCAGCTCAACAGCATCTTTTGATAAAATATTTAGTACTCCAGTAAGAGAAAACATTCCTAATTTCCTCTTTATTCTTCTAATGATAATCCTCAGTCTGTGGCCCCTTACCAGTGAAACCAAGCTTTCATTGTTTACTCTTCCAAGAGGTTATATAATTTTGAAACCTATCAGACTCTCATTATCCCTAGCCTTCTCTGTGCCAGTAGAGAAAGTCTGGATTTTTCAAGCCTCTTTGTAACTTATATTTGATGTTTCTAGGACATCCCAGTGAAACTTCAGGACACCCTTTCTATAACTATAACAGGGTGGCTGGAACCAATGCCTTCAGCAACTCATGATGATTACTGAATATAAAAGGAACGCAAAGTCCCCATATTCCCAGGTGACCATAGGCTGCTCTCCCCTTTGAGAGGGGAGAGCTGACTGATGGTGATTTAACCTGAGGATCACCATACCTGAGGCAAGAGGCAAGGGGCAAGGTTGAGAATGCAGGGCCCTTCATGAATAACCTCAACTCGTACAGGAATTGAACCTGTGCTGTCATTTCATCACAAACCAGTCGTCCAGCCAACTGCACTAACCAACACCCAATTATATTCAATGCTCCTGTACGTAAAGTCAGGATTCCCCTTTGTCTTTACACGGCCAATTTACCTGCCCCACACTGCAGATGTCCACGTACCTCCACTCTATTCCCCAACAACTCAAGGCACTATCCTGTCTAGCAGATTTTATTCAGCACATTCCACCTGCTCTAGTTCTCCACTTAATACAAGATGGCCTCTTACTCCTTTGATCATCCCTTTATTTACATACTCAGAAAAGCTCTATTTCACTTCATGTTGACCAGCTGTCTTGCAGATTACACCTGTCCCTTCCCACTCCTTCTCCAACCTCCTATAATTCTCACTTTTGTTTGGTATTAGTCCATTATAATTACCATAAGACTCTAATTATAATCTTTTGCTAGCCTACTGATCCATGCAGATCTTATTTTTATTCTCAAGTCGAAATCTATTTATCTGTTTGTATTTAATTCACATCATCGCCATGTCAGTAAAATTTCTCCAGCTGCAGGTTCACAGTTTGATCTACTTTAAGTTTTCCAAACAATCTGGGTTCAGTCTAGAATTAGTTCATTGCCAGTCCAACTGGTTTATCTTGAATGCCTCTTTTCTCCCTGGTTTTCAGTTTGTCTCCAACCAAATTAGTCGCTGCTTCATAAATGATTTTCTCTCAGTCATGACTCACAGCTTCTGCTTTGTTACTCAAAATTAATCCTAGCACTGTACCTCAATTCCATTCCCATGATTAAGAGGTCTGTAACTCACTACTCAAAAGGGAATAGATCTCTTTTTAACTCTGACAGCCATCAATAAAAGCTCTTCTCTAGATCTGAGAAATGAATGATTAAGAGTAACAAAGCATTAATTGGTAATGAGAAAGGAAGCAGGGGGATGATCAATTTGCTAAGAAATCTGCAGAATATAGTCACATGCTAACTAAAGGGTTTCAACATACTGAAGGTTGCAGGTACAGATGAGGGAGTGGTCAGAGAAAAGTGTTATCAAGAAATAAGAAGTGAAAATTACAAACTGATTTCCTGATACAATCCCTAAACAAGCAGATGGAGTCATGATTATGTTATCATAAAATCCCTACAGTGCAAGAGGCCAGTCAACCCATTAAGTCTGCACCGACAACAATCCAATCCAGCTACTATCCCCGTCACCACACATATTTACCCCACTAAGCTGCGCATCCTGGAACACTAAGAGGCAATTTAGTACGGCTAATCAACCTATCCCGCACACCTTTGGAGTGCAGAAGGAAACCGGAGCACTCGGAGGAAACTCATGCAGACACGGACAGAACGTGCAAACTCTGCACAGACAGTGACCCAAGTGTTGAGCTGACGCTTGGTGACCCAACCGAACAGCTCAATGGCCTGGAAGTAGGTGACTGCCATACGTAATCTATTGATTCAAAATCATTAAGATTTAATTTTGGAGCCTTGTAGGAACTTAATAGGGAAACCCAGATCACAAAAGTAATATAACATAATGACAAAGTCATTAAACAGGATATGGAAAACAAGATAGAAATGAAAACCTTAGGTTAGAACGAGGGCAGTGGTTATGAAGGATGGATGGAACCTACAAAAAGTGAAAATAATTAATACAAGGAAGCAAACAAATTGATGGAATCATGACTCACACAGAAGTCAAACAAAATATGGAAGAGTGAAGGAAATTGAAGGACAGGGTGTCCATTCAAGAATAAATTGAGTGAAACTATTCAGTCTTCAGGTTATAGCAGATACATTGAATGGGCACGTCACATCAGGTTACATAAACTCCATTACATACAGTAGCACAGGCAGACATTCATGAAAAATGTCCAGTGCAAAAGATAGCATTAAATGTCCATAAATCTCATGGGCCAAATGGGTTTATTTTCTGAAATCAGAGATGCTTTGGCGAATATTTTCTGTGCACAGATAGTTATAAATATTCAGAATAAAGGAAAGACAAACTCAGTAACTGCAGTTAACAATTTCATATTGGGAATAACATTTACAGGCATTCCAAGGACTGTGGGTGGCACAGTGGTTGGCACCGCTGCCTCTCAGCTCCAGGTACCTGGGTTTGATTTCTTGCTTAGGTCACTCTGTGTGGAGTTTGCACGTTCTCCCCATGTCTGCGTGGGTTTCCTGTGGGTGCTCTGGTTTCCTCCCACAGTCCAAAATGTGTGGGTTAGGTGTATTGCCCATGCTCAATTGTTCCTTAATGTCCTGGGATGCATAGGTTAGAGGGATTAGCAGGGTAAATATGTGGGACCACAGGGATAGTGCCTGGGTGAGATTGTTATCGGTGCAGACTCAATGGCTGAGTGGCGTCCTGCACTGTAGGGTTTCTATGATCTTATGACTGCTCTGAATGAGAAGCTACAGAGCACACAGGTACTCAGGGACACATTCAGCATAAGTTAGCAGTAATTGGCCAACTCTCAAGCCTACTGGTATTCTTTGAGGATGTGACTGAATAGGAATATTGCCTATTTGGATTAATTGGACACGAAGCAGAAGAAAGTGAGTAGTAGTAAATAGAAAATTAACTGTACCAAGTTTGAGATTATCTATTTGGTCAAGAAGGGGTTTCAGATTAATTTATGTAAATATATTACTAATTTTAATTCCACTTAGCAAAGTGGAATCTGGTTCAAACATTGGATTCATTATTGTGGCCAGATGAAGTAGCCAACATACCAGCATTTTCCGCATACTGCATCAGTTTGAGATGATGGGGCTCACTATCGCAAATGAACACAGGAACTGGATGCAATGCTCAAATGGCTTCCATTTATGGAGTGCAGGATTCCAGCTGATGTCTCAGTAACACAAAAAGGGAGGAGGATAGTTTAGATTCTTGATCAATGAACCAATCCTCAAAAGAGCACTGGAGGGAGGGCAAAGATCAAGTTTTCTTGTTTGTTCAGTTCCTTGCTTGCAATGGAAAGGCTGTTTCAAATTCAAACTGCATGTAGACTGACACTCAAGAATAGAACTTTTCTTCAGAAGTTAGGGTCAGTTCAGGGCATAACAGTTTGCATTGTGAAGCTAGACTTACATCAAGGGCTAACTTAACTATTTATTATTTTCGGATGTTATAAGGAGTGAGAGCAAAGATAGAATTTCAATAAAAATTGTTATTTTCATCAAATATCTTGATTTTAAGTCGATTAGTTTACAATGGTAACATTTTAGTTGGAGGACAATTGGCTTTCCTGAAGATAAGGCTAAATGCAGATGGCGTTGGTGAAAGATCACAGAAACTAATACACACAATTAGGGGTCTCAGTGTCATGGCTCCCAGGTTATAGCAACAAGTAACCAGATATCTGCAAGTACAAATACACCCCTGATCATAGGGGATGGATGTAGGATCCATTTACAATCATAACCAATGATCCTGAACCCAATAGGTGTATCTGGAGTAGGCCCGAAACAAGTAACATTCTCCCAGACAGCAAGTAGTGAACTTCCACAAGAATCTACACGCACATCCTCGTTTACAATATTAAATGAAATGGTATTGACTTTGCTGATAATACATAACCGCATGGGTAAGAAAGACAACAAAGATTAACTTCAGGGGCACTTGGACAAATTTTACTGGTGAGCTGAGATGTGGTGTATAGATTAAAATGCTGAATGTGAAAGTATCCTATTTAATCACCACAGGCAAAGCTTAAAAGCAGGATCTGATAGTCAATTTTAATTAATGTATTAAAATCATTATGTCCAGCACACTAAAATATGCCAGACATCACACTTTGCTACAGATTCAAAAACAAGATGCTCAACATGCAGTTTGAAATTTATGGGCATATTCCAATTTGCAAACTTCTTTAACCAGATGGCAATGGCTGGAATCTACAGAAGGACAGATCTACTTTAGCAACATGCGTTACATAGTCTAACACAACCGGCCTTACAAAACAGCACATCCCCTAACTGTGAAGCCAGTGCTTCATCAGCACTTGTCCAATTCTGATCTTTTACACATCTCCAGATTCCTTTCATTCCTCCATCAGCAACTGTACATTCAGCTTCCAAGGCCCTGAGCTCATGAATTCCCTTTCCTAAACCTCACTTTCTCTCTTCTTTTCCTCTCAAGATGCTCCTTAAAATCTACCCCGACCAAATTTTTGGACATTTGTCTTAATAGCTTCTTATGTGACTCGGTGTTAGGTTTTTGTCTTATATGGGAGGGTAGGCTAGATGGATATAACTCCAAATTTGCAGATGACATAAAAGCTATCACATTTAGTTTCCTCACCTAAATCATTTATATTGTGAATAGCTGATTCTTTGCAGTACCCCACTAGTTACTGCCTGCAATTTGGAAAAGGTCCCATTTATTCCTAATCTATTCCTAGTCTTCCAGCCAGTTTTCTATCCATCTCGATACAACATCCATAATCCTATATGCTTTCATTTTACACGCTAGTCCCACATCAGGGATCTTGTCAAAAGCATTCTGAAAGTCCAAATAAACCACATTCACTGGCTCTCCTCATCAATTCTACTAGTTACATCAAAGAATTCTAATAGATTAGACAAAATGATTTCCCTTCTGTAAATCCGTGCTGACTCTGTCCAATTCTACCACTGTTTACCTAAAAAGTAAATGGTCTGCACTATCACATAGCTATTTGTGGGACCTTGCAGCGGATAAATTGGTTGCCATGTTTCCCTACATCACAGTGACTATATTTCAGTGGGCTGCAACGCACTTTGGGATGTCCCATGGTCATGAAAGGCTCAGCATAAAAGCAAGTTCTTCCAAAGGTCGTGGCCACAGGCACTTTTTTTGGTTTAGGCTCGAGTCCCCTATCCCAAAATTTATTGCGACTTTCAAATCTCTGCCTCCTTTTGATCATTCAACCCAAGCTTATCTAGAATTCAAGATGTGTCACCTCCGACAAGACAATTACAAGGAAAGTCACTGACCCATTGTAATTCATCCATCCAGAAATACCCAATGGATCAGAAGTTAATTACAGAACTCTTCACTTCGAACTTCAAGAAGGTTTCATTTGCTTCCTCCACATTAACATCTGGTCTCTCCGTTCGTGCCCTGTTCAACCCACTTTCCTCAACAATTTGATTCACTCCCAAAAAGCGTGGCAGTTATTTACAAACATTACTTGATTAGCGGGACAGCCACTAATTAGTCACTGAGAGCGAGGAGAAGTTAAGAGAAGCTTATTTCTGCAAGAAATTAAGAGCATGGAATGATTTGTGGCTTAGACAGAGACCAAAAGCATATTTTCTGGGAAAATGGGATGAATATTCAAAGCCAGAAAAGTAACAGTGCTATGGGAGAAGCCAAGACAGAGGGGATTGATTTGGATTGCAATAGCAGAAAGATGGCACCAATACAATGAATTGAATAGCCTTCTGTGGTGCAAATCTCTTCTTACAACAAGAGTCTATTCATGGCTTTCAAAAGATCAAGGGTAACCCAGAGTTTACAGCTTTAAGTTCTGCTGCTCCTTCTTCCTAATATCAGTCCTCCGCTCTTCAGTCTTTAACAACCAACTAGGCGAACACAGGTGGTCTCTTAATGCCAACCCATCCCCAGCTTTTTCAACATTTACAAACCACAGCTCTGCAGCACCTAGCAATCTCACCGTTAGAGGGATCATCAACAATGACTCATCGTCATGCAGCACTATTCAAGTACAAAACCTCCAATGGTGCTTTACAAAGTTGAGCAGGAGATACTCGCGGTGACAGATGCACAAATAATTGTTCCAGCAGCTAAGTTGAGCAATGCTGCATGAATTTTATGCAGTCTTGGTGATGAACAGGATGTGGCATTTGAATCTCAGCTCAAGATCAAACAGGACACAGGCTGCGAACTGAGCCTGCACAAGCTTGCAGAGGAACAAGCACAATGGCTGATATTCATGATGGTGTTAGACAGGCAATCTAATTGCAAAGGGGTGATCAAGGGTTGAGACTTGAAGAGGAGGTCAATTGGGATGCAAATAGCATAGATGCAGAAAATATCTCTGCTTGCAGTGGAAGGCAATATATAGATGAGGAAATATTTCCTTGCCTGTTCCCTGCAACATCACCTCTCAGGAGGAGAAACAATTACTGCAATGCACTCAGTCTATCTGGTTAGAACACAATGTCATACCCACAGAGCTAGGCAACAGAGGAGAGTTGATGAGAAAGGCCAGTGAAGTGAACTGCATTGAAAGCCGCTTGAAGATTGAGGAGGGTTATGAAGGTTAATGCACTGGTCACAGACAAGAGGACATTCAAGACTTGGGCACGGGTAGTCCCGGTGGTTTGACTTAACAAGTTACTTAGACAGTTTAAAACACAGTCTCAGGAAAGATGAACAGAGAGCTAGGAGGTATTGACTCTCTTTCCTTTTCTCCCTGAAAATGTTTTGACTGTTCCAGAACTCTCCTTTTTTAAGTGTCCTTGCACTGATCATCACATGAATCCCATTTAATATCATTATTTCCCTCCTGCAAACCAATCAATTGCCATACAAATCATGCCTGCTCGCTCTAACTTCTTCATTACCAGCACTTCCTACCCAACTTTTGTACCTTATCTTGTCCGCTTACTGTACCTAATCCCTAAACATAAAAACAATATTGTTCCAATTCCAGCATGCAATACTGGAACTCCTTGATGACCAGATACTCTCAATACATTTGTCTGAACTTCTCAGTTTCCAGTCTAATACACAATGAGAGCAAGAGCGGCAGCTAGGTAGACAGTCTGAAGTAGAAAGAGAGGTAACAGCTAATGGCCATAGACTAGACAGCTAACCTTCTGGTCTGCAGCAAATAACTAACCTGGATGGTGCTGAGTTACCCAAGAATGAAACTAAAATCGGATAAGTTCTGAGGATCAGATTAAAAATACAGTTTGCTAACAATTGCTATCAATTAATGAGTGTAAAGTGTATGCATGGTCTTGACCAAGGAAAACTCATTGAACAGCATTCCCACACTCACAATCCATGCTCCTAATGAATTAACACTAAGTATACCGAACCACCTGTCCTGGTCCCCCCCATTCTGACACTATAGTTAAGAAAGTTGGTATGTCATCTATGACTCTCGCCAACTTTTACAGATGCACGGAGAGCATTCTTTCTGGTTGAATTACAGCTTGGATGGCTCCTGCTCTGCATAAGAACACAAGAAACTACAAAAGGTCATGATTATTGCCCAATCCATCATGCAAACCAGCCTCCCCATCCATTGACTCGGTCTACACTTCCAGCTGCCTCAGCAAAACAGCCAGCATAATTAAGGATCCACAAAGCCCGGACACACACACTTCCGCCTTCTTCGATCGGGAAAAAGTTACAAAAGTCTGATGTCATATGCCAAGCGTCCTAAGGACAGCTTCTTCCCTGCTGCCATCAGACTTTCAAATGGATCTACTCGCATTAAATTGATCTTTCGCTACACCCTAGCTAGGACTATAACATTGCATTCTGTACTCTCTCGCTTCCTTCTCTATGAAGAGAGTGCTTTTTCTGTATAGTGCACAAGAAACAATACTTTTCACTGTATACTAATGCATATAATAATAAATCAAATCAAATTGGCTGCCTCAATCTCAAACGGTATCTGGAGGGGGCCTCTGGCCCAGGGCCTCACATTCCTGAGCTCTGAAACTGGTGTGCCTCAGATCCAAGTGCTCCGAGTCAACAACCCTGGGCCCAAGGAGTCAGTACACCATCGTCCGAACTCCAAATCTCAGTGAAAGTCAATGCCCCTTCAACAAAGGAGGAAAGGCTTGTTTTAAATCACATTACTCCTGAATTAGTCCATGGCCTCACTTAGTTGACTTGATGTGGAGCACCTTAGTTGTGGAATTGTTTTGGCCGCCTCACAGGGAGGCAGAATCTGTTTAAAAATGGGAGAGCAAGAGAAGCAAATCATTGAAGTCAACTGGTTGTGAAGGAGAGAAAAATCTTCTGATGTGCAGCGAATGTCAAAATATATCTAAAATCAAATTGGAAATTATTAAGCAAACAAAATTAGTAATGAGGAACCATTTTGGAACTAAACATTGGTAAAAGAAAACAAAAGGAACTGAGGTATTGTAGTTTTAGATACATTCAGGTAAATAATTTGCCAAATGGTAGTCAAGGCTGCTCTTGGAAAAGATCAGATCAAAATTAACTGGCTTTTTTCTTGTTAGAAGCTGAATCACATGGATGGGGTTGGTTTCAGCTTTAAATATTAAGAGATAAGATCTATTATATGGATTTTTCAATTACAGAAGACATTCAGAAAAGTCCTGACAGTTTGAGTATTGACTGCATCTGAAGCTTTGAGTCTCAATGTCATTACTAAATTTTAAGCCAACACATCATGACACCAAAACTGACAGTTCAGTAACACCTTGCATTACCTGGCCCCTTTAACCACAACCTGCATTAATATTGTGCTTTTAATGCAGCAAAATATTCTGAGGCACTCAACAGTAAGCGCACTCTGCCACAAAGAAACATTTGGACAGATGACCAAGGTGTAGGTTCTAAGGGGTGCATTAAAGTAAGAAAGAGAGGCACAGGGAGATGATTAGCAAAGGAATTTCTGAACAGGGCCCAGCAATTAAAGGCACAACAGTAGAGCAATTAAAACCATGGATGGTCAAGAAACCAGAATTCTAAGAGTGCAGAAATCTCAAAATTGTGGAGCTGGAGGAGATTGGATGGAGAGGGCAGGGCAAGGCCATGGAGAAATTTGAAACATGGATGAGAATTTTAAAATTGAGGCGTAGCTTAATTAAGTGCAGGGAGCATTTGGGTGATGGATAAATAAATGGGACTTGGTGCCAATTAGGATAAGGACAGCAGAGTTTGGATAGCGTAAAAGTCGAACATGGGAGGTTAAAAGGCATGGATGGAGGTTTCAGTAAGTGATGAGCCGAGGCAGATCCAGAGTCAGGCAACGTTGAGGACAAAGATACTTGATTGAAAACTCATTTCAGGGTCAAATATTTTACCAAGGTTGTGAACTGTCTGCTTCACTGCCAGACAGCTGACTGTTGTCAGAAATGAGGATATTTATTTCCACTGGTGAGTGAAACCAGAACTGGGAGTGTAGCCTCAAAATAAGAGCAGATTTAAGACTGAGTTGAGGAGGAATTTCTTCACCCAAAGACTTGTGAATCTGTAGAATTCCTGGTCCAGTGAAGCAGTTGAGGCTATTTCGTTGAATGTTTTTAAGGCAAAGATAGATAGATTTTTGAACAGTAAAGGAATTAAGGGGTATGGTGAACAGGAGGGTACGTAAAGCTGAGTCCACGAAAAGGGCAGCCATGATGTTACTGAATAGCAAAGCAGGCTCAAGGGGCCACATGGCAAAAGTGTTTGCAGCAGGAATTGAAGACAAAGGCTTTGGTCTTCCTGATATTTAATTGGAGAAAATTTCTGCTCATCCAACTCTGGATTTTAGACAAGGACCTGACAATTGAGAGAAGTGGTAGAGGGGTAGAACTGGGTGTTATTAGGATGCATGTATTATCTGACATTATGATGATGCTGGCAAAAGGCAACAGGTATTAACACAATAAAGTACCCTAAGCCACTTCATAAAAAGTTGGCAAAAGCTGACATGGAGCCACTCAAGAAGAAATGAGGACAGGTGATCACAAGTGTGGTCAAAGAGGTAGGTTTTAAAAAGCATTTTAAGTGAAGAGGCAGAAATTGAGAAGTAGAGAGATGGAAGGGAAGGAATTCTGGGACAATAGCCCACGGCAGCTGAAAACACAGCCACCAATGGCGCTGTGATGAAAATCAGTGATGTACAACAGGCCAGAACTGGAGGAGCACAATGATTTGAAGATGGTTACAGGGGTAGGGTGGGAAGGGCAAGTGCTTGTGTGTACTTGAACACAAGGATGAGTATTTTTAAAACTGAGTTGACAACAGAGGTAAAGTTTATTTATTTGTCACGAGTAAGGCTTACATTAACACCGCAATGAAATTACTGTGAAAATCCGGTGCCCGTTCGGGTCAATGCACCCAACCAGCACGTCGTTCAGACTGTGGGAGAAAACCCACAAAGACATGAGGAAAACATGCAAACTCCACACAGACAGTGACCTAAGCCAGGAATCAAACCTGGGTCTCTGGCACTGTGATGCAGCAGTGCTAACCACTGTGCCAGGATGAATGAATGGGATTTAGTTAGGATAGTAGCAACAGGCTTCTGAATCAATTTGTTGCTGATTCTGTTCATCACCATAGGCACCTGACACCCCTAGTTCCCATTTAATTACACAAGGAATACTCAAAGGAATAGATTTTATTATTAGAATGTGAGTGATGGTCAATGACAGATATTTTATGCCAGACAACCAAGGCCAAAAAAATGTAAATTACTCTAATGTTTCAATAATCACAAAACATAATTCACTTTATTGCTGAATGCAATATAACAATCCACTAAAACAAGCCAGCCCATGCATCAACAGTGTAACATTTGAGTTACATTATATAAGCCTAAATCATAGAAGAAAGATTGTGAACACTGCAGTCACAGGTGCAATGTTTTACCATTCTGTTTTTTTTGTTTTAAAAGAGATGGCAAACAAAGCATGCTGCAACGCACGCACAGTTGTAAAATATAACAAGCTACACTGCACATGTTCCGCAGAGGGGGGCAGCTGTACCAAGTCAGATGGATAGATTGATAATAAAGCTTTAAGCATGTGACCAACCAGAACTGAACCACCAGAGCTTGTATACGCACACTACGTAACAGGCAAAAGACACAGGCCCCACAGCTTAAAGTCTGATAATTAGAATCCATAATAAATGCAACATGAGTAAATTGCAGACTAATTGCTACACAACAGTTTAGCAGAAAACTGACAGGCAAGACACAATGACAAGCCAAATGGCAAGGCATTACCTCTACTGACTGATAAATCAAAAAAGGATTTCTCCTGCACATCTTCATGGCTGTAACAGGAGAAATGTCGCATGTCAATGGCCCATGCACCATTCAAAGACATCACTGTGCCAAAGGGGCAGCAGGGCACAGAATACGTGGCCACCCTTTCCATTGGGGTAGAGCAAGGTGCCAAGGGCACTGTAATGCAGATGGAGCTCAGCATTTTTTCTCAGACAGTAGTTAAAGGATACAGTCTTAAAGATCCAGTTTGGGTTCCAATTGCCAGGATTTTCTGCACTGGATCGAAAGCCATGGCTGAAGGCTGATATGGAAATCCATGACGAACCGTCTGACATCACAAATAGCCGAAGGAAAATCCACATACAAGAGGGAAAAAATGGGCATTAACAGACTACAGTGACATCAAATTCCAGGATACAAGGGATTGTGACAGTAGTAAAACATAGATTGACAGATAGCAACTAACAGTGAATAAATGTGGTTTAAACAGAAAAAAATGTTGAGGGAAGGTAGTCGGGTGCAAAAGGAGACTGAATGGGGTCAGATGGATGGAGGGGGTGCCCTGATTGATGGCAAAAGGGGGAGTGGGGAAGAAATGAGTGGCCTGAGTGATGAAATAGGGGAAGGAGATGGATAGGTGGTCTGATTGACAGGTTGGGTGGTCTGTCTGAGGGGGTGGGTGACAGATTGGGTGGTCTGACTGAGAGGAGGGGGGGTTTGATGGTCAGACTGATGGGTTTGGGGAGATGGGTAGTGTTATTGATGGGATGGGGTTGGGGAGGGGGAAAAGAGGGCAGATTGACAGGGTGAGTGGGTGGCCCAACTGATGGGGTGGATTTTCCCACTGACAGGATGGGGGTGGCCTGATGGGGTGTTTGGGGGGTGGTGGTCTTACTGATAGGATTAGGGAGGGGGGCAGAGGGAAGACTGTGGTTCAACAGACTGGGTGGGTGGTCGGTCTGACTGAGTGGGTGAGGGGGTGGGTGCCTGGGCTGACTGGGGGGGGGGGGGGGGGGGGGGGAAGCAAGTGGATAGTTCAGGGCACTGGGGATTGTGGTCCGATTGATAGATTGGGTGGTAGATGTTAGTCTGATTGAGGGGTGGGGGTAGGGAGGAGTGTGGTCTGACTGATGGGGTCGGGGTGGAAATGGAGCGATCTGACTGACCAGGTGGGTTTTCCTATTGACAGGATGGTGGAGTAGCCTGACTGAGTTTAAGGGCTGTGCGACCAGTAAGTGGATGGTCTGACTGACAGGATAGAGGGTGTGGATGAGTAGTCTGACAGACGGGTTGGGGAGGGGGTCATCTGACTGATGGGATGGCGGGGGTCAGTTGACCCACCCTGACCAGGTGGTGGGTGGATTGGGGGGGGGGGCGCAGGGAAGTTGGAGGGGAAAGAGGGTTGACTGGCTGACTAGCTGGGTGGGTGGTCCGACTGAAAGAGCAGAGGGCCCAACTGACAGAAGGGTTGAATGGGCTGTCGGATTAACAGGGTAGGGTTTGGGCCATTTAACTGAATGGGTGTGGCACTGGGTGGTCTGACTAATAGGTGGGGTTGTTTGGTGCTGGATGACTACATGTTTGGATTGAAGGAGTGAGGGGTTTGTGGGGCTTGGACTGATGGGTTGGGGGGGTTGAACTGCCAAAGGGCGTGAGTGGATGGTTCAACTGATGGGGTGAGTGGGTTGGGGAAGGGACGTTGGATTGATAACGTGTGTTGGATTTAAAGGGTGGGTGAGAGAACTTAGAGCGACAGAAGGGGGAGAGCTTGGTCAGACTAATGGCGTATGGGGGAATTGGGGAGGACAGTGGTCTTACTGATGGGATGGAGGGTGGGGAAGAAGATGGTCTGATGGATGGATGGGGGGGTGGTTGCATGACTGAAAGGGTGAGGTGATTTTACTGACAGGGTGGAGGGTGAGTGTATGGTCTGAGGGGATGGGGAGGGTGAGTGTATGGTCTGAGGGGATGGGGAGGGTGAGTGTATGGTCTGAGGGGATGGGGAGGGTGAGTGTATGGTCTGAGGGGATGGGGAGGGTGAGTGTATGGTCTGAGGGGATGGGGAGGGTGAGTGTATGGTCTGAGGGGATGGGGAGGGTGAGTGTATGGTCTGAGGGGATGGGGAGGGTGAGTGTATGGTCTGAGGGGATGGGGAGGGTGAGTGTATGGTCTGAGGGGATGGGGAGGGTGAGTGTATGGTCTGAGGGGATGGGGAGGGTGAGTGTATGGTCTGAGGGGATGGGGAGGGTGAGTGTATGGTCTGAGGGGATGGGGAGGGTGAGTGTATGGTCTGAGGGGATGGGGAGGGTGAGTGTATGGTCTGAGGGGATGGGGAGGGTGAGTGTATGGTCTGAGGGGATGGGGAGGGTGAGTGTATGGTCTGAGGGGATGGGGAGGGTGAGTGTATGGTCTGAGGGGATGGGGAGGGTGAGTGTATGGTCTGAGGGGATGGGGAGGGTGAGTGTATGGTCTGAGGGGATGGGGAGGGTGAGTGTATGGTCTGAGGGGATGGGGAGGGTGAGTGTATGGTCTGAGGGGATGGGGAGGGTGAGTGTATGGTCTGAGGGGATGGGGAGGGTGGGGGGTGGTGTGACTGACAGGTTGAGTTGGTGGGTGGTCTTACTGGCAAGATGAGGAGGCACAGGGTGGGAAAGAACGTAGACTGTCTGCTTGGGTGGTGGGTGATCTGACTGACTGGGGTGGAGTGTTGAGTAGGTGGTCTGACTCACAGATTGGTGTCCTTGCCTGACAGATTGGGTAGAGTGATCTGACTGATTTGGGGGCGGGGGGGGGGGGGGGGGCGGGGGGGGTGATTGGACTGATGGAGTTGGTCACTGACAGGGTGGGTAGGTGGCCTGACTTGACATGGTAGGGGGAGTGGTCTGACTAGCACTGGTGTGAGAGTGGTTTGCCTGGGTCTAACAACATATGGGGGTTGGAGGGTGGTCTGACTGACTGGTTGAGGGGTGGGTGATCTGACTGACAGATGGGATGACCTTATTGAGTGGGTGGGCTGGTGAGTGGTTGACTGACTGGGTGGCATGAGGGAAGGTGAGGAGGGTCTGCCTGACCTGCTGTGGGTTTAGGTGGTGTGGTCCAACTGACAGGGTGGGGGTGGGGGTGGGGGTGGGGGTGGGGACTAGCTGAAAGAGCCCAGGGGGCAGGGGGTGTCAGTTTATTCCTGCAGAAGGGGTGCGGGTCAGACAAAAGTGGCTGAGTGACAGGGTGAGGGTTTGGGTGATTTGACTGACGGATAGGGGTTTCCTTGGTGCTGAGTGAACCCCACGTTTGGACTGACAGGTGGGAGGTGGAACTGCTGAGGTGGGTGGGTTTGGGTGGACAGTGGGTGTGGAGAGGGTCGTGTCACACTGACTTTGTTGGGCTGCCCTGAGGGAGTAGGTGGCAGAGGGGTGCCTGCACTGGGTGAGGGAGGTTGCTCCGACAGGGTGGGTGTGGTGTGGGCCCCCTGCTAATAGTGGGGAGGGGGGGTTTCGCGGTGCTGAGGCAGGGACTTTGCCCAATGAGGCGGCCCCAGCCCCTTAAATGCTGCATCACCCGGGGCCGAAGCTCTCGCTGTTATGGCCGAGCCCGGCAGTGTGTAGGGCCCTGAGCTGGGGGTGTGTATGTGGGTGGCAACAGCGGGGCTGAGGCCGGGCAGGAGGTGGGTGTGTAGCCGGGGATGTGGGCGGGGCCGGGCCGGGGCCGGGCGGAAGGAGGGAGGGACAGGCCGGCCCGGGGCCGCACTCACTTTGCAGAGCTGGAAGTGTTCGGAGCACAGGCTCTCGGGGATCTCGGTGTCGGGCGGCCGCTGGCCGGGCTGCGAGGAGGACAGAAGCCGCCGCCGCTGTCAGGCCGTCCAGCACCTTCCTGATGTTGAACTTCTTCATGGTGCCGCTGGCCCGCCTCACATCTCAGGGCCGGGCCCTGCGCCGCCGCGGGGGGCTGCTGCTACTGCCGGCCTGCAGGCTGTACTCCCAGCCGGGGCCGCTCTCCCTCTTCCCGCTGACAGCGCTCCCTCCCCCGGTCCCCGGCTCCTCGCTCCCGCTCTCTGTCTCCGTCTCTCTCCCCGGGACTCGGAAGCGCAGCCGCCAGCCCCCCAACCGCAGCACCGCGCCTGCGCACACACTGCACACACCCGGATGTCAAGCAGCACCTGAAGCAGCAGCAGCATTAATATTCACACAGCATTAATACTCAGTATTAATATTCACTATATTAATAGTCACAGCATTAATACTCAGCATTAATAATCACAGCATTAATAGTCAGTATTAATAGTCACACAGTATTAATACTGTTAGCATTAATATTCACAGCATTGATACTGTCAGCATTATTACCCACCACCAGCACTAATCTCACACAGCATTAGCATTCAGCATTAATATTCACACAGCACTGGTACTAATTGTCAGTATTAATACTCACTGCCAGCATTAATATTCACACAGTATTAATACTCAGCATTAATATTCACAGCATTAATACTCACTATCAGCAGTAATATTCACACAGCATTAATGCTCAGCATTGATATTCACTGTCAGCACTAATACTCAGCATTAATACTCACGACCAGCATTAACATTCACACAGCATTAATACTCACTGCACTAATACTCAGCATTAACACTCACTGTCAGCATTAATATTCACACAGCATTAATACTGCCAGCATTAATATTCACACAGCATTAATACTCACTGCCAGCATTAATATTCACAGCATTAATATTCACAGCATTGATACTGTCAGCATTAATATCACACAGCATTAGTACTCAGCATTAATAGTCACACAGCATTGGTATTCACAGCATCAGTATTAATACTCACTGCTAGTATTAATATGCACACAGCATTAATACTCAGCAATATTCACAGCATTAATACTCTGCATTAATACTCACTGTCAGCAGTAATATTCACACATTAATACTCAGCATTAATACTCACTGTCAGCACTAATACTCAGCATTAATACTCACTACAAATGTTAATATCACACAGCATTTATACTCAGCATTAATACTCACTGTCAGCACTATCAGCATTAACACTCACTGTCAGCATTAATATTCACACAGCATTAATACTCAGCATTAATACACACTGCCAGCATTAATATTCACACAGCATTAATACTCACTGCCAGCATTAATACTTAGCGACATAACTCACTGTCAACATTAATACTCAGCATTAATACTCAGTGCCAGAATTAATATTCACAGAGTTAATATGCACTGTCAGCATTAATATTCAAACGGCATTAATACTCACTGCCAGCATTAATGTTCACACAACATTAATTCTCAGCATTAATATTGCCTGCATTAATACACACATTCAGCATTAATATTCACACAGCATTGATACTTGCTGTCAGCATTAATACTCAGCAATAATACTCACTGCCAGCATTGATACTCCCTGTCAGCATTAATTCTCAGCACTAATATTGCCAGCATTAACACTCAATCAGCATTAATACTCACAGTGAGCATTAATGCTCAGTGTCAGCACTAATACACATTGCCAACATTAATACTCACTGCCAGCATTAATACTTAGCATTAATACTCAGCACTAACACTCACTGTCAGCATTAATATTCAGCGCTAATACAGACTGCCAGCATCAATATTCACTGCCAGCATTAATACTCACTGTCAGCATTAATACTCAGCATTAATATTCAGAGTGTTAATATTCAGCATTAATACTCACTGCCAACATTAATACTCAGTCAACTCTAATACTCACTGCTAACAATAATACTGTCAGCATGAATACTCATTGCCAGCATTAATACTCACAGTCACCACTAATACTCACAGCACTAATACACAATATCAACACTAATACTCACTGTCAGCTCTAATATTAACTTTCAGCATTAATACTCACTGTCAGCACTAATACTCATACAGCATTAGTACTGTTAGCAATTATACTCACTGTCAACATTAATACCGTCAACATTAACACTCAGCATTAATACTCACACAGCATTAATATACACTGTCAACACCAGTACTCACTGTCAGCATTAATACTCACTGTCAGCACGAATACTCACTATCAGCATTAATACTCATTATCAGCATTAATATTCACTGTCAGCATTAATACTCAGCTTTAATATGCACTGCCAATGTTGCTAGTCATACAGAACTAATACTCAGCATTAACATTCACTGTCAGCATTAGTATTCAGTGTCAGCATTAGTACTCATTGCCATCATTAATACTCACTGCCAGCATTAATACTCACCACCAGCATTAATAATCAGCACTAATACTGCCAGCATTAATACTCAGTCAGCATTAATACTCACTGCATTAATACTCAGCTTTAGTACAAACTGCCAGCATTACTACTCATACAGCACTAATACTCAGCATTAATATTCGCTGTCAGCATTAATATGTCAGTATTAATACTCACTGTCAGCATTTATACTCACTGTCAGCATTAATACTCAGCACTAATATTCACTGTCAGCATTAATGCTCAGCATTAATACTCACTGAGCATTAATACTCAGCATTAATACTCAATGGCTGCATTAATACTCACTGCCAGCATTAATGCTCACTACCAGCATTAATAATCAGCACTAATACTCCCAGTATTAATACTCAGTCAGCATTAATAATCACTCTGAGCATTAATACTCAATGTTAGCATTAATACAAACAGAGCATTAATACTCAGTGTTAATATTCACTGTCAGCATTAATACTCATGGTCAGTATTAATACTCAGCCCTAATACTCACTGTCAGCATTAATACTCAGCACTAATATAGACCCCAGCATTAATACTCACTGCCAGCATTAGTACTCAGCACCAATATTTGCCATCAGCATTAATACTCAGCATTAATACTCATTGCCAGCACTAATACTCACTGCCAACATTAATAGTCAGCGCTACTACTCATTGTCAACATTAATACTCACTGTCAGCATTAATACTCACAGCTAGCATTAATACTCACTGTCAGAATTCTCACTGTCAGCACTATGACTCATTATCAACATTAATACTTACTGTTAGCATTAATACTCAGCATTGATACTCACTGTCAATATTAATACTCACTGTCAGCATTAATAATAACAGCATTAATATTCACTGTTAGCATTAATTCTCACTGCCAGCATTAATACTCGCTGCCAGCATTAATACTTACTGTCAGATGTAATACTCACTGGCAGAATTAATACTCATTGTCAGCATTAATACTCACTGCCAGCATTAATACTCAGCACTAATACTCATTGTTCGCACTAATACTCACTACCAGCATTAATACTGTCAGCTCTAATACCCATTGCCAGCATTAATGCTCATTGTCAGCAATAATACTTACTGTTAGCACTAATACTGAGGCTTAATATTCATTGTCAGTACTAATACTCACACAGCATTAGTACTTACTGTCAGCATTAGTACTCCCACAGCACTAATTCTCACTGTCCTCATTAATACTCAGTCTTAATACTCACTGTTAGCCCTAACACTCACAGTCAGCACTAATACTCATTGTCAGCCCTAATACTAACTGTCAGCAGTTATACTCAACATTAATAATCACAGCCAGCATTAATACTCATCAATACTCACTGTCAACAATAATACTCAGCATTAATACTCACTGTCAGCATTAATTATCATTTCAGAATTAATACTGAACATTAATACTCACTGTCAGCAGTAATACTCAGCATTAACACTCACTGCCAGCATTAATACTCACTGTCAGCATTAATACTGCCAGCATGAATACGCAACACTAATAGTATCAGCACTAATACTCATGCAGCACTAATACCGTCAGCATTAATATACACTTTCAACATTAATACTCAGCATTAATACTCACTGCCAGCATTAATACTCAGCACTAATACTGACTGTCAGCACTAATACTAACCTTCACCAGTAATACTCAGTATTAATACTTACTGTCAGCATTAATACTCATTGTCAGCATTACTATTCCCTGCCAAGATTAATACTCAGCAGTAATACTCACTGTCAGCACTTATACTCACTGTCAGCATTAATACTCAGCATTAATGCTCCCTGTCAGCACTAATACTCACACCTAATACTCACTGTCAGCACTAATACTTACATAAGAACATAAGAAATAGGAGCAGGAGTAGGCCATCTAGCCCTTTGAGCCTGCCCCGCCATTCAATAAGATCATGGCTGATCTGTCGTGGCTCAGTTCCACATTCCCGCCCTCTCCCCATAACCCTTAATCCCCTTGCTTACCAAAAACCCATACTTGCACAGCATTAATACTCACTGTTAGACCAGTACTCACTGTCAGCATTAATACTAACTGTCAGCACTAATACACACTGTCTGCACTAATACTCACTGTCAGCGCTAATACTCAGCATTAATATTCACACAGCACTTATAATGTCAGCAGTCAGGGGTTCTATTCGTAGACACGCAGGGTAGAATAGGTGTAGGGTGATGCGGCAGCGCGGGCTTGTTGGGCCGAAGGGCCTGTTTCCCGTGCTGGGTTGTTCTTTGTTCTTTGTATTAATACTCAGCACTAATACTCACTGTCAGCCCTAATACTCCCTTGTCAGCACTACTACTCACCTTCAGCCAAAAATACTAACTGTCAGCAGTAATGCTCAACATTAATACTCATTGTCAGCATTCTTATTCACTGTCAGCATTCGTACTCACTGTCAGCATTAATACTCCGCATTAATACTCAGCATTAATATTCACGCAACACTAATATATAATGTCAGCATTAATACTCAGCACTAATACTCACTGTCAGCCCTAATACTCACTGTCAGCACGACTACTCACCTTCAGCCAAAAATACTAACTGTCAGCAGTAATGCTCAACATTCATACTCACTGTCAGCATTCATACTCACTGTCAACATTAATACTCTTTGTCAGCATTAATACTCATTGTCAGCACTAATACTTACTGTCAACATTAATGCTCAGCATTAATACCCACACAGCATTAATACTGTTAGCATTAATACTCACTGTCATTATTAATACTCACTGTCAGCATTGATACTCAGCCTTAATATTCGCTGTCAGCATTAATGGTTACTGTCAGCACCACTACTCACTGACAGCATTAATACCCACTGTCAGCATTAATACTCAGCACCACTACTCAGCACTAATATTCACTGTCAGCATTAATACGCAGCACTAATACTCACCATCAGATCTAATACTCATTGTCAGCACTAATACTCAGCATTAATACTCACTGTCAAAATTAACATTCACTTTCAGCATTAATACTCACTGTCAGCATTAATACTTACTGTCAACATTAATACGCAGCATTATTACTCACACAGCATTAATACTCAGTGTCAGCACTAATACTCACTGTCAGCATTAATACTCATTGTCAGCCCTAATACTCACTATCAGCAATAATACACAGCTTTAATACTCACTACTGGTATTAATACTCATACAGCACTAATACTCAGCATTAATATTCACTGTCAGCATTAATATTACCAGCACAAATGCTCATTGTTGGCATTAATACACACTGTCAGCAATAATTTTCAGAGCCAGCATTAATACTCAGCATTAATACTCTGCCAGCATAAATATTCATCATTAATACTATCAGAATTAATATTCAGCAGTAATACTCACACTGCATTAATACTCAGCGTTAATACTCTGTCACTATTAGTCTTCGGCATTATTACTCACTGCCATCATTAATAGCATTTTAATACTCACTGCCAGCATTAATTTCAGTATGAATATTCACTGTCAGCATTAATACCTACTGCCAGTATTAATGCTCACTGCCATCATTAATACGCATGGCAAGCACTAATACTCACTGTCAGTGTTAATGCTCACTGCCAGAATTAATACTCACTGCCAGAATTAATATTCAGCATTAATACTCATTGCCAGAATTAATACTCACTGTGGGCATTAATACTCAACATTAACATGCACTGTCAGCATGAATACTCAGCATTAAGTCTCACAGCTAGCATTAACACTCACACATCATTAACACTCAGCATTAATACTCACTGCCAGCATTAATGCTCAGCATCAATACTTTGTCAGCATATATACTCAGTCAGCACTAATACTCACATAGCATTAACACTGTCAACATTAATACTTATTGTCAGCATTAATACTCACACAGCACTAATAATCACTGCCAGCACTAATACCCAGCACTAATACTCACTGACATCAATACTCACTGCCAGCAGCAATACTCAGCATTAATACTCATACAGTATTAATACTCACTGTCAACTCTAATACTCATTGTCAGCACTAATACTCACACAGCATTTATACTTACTGTCAGCATTAATATTCCCAGTGCTAATACTGCCAACACTAATATTCAGCATTAATAATCACATGGCACTAATTTTCACTGTCAGCATTAATACTCAGGGCTAATACTGTCAGCACTAATACTCACTGTCATCATTAATACTCAGCCTAAATACTCACTGTCAGCACAAATACTCAGTGACAGCATTAATATTCACTGCCAGCACTAATATTTAGCATTAATACTCACATGACTCTAAATTTCACTGTCAGCATTAATATTCACCCATACTCACTGTCAGCACTATTACTCACTGTCAGCACTTACACTGACTGTCAGCAATAATACTTAACATTAATGCTCACTGTCATAATCAATACTCACCACCAGTATTAATCCTCACTGTCAGTATTAATACTCACTGTCAGCACAAATACTCATTGTCAGTATTAATACGCAGTGTCAGCGCTAATACTCACAGCATCAGCATTAATATTCACACAGCACTATTAACCAGTCATCATTAATACTCACGCTTAATACTCACTGTCAGCATTAATACTCACTGACAGCATTAATACTCACTGCCAGCACTAATACTCAGCATTAATAGTCACTGTCAGCATTAATACTCATTACCAGAATTAATATTCACTGCCAGCACTAATATTCAGCATTAATACTCACATGACACTAATTTTCACTGTCAGCATTAATATTCACCAATACTCACTGTCAGCCCTATTACTCATTGTCAGCACTAATACTGACTGTAAGCAGTAATATTCAGCATTAATACTCTCTGTCAGCACTAATACTCAGCATTAATACTCACACAGCACTTTATTCACTGTCAGCATTAATACTCAGGACTAATACTCACTGTCAGCACTAATACTCAGCAATAATACTCACTGTCAGCACTATTACTCACTTTCAGCACTAATATTCACTGTCACCCCGATACTGACTGTCAGCAGTAATACTCAGCATTAATACTCACTGTCAGCATTAATACTCATTGCCAGAATTAATACTCAGCATTAATAATCACCATCAGCATTAATACTCTCTATCAACATTAATACTCATACAGTACTAATACTGTCAGTATTAATACTCATTGTCAACATTAATACTCAGCATTAATACTCATACAGGATCAATACTCACTGTCAGCATGAATACTCACTGTCAGCATGAATACTCACTGTCAGCATGAAAACTCACTGTCAGCATGAAAACTCACTTTCAGCATGAATACTCAGAGTCAGCATTAATACTCACTGTCAGCATTAATGCTCACTGTCAGCACTAATACTTACTGTCAGCATAAATACTCAGCATTGACACTCAGTGCTAATACTCACTGTCAACATTAATGCTCAGCACTAATACAGATATCCAGCATTAATACTCACTGCCAGCATTAATACTCAGCATTAATACTCACTGTCAGCACTAATATGCACTGTCAGTATTAATACTCACTGTCAGCATTAATACTCACTGTCAGCACTAACACTCACCGTCAGCACGAATACTCAGCATTAATACTTTCTGCCAGCATTAATACTGTCAGCATTAATACTTACTGTCAGCATTAATACGTTCTGCTAGCATTAATACTGTCAGCATTAATACTTACTGTCAGCATTAATACTCACTGTAAGCATTAATACTCACTGTCAGCACTAAAACTCACTGTCAGCACTAATACTCGCTGTCAGCATTAATACTCACTGTCAGCATTAATACTCAGCATTATTACTCACTGCCAGCACTCATACTCACTGTCAGCACTAATACTCATTGTCAGCACAAATATTCATTATTAGCATTAATATTCACTGTCAGCACCTAATACACACTGTCAGCACTAACACTCACTGTCAGCACTAATACTCACTGCCAGCATTAATATTGACTGTCAGCATTAATAATCCCTGTCAGCATTAATACTCACTGTTAGCATTAATACTTATTGCCAGCACTAATACTCATTGTCAGCATTAATACTCACTATCAGCATTAATACTCACTGTCAGCCTTAATACCCCTGTCCGCACTAATACTCACTGCCAGCATAAATAATCCCTGTCAGCACTAATACGTACTGCCAGCATTAATACGCACTGTCAGCACTAATACATACTGTCAGCATCAATACTCACTGTCAGCCTAATACTCACTGCCAACATTAATACTCACAGCAGCATTAATACTCACTTTCTGCATGAATACTCACTGTATGCACTAATACTCACTGTCAGCATTAATACTATCTGCATTAATACTCACTGACTGCACTAATACTCACAGCAGCATCAATATGCAGAGTGGCACTATTACTCACTGCCAGGACTAATAATCACTGTCAACAATAATACTGACAGCAGCATTAATACTCATTGTCAGCATTAATACTCACTGTCAGCACTAATTCACACTGTCAGCTCTAATACTCACTGTCAGCACTTATAGCACTAGCAACAATCATTAATACTCATGGAGGCAATACTGACTGTGTTAACATGGACTGATATTTGTAAAAATTGTACATTCATAAATGCCACAATTTCTAATCGGAACATTAATAAGGACAAAAAGACTGACAGTAATGTTAGCATTAATGGCCAGTGATGGCACAGTGGAAAGTTGGCACAGTGGTTAGCATTGCTGCCCCACAGTGCCAGGGATCTGGGGTCATTTCCAGTCTTGCCTGTGTGGAGTTTGCGTGTTCTCCCTTGTCTGCATGGGTTTCCTCTGGGGGCTCTGATTTCCTCACAGACTCCAAAGATGTGCAGTTTAGATTGATTGGCTATGCTAAATTGTTTCCCAAGATATATAGGTTAGGGGCTTAATGGGATAAGTGTGTGCAGACTCGATGGGCTGAATGGCTTCCTTTTGCACTGCAAAGTTTCAATGATTCCATGAATGAACTAAGTTGGGCCAAGAGTAATGCCAACAGGGAGGTGAAGGCCTAGTGGTATTATCAGTAGACTATTAATCCAGGAACTCAGTTAATGTTCTGGAGACCCAGGTTCAAATCCTGCCACAGCAGATGGTGGAATTTGAATTCAAATTAAAAAATCTGGAATTAGGAATCTACTAATGACAATTGTCAATTATTGGAAAAACCCATCTTGTTCGTTAATGTCCTTTAGGGAATGAAATCTGCAGTCCTTACCAGGTCTGGCCTACATTTGACTCCAGAGCCACAGCAATGTGGTTGACTCTCAACTGCCCTCCATGGGGCAACTAGGGTTGGGCAATAAATGCCAGCGATGTCCAAGTCCCACGAAAGAACTAAAAAAAAGGTAAGCAGCAGGAAAACACACTCACTTTCACCTCCTTAACATGGCCTGTCTCCAACCTTGCCTCTGCTTGTCTACTGTTTAACTCCTCACTTTGTTACGTTACATCTAAACTTTATTCTAATGCTCTCCTGCCAGTGATTACTGTGATCCTCCAATCCTAGCTTGCTCAGCTACATTGGCTCCCCTGGTCTGTAATAAATTTCTTTTCCTTTCAAATTGCTCCACGCTCTCACTCCTCCCCAATCTCTACAACACCTCCAGTTTTATAATACTCCTCTGCATTCCCCTGATTCTGGCTCCATGTGCATTCCCGACTTTAATCACTGCACATTAGTCACCATGCCTTCTGCTTCCTATGTCTTAAGCTTTGGTATTCATTCCCTAAACCTCTCCACCTGTCCAACATGATCTCCTCCCTAGAATACTAAAACCTTCCTCCCATGTCCTTCTATCTTCTTATGTGACTGCTGTCAAATTATCTTTGAAAGCACTTGTTTGAAGATCCATTCGTTGTTTTAACAACTTATTGTTATTCTACATTCTGGAATTCTTTCTTAACCAGAGTTTTTGATTGTTCAATTTTCTTCAAAGGCCAATCATTTTCAGTGTTCAAATAACGTATTATTTTTAAAAAAGGCTAATAACAATAGATTGCAAACATCCAGAAGTTGTTCCTAGGCTTTGCTTTACTTTAAAATTGTTCAATTATTTTGACTTGATAAGATCGACTTAATGCAAGGTAAGTCCATGCAAAAGTCTGGTAGCAGCAGGGAAGAAGCTGTTCTTGAGCCAGTTGGTATGTGACCTCAGGTTTTTGTATCTTTTTCCCGACGGAAGAAGGTGGAAGAGGAAACGTCCGGGCTGTGTGGGGTCTTTAATTATGCTGACTGCTTTTCTGAGGCAGCAAGAAGTATAGATGGAGTCAATGGATACGAGGCTAGTTTGTGTGATGGGTTGGGCTACATTCACAACCTTTTTTTAGTTTCTTGTGGTCTTGGTTAGAGCAGGAGCCATATCAAGCTGTGATACAACCAGAAAGAATACTTTTTATGGTGCATCTGTAAAGGTTGGTGAGAGTAGTAACTGACATGCCAAATTTCCTTTGTCTTCCAAGAAAGTAGAGCATTGGTGGGCTTTCTTAACTATAGTGTCGGCATGGGGGGGATAAGGACAGGTTGTTGGTGATCTGGGCACGTAAAAACTTGAAGCTCTCGACCCTTTCTACTTTGTCCCCATTGATGTAGACAGGGGCACGTTCTCCTCTGAAGTCAATGACAATCTCCTTCATTTTGTTGACATTGAGGGGGACATTATTGTCGCCACACCAGTTCACCAGATTCTCTATCTTAGGCCAGTTTTGGCTATTCTGCCTGTACAAAGATATACTGCACCCTGCCTCGTGTTGGGAGGAATGTAACTCCCCATTAACTAACAATTATGTTTCACCAGCACCACCCATTCCCCAAGCATTCTAAATAACAAAGGTTTTACAGTAAAAGGTGTGATAGAAGTACAGCTTGTTATTACAGTAATACCAGTTTGATATGCAAATAGGATGAATAGAAGTAGCAGCTTCAGCAGGAACAACAGGACTAATAGTAATGGTGGTATTAATGGAAGCAACAGTAATAGTAATACCTGCGTTAGCAGGGAGAGTGGGACAAATTATCATTGTTTTCTTCAATATGAGCAGCCAAATTTAATAATATCAATTAGAATAACAAATCATAGCATTGCAATGAAAGGCAGCACAGTGATTAGCACTGCTGCGTCATAGCACAAACGACTTGGGTTCAATCCCTGGTTTGGGTTGCAATCTGTTCGGAGTCTGCATGTTCTCCCCGTGTCTGTGTGGGTTTCCTCCGGATGGTCCAGTTTCCTCCCACAGTCCAAAGACATACTGGTTGGGTACACTGGCCAGGCTAAATTCTCCCTCAGTGTTCCTGAACAGGCGCCTGAATGTGGCGACTTGGGGATTTCACAATAACTTAATTTCAGTGTTAATGGAAGCCTACTTGTGACACTAATAAATAAACTTTCAGAATAGAATCCCTAAAATGCAGAAGGAGGCCATTTGGTGCATTGAGTCTGCACCGATCACAATGCCACCCAGACCCTATCCCCATAACTCCATCATTTACCCTAGCTAATCCCCTGACACTAAGGGTCACTTTAGCATGGCCAATCCACTTAACCTGCAATTCTTCCAAACTGTGGGAGAAAACTGGAGCACCCGGAGGAAACCCATGCAGACATGGGGAGAATGTGCAAACTCCACACTCAGATAGTCACCCAAGCCGGGAATCAAACCCTGGTCCCTGGCGCTGTGATGCAGCAGTGCTAATCACTGTGCCCACTATGCTGCTCCTTAATAAACTCAATAGGAATAGCATGTTTAATAGTAATATCAACATTGTTAGGAGATGCTAGACTAATAACAACGTCAGCATTAATGAGCAGTGGAATTCATATTTCAATTGTTCCTCATAATGCTGGTACTAAAAACAATCAAGGTCAGCATTTATTGCTGCTCTCTAATTGCTCTAGAGAAAGTGGTGATAAGCCGATGCCTTGAACTGCTGCACACTTCGCAGCGTAGTTGCACCCACAATGTTGTTTGGGAGCGAATTCCAGGAAATTGGCCCAGCAACAATGAAGAAATAGCAACATATTTTCATGTAAAAACGTTCCATGACTTGGAGGGAAACTTGCGGAGTGTTCCATCGGACCTGCTGCCCTTGATCTCCTAGTTAGTAGACATATGGATTTGGGAAGTGCTATCAAAAGTTCTGTCCAAATTTAAGGGCCATAACTAAAACAGAGTAATTTAACCCAATAAGGAATTCAAGAGAAACTTATTAACTCTGAGTGTTGTAAATGTGGAACTCATTAGCACATAGAGTGATTAATGCAAAGCACAAAAATGTATTTAAAGAGGAACCTAGATATTATATGAAGGAATGGAATGATATGCTGATGGGTTAGATGCCGTTCTATTTAATAAGGTCAGCTATATTAGTAGCAAAAAGAGCACTGATATGATTATTTGGACTGCCAGTAGAACCTGTATTGATAGGAATAACACAATCATACTGGCGTTAATAAGGGCATGATGTAGAGATGCCAGTGTTGGACTGGGGTAAACACAGTAAGAAATCTCACAAACGTATGTCCTGTATATAAACATATATCCTTTATGTGCCCTGTTTGTGATCAGAACTCCCCACTCAACTGACAAAGGGGCAAAGCTCCGAAAGCTAGTGGCGTTTGCTACCAAATAAACCTATTGCACTTTAACCTGGTGTTGTGAGACTTCTTAATGTGTTAACAAAGGCAGTCAGACAAATAGCAACATTAATAGCATCAGAACCAGAAGTAATTTCAGCATTGATAAGAATGACAGAACAAAGAGTTATAGATGCATTAAGTGAAACAGCAGATCATTTTACAACTCAATGCTCTCAGTACATTTGAGGCATCCTGTGCTTTTTCTTCTAGTTCCTTGAGCTTCAACATCAGGTTTCCATTTTCCTATCTTTTTTGTGTCTTTTCTTTCTCTGTCCTGTGTTCTTGTCTTTCATTTTGGTTTCATTGTTGGCCAGGCCTGTCTCTGGTGAAATCTTAACTTGTTTCAGTTCTGTAACTGTGCTGCTCTTGGTTTCATTATCCAGTCCCAGCCTTCTGGAAAGTTCTCTGGCTTTTCCTTTCCATGCCTCCTCTTTTCCAATCAGCTGCTTCTTCAGCTCCTCACTTTCTTTTGCCTGTCGTTCTTCCTTCTGAAATACAGAACATTCCTGAAATTTGACTGCCAACTGGTTCTTCAATTTGTTCAGAGTGACAATAAATTCATTTTGTTTCTTTTGTAATTTCCCAGAAAAACAAACTTTGATCTTTGGGGCTTGTGAAGATCCTTCAACAGGTTTTCCTTTTTTTTGTGAAGCTCAATTGCTCTTGAATTTTCTTACACTTTCTGCACTTCCATTTTGCTGTACAAGAGAGCCTTCATTTCTCCATGCTGCTGGAAGGTACACCTTTTGCATTTTCAGGGCACTTTGATTTCTTTGAGTGCTGTTTCTGCTTGGCTGTACTTCTGGTTTCCCTTGCCTTGGGGTATTTTGCTTCTTTTGGCATTTTATTGGGGTATTCTAGACCTTCTTTTAATATTTGCATTCTCCATAACATGATAGTTAAAATGTTTGTCAAAGGCTTTTAATATCGCACCAAATCTGGTAGAGGTTTCATCTATATCTTGGTTTAGCATTACTTCATCTGCAAATGCACTAAACAAGAGTAAAAGCATCTTCTCTTATACTTCTTTTGATCTCTTACTTAATTCCAATGTACTCCAGTAATTTAGAAATAAATCTTCCAATCTTGGATCCGGTTTGGCCCAAATCTTAACCTAAACTGGTTTGGAATTTTTAATTTTCTATCCATGGCAGTTTTTTTTAATAACAGGTGAGTACATCTTTAATATTTTTCTCTCTTCAAGATGGCTCCGTCATTTTATTTTCTCTATGCTTCTTCTCACAATTTGCCAGTTTTGGCAAGTTTCACAACAATTGCAAGCCTTTTTTAAAAAAA
Source organism: Carcharhinus amblyrhynchos (assembly GCF_965287045.1). NCBI lineage: Eukaryota > Metazoa > Chordata > Chondrichthyes > Carcharhiniformes > Carcharhinidae > Carcharhinus > Carcharhinus amblyrhynchos. Next base: position 16,527,160 of record NC_137335.1, read on the forward strand.
CCTTTTCACTGCACAGAAAATTCTTAAAACACCAGTTCTGGCCCTTTGTTTGATTTTTAAAGCAGAGACAGGAACTGGAAGGTGATTTTTTTTCTGCCTTCTGTTTATTAAAATTTATTATTTTAAATTCAACTCGGCTACCTCATATTGTGGTGTCAGCTGCGACTCTCATTTCTTCTACCTATGCCCTGAATATGCTGATCCTGATGGCTCATAAGAAGAAGAACTTGGAGTAGGAGTAGGCAATTCAGCCCCTTGCGCCTGCTCCGCCATTTAGAATGATCATGGCTGATCTCATCTTGGCCTCAACTCCACTTTCCTACCCACTATCACCCTTCAAACCCTTACTAATTAAAAATCTGGCGACCTCTTCCTTAAAATTACTCAATGGCCCAGCATCCGCCACATTCTGGGGTAGTAAATACTTTAAGTTTTGAGAATAGTAAGCTCTTCTCATCTTTGCTTTGAATCAGTCACTTGTTATAAACTATGTCCTCTGTTTTTAGATTGCCCTACAAGTCTACTTTGTCAATCTCCCTTATCATCTTGTACACCTCAATTAGCTAATCTCTCAATTTCCTAAACTCCAGAGAGTATAGGCCTAAACTGGCCAGTCTCTCTTTGTAAGATAAACTCTGGAATCAATCTAGTGAACCCCCTCTGACCCGCCTCCAATGCAACTACAAGCCTCCTTAAGTAAGGGACCAAAACTGTACACAATATTCTAAGTGTGGTCTCATTAATGCTGTCTGCAATAGCAGCAACACTTCTCCACTTATGTATTCTATTCCTTTAGCAATAAATGCCAAGGTTCCATTTGTCTTCCTTATTACCTGCTGTACCTGCTGCAACTCATTTACGAGGACACCTGGATCCCCCTGCACTGAAGCACTACAAAGTTGCCGGTCATTTAAACAATAATATGCCTCTGTATCTTTCCTACCGAAATGGATAACCTCACACTTATCCACATTAAACTCCATCTGCTAAATTTTGCCCATTTACTTAATCTATCCCTATCTATTTGTAAATTTCTTATTTCATTATCGCAATTTACTATCCCACCTATTTTACTGTCATCTGCAAATTTGGATTTTGTACCTATTAATTCTGCATCCAAGTCATTTAATTAGATTGTAAAAAGTTGGGACTTGAAGACTGAGCCCTGTGGCACCCCACTAGTTATAATTTGCCAATCAGAAAATGACCCATTTATCCCGACTCTCTGTTTCCTGTTGATTTGCCAATCCTCTATCCAAGCCTTTATTAAAAGCCACGTTCAGCTTTTGTACAGTATTTTCTTGCTCATCCTTCTTGTGAACTGGCTAGATCTGTTGATCTTGCTTTCACTCAGCTTCTTCTTTTGATGCTTGACTCTGGGTTCACTCAGTGTCTGCTTTTCACCTGCACAGTGGATTACTCTTTTCATTTTTTTAAAGTTACTCAGCCTTCTTGTAATGTAGCTGAACCCTTTTACTCTGCCTCAGCGTCCAATCAGGTCTGGCTTTTCATCTGCATGGTAGATTATTTTACTGCCTTTCATCCATTTTTTGCTGCTTTTGAACCTTGCTCAGTGTTTTTGATCTAACTAAGTCCCTTGGCTCTGCCTTTGATTGGGTCTGGCAAAGACCTCCACACGCCTTGGTGGAATCCTTTTGCTTCCACGTCTATCATGGACCCTTTTATTGAGGCACTTTCCAATCGGGTCTTCAATCTTTTTAGGCAACCTCCGACTGTCTTCAATATCGGTGCTCTTTCTCAGGTCAGACTTCAGTTCCTTTACTTTTTCATGCTTTGAGATTCTGGTTCCTTCTCCAGTTTCATTGGGATTTTGGGGTCAATCATACCGTTGCCACCATGTTGTAAAGGTTATTAGATGTTTCATGAAAAGGTTTGGGGGTTTGTATGGTTGATAGTAAACCATTTATTAGTAATCCATAACTATCGACATATCCAAGTTTCTACCATTCAGGTGTGCTGTCTCCATGATAACTCCTTTCAGGTCTACTCCTATACAGTCTACTATCTTGTGACTTCCTATCTCAATATCTGGCTGGTAATGTTCTACAGGTTTCACATCCTAACCATTCTCTGGGTAAAAATGTTTCTCTTGAATTCCTATTTCGATGTATCTGTCAATACTTACATTTCAGACCCAACTTCTTACATCACCTGCAATTTAAACACTTTTTCTACATTTTGAGTTTCAAACCCTTTCATAACTTAAATACCTCTATCAGATCACACCTCAGTCTTCTCTTTTATATAAAAAATAAACACCAGGCTGTTCAAACTTTCCTAATAGGTGTAATGGGGGGGAGGGGGGGGGGGGTGGTGGGGTGGCGGGGTGGCGACATCAGTGGGAGGGCCCTGTAACTGGAACTGCGAACAGCGGGAGGGGGGTGGAGGGGTGGGAGGTGTCAGATAGGCCGATGATTGGAGGGGATGAGGAGGTTGGTTGGGAAGCCAGCAATCTGGCTAAAAAAAAACAGAGGTGATCCCAGGAGCCATCCTTGTGGAACACTGCCTCTCAGTATTTACAATCTGGGCCATAGAATCCCAGAATTCCTATAGTGCAGGAGGAGGCCATTTGGCCCATCAAATCTGCACCAACTCTCAGAGAGCATCCCACCCAGGCCTCCTCTGCGTCCTATACCTATTCCCCATTTCCCCTGGCAAATCCAGCTAACCTACATATCTTTGGACTGTGGAAGGAAACCGGAACACCCGGAAGAAACCCATGCAGGCACGGGGGAATGTACAAACTCCACACAGAACAGCCACCCAAGTCTGCAACTGAATCTGTGTCCCTGGCACTGTGAAGCAACAGTGCAAACCATTGTGCCACCATACCGTCCTAATTACCTTTAACCTCTACATTGTGTTTTGTACTTTGTGGACATAGGTGGCAGAATTTTACCACCTTGCCCACCCGAGGCTAGTAAGATCCCACCCAAGGCCAAAAGAGAATGCCATTCTGCGAGCCTCGCCTGCCCCGATGCTGGGGTGGACGTGGCAGTAAAATTCTGGCCATGCTATCTATTCTGATATCTGTTCTCTGACTTCAGATATTTGATCATTGTCATGAGTCTAGCATCTGGTAACATATTGAAGACTTTTTTGGAAATCCAATTATATTATTTCTACTACATTACTCTTTATGTTATTTCTTCAAAAAATGAAATAAAGGTGGTCAAGCATAACATCTTCAATCTGTGCTGACTACATTTTACTATATTTTCATTTGCTATGAGTAAACGTTAACATTCTGATGTATTGGGAATGGAATTGGATTGATGGTGTTGTATTTGCGGGTGGGGAGTGGTAGTGATTAATACTTGGTAGAGCAAGGTAAACCTAAAGGTCTGGATGGATGATATCGAGCTGTAAGTTGTCTACCTGGGAGTCTGTCTGATTCCTAGCCTCCTCCAGTGTGCCTCCTGTCCGCTTGGGCAGGAGACACACTGGAGAAGGCCACAGGACCTGACCTCTAGGGCAGAAGGATGGAGGGAGCAAGTTCGATCCTGCTATGAGAGGCTATTGCTCACCCCTGGGCAGGGAGGATTGAACTCCACAATGGGGAAAGATCTAATCCCTGACTGCAAAGTGCATGTCTAATCTCAAGAAGAAACTAGGCCCTGGCGCCGGGCAAGGATCTAATCCCAAGGAATATCCAATTCCTTATTCCGAGATGGAGGAGCTTGATCTGTGACTCCAGGAGCACCTGATCATGAGATGGTACTCCAAGAAAGGTATCTGATTCCTAATCTGGGGAGAGGTTCTGATCTCAAGGTGGGGCAGAGGCCTAGGGGCTGTGATTTCTGAACTTAGGGTGAATCCAATCCTGGGCGTTTCCACTCTGACTCTGGAGTGGAGGTCATTCTAATCCCTAACCCAAGGAGAAACCAATCACAGAGGGACTTGATCTCTGATTTTGAGTGGATACTTCTCAGGGGGATCCAATCACCAACGTGGTTATGGGAGAGGGAGGTTGGGGGCAGATGCCAAGACGGTGCCCAATCTCTGACCTGCGGTGAGACCTGATCCCAAGGGGGTGTCTAATCCCTGATCTTGGTGGGCGGGGGTGGGGTGAGGGGGGGTAATCCTAAGGCCTAAGGGTGCTGAGGTGGGGGGAAGTGTGGAGGTAATTCTTGAAGCTGGTTGGTGGTGTCTGATTCTAAGGAATGGTCTGCTGACTTTGAGCAGGGTATGGTTTTGAACACAATAAATCCCATTCCCCTGATTCTGGTGGGTGTGATCACTGATCCCAGGAGTGGGGACATTGATCCCTGGAATTGTTGGGCGGGGGGAGGTGGGCAGGTGCTGGTATGGTTGTTTGGGAGGGTGGGTGTCTGATTTTGGGGAGCTTGGGAGAACCAGGAGAATACACTCCTGATTTCTGGCCCATAAAGATGGCTCGTTGATGCTGTTTTCACCTTACTGCAAATGTCAGCTATCCCAAGGACTGTAAAGTTAATAAGTTCATAAGATATAGGAGCAGAATAAGGCCATTCGGTCCATTGAATCTGCTCCTTTCGATCATGGCTGATATGCCCCTCATCCCCATTTTCCTGCCTACCCCCATAACCCTTCAGCTCATTACCAATTAAAAATCTGTCTAACTTTTCCTTACATTTATTCACTGTCCTAGCATCCATCACGCTTTGGGGAAGCAAATTAAAATTCTATCCCATCCCCTGGGAGTAGGTTGATCATCCACCTCCAGTTCTTGCCTGAGTTAAGTCCAGAAGGCAGTGGGTTGGAATTTAACTTTTGTCAGGCTTCCATCTTTGGCCCATTTAACCAGCCCACACAACACAAAATGGCCACTCATATATCAAAATTCACTCTATATATTTTTCTATTACATTCTTAATACAATTCCATTGTCTTTCCTAGCACCAGTTTCACGAAGCTACAGTTTCCTGGACCTCTTCTATCTTGCTTTTATACGTAGAAATCACATTTGCTCTCCACCAGTCATCTGTGTGATGATGGTGCAATTATTATGGATATAGATATATTGTTTGTTGTATTTTTAAAAATTCAGCTTCATGTTACAGGCAGTTAGTATGTCCGAAGGGAATGCAGCTCAGATTTTGGGAAAGCAGGATAATCATTCATTTCAACCTTGCAAGTGTTTATTTTAAGTAGAGTTAGTGAATTTTAGTTAACTTACGTTTCCATGGGATTTCTGATGGGAGTGATTGACAGGGTCATGTGATGATGTGGTTAAGGTGCAGACTGAAACTGAGAGAGAAAAAAACTTTTGCAGAAAGCAATTATTTGCTGCTGAAGCCTGGTTGAAGTTAGAAGGATTTTGCAGGCTCCTGGAACTCTATCTCACTCCAAAAGCCCCAATACCGTTAATAAACGTTCATGAAGATATGTCTGGTTTGCTAAGTGTGTCTATGGGGCAGCATGATAGCACAAAGGTTTGCGCCAGAAACCTGAGTTCAATTCCTGGCTTGGGTCATTGCCTATGCACATTCTCCCTGTGATAGCATGGGTTTCCTCTGGGTGCTCCGGTTTCCTCCCACAATCCGAAAGATGTGCTGGTTAGATATATTGGCCATGCTAAATTCTCCTTCAGTGCACCTGAACAGGCACGGAGTGTGGTGACTTGGGGATTTTCACAGTAACTTAATTGCGGTGTTATTGTAAGCCTACCAGTAACACAAATAAATAAACTTTAAAATTTGATCCCTGCATGAATGGGGCTTAGTTGCATAAGCTAGAAAGTAAAGTTGCTTCCTTTCATTTTTAAATGTTGTTCAACTGTTAATGGTTAAGCTGTTCATTTGTTAGTTATATTTACATTGTGTTATTTAATAAAGGTTGTTTCACTAAAAAACACCTACTTTTTCAGGGGAATCATTCCAGGATAGAAATATTCCATCCTCACATTTATACCAAAATAGAAAAATTGTTAGGGTCTAGTCTGGCTTTGTAATATACTCTTGGGCCCTAACATTTGGTATTATTCCTATTCTACATATGTGTGTAATAGTGCTTCTGATATATCTTCCTTAATTCTCTTTAATATGCACAGATGCAGTCTATCTAGATCAGGGGGTTTATCCACACTAGGTTTGAAAAAGTGAAGGTTATGAGTCATAGAGGTTTACAGCATGGAAACAGGTCTTCCAGCCCAACTTGTCCATGCCATCTTTATTTTTTTAAACCCCTAAGCTAATTCCAATTGCCCACATTTGGCCCATCTCCCTCTGTACCCATTGTACCCATGTAACTATCTAAATGCTTTTTAAAAGATAAAATTGTAGCCACCTCTACTACTACCTCTGGCAGCTTGTTCCAGACACTCGCCACCATCTGTGTGAAAAAATTGCCTCCCTGGACACTTCTATCTCTCCCCTCTCACCTTAAACCTATGCCTTCTCATTTTAGACTTCCCTACCTTTGGGAAAAGATGTTGATCTACCTTGTCTATGCCCCTCATTATTTTATAGACCTCTATAAGGTCACCCCTCGGCCTCCTATGCTCCAGAGAAAAAAGTCCCAGTCTATTCAGCCTCTCCTTATAACTCAATCCATCAAGTCCCAGTAGCATCCTAGTAAACATTTTCTGCACTCTTTCTAGTTTAATAACATCCTTTCTATAATAGGGTGACCAAAATTGCACACAGTATTCCAAGTGTGGCCTTACCAATGTCTTGTACAACTTCAACAAGACATCCCAACTCCTGTATTCAATGTTCTGACTGATAATGGTTGAACATTCTGATAGAATTCTTTGAAGAAGTAACAGAAAGGGTATATAAGGGCAATTCTGTAGACATTATGTATTTGGATTTCCAAATAAATCTTTAAAAAGATTGTGCATTACAGAATCATGACCAAGGTCAGAATATGTAGCATCAGGGAATAAGTACTAATAAATGGTATTAGCAGCATCAGTAAGAGCAGCTGGACTGATAGTAAACATGTTATTAGTAGGGAAATCAGTACAAGTACAAACACCAGTATTAATAGAATTAAAGGGCTAACAGTCAACATAGAATCTTGGGGGGGGGGATCTTACCAAAAAAATTCTAAGTGTGTGAAAACAGGAGAAATTTATGCCTTTTTGGGACAATTAAAAATTGGACTTTATCAAAAAAATCAAGCGAGACTTGGTTTCTGCCAGCAAGGGCCTAAATCAGCCAAAATCCGTCTGATAGCAACAGAGGACACCATTGTTCTGTGAGCACGGAGATCCGTCACTGCCTCCCCAAGCCATTGCAGGCTTTCTGGATGATCAGCCCATCCCACTACCGCTGGGCTCTGTGGCTGATGCCACCATCCCACTCAGACTGGTCAATCCCCCTGCGAAGAGTGATCACGGCCGAAACCACATCCTGCCACACCGATCGCAGTTGCAGAGCATCAGTGGATCCCCCCCACCGATCGCTGTTCACTATTGTGGGACGTACAGCGGTCTCCCCTCGACCAGCTGCTGTTGCAGAGGGGCAGCAGTTCCCACCATGAACCGCCCAGTCCTGTTTTCAGGCCCCAGCCCTTTGGCACAGCTCTCTCAGGCCCAGCCCTTTGGCATTGCCCAGTGGGAACTGTCAGTGTGCCAGGCTGGCATGCTAGGGTGCCCAATAGACAGTGCCAGGGTGCCAGGCAGGTAGTGCCAGGTTGGCATTGCCCAAGGGGCAGCCCTCCTGCTCCACTGGCCTCATCCACTGGAGCTCTTGCAAGGTAAAGGACATGGGGTCAGCTGGGTGTGGGGGATGATAGACTCTATTGACAAAGATCAGCTGGATCATGGTACTTTGATGCTCTTACTTGCTTGGGGTCTGCTGACCTCGCTCTTGGGCTTGTCCACGATTTCCATGGCCCTCTTGTCAGGATGCCCCTGCCCATCTTCATCCACTCTCTCGTTGATGGCAATCTTTGCCTATGGGGCACTAAGATAGCAGAGTAAGAAGGATGCCTGACTCAGATGGGGGGCTGATGGATAGCTGGTGGTATGTGTGGGCATAGGGTCTGGCTAATCAGAGGGTGCAATGAGAACTCCCCTGGTGATGGGTGAGTGGGGGGGGGGTGGTGGTTCTGATGGTGATTCTGTGTGACAATGTTGGAAAGTGGTGAGGTGAAATGGAAGGGGTATAAGATGAGATGTCAGGTTTTAGGAATTATGTCAGGGTCAGGGAAGTGGGTGCTCACCCTCGCAGATGGGAGGAGGTTGTTCATCTTCTTGTGGCATTGAATGCCTACTCTCCTGGTGAGGCTCCTGGTGCTTACTGATTCAGCTATTGCTTCCCGTCCTTCAGTGGCCTCAGCTGACGGCAGTCTCCTGCCATCTCTCGGGAAGAGGGCGACCCTCCTCTTCCTCCATAGCTTCCTCTCCACCTCTGCATCTCGGAATGTGGTTGCTGATGTTCTCCTGGCCATTTTGCTGCTCCGGCTTGGAAAGGACTAACAGCTGATTCCTGACTGGAGTGAATCAGGCACTGGGCGAGTCAGGAATCAATGTGAAACACATGGGGAGAGAATTGGCCTATTTGAATAGAGCATGCGGATCATTACTATCGCCAGTGGGGTTTTCCTGCTGGCAAGGGCATTGGTCCCAATTTGGGAGAACCATGGCTGTTGTAAATATTAGGAGGGGGACTGGTACCTTTGCTGGAGGCTGGGATAACATATGACTCAACGGAGCCTATAACCATCAAGGATGCCATATATTTCCAGTGTAAAAGAAACCTCATTTGTGTTACAAAGATCTGTGCCCGATAACTGCTCCATCAGTCAAAATAGATTTAAGAAGTCTCATAACACCAGGTTAAAGTCCAACAGGTTTATCTGGAATCACGAGTTTGCAGAGCACTGCTCCTTCATCAGGCCATTCACTTGATGACGAAGCAATGATCCAGAAGTTTGTGATTCCAAACAAATCTGTTGGACTTTAACCTGGTGTTGTGAGACTTCTTACTGATGTGCCCATCCCAGTCCCCATTCACATCATGTGCATCTCCACATCAAAGCAGATAATGTAAGAGGATCCGCAGTTGTAAACCTGCAGGGGCAGTCAGGAATCAGCTGCTGTTGTCATGGCATCTCTGTAATTGGGTACCAGTTTTTCATTCCAAGCCAGTGACTTGGGTTGGTGGTTTTGCTAATTTTTGGTCCTCAGTAAGGAGTGATTGTGTGTGTCTGAGTAGTGATGGGCATCTCACCTGTCAGCTGGAGAGCCTCACATCCCGTCCTTTGGGGACAGAGGCCATATTGAGTGCAAATCGGGCATTTACGTGGCAAGTGGTGAGCCTTCCAGTGGATCATGGGCCCAGTGGGAGGAAGTCCTGCCTTTGGAGATCTGCCAGGCCATCAGAGGGCAGCAACTACCCATTTCAGGCTGGGAATGATGGCAGCAGTTGGTAATGTGTCCTCCAGAGGCCCAGGATCAATGAGGAACCCAGGCCACAGGTGGGTGAGAATAGGATGGGGGTTGCAGTGTGTTTGTGTGTGCGGGTGTGGAGAGGTGGGTGAGAAGGAAGGTCCCCACCAAGGGCAGACAGTGATGCTCAGTCCTGGGTGCCTCAATCAGACATCTGACTTTATTCGAGTCAGAGATCAGCAGATTGTTGGATACTAAGGGGATCAAGAAATGTGGGGATGATTCAGGAAGGAGTTGTTGAAGATCAGCCATGATCTTACTGAATGGTAAATCAGGCTCAAGGGGCCAAATGGCCCACTCCTATCCCTATTTCTCAAGCTCTTATTAGTGTTGTTGTCACTATTATTGCTGGAAATATAATGAGTCCTGCTGCTCCTATTAATCCTGTTCTTCCTGTGAATGTAGCTATTACCAGTAATCCTTTATCTGACAATGCTTATATTAGCAAAACTCCTGCTACTCATATTAATGCTGGTATTTCTGTTAATCCAGCTGATCACATTATTTCAGGGATAACTGAGCCTGCTGCTCTGATTATATCTGCTATTTATATTAGTTCAGCTGTTTTTGTGGAGTATGTTTTTGCTATTAGACCAGTTGATCCCATTAATACTGCGAACATTTAGTGAAATAGCTTCCTCAGTGGCGGTTCATTGGTCCAAGAATATGATTAGGGCGGCACAATGGTTAGAACTGCTGCCTCACAGCACCAGGGACCTGGGTTCAATTCCAGACTCAGATGATTGTCTGTGTGGAGTTGGACATTCTCCCTGTGTCTGGGTGGGTTTCCTCCCACAGTCCAAAGATATGCAGGTTAGGCAGATTGGCCATGCTAAATTGCCTCTTAGTGTTCCAAAATGTGTAGGTTAGAAGGGATTAGCAGGGTAAATATGTGGGGTTATGATGATAGGGTCCGGGTAAGATGTTGAGTTGGTGCAGACTCAGTGAGCATAATGGCCTCCTTCTCCACTGTAGGGATTCTGTGATTCTACGATCTTAACCACAGAGTCATACTGCTGTTATTAATTACGGTATTTCTACTAATTCTGTTCTTCCTATTGATACCAGTATTACTATGTCCAATTTTTCCTATTAAGGCTAATATCATTACAACCTCTGTCCCAGTAATGCTGGTAAATCTTTGACAGTGATGAGACAATTTGAGCAGGCTGTTAAAAAAATCAAATGAGTTCCTTGTCTCCCATAATTGAGGAATAGGGTACGAAAGTAATGAAATCATGCTCCACTTTTATAAGACACCGGTTAAGCCTCAGCTGGAGTATTGTGTTCGATTCAGGGCATCACATTTTAGGGAGGATGTCGAGGCTTTGCAGAGACAATTTGATAGAATGGTATCAAGAATGAGGGACTAAGGACTAAAGATTGTTCTCCTTACTTTCTTTATTCATTCTTTTATGGGGTCTGGGCACTGCTGACAAGGCCAACATTTATTGCCATCACTAATGCCCTTGAACTGAGTGATTTGCCACACCATTCCAGAGGGCATTTAAGAGTCAACCATATTGCTGTGGGTATGGAGTCACATGTAGAACAGACTGGGTAAGGATGGCAGATTTCCTTCCCTAAAGGGATATCAGTGCAGCAGATGGAGTTTTATTTTACAATAATCGACAATAGTTTAATGGTCACCATTACTGAGACTAGCTTTTCAATTCCAGATTATTACTCAAATTCAAATTTCACCAGAAGGTTAAAAGGATATTTGGTAAAGATTCAAAATTGAGTAAATAAGGCAAAACTATTCACAGTGGCAGTCAGAGTACCTAGATTAAGGCGAATGACAAAAAACCCAGAGGTGACATATGGAAAAATGTTTCTTACATAGAGTTGCTATGATTTGGAATGCATGGCATGAAAGGGTGGTCAAAGCGGATTAAGTAGTAACATTCAAATGACAATTGGTTAGATGCATGAAGGGAAAAGATTAACAGTGATAGGGCAAACTAATTTTTTTTAGAATGTTGTGGGGTGTTCCATTTAGAATGTTGTAGATAGATTTAGAATGTTGTGGATTGTCTCAGCTGTTGTGGTTAAATTTGTAACAATGTGCGCAGAGTTTTCAGAGCAGGTTGCTAGATACAGATTGGCCTGAAGAAGCCTTCTCAGTGAAATGGAAGCTCTCAATAAAAAGATTTATATTTTCAGTTTTATAGTTTCAGACCCTCATCCATGAAAGGAAAAGCCTTGAGAAACAGCTGTGTAATTGATATGATGTGCATGACTCGCAAAAACCCAGCTTGCAGGTGCAGCAGGTGGTCAGGAAGGCGAATGGGATGCTGGCCTTCATAGCGAGGGGGATTGAATATAAAAGTAGGGAGGTCTTGCTGCAGCTGTACAGGGCATTGGTGAGGCCGCAGCTGGAGTACTGTGTGCAGTTTTGGGCGCCGCACCTGCGCAAGGATATTTTGGCCCTGGAGGGAGTGCAGAGGAGGTTTACTAGGCTGATACCGGAGTTGAGGGGATTGAGCTATGAGGAGAGGCTGAATAAACTAGGCTTGTACTCGTTAAGAGTTTAGAAGAATGAGGGGAGATCTCATTGAGACGTATAAGATGATGAATGGGATGGATAGGATAGAGGTGGAGAGACTCTTCCCGCTCAAAAAAGACAGTAGGACTAGAGGGCACAGCCTCAAGATAAAGGGGAGGCGGTTTAGAACGGAGTTGAGGAGGAACTTCTTCACTCAAAGGGTGGTGAATCTCTGGAATTCTCTGCCTGTTGAAGTGGTGGAGGCTGCCTCGCTAAATATTTTTAAGAAGCGGGTTGATGGGTTCTTGATAAGAGAGGGGATTAAGGGTTATGGGGAGAGGGCGGGAAAGTGGAACTGAGCCACAACAGATCAGCCATGATCTTATTGAATGGCGGGGGAAGGCTCGAAGGGCTAGGTGGCCTACTCCTGCTCCTATTTCTTATGTTCTTATGTTCTTATGTTGAATTAACACAATGTGGCAGACGTATGCATTCTACTGTGTGCCCATTTCACTTGTTTGAGCATACAACTAGTACCATAGGGAAGGGGGGAACCAAGAATGTAGTGATTTTGGATTTTCAAAAGCATTCAATGAAGTGTTGCAGTCTCAGAATAAGAATCTGGCCATTTAGGACTGAGTTGAGCAAAAAATCCTTCATTCAGAGGGTTGTGAATCTCCAGAATTCTCTACTCCAGAAAACTATGGGCCTCACTCAGGGTAATGGCATTTGTTCTCCCACCACTACTGCTCAGCCAGTGCTCTTTGAGTTTCCTGTCAGCCAGCCAGCCCAGACTGCTGCCACCTATGCCAACATTGTGCCATCCTAAACTACACCTTCTATCTAGAGCTGTTTGAGGTCATTCTGCAAGGCCATCTGCAGTTTCTCCCACTGAAAGTCAGCAATTTTCTATCACCTATGTCACAAACACTGGGGTGATACTGTGGAGGGCAAGTAAAGGTACATAGTAAACAGGCACTAAATAAATGCAAGAGTGAATAGTTGAAACTTGTATGTAAAATGGTAAAATGGCATAGAATGATAAAATCCCTACAGTGCAGAAGGAGGCCATTGAGTCTGAACTGACCACAATCCCACCCAGCCCTAACCTCATAACTCCATACATTTACCCTAGCTAGTCCTCTGATACTAAGGGGCAATTTAGCATGGCCAATCCACATAACCTATGGTTTGATTTATAAATTTGGGCCAGAATTTTACCATCCAGCCCGCCACCAGAATTGGAGTGAGCAAGGGATGGACCATGAAAAGGTCAGTTGACCTCAGGCAGGATTTTACGGTTTTGGGATGAGCAAGGCCATAAAGTCCCACCCTTGATCTGGAATGTTTATTTTGTGATGTCTTTCATTTTTGTTTTGCGGCCAAGTGGACAATGTGTGGTCAGTAACAGCATGAAGGTAAGTTTTGGCACTGTTGATTAATGGAATAGAGTTGTTTGTACTCATACCACAGATGTGTGATCACAGACAGTCCAGGTAGAATCACAGAATCCCTACAGTGCAGAAGGAGGCCATCTGGCCCATTGAGTCTGCACCAAACACAATCCCACCCAAACCCTATTCCCGCAACCCCTCATATTTACCCTGCTAATCCCCCTGACACTAAGGTTAATTTAGCATGGCCAATCAACCTAATCCGCATATCTTTGGACTGTGGGAGGAAACCGGAACAGCCGAAAGAAACTCCACACAGTGACCCGAGGCCGGAATTGGACCTGCATCCCTGGTGCTGTGAGGCAGCAGGGCTCATCACTATGCTGCAGTAAAAGGCTGCTTCAGTTGCCTGCTCCTTTTCTCTTCCTTTTCATCCTTCTTATTCCCTTCCTCCTCTACTTCCCATGATGTTCACAATATATCTGGTGGAAAGGGTTGTGTTCTCAAGAGGGCAAGTTGTGCAGATGTGGCCAACTGCCACAAATCTTGATAAATTTCAAGACTCCTTCAGAGTGGTGAAGGTTGTGGAAGTGTTGTTTCTATATCCAATAATCTGATCTATCACGTTTTTTAAGGCAGAACACAGTGAGGTTCTTGGGAAGAAACAGTAACATTCAGGGAGAAGCATTCAGAATCAGGACTGCATATGCTGCTGAACCCATGGATTCCCTTATTTCACTCCAGACTCCCTCTGCTGGTGTGTGTAAGTAGCTTTAAGTAGACACAATTCATAATGCAATTTTCAAAATACTACAAGGTTAATGAATGCTGGTCTGAGTTGTACACCAGAATTATGAATCATATTGTCAAAGCCTAGCCCTCGATGTTTAGTAGTTATCATCTGGATTGCCATTGTGGCTCAGATTGAAATGACACAGTGAACTTCCACAGAATTAAAGCATCAGGATTATTGCCAAGAATCATTGAATAGAATCATAGAATCTCCACAGTGCAGAAGGAGGCCACCTGGCCCATTGAGTCTGCACTGACCACAATCCCACCCAGACTCCATTGCCGCAACTCCGCACATTTACTCTGCCACTAAGGGGCAATTTAGCATGGCCAATCAACCTAACCTGCACATTTTGGACAGTGAAACTGGAGCTCTGGACAAAATCCACACAGACATGGGGAGAATGTGCAAACAAACAGTGACCTGAGGCTGGAATTGTACCCTAGTCCCTGGCACTGTGAGACAGCAGTGCTAACCACTCTTGCTTCATGTTTGCATGTCCTAATAATATTGCTAATATTGATACGTTTGTATACAAGTGCAGCACAGTGACACAATGATTAGTACTGCTGTCTCACAGCACCAGAGACCCTGATTTGGTTCCTGGCTTGGGTCACTGTTTTGTGGAGACTGCACATTCTCCCTGTATCTGCATGGGTTTCCTCTGGGTGCTCCAGTTTTCTCCCATAGACCAAAAGACTTGCTGGTTAGGTGCATTGGCCATGCTACATTCTCCCTCAGTGTACCGGAACAGGCAGAGTGTGGCGACTAGGGGATTTTCACAGTTAACTTCATTGCAGTGTAAATCTAAGCATACTTGTGACATTAATAAATAAACTTTAACATCCGCATTAGCCCTATTCCAAAGATCAATGGATCAGATTTCAAGTGGTCTGTCTGGTGTGTAATGTTACTTGGGTGATACTCTAATTATAGGGGTGATCGTTTGAAAAACATTCTAAGTCCAGAATGGGCATGAAAACGGGACAGTTTCTGATCTTTTCTTCAGCAAGTTCAAATTTGTTATCTTAGGCACTTAGAGCAAGAAAAGACCTCAAAATCCGTTTCTTGTCTGTAGGGGGAGGTCGGTGCTTAAATTGCTAGAATGTTGGCTGATAACAACAGAGGACACCATTGCGCATGCACAAGTCTCCCTGTTCTGAGCAGTAAAGAGACCTATCACACAGCTTCTGCTGCTTTCAACTTGCCACCATGGCCTAAAGCATGCCTCTCCTGTCACCATCAGGGCCTGCAGCCACACCATGAACCATCAGTTGAGTAAGTATCCCTTATCCCCATGCAGCCAGCTCTGTAATCAGCCCTTTGACTATGTGACACATGGTTGGAAAAACCATCATTGCTGCAGGTCCTGGGAGTGATTGAGGATGTCAGTCATGGGAACTTCCAGGGCACCTGGCACAACTGTACATGATATGCTTCTGATATTTGCTCATCAACTTAGCGTTGAGGGAGTTGAACCCTCTCCTGTAAATGAACAACAGTTACATGGATAGAATGGACATAAAGAGATATGTGCCAAACGTGGGCAATTGGGACCAGCTGAGTAGTTAGAACAAGAAAAAAAAAGTTGGGCCGAAGGTCCTGTTTCCATGCTGTAAACGACTATGACTCTATAACAGGGGCTGTTGCCATGGAGCTCTCAAAGTGACATGTGTGCAATTGAATGCATCCTGAACTACAGGGAAGTCTGAGATAGCTGCAAACTTCAGAATCTAACGCTGATAACACTTCAATGTAGTTTGAGGGTGATTTGTGAAAGGGCCAGCTGTAGGCTCCTCCCACACTCCTCCAGTTGCCTCCTTTGGGGTTTCAAGATGCTGGTGCTGCATTTCTATCTTTAGACAGCTTTGACCCACCCCCTGTCAGTTCAGGGGGCCTGAACCTTCTGAGAACCTCTGCAAGTAGACCTCATTCTGGTTATTCTTCAGCATCCCCCATTAACCCTGTATCCAATTCTCATTCCAGACCTCCCCTCCACCTCAACTCATCACTGTGGATGGCCCAAGTCCCAGGTGGACCTCACCCCTCCCCTCTTGAAGCTGTGTGTACAGTCACATACAGGGGAGAAACCCCTCCACCCCAGGATAGCTTGGAGTATTCCCCTGATTTATTAACTTCCGTCATTTACAGGCTACAATCTAGTACTGAGCCAGACAACACCATCGCCGCCGATTATAAGATTATAACCATGTCCTGCATGCCAAGCTGTGCCTTACCCAAGTTCAGCACACAGACTTTGCCCCGCTCTGGAGCAGAACTATGACATGTGTGCAATACATAGCCCTGTAGCATGGCCCATAATTCCCCAGGATTGGCTTTAATCTCTCACTGACTTTTTGGCCTTAGACCAGAGACTTTGACTGTCTTTCAATGAGCTCGCTCATTCCTTCATGATCAATCACAACAAAATCTCTTCCCCCCACCGTCTTCCATGAGCATCTGTGCAACCCTTTCCTCGTGTGCAAGCCTTTCCTCTCCCCCATTAGTCTCTGTGCAATACTATCCCTCTTGTGCCACACTAAGACAACACCTTTCCTCCCACCTTCTATTCCAGTGTTTGCATGCAGTCCACCCCATTCATATAGTTCAATTCCCATCCACTGTGTTTGTGTTCTAGTCTTCCTCATTGGGCTCCAGCTTTCCCACCCTTGGCCTCCCCTCTGCCTGCCATTGTTCCTCCCACGCCCCCCCAGCAGACCCCACCATACCGCACTGTTTCTCATATCTCTGTCATCCTTCCCTGTTCCCTCTCCAATCCCCAATATCTTATTATCCTATTCTCTGTCATTCTTGACCGCACCCCCCCACAACCCCCCACTCCACCCTCCCTCCTACCAACCTGTCCCGGTGCCTTGATCACAATGCTGATCTCTGTTTCAGTGTGCAGCCCCTGCCCGAGACTCACAGCTGGCCTCCCAGAGGCACCCACTGTGAGAAGACCAACCCTAAACTCTAGCAGTGCAGCATAACATTGGCATTGCTGAGAAATTGGAGTAGCGCTATTGCAGGTAGGCTTTGAATGTTGTACTCACCTCAAAGTCATTAGGCAGGATTTTCTGGCATGCTCGCCCTGAAACTGGAAAATACTCCCCGAGGTCAATGGACCTTTCCACGGTCCACCACTTGCCTGCTGTGATTCCCATGGTGAGCGGAATAGGAAAATTAGCCCCATTGTCTCTTCTAAGTCACAGATGATCTTGATTTGGATACCATTGTGGGAGCCAATAGCAGAGAATTCCATGCTGTGGTAAGTATCTATTTTAAATCCAACTTTTGCTTAAGAAATTAAATCTTTAAACATAGGGTAATTGAACTCATGAGTTCAAAGTTACTAAATTATCCAATGTATTTACACATCAAAGGTCCTTTCCTGTGTCAGGACTTACAAGGTCAAGGTTGGAGGGATTATAACCATAATATGGCAGGCGGGCCCATTAGCTGTCAATTGCAGATGGTAGGTCTGAGGAGAATTGTTCTGATTTTGTGGGAAATATAAATTATTCCTGTAGTTTCCCAGATCAAAGAAGTTGTAACAGAAAATTATAAACAATGGATTTTTGGATGGAACCAGTTAAGTTCAGAAAAGATGCTATGCCTACCTTAGAGATATAAATTATTCACGTGGATCACAGAATTAAAGGGTTATTTTGAAGGTAAAAATATTTTGTTTGCAATTCTGTTTGGAACATCACAAAATATGCCACATTACCATAAAAATGATCTGTGGGAGGTGCTCTTTTGTTTGGATGTGAATGCATTGGCGAGGGTGCAGAAAAGACTAACAAGAATTGCCCAGGGCATAAGAGACTTCAGTTACAGCGATAAAGTGGTGAAGTTGGGCTGTTCGCCTTAGTAAAGAGAAGGTTGAGAGGAGATTTGATAGAGGTGTTCAAAATCATGAGGGGTCTGGATGAAGTATGCAGAGGGGAGTCTTTCCTACTGGGGACAGGTTGGGAACCAGAAGACTCTGATTTAAGGTGATTGGTAAAAGAACCAGAGGCAACATGGAGAAAAACTTTTTTATGCAGCAAGTGGTTAGGATCTGGTGTGCACTGCCTGAGACCATCGTGGAGGCATATGCAATTGTGGCTTTCACAAAGTGAATTGGTCAATTATCTGAAGAGAAACCCAAAGGCATTAGAATTTGTTGAGGACTGGAGAGGTGAGGGGATAATGTCACTTTACCTTACCTGAAAGCATAGGAAACTGATCAATAAAAAGAAATATCAGGTTGGCCAAACTATAACTGAAATATAGGCTTGTGTCAAACAATTCTGCTTCCATGAAAAAGCATTTTCGCAAACCTCAAAGTCCATTCAGAGATGCTCGCAAGTTGATAAGGAAAAGTTCAGCTTCTTATATGCAATTACGAAAGGAGAAGCTGTCCTCAGTAAACCCCAAAACTCCAAGTAGAATCCATAGATCCTACAGTGCAGAAGGAACCAATCAGCCCTTCGAGTCTGCACTGATCAGAATCCCACCCAGGCCCTATTTCCAGAACCCTTACACTTACCCTAGTTAGTCCCCCTCATTAAGGGTGTAATTTAGTCTGGCCAATCCACCTAACCTGCACATCTTTAGACTATGGGAGGAAACTGGAGCACCCAGAGGAAACCCACACAGACACAGGGAGAATGTACAAACTCCACACAGACAGTGACTCAAACAGGGAATCGAACCCAGCAGTGCTAGCCACTGTGCCACCGTGCCATCTGAATCCAGCTCTGAATCAACTTGTGAAGTCTGTCTGAGTCTTGTAAACATTCAGTCAGGTATTACCTATCCCTTGTGCTGTTGAGTTAAGAATAGTTAAAGTTAAGCACAGAAAATGAGTTTACTGTTTCACTTGAGATATGCTCATCAGAGTTCTGTTTGTTGTCACATTTAGTCTCTGAGGAGAAACGTTGTAGATAGGAGTCTAAACTCCATTTAATTTGGTCTGTTGTGAAATTCTGCTTAAAAGAAATTCAAACTGTGCGAGAATTGGAAAGGATTGTGTTTGAGCTCATTGCTAAGCCAGACTGCTTCCAAAACCTAAGATAAGCCTGAGTTTGGCAGCAATCCAACTTGAACTTTTCAAAACATTTGAAGTTACAGAGTTTTGTTAAGATTTGGTTAACAACACATTTCACAAAGTATTCCTTGCGACTTTGATTATGTAACAAACATTGGAAATTGAAATCAGTTTAAGAAAAAGGATAGACAAAAGAAATGACATTTGGGCAAAATTGAAAAAAATAGACTTACATTACGTAAGGTGATGCAACTGCATGCCAGGTTCCCTCCTTCCATGTCCCCTGCCATCCACAAAGTTCAGGTATGGTAGAAAGAATGAATGGGACTTTAAAGAAAGTATTAGCTAAAAACGTTCAGGACATGGGGTGAGGTTGGGCAGATTTACTACCCAGTACTTTAATGGGACTTAGACCATACCCTGTTAGGATAGTGGGACTAACTTTGCGTAAGCTGATGACCAGAAGAGCCATGAGATTACCAGGAGATGTGGTAATAGATGGAGAAGAGATAGGACCAATGAAAGAGAGATTGCGGCAGTTTGCAAGGAAACTGTGTAAACAGCTACATGGATTATGACTGGGGGTGAGAGATCGGCAGATGACATGTGGAATGGAGAGGGATGCCTTAATAGGACAAGCTAAGGTACCAGGAATTAGAGAAAGGGAGATGGTTAACGTTGCACCCAAGAGGTTAAGACTGTATAAGATTATTAGTACCAAATTATGACCTGCGCTTTTGTGGATACCAAAGGTAGGGATGCTGGAAGCATTGACACAACTATAACATTTCACAGATTGAAGCTGTTTCATAAAAATAACATCGACTAACCAGTGACAACTGGGACAGAGATTTGCTTAATTTACAGAATGTCAATTGCCATACGAACCCTCGAGGGACTGATGATCCATGGGAGCAGCACGACAACTTCAACACCACCAAGGGGCTCTGGTACACCTCGACCAACATGGAACGCTAAATGTGACAGGAGGAGAACCAGTGACTTTAAACTGCAGTATAGGTCTAATACAGGAGTGTCAGGGATCTGGACAGATGTGACCACGGGGTGGAGAGCAAGCTGTGAGGAGGATGCAGAGATGCTTTAGTGTGATTTGGACTGGCTGAGAGTGTGGACATATGCATGGCAGATGCAATATAATGTGGATAAATGTGAGATTATCCATTTTGGTAGCAATAATAGGAAGACAGATTACTTAAATGGGCATAAATTGAGAGCAGTGGATACTCAATGAGACCTTAATGTCCTCATGCATCACTTGCTAATAGTAAGCATGTAGGTACAGCAGGGAGCAAAGAAGGCAAATGGTATGTTGGCTTTCACAACAAGAGGATTTGAGTGTAGGGATTGGGATATTTTGCAACAATTGTATAGGGCATTGGTGAGGCCACACCCAGAGTACTATGTGCAGTTTTGGTGTCCTAATCTGACGAAGAATGTTCTTGCTATAGAGTGAGTACAGCAAAGGTTTACCAGGTTGATTCCTGGAGTAGCAGATCACATGAGGAGAGACTAAATTAGTTAGGATTATATTCACTGGAACTTAAAAGAAAGAGGGGATCTCATAAAACTCTAACAGGGTTAGATAGGGTAGATTCAGAAAGAATGTTCCCAATGGTGAGGGAGTTCAGAACTAGGGATCATAGTTTGATGATAAGGGGTCAACCTTTTAGGACTGAGATGAAAAAGTTTTTCACCTAGTGAGTGGTGAATGTGTGGAATTCACTATCATGGAATGTAGTCGAGGCCAAAATGTTGTGTGATTTCAAGAAAAAATTAGATATAGCTCTTGGGGCCAAAGGGATCAAGGGATAAGGTGGGGGGAATAAGGATATTGAATTAGATGATCAGCCATGATCAAAATGAATGATGGAACAGGCTTGAAGGGCTGAATGGCCTACTCCTGCTTCTAGTTTCTATGCCTACGGCACCAATGGATCATGGGCGCTTGAACAGATGCGAGAAAATTTGTGACAAATTAATGAAGAGATGGTTCCCTTATGGGTAACAAATATACATCTATTCAATCTTTCACGACACAAGGATCATGAACTAACCCAGTTCAGGGTGCCAATGCATGCATAGAGAACTAACGTTAAATGTATTATGGAGAGCAGTGTGTTTATTGATGTTGCATTAGGAGTATCTACTATATCCACTTCAACACCTGGCAGGGTGTTAGATAGAGTGGAGAATATTGGAATACTTGGAGGAAATCATTATGTCAAGTAACATAATGTCCTATTAAAGTTAAAGTTTATTAGTCACGAGTAGGCTTACATTAGCACTGTAATGAAGTTGTGTGAAAATCCTCTACTTGCCACACCTGGGTGCCTATTCGAGTACACTGAGAATTTAGCATGGCCAATGCACCTAGCCATCACATCTTTCAGACAGTGGGAGGAAACCAGAGCACCCAGAGGACACCCACGCAGATACGGAGAGAAGATGCAGACTCCGCACAGACAATGATCCAAGCAGGGAATCGAACCCAAGTTCTGGCACCATGAGGCAGCAGTGCTAACCACTGTGCCAATGTCTGCAAATGCTGTAGAAATAGAGAGAAATCTTATCAGTTCAGGTCAAGATGGGTATAGAATAGAAGCCACCTCAGTAATATGTGCACATCCAATGTACAAAATAGAAGCAGCAAGATGTCAGTTTAATGCTACAGGGAACAGTACAACGGAGGCTAAATGGGCTTCAAGAGAGCAAAACCACATTACATTCGTTGGCGAGGGGAGATATTGTATTACTACATGGCAGCAGAACCTTCGACATGGGATCAGTCAGCCATGCGCCGTAACTAATCATATGGCATTTTGCAACCCGTTAGTACTGGCAAGGTGAGGTAGGAGGAACAAGTGGAAATATCCAAGAGAGGAACAGTTGACCTATAAATCACAGGGAGTGTGAAGGATAATCTGACACAATACTGCCATGCAATCCCCTTCCTGCCAGCATATCTGATAATGATTCAAAACCAGACTAAAGGAATATATAAACATACTACACACTTCAACAACATGCTCATGCCTTAGGAGACAGTATTACAACAAAGAACAAAGAAAATTACAGTGCAGGAACAGGCCCTTCGGCCCTCCAAGCCTGCACCGACAATGCTGCCCGACATATCTAAAACCCTCTACCCTTCTGGGGAACATATCCCTCTATTCCCATCCTATTTGTCAAGACGCCCCTTAAAAGCCACTACTGTATCCACTTCCACTACCTCCCCTGGCAACAAGTTCCAGGCACCCGCCACTCTCCGTGTAAAAAAAACTACCTCGTACATCTCCTTTAAGCCTTGCCCCTCATACCTTAAACCTGTGCCCCCTGGTAATTGATTCTTCCACCCTGGGAAAAAGCTTCCGACTATCCACTCTGTCCATGCCTCTCATAATCTTGTAGACTCCTATCAGATCACCTCTCAATCTCCATTGTTCCAGTGAGAACAAACGAAGTTTCTCCAACCTCTCCTCATAGCTAATGCCCTCCATACAAGGCAACATCCTGGTAAATCTTTTCTGTACCCTCTCCAATACCTCCACATATCTTCTGGTATTGATCAGATCAATACATCAATGTGTTTTTAAAAGTTTAAAAGTTTAAAGTTTTAAAGTTTATTCATTAGTGTCACAATTAGGCTTACATTAACACAGCGATGATGTTACTGTGAAAATCCCCTAGTCGCCACACTCCGGTGCCTTTCGAGTACACTGAGGGAGAATTTAGGATCTAACCAGCATGTCATTAAACTGTGGGAGGAAACTGGAACAACCAAAGGAAACCCATGCAGACACAGGGAGAATGTGCAGATTCCATACAGACAGTGACCCAAGCTGGATATTGAACCAGGATCTCTGGTGCTGTGAGGCAGCAGTGCTAACCATTGTGCGAGCGTACCGCCCCGCCATGTGGTGGGAGGATCTGTAGAATTGGGGCTCAGACATACAAATATAGCCATGGATTGGCATTATCTCCCATGTTCTGGTCATAATCCAAATAACATTGATTATATTCCTAACTTGCTTCATTTTCTGGACTAGAAAGATGAGTAGAAGTGATAGATTTAGTAATTGGGACAGTAAAATAAGGGATCACATGCCTGTAAGAAAGGATCAAATGATACAGATGGTCTGACCACATACCTTTGCGAACCTAAGCAGGACACCTGGCCAATATCAATGGGCAGAGAGTAAAGGAAGCAGTCAGCATCTGAGAGTTGGTTACCTTATTGATGTGGCAAAGCAGACACTGTGGGCCAAATGTGTACATGGCTAAGCAGCACCAGTGAACATGTCTGGAGATTTCTGTAGTACGTAGATGGCCTGAATTAGCAGATAATGGTGCAAGTCCGAAGATTTGTAACAAACAAACAGTAGGGAGGAGGTTACAAGGAGACAAATAATTCTTGGGATAGTGGATACCCTGCCTTGTAAACATCTGCAAATAGTTTAACGTGAAGCCTAAAAGCATATAATGTTGGTATGTAAATAATACCTTGCCAATGTGACTTACGATTTATAAATATTTTATGATTCTTCAGCTAGAGAAGAGTCAATGCCAGAGACCTTCTCTGAGGTTGAGCTCTCCCAGTGTGTTGGTTAATAAACAATCATTCTGTACTGGGTTTGTCCAGTTTGTTAAAGAGCTTATTAACCGGATGGAGAGGGCCAGGAGGAAATTTTTAAAGCAGGGAACAGGAAGAACAAATAGTCTGGGGCATCTTAGTGCTCAGCTGTCAGGATCACTGCCATTATGGCAGGGAGCTATAAAGCGATGTTACTGCTAAATTAAACTGCTGAAAGAAAATTCAAACTAAGGTGCTAAGGTGGTGATACAAAGTTGCCACTGCTTGAGCAAGTCCTTTCTGATTGACCGTTTGACCATTTGTATGCACTGTATCTCATAAAAGTACAGTTGCCATAATCCCAGATGACCATAGGCTGCTTTCCCCTTTGAGGGGGAGAGCTGACTGGTGGAGAGTTAACCTGAGGCGAATAACCTTAGTCGGTATGGGAATTGAATCAGTTCTATTGGTGTCGCTCTGCATCACTAATCAGCTGCCCCATCAACTGAGCAGGGGAGGCAGTGATATTGTGAAATTGTCACTAGGTTGGTAATCAGTCCAGAGACCTAAGGTAATGGTCTGGGGGTGAGGATTCAAATCCCACTACTACATTCAATAAAAATCTGGAATTAAACATATCAATTATTGTAAAAGTCCATCTGGTTCATTAATGACCTTTAGAGAAGGAAATCTGCCATCTTTATCTGTCTGGCCTACATGTGACTCCAGATCCACAGCAATGTGATTGGCTCTTAAATGTCCTCTGAAATAACTAATTAATTTAACGATAATTGGGGATACGCAATACCAGCAATGTCCAGATTCCCTGAATGAAAAAATAATAATGCTACAGGCCCTCTGGTCTCCTGCCTGTTCCAATCTGCAAGGCAATGGCAAATCCAATCATGGTTGCCATCTGTCTTTGACCATTGCATTTCAAAGTAGGTTTCTGCCTCCAGGCTGCACCCAGTGCCACTAATTGGGCATTGAGTTCACTTTTGGCGATGCAGGCAGACTATGCAGCCTGTGTTGGTGTTTATATTGTTACGGTGAAATTAAAGTGATGGACACAAAATGTTTGCCTGGCACACAAAATGGACTCTGGGAAGGGACATTAAAAGGTGCTGGTTTTGGGCATAGATCATCACACAAAGAGTTAAAACCTGTAGTATCTGAATTGCTGCAGGAAACTGATCAGACCTGGGGTACTTTAAGACTTGAGATAACAGTAGACCCAGAACAATGAGTTTGGTAATAAGATCAGTCACTGATGAGGACATAAATGCATAAATATAACGAGATCAGCCATTAATGGGGACATAAATACATAAATGTATATATCAAAACCAGTCATTGATAGAGGACGTAACTGCATAAATGTATCCATTCTATGTACAATTAACCGTCCATGTCTGTAACTGTCTGCTTGTAATGATGTGTTAACTGTCGATGTCCGTATCTGCCTACTCAACTTGTAATGATGTGTTAATGGCTAATGTCCATACTGCCTATTGCCTAAAAGGTGTAAAGATGCTCAACTACCATTGTGTAGTTGAGAAAGTAGCTGCCAAATACTGCGAAGTACCAGTGCTTTCTCCCAAAGCTTTGTCCAAAATAAAACTGTTTTGTTGAACCTCCAAGTCTGACTCCGAAGTGGTAAATTTCCCACAACAATTGGCGTAGTCAGCAAGGATCTCATTGCTGGTAAGTTTGATCGATTGGCCATGATCATGATTTCTTGGCCATGATTTCTTGACTGGCCAAGAAAGCCGGGGTAGAGATCACTGAATCTGTGGGAGTCAGACGAGGTCAATAATACAGTTTAAAAAAAGGCTAAAATTAAGGGGTATTTTATGGTATTATAGAGATAAGTACTAACTGCTGATGGTATAGTGATAAGTAACCATTACTTGTGCTGACCGTCTAGAGGACAAGGAAGTGCCTGTCTCAAACGTGCAGCCTTAGACCAATTGTTAAGAGGGGAAATCCTCCATGCAAAGGTCAGGACCCTGAAGTAGGCATAGAGGCACCAAGGGCACTTAGGATTGTGAAGCACAAGTGGCAAAGATCGGTTAACATCAAACTCTATAGTGGTGAACAAATGCAGAGTTGCCACCTGTTTGCTTGAAAGTTTGTATAGTTGGGTATTGGACCGTCAATGTTGTAAAGCGGTGTGGAAAAGGAGCTGATCAACTCTGACCTAGCGCCAGACTCTGGTGGAGAAACACATTGCCGAGGCAGTAATAGTGCAGCCATGAGTATAAATTGAAACCCTGAGATGGTAGTGAAACATGGTGCTAGAATGGTAATAGCGGCTGGGGATAGTGAAGTCCCTACAGTAGAGAGCACACATTACTAGGAAGTAGCCGTGGCCATACGGTGCCTAAAACACATTGCCAAGGAGGCAACAGTGACCAGGGGTAGTGAAGTCTGCAAGATGGCAGATAAAGGAGTTAAGAGAGGACCTGCAGGATCTCCTATTGAAGTGTACATGACAGACAGATGAGCGTTAATAAAGAGGATGCAAAGGGATGGCTGGGATGCTTCCCAGACCTTAGAATAGCAGAGAAAGTGGATAGATAGGGAAAAGAGAAACAAGACAGAAGGCAGGGGTATTATTAGTACATCAATTAGCGGGACTAATTTAACAAGTAGTCGCCTCTACTAAGAAGTGGAGTGAAGGTAAAGGAGATTAGAGTTAGAATCCAGAATAAAGGAACTGGAGAAATGAAACCAAGTATTAGAAGAGAATTGATGGGGAGGGGAAACTGTTCCTCTATTCCTTATGAGTCTACACGACAGGGACCAACCGCTCCTCCAGAGGAGTGGGAAGTGCTAGAACACAACTCAGTGCCAGTAACCCGAGGGGGAATAGATGCGCAACCAAAAGCGAATTATAAACCATTCACCCCAGGCGAAAGACAGCAGATAATGGCTTCTCTGGGTAAATTACAACCTAGAAGTGCAAACACTAAATTCTGGAAAGAATTAGATACAATATGGATAGTACATCAACTACACCTGAGAGACATACACCGACTGGTCAGGGCAGCCTGTCCAACGGATAAGTGGAGGCAGGCAGCAGGTGGACCCGCCATTCCTCCAGCACAAGATTATAGTGGGGGATGTTGGACACATGTAGTTGCCCTAACAGCAGAAATAGATGCCCAAATAGGCACCCTTCACCCAGTTTAAAACAGAAATGCAGAGAGTTTTAGGAAGTGCTCCTACTAACTGGAGCAGAATTACCACGACCAAGCAGCTAAAGGGGGAAGGAGCTTCTGAGTATGGGGAATGGTTGTTCCAAGTACACCAGGAATGCTCAGCACAAGGAAACCCAGGTCATGGGGATCGAGCGTTCATCCAGGCTTTCAAGGATGGGCTCTCTAGTGCTCACCAAACCATCTTAAGAATGGGAGTGATTATGTCCCAAGATTACAATGAACTGGTAGAATGCGGTAGTGGCATAACGGGAGGCGGAGAGGAGAAATCCTAGACAAGGGTAAGATTAGAAAGAGTAGCCGCTTACAGTAACGGGAACGGAACTAAGTCCAAACTGACTTGCCACAATTGTGGCTGACAAGGGCACTTTGCAAGGGATTGTGGGGTCCCAAGGAGAGGAAACAAATTTGGAAGCAGTGGGAAACATTGTAGTCACTGTAATAAAAATGGACACACAGAAGCAGTGTGTTGGGACAAACATGGGAGACCCCCAACCCGATTCATGATCACAGCAAAATCGGAGGAACCAAGGAACCTCTGAGGTCAGCAAGATTGATGGTCTGCAGCCCCCATTCATAACGGTAAGAAGGAGGGAAGGATTTATGTGTCTGCACTACTAGGGAGCAGGCAATGGGGAGATACTGGTGGACACACGAGCATCCATATCTGTCACCGACCTACTCTTACCCACTACAAGTAAAATGATTTACCTAGCCGGATTAGGACGGAAAATACCTTCCTACTTGAGCGAGACCATGTTAGTAGAAATAAATCAATTGTACATACCAATGAGGTTTTATGTGAGTAAAAATAACGAGGGTACAATAATGGGCAGTGATTTAATGAAAGAGAATGAGATTTTGATAGACTGTGGAAAGGGAGAATTAATCTGGCCGAGACAGGACGGTCGGAAAACTAGAATAAGGAAACTCACAAGTCACCTCGAAACTATTTAGCCACAGCCACCATCAGAAATTGGGAATTAGAGACAGGAGGGTTCGGAGCCATCTGTGCCTCCATCCTCTGAGTATGGGCTAAAACAAAGTTAGACACCAACTTAACTAAAACAGACCCAATAAAGGTACCTGGACCTGAGCATAAGCCCCACCAACAATGCCCAATAAAACCAGAAGCAGAGAAATCTGTAGTGGAGATAGTTAAACGGTTAGTGGAGAAAGGAATTCTGAGGGAAACCATGAGTACCACTAACTCCCCAACCTGGCTGGTGAGCAAACCTGATGGAAGCTGTATGCTCACAATAGATTATATCAGACTCAATGAAGTTATGTCCAAGTTGCACCCCATTGTAGCAAGCCCCCCGAGAATCCTGAATGAACTGTCACAGGAGCACAAAATATTCACAGTATTGGATATAGCCAACGGATTCTGGTCCTTACCCTTGGATCCCGAATCCCAAGACAAATTCGCTTTTACAGTGGTAATACACTTGGACTCGCCTACCGCAGGGATTCCACAACAGCTCCGCTACCTTCCATCGATTGTTTGCTGGAGCAGACGAGTGAAGGAGCAGAGAGACAGGTAAGGAATTACCTGTTAAAAACCTGTTTAAATAAGTTTAAAGCACTTTTGTAGTAAGAACTTACCTTGTAGAACTGTTTAAATCATTTAAAAGCATTTTTGCGGGCTTTTTGTATTTACCGCTTTAAGAATTCTAAGGGAGTGGATAGCAGGGAGTTGTGGGGGAGCAGGCTTTAAAACAGTGCCAGGTTTAAAAGGAGGCCTGGTGTAGACAGCGGGCAGCGGAGTGAGTGGGAAGCAGAGTGAGCTATTAGGGCTTAGGATCAAAAGGGCTGGGGAGAAAAAGGGCCAGGTAAGTTTGTGTTGAAATTTTCAATATTACTACAGTGAATAATGGAGGGGCATGTGATGTGTTGTTTCTGTATGATGTGGGAGCTGGTGGACCCCAGGGTCCTTCCCAGTGACCATGTCTGCAGTAAGTGCAGGTTGCTGGAGGAGCTCCAGCTCAAGGTAGATGAGCTGGCCTCTGAGCTACAGACACTGAGGCTCATCAGGGGGAGAGAGGGTGCCATTGTCAATGGGGTGCAAGTGACATCCACCCCCCCTAGACTGGCTAACTCTAACGGTCAGGAACAAGAGGGGGCTGCTGAGCGGAGGAAGGAGGGTGGGGAGCGGAGGAAGGAGGGTGGGGAGCAGAGGAAGGGGGGTGGGGAGCAGAGGAAGGGGGGTGGGGAGCAGAGGAAGGGGGGTGGGGAGCGGATGTCTCAGCCTCTCAATCTGCATAACAGGTTTGAGGTTCTTGCTCCCAGTGTGGACGAGAACGAGGAAGGTGAGGTTGGTGAGTAAACTGCACACAGTACAGTGATGCAGCAGGACATAGGCAAAGAGAAGGTGAAAAGGAACGTAGTAGTAATTGGGGATAGTGGGGTTAAGGGTATTGACACTGTCCTTTGTCACAATGACAAAGTGCACAGAAGGGTGTGTTGTCTGCCTGGTGCTCGGGTCCGGGATGTTGCATCTGGGCTGCAGAGGAACCTGGAGTGGGAGGGTGAGAATCCGGTCGTTGTGGTATATGTGGGTGCCAACGACGTAGGCAAAATGCGAACTGAGAATCTGGGGAGGGAGTATGAAAACCTGGGAATGGAATTAAAAAGTAGAACCGACAAGGTGGTTATCTCTGGGCTACTGCCTGAACCGAGTGCAGACGGGCGTAAGGTTGATAAGATTAAGGAAGTGAATGGGTGACTCAGGGATTGGTGTGGGACGAATGGGTTTGAATTTATGGGGCAGTGGCATCAGTATTGGGGTAGGTGGGACCTGTTCGGGTGGGATGGGGTTGGTCTGAACCGTGCTGGGACCAGAGTCCTGGCGAATCGTGTAAATAGGACTGTAGACAGGGCTTTAAACTAATTGGGGGGGGGAGGGTGCGAGGGTAGGTGACATTACGGGGCCTAAAGTTAAGGAGAGGGTACAGGTAAGGGAAGAGGCCGAGGATGTCCCAATAATAAAGGGAGTAGGGGGCGTGAGTATGGTTGGTGGCGTTCTGGCAAATAGGGTCCAGGTGAAGGCTGGGATGAAGGCACTTTATCTGAATGCACGAAGCATTCGGAATAAAGTGGATGAGCTGGTGGCGCAGATCAGCACAAATGGATATGATCTGGTGGCCATTACAGAGACGTGGCTGCAAGGTGACAGGGACTGGGAGCTGAATGTCCAGGGGTATCAAGTGTTTAGGAAGGATAGGCGGGAGGAAAAAGGGGGGGCGTAGCTCTGATGATAAAGGATAGCATCAGGGTGGTAGCAAGGGATGATATAGGAACCAAAGAGCAGAACGTGGAATTGTTGTGGGTGGAGATTAGGAACAGCAAAGGGAGGAAGACGCTGGTGGGTGTCGTCTATAGGCCCCCGAATAATGATCTGGAGGTGGGGCGGGCTGTTAACGTGCAAATAAGTGCGGTGTGCAGGAATGGAACGGCCATAATTATGGGAGATTTCAATCTACATATTGATTGGTCGACCCATGTTGGACGTGGTGGGCTCGAGGAGGAGTTCTTGGAATGCTGCTGGGAGAGTTTCCTTGAACAGTGTGTGTTGGAGCCGACGAGGGAGCGAGCTATCTTGGATCTGGTGTTAAGTAATGAGGCGGGTAGAATTAGGGACCTTGCGGTGAAGGATCCTCTTGGGAAGAGTGATCATTGTATGGTGAAGTCTCTGGTGCAGATGGAGGAGGAGAAAGTGGGTTCCCAGACACGCGTCCTTTGTTTGAACAGAGGGGAGTACGGTAGGATGAGAGAAGAATTGGCGAATGTTGACTGGGGGAGCGCGTTGGAAGGTAGGTCTGCTGAGGAGCAGTGGAGGATCTTTAAGGAGATCTTTCTTGGTGCTCAGCAGAAATTTATTCCGATGGTTAAAAAGGACCGTAGGAGGAGAGGTAATAAGCCGTGGATAACGAAGGAGGTGAAGGAAAGTGTTAAATTAAAAGCGGAGGCGTTTAGAGTAGCTAAGGGTAGTGGGCGAAAAGAGGATTGGGAGAGGTTTAAATGTCAACAAAGATTGGCAAAGAAGTTGATAAAGAAGGGTAGGAGACACTATGAAGCTGGGCTAGCGCTTAATATAAAAAAGGATAGCAAGAGTTTTTATAAATATATAAAAAGGAAGAGGCTGGCTAGGGTGAACGTTGGGCCCTTAGAGGATGAGAAGGGGGACTTAGTGGTAGGGGATGGGGATATGGCTGAGGTCTTGAATAACTTTTTTGTTTCGGTCTTCACAGAGGAAGACGTGAATAATTTGCCGGGTGTTAGCGATGGAAAGGTGGTAGGACTGGAGGGTCTCAATGACATTATTGTTACTAGAGAGGCGGTGCTCGACAGACTGGAGGGACTGATTGTGGACAAGTCCCCAGGACCAGATGGAATGCATCCGAGGGTTCTGAAAGAAATGGCGGAGGTGATAGTGGATGCCTTGGTGGTTATTTTCCAAACGTCGCTGGATTCCGGGGAAGTGCCGGAAGATTGGAAAGCGGCTAATGTTACGCCGTTGTTTAAGAAGGGTGCCAGGCAAAAGGCAGGGAATTATAGACCGGTTAGTTTAACGTCTGTTGTAGGTAAAATGTTAGAATCCGTCATCAAGGAGGAAATTGCGAGGCATCTTGAGGGGAATTGCTTGATAGAGCAGACGCAGCACGGTTTCGTTAAGGGGAAGTTGTGTCTGACAAATTTATTGGAGTTCTATGAGGATGTGTCTAGGGCGGTGGATAGAGGAGAGCCGGTGGATGTGGTCTTTCTTGATTTTCAGAAGGCGTTTGACAAGGTACCTCACAAGACGTTATTGCAGAAGGTAAGGGGGCATGGAGTTGGGGGTAGGGTGTTAGCGTGGATAGAGGATTGGTTGTCAAATAGGAGGCAGAGAGTGGGGGTTAATGGGTGCTATTTGGATTGGCGGTTGGTGACTAGTGGAGTGCCCCAGGGGTCGGTTCTGGGGCCTCAGCTATTTACCATTTATATAGATGATCTGGAGGAGGGAACCGAGTGCATGGTTTTGAAATTTGCTGATGACACCAAGATTGGTGGAACGGCAAATTGCGCGGAGGGTGTGGAGAGTCTGCAGAAGGATCTAGATAGGCTGGGCGAATGGGCCAGGAACTGGCAAATGGAATTTAATGTTGGCAAGTGCGAGGTGGTCCACTTTGGTAGGAATGATGGTAAGAAGGACTATTATTTACGTGGCGAAAAACTGCAGCAGGCGACGGTGCAGAGGGACCTCGGGGTCCTTGTGCATGAGTCGCAAAAACCCAGCCTGCAGGTGCAGCAGGTGGTCAGGAAGGCGAATGGGATGCTGGCCTTCATAGCGAGGAGGATTGAATATAAAAGTAGGGAGGTCTTGCTGCAGCTCTATAGGGCATTGATGAGGCCGCAGCTGGAGTACTGTGTGCAGTTTTGGTCACCGTACTTACGCAAGGATATTTTGGCCTTGGAGGGAGTGCAGAGGAGGTTTACTAGGCTGATACCGGAGTTGATGGGGTTGAGCTATGAGGAGAGGCTGGATAAACTAGGCTTGTACTCGTTAGAGTTTAGAAGAATGAGGGGAGATCTCATTGAGACGTATAAGATGATGAATGGGATGGATAGGATAGAGGTGGAGAGACTCTTCCCGCTCAGAAAGGACAGTAGGACTAGGGGGCACAGCCTCAAGATAAAGGGGGGGGGGGGCGGTTTAGAACGGAGTTGAGGAGGAACTTCTTCACTCAAAGGGTGGTGAATCTCTGGAATTCTCTGCCCGTTGAGGTGGTGGAGGCTGCCTCGCTAAATATTTTTAAGACACGGGTTGATGGGTTTTTGATAAGCGAGGGGATTAAGGGTTATGGGGAGAGGGCGGGAATGTGGAACTGAGCCACGACAGATCAGCCATGATCTTATTGAATGGCGGGGCAGGCTCGAAGGGCTAGATGGCCTACTCCTGCTCCTATTTCTTATGTTCTTATGTTCTTATGAGTGCTGAGTGACATCCTGAACAGGGTAGAACTGCCAGAGAGTAGCATAATCCTACAATATGTAGACAATATCTTAATAGCTCCAGAATCTAAGTCAGGACATCAGGAAGCACTATATCTAGTATTAAATAAACTAAAAACCGCAGGGTTAAAGGTAAGCCCCAAAAAGGCACAAATCGGGAAAACACAAGTCCTGTACCTAGGACGTCTTATATCCCAAGGATTTAAAGAAATGCCAACAGACTGAAAGAAGGCGGTACAACAAATGCCGCGGCCCGTCACCATAAGAGGGGTCAGGAAGGGGCTGGGATTGTTTAACTATAGTTGAAGTTACTAGTCAAAGGGGGAAAACCAGCTTTAAATCCCGTAGAATGGGGACCCGAGCAGGAAAAGGCTTACAACAAATTAAAAACAGAACTGATATCAGCCCCTGGACTAGGATACCAATAAAGACCTCCACGTCCATTGTAGTAATGAGGGAGGGTTCTATTCCGCAGTGATAACACAGGACCATGGCGACAAAGGGACCACAGAAGGGCCGGTAGTCACCGGACTACCAAGGTGCATAGCCACCTTGGATTGCGCCCTCTGGGCCATAAAGATTAGCAAGCCAATAATAATGACAGGGAATATAATCCTCCACACCAAACACACCTTGGTGGAAATGCTGAACACAGGAAAGCTAAGATCTGTCTCAAACATGAGAAGGGCTAAATGGGAAGCTGTCCTCCTACCTCCAAGCAAATCCGTAATAATAGTAAGGGACACAGGAAATAACCCAGCAGAAGGGATTTTAGACACAGGAAAGCCACACAATTATGGGGATATAGATATGGACATAGAAGAAGGTAGGATAAAGGATGTACCCTTAACAACTGCTGAGGAGACCTTTTTTGTCGATGGTTCATGCAAATATGTGGAAGGATCACCCTGGACAGGGTGAGCAGTAGTAAATGACAAACTAGAAACAATAAGGTCAGAAAGAATTGACGGAGGTCTATCGCGCAAGTGGCAGAACTAGTGGCACTCACACAGGCACTAGAGTTATCTGAAGGCAAAACGGTAAACATATATACAGATAGTTGGTATGCATTCGGGGTAATACATGACTTTATGACAGTATGGGGTAGAAGGGGGTTCATAACCACTGGAGGAACTCCTATTAAATATCAACAAAGAACTGAGGCATTGTTAAAAGTTAGTGAGAAACCCCGAGAAGCCGCAGTAGTAAAAAATAAAATGCACCAGAAAGAACCAGGAAGAGATAATCCAGATTGGTTAAATTTCAAAGGGAACCAAGCCGTAGATAGAGCAGCACAGTTCGCCTTAGAACAGGAGACAGTTGGCAAGCTGCCAATAGCAGTAATGGAACAGACTGAAGACAAAATAGATATTTGGGACTTAGCTTGAAAGAGGAAAAGGGGAAGTGGGAAGCACAGGGAGTGATCTAAGGGACTGATAATGTCTAGAGATGAGAAGATAAGGTAATGGCACCAGAGTGCATACAAAACACCCTACTGGAACTGCACCATGGACTCTCACACGCAGGAAGAGGGGCCATGATAACTAGTATAGGAAAGGAATGGTGGTGGAAAGGAATGAACATAGAACATAGAACATAGCGCAGAACAGGCCCTTCGGCCCACGATGTTGCGCCAACCAGTTAAAAAACAATGACCCACTAACCTAAACCAATCCCTTTTCGTCCATAAACCTATCCACGGATCTCTTAAACACCCCCAAACTAGGCGCATTTACAACTGCAGCAGGCAGGGCACTCCAATCCCTCACCACCCAAGAATGGGAAGAGACATAGCCCAGCACTGTCACCAATGCACCACATGCGCACAACACGCATGTTTTGGTCGACTCAAAAATTAAGATGGGACACCAGCCCCAACCAAAGGGGCCCTGGGAACATCTGCAAATGAATTTCACAGGGCCACTACCACAATCCCATGGCAAAACCTATTGTCTGGTTATTATAGACCAGTTCTCCAGGTAGATAGAAGCGTTCCCTACGACAAATTGTACTGCTGCCACGGTGGCTAGAATATTGGCGGAACAGGTAATCCCTAGATGGGGAATACCTCTAGAAATCGATCCAGACCAAGGGCCGCACTTCACCAAAAAGGTGGTAAAAACAGTGTGCCCAACTGAGGGTGATAAAACAAAAATTCCACATCCCTTACCATCCGCAGAGTTCTGGAATGGTGGAACATATGAATAGAACACTTAAGAGTGCACTGGCTAAAGCCATACAAACATCAGGGAAAATGTGGACAGAAGCATTGTCCAATATATTAATGAGGCTAAGAGCTACCACAAACTGGACAGCCGGATTAACCTCTTATGAACTGATGACAGGACGGGCAATGCAATTACCAGAAAGCATCATAACAGGTGGGACCAATGTAGGTCCACTAAAGGATAAAATCAGAAGGTATGATTTGGAACTAAGTGTCCAACTAAAAGGGATGCGCAAATTAGTAAAAGATAATCAGGAAGAAAGGGGCGCACAGAGAGAGCTTGAAATGCTCCCTGACGTTCGAACAGCCGGAAGTCACGTCCTAGTAAAAACATTACCCGAAAAACCACGGTTTACACCAAAATGGAATGGGCCATATGAAGTTATAATTAGTGGAGACACCTGTGCCTGTCTAGACGTAAGAGGGAAAGGCGTATGGAAACATTGGACCTAGTTGAAATTACACAAAGCAATGAATGTATGAATTCAAGTGACCAGATTGCTTTCCCCAAAAGAGGTGAAGACTGCAAAGAGTAATTGATGTGTTCAGGTTGACAATATAACTTTTGAAAGTTGTATAACTTAAAATAATAAGATTGATGCTTGCTTGTTGCGGACATATATGAGATTGCGTATGTAACTATTACTTTGCGTTGTCGCGACTGTAAACTTGACTTGGCTGGAGGATAACCTATTTTACAAGGCTCATATACGCTTACACGGGAATCAGACTGTATATTACTGTTAGCCCAATCTGCAGAAGCCCTATTTGTGGCCACCCTGGGCGGACCCCCCATGACTTATATGCAGTAGATACCTCAGATGCACCTTGTAAGGGATAAATTGACAAATAAAAAAGAGGTATACAGGGAAGCTGTGTGGAACTTATAAATCCCACAGATCCTGTGTGCAGGGGGCTCCAAGGCGTGGGAGGAAAAGTGTGCTCGGATAATGCCAGCTATCCGCTTTGTTTTACAGGACAGGGATGGGGATGTGCATGTGCCTTGATCCCCAAGAATGATTCCTGCGTACAAATGCAGTGTGTCCGTCAGTGCTGTTGGGTAAATAGGGGTCAGTTTACTTGCAACTGTGATGAGCAGAAATGCCTAAATGTAACCGTGGGGAGGCAGTTCATTTGTGGACAGTGTAATGGGCTCATGTCAGCTCAGCTGAATGGACATAGTCATTAGATACTTACCAGATGATGGAATCAAACAGGGAGTCAAGTAAATGAGCAATTGGTGGTATACACAAGCTAATAATCAGGACACTAAATGCTACCAGGCTAAGAAGGGATTTGTATTTCTCTTCAATAGTACCTACACGATAGCAACACCAACCCTCCCGATCCTTTTTGCAGTAGGGCCAATAGGACTGCTCACTGTTTCATGCCGTCAGAAGGAGCATATCAGGAGAAAGATAGTAATTTGGGCTATCAGCAAAGAATCCTGCGCTGATTGGGAAATCCCGCTCACAATGGGATCATCACTGGGATACGGCTTCCTTGGAACCCTGTTTCTGGGGTGGGGGAGGGGGGGGCAGCAGGAGTAATTAGTGCAAAAAATAGGAATCATATTGTCTGTGGACCAACAGTCCTGGGAAACAGCACATTAAAAGCATTGGAGGCTGTCAACCAAGAAATGGCTGGAGTGAGATTATACACACAGCAGACACAATATGCGGTAGACTACCAGTTAGCACAACAGCGGGGAGTATGTACAATCATAGCAGACAAATGCAAAACCCATGTCACAGACGAATCATATAACATCACCCAAGTCATTAATAACATCAGAAAACAGCTTGATAATTTCAGACAAGGACCCAAGAAAGGGAGTAGCTGGCTGGAATGGTTAGTGGGGGGATCCTGGGGATCCTACTTAATGGACTGATCAGTCTCATTGCAATTGTAATTGTCTGTTGCCTAATTGTTGGATGCCTTAATGTCTGTTGTAAAGCAATGGGGACACGAATTGTGCTAGGAGCCAGTGTAACCATTGAGGAAGAATACATGATGGGAACCTCTGAAAGACATCAAGAACTACAAAGAAGGAAAGAAGAAGATAAACATCTACCTGGGAAGATGCTGTTGTTGGTCTAGAGATTATTAAATAATAATCCTGACCAAAAAGGGGGAGCTGTTATGGTGAAATTAAAGTGATGGACACAAAATGGTTACCTGGCACAAAAAATGGTTACCTGGGAAGGGACATTAAAAGGTACTGGCTTTGGGCACAGACAGTTACACAAAGAGTTAAAACCTGCAGTATCTGAATTCCTGCAGGAAACTGGTCAGACCTGGGGCACTTTAAGACTTGAGATAAGAACAGACCCAGAACAATGAGTTTGATAATAAAATCAGCAGCTAATGGGGACATAAATGCATAAATGTATATATTGAAACCAGTCATTGATAGAGCACATAACTGCATAAATGTATCCATTCTATGTACAATGATGTGTTAAATCATTGCATTTATGCATTATACGGACAGTGTTAACTGTCGATGTCCATATCTGCCTACTCAACTTGTAACGATGTGTTAACGACTATCTATTGTCTAAAAGGTATAAAGATACTCAACTACCATTGTGTAGTTGAGAAAGTAGCTGCTAAGTACTGCTGAGTACCAGTGCTTTCTCCCAAAGCTTTGTCCAAACTAAAACTTTTGTTGAACCTCCATGTCTGACTCCGAAGTGGTAGATTTTCCACAACAATATTCTATAGGAACCTCTTTCCACCTTAACTAATCTCACCTGGTCAGCATATCCTTCTGATCCTTTCTCTCTCATATATTTATCTAGCTTGAGAGGGGAGAGGGCGGGAATGTGGAACTGAGCCACAACAGATCAGCCATGATCTTATTGAATGGCGGGGCAGGCTCGAAGGGCTAGATGGCCTACTCCTGCTCCTATTTCTTATGTTCTTATATTCTCTTTAAAAACATCTGTGTCATGAAAGCAAACAATAGACATGATGAATAACTTTGAGAAAATCAAGTTTAATTGAAAAAATAACTCCAGGGACTGCTAAGGAAAAGGAAGTGCATGAAAAATGGCTGAAAATGGCAAAACAAAAAAAAAGCATGTAAATGAGAGAGCTGGCCAACAGCACCTGTAGATGGAAAAGAATGAAGCTGTATTTAAACAGTAACTTCATGTTCTTGGGATGTCCCAAAGCACTTTACAACTAATGAAGCATCCTGAAGCACAGACACTGCTGTAGGACAGGGAAAGATTGGTTAATGCTTTGGGTTCTGGCGTGGCCACCACACCAGATGGTCACATCCCTTCTTTAGACATACCTGCTGTGTGTCTATGGCATTTTGCAGCTTTCACTTCAGTGAGCTACCTATTCTGAACATGAGCAGAGAAATCAGAATTTAGTTGAAATTGAACATACAGCATTGGAAATAACACTTGGAAACATGTTCAAAACACTAAATCACTGAAGGGCATTCTATTAAATGTGTTTAAAAATACAATTTCAAACTTTGGAAAATGGTGTCGCTTCAGGTTTACTTTTTCTTTCTTGAGCCCTTAGATGATTTAGTCATAGAGCTCATGAGCTTTCTCTCTTGTTCTGCCTGGAGAGCTGCTTCCATTGCTGCAATTTCTTGCTGCTTCAATTCTTCCTCGATAAGTTTAGTTCTGTACGCCTCTCTAAGTAGGTAGATTTTGTCCCGAGCGTCATCTAAGGCCACCTACAGTGATTAAAAACAAGGGATTGTTTTATTCATTTGTGGGACATGAATGTCGCTGGCTGGGCAGCATTTATTGCCCATCCCTAGTTGCCTGATGGCAATTAGTCAGCCATATCATTGTGGCTCTGGAGTCATATATAGGCCAGACCAGATAAGGGCAGCAGATTTCCTTCTCTAAAGGAATTAGTGAATCAAATATTTTTTCCAACAATCAACAATGGTTTCATGGTCATCAGTAGATTCTTAATTCCAGATTTTTTTTTATTGAATTCAAATTCCACCATGGCGGGATTTGAACCTGGGTCCCCAGAACATTAGTTGAGTTTCTGGAATAATAATTTGGTGATAATACCACGAGGCCATTACCTCCCCTATCAGGGATTGTGGCATACTCATGCACATACATACAACACCAAATTGGGATGTCGTTAACACAGAGAAAGACTGTGAGAAAATATAAGAAGATATTAATAAACTTGAAAGTTGAGTGTTTAACTGATAAA
The DNA here is from genome assembly GCF_965287045.1 of Carcharhinus amblyrhynchos. NCBI lineage: Eukaryota > Metazoa > Chordata > Chondrichthyes > Carcharhiniformes > Carcharhinidae > Carcharhinus > Carcharhinus amblyrhynchos. Next base: position 16,566,506 of record NC_137335.1, read on the forward strand.
CCAATTTCATTATTGTTAAGTGTGAGGTGGTAAGTTTTGGTCAAAACAATACAAAATTTTTCATGAAACATGCAGTTAAGTGTCAGATTGGGATAGAGGTGCAGAGGGATCACGAGGTTCAGGTACATTAATCATTAGAAGAACAACATGAATTATCAGGAATGGTAGCACAATGTGATGTTGCTGGACTAGAAGTCAAGAAACCTGGACTAATACTTGGAAGCCAGAATTCAAATCCTACAATTGCATTTGGAGAATTTAAATTGAGCTAATTAAATCAATCAAGAATGAAAAGCAAGTATCAGAATGGCAATCGTGAAATGACCAGATTGTTGCAAAAACCCGCATGATTCATTACTATTCTTTAAAGGAAGAAAATCTGCCATCCACACCAGGTCTGCGCTATTGCGATTCCATTTGAACAGCCAATGCGGTTGATTTGAATGGAATGATCTAGCAAGACATTCAGTTGTACCAATGTTGACAAGAATAAAATTCAACAGACCACCTTACTCAACAAAAACAGAAAAATACTGGAGAATCTCGGCAAGTCTGAGAGCATCTGCTGGAGAGAGAATAGAGCCAACATTTCAAGTTAGGGTGACTCTTCGTCAGAGCTGAGAGAAAAGAAAATCAGATAAGATTTATACTGTGAGGATGGGGGCTACGGGCTGTCTACACCCCCATTCCCCACCAGGCTGCCCTCAAAGTTCTTTGCTTCTTCCTTGAACAGAGCTCTGAATAATCCCCATCCATCACCACTCCTTCGTCTGAATAAATTTGTTCTCTCATTTAACAATTTCTCCTTTAACTCATCTCACTTCCTGTAAATAAAAGATGTGGCTATGGGTAACCTCTTGGTCCCAGTTATGCCTGTCTCTTTATGGGGTGTGTGGAATATTCCCTGGTCCAGTCCTACTCTGGTCTCCTCCCACAATTTTCATCAGTGCATCGATGACAATTTCAGTGCAGCTTCATGCTCTTGTCTGGACCTGAAAAAATCCATCAATTTCGCTTCCAATTTCCACCCCTCTGTCACCTTTATATGTTCCATCTCTGACACTTCTGTTGCCTTCCTTAACCTCTCTGTCCCCATTTCTGGTCATGATGTGGATGTGCCGGTGTTGGACTGGGGTAAACACAGTAAAAAGTCTGACAACACCAGGTTTTAGTCCAACCGATTTATTTGATAGTAAACGCACAAGCTTTTGAGGTTTCCCTCTTCGTCGGGAAACCTCGAAAGCTTGTGCGTTTACTATCAAATAAATCGGTTGGACTAAAACCTGGTGTTGTCAGACTTTTTACCCCATTTCTGGTGACAGACTGTCTATCAGTATCCATTACAAGCTCAGTGACTCCGACAATTACCTTGTTCCAGCTCTTCATACACCCCCCATCTTGTAGGGACTCCATCCCATTCTCTCAGTTCCTTCACTTCCGCAAACAGGACCCAGACCTTCCTGTCACTTGCCTCTTCAACACACCACCCTGCTCTCCCATCCACATGTCTATCCTTGGCCTTTTGCAATGTTCTAGTGAACCCCAATGCAAACTGGAAGAACAGCACCTCATCTTTCGATTGGGCACTTTACAACCTTCCGGACTTAACATTGAGCTCAACAACTTCAGAGCATGAGCTCTCTCCCTCCACCATTTACACCATTTCCATTTATTTTATTTCATTTCTTCTTTTATTTCATTCATCCATTTTTATCACTTTTTATTCTTACTTCTATTTTTCCATTCTCCAAATTCACTTTCCATCTCATACACGCACTTTCAGATCAACTGCCACATTCCTCAGGTAGTTCCTTGACAAACTGTACCTCTGCTCTGCCATTTACCCATTCTGATCACTTAATGGACACTTTTAGCACCTTTCTCAGCCTTCATCATCACCTATTTACATCTCATTTGCCCTATTACAGTACCCCCCCCCACCCTCACAATATAAATCTTACCTGATTTTCTTCGCTCCCAGCTCTGACGAAGGGTCATCCAGACTCAAAACGATGGCTCTTTTCTTGCTCCACAGAGGCTGTCAGACCTGCTGAGATTTTCCAGCATTTTTCTGTTTTGTTTCAGATTCCAGCACCTGCAGTATTTTGCCTTTATATTAAACCACTTTACTCACCAGAAATGATAAGTGGGCACCAAGGCCCTGTCAACCCTGAAGAGATCTCCTTACTAAAGCAATGGACTTGTGCCAAAACTGGGAATGCTGTCACACAGAGCAATCAAGCAATAGGTTGACATAGATATAGTCATGGAATCGGACAATATTCCAGATGCCTCCGTCACAATCCCTGGGTATGTGCTGTCCCGTTGGCAGGACAGAACCATCAGAATGGCAGCACGGTGGTCTGCAGTTGGGAGGGAATGGCCCTTGGCATTCTTAACATTGACTCTGGACTATGAGGTCTCATGGCATCAGGGCAAACAAGGGCAAGGAAACCTGCTTATTCCCACTTAATGCCTTCCCTGTGCTGCTGAATTGGTATTCCTCATGTTCAACACCACTTGGAAGAAACACTGACAGCAGCAGGAATGTTCTCTGGCCAGCAAACTGCAATGTCCATTATCAAGAGTGGCCGATTGCTAAAGCTCAAAGCTGCCAGATTGGGCTTTTGGTATGTTGGTGAGTGAACCAACACAAGGAAGTATCTTTATTCTCACCAATTTATTGGTCTTAAATACATATAATATTGGCAGGGTTGACAACCTTATAGTCTTTGTAGAAACGAAGTCCTGCCTTTGCACTGAAGACACTCTTCATCATACTGGGTGCAACAAACACCATGCCACATGGGATAGATTCAGAACAGATTTAGCAGCTCAAAACTAGACTTTCTTGAGACAGTATTAGAACTGAATTCCACTGTTATCTGCAACCTCATGGCCTGGCATATGTCTCGCTCTAACACTACTGTCAAGATAAACAACCAAACCTGGTTCACTGAAGAGTGAATACTAGGAGCAGGACTGGCGTACCTGAAAATGAGGTGCCAATCTTGTGAAGCTACAACACAGAACTACCTGCATACCGAACAGCAGAACCTGCATGCAATAAACTGATAGTTCAAATGAAAGCTCCGTACGTATCCTGTCACATCCAGTCATATATGGAAGTAGACAGTTAAGCTGCTGACAGCAGAAGGAGGCTCTATGAACTTACCCATCCTCCACAATGGTAGAGACCAGCGTGCATGAGGCAAGGCATTCACAAACATCTTTGGCCAGAAGTGCCATGCAAATGTAGATGTTCCGTCTCGGCCTCCTCCTGAAGTTCCCACTATCACACATGCCAGTCTATAGCCAATATGATACCCCATGTGAAATCAAGAAACAAATGAATGCATTTGAGCTTTGATAAAGGGTTACGTGGACTCAAAACCTTATAGATGCTGCCAGACCTGCTGAGATTTTTCCAGCATTTTCTCTTTTGGTTTTAGATTCCAGCATCCGCAGTAATTTGCTTTTAGGAATGAATGCACTTGATATAGGAAAGGCTATGGGCTTGATAACATCTCAGCTGTGGTGCTGAAGACATATGCTCCAGAATTAAGCATTCTGAAAGCTAAGCTGTTTCAGTACAGCTACAATACTGACATCTACCTGACAAAGTGGAAAGCTATCCAAGCATGTAGTCCATTAAAGCCGGAACAAATACAATTGGCCATTTTTTCCCTTACAGCCTTTTTTAAAATTCATTCATAGGATGTGACATTGCTGACAAGGTTAGAATCTTTTGCCCACCCCTAACTGCTCTTAATTAAATAGGTCATTTCAGAGGGCCGCTCAGAGTCAACCACACAGCTGTGGGTCTGGAGTCACATACAGACCAGTCTGGAAAAGGATGGCAGATTTCCTTCTCTAAAGGACATTACTGAAGCTGATGGGTTTTACAACAATCCACATGGTCACCATGATTGACACTGGCTTTATAATTCCGAATTATAATTGATTAACTGAATATAAATTCCCCAGGTGCCCCAGTGGAATTTGAACTCATGTCATCCAGATCATTAGTCCAAGGCCCTGGATTCCCAGTTCAGTAATACGACCATAATAATACTGTTCTCAATCAGCAAAGTGATAAGTGCTGTCACAACAGTACTATCAAGCAGCACTTACTCACCAACAACTTCCTAAACAATATCTAATGTGGGCTCCCTAAGATTACTTGGCTGTAGACTTTATTACAAGCTTTAGTCGAAACATGGATAAATAAGTTGAATTCCAGCTGTGAGATGAGAATGTTGGGGAGACAACATTTGACCCAAATGTGGCATTGAGTTTGCCCAACAAAATTGAAGTGAATAGGAACCAGGGATCATATGACACCAAGGTGCCCATCTTTAGTAGTGAACAGGGAGGTCCAGACACACCTCACAATGGCGGACAAGCTGGCTGTCATCTCTGGGGCACCCTCTCACGGTGTTGCTCCGGTTCTCTTCCAGTCACCGTGCCATCCTCAGAGTTCATAATGGCTGAGGAGTGCCCAGCTATGTTGCTAAGTACACACTCCCAAGCTGAGGCCCCACCAGCTAGACCGCCAAGGTCATCTACGCCAACTAGACACCACAGTCTCTAATACCGTTGGGGGGGGGGGGGGGGGTGTCACCTACACATAGGACCCACAAATGTAAGCTCAGGACACAGTTTTCACTGGAGGCTTATTTTTTTCACATCACAAGGGTTTACAACTGTTCCAATTAGATGTTTTGCTTTGTTTCACATTAATGTAAAAACAATAAATTGCTACTTTTTCCACAAGGCATGACTGTCCTGTGTATTTTATTGGTGTTTGCCTCATCAATGGCCGGTGAGAGACATTAGGGGCATCAAACTTTATTACTAAGGCTGTGACGCCACATTGGCCTCCAGGCATTGTTACTTTTAAGATGTTTGGAATGGAAGTGGTGCCCGTGGACTCAAATAGAAGGCAAGCCTTGCCAGCCTAGCTGAAAAAAAAGCTGAATCAAGGGCTCCTTGGTGTCCCCGCTTCCTTGAAGGTTCCTAGTTTTAGACATTTCATCCTCGCCATCTGCCTGGCTGATCTCTGCACCAGAGCCTTCATCAGATTCCTCCTCCAAGGCTGGTGCACCAGTGTTGTACGCACTGTGAAGGTGATTTTGAGCCTGCATTTATCGCCAGCATAAATGGTGACACAGACCCAAAATCTCACAAGATTCGGGAAACGAGATTCTTGCCAATGATTTTTCCGCTTCCTCGCTGGTGATGTAATGAGGTTCTTGCCCTTTACCTTGGATACATTGAGGTCTTATTATTAAAGAGCTTTCCAGCCACATGATGCTCCGCTCCCCACTTCACTAAATATTTATACCTTGCTGGCGTGATATTGTGTCACCAAGATTTATAACAGTTATACAAGAATGAGAATTAGTCGAGGGGAACCCCCTGATGCCAACCAGGTAGTGTCAACCTGTGCTACAGGTGGGCCCTCTGGGGAGCCCCATGATGTGGGGGGTGGGGAGGGAGTGGAGGTTTCCCCTTATGTTTATTTTTGGGTGGAGAGAGTGGAAGACTGCAAGGGGTCGGGGAGGGGGGAAGAGTGCCCCTGATACTACCATGATGTTAGGGAAGGTGTTGCAGGAGAGAGTTCCCCCGATTCTTCTGCAGTGGTGAACATAAGAACATAAGGACATAGGAAATAGGAGCATGAGTAGGCTATCTAGCCCTGCGAGCCTGCCCCGCCATTCAACAAGATCATGGCTGATCCGAAGTGGATCAGTTCCACTTTCCCGCTTTCTCCCCATAACCCTTAATTCCCTTGTCTATCAGAAACTTATCTACCCATGACTTAAATATGTCCCAAGAGGATCCCTCACAAGAAGATCCCTAATAGCTCGCTCCCTCGTAGGTTCCGTCACATACTGTTCAAAGAAACTATCCCAACAGCATTCCAAGAACTCTTCCTCAAGCCCACCGCGTCCGACTTGGGTCAACCAATCAATCCGCAGATTAAAATCCCCCATAATTATCGCCGTTCCGTTTCTGCACGCATCAATCATTTGTTTGTTTATAGCCCGTCCCACCTCAAAGTTATTATTTGGGGGCCTATAGACCACACCGACCAGCGTCTTTCTCCCCTTACTATTCCTTATCTCCACCCACAACGATTCCACGTTTTGCTCTTTGGAGCCTATATCTTCTCTTACTGCTGCCCTGATATTATCCTTTATTAACAGAGCTACCCCACCTCCTTTTTCCTCCTGTCTATCCTTCCTAAATGCCTGATACCCCTGGATATTCAGTTCCCAGTCCCGGTCACCCTGCAACCACGTTTCCGTACTGGCCACTAGATCATACCCATTTGTGCTGATTTGCGCCATCAGCTCATTCACTTTGTTCCGAATGCTTCGTGCATTCAGGTAAAGTCTCTTTATACCAGCCTTTATCTGGACCTTATTTGTAGAAATGCTGCTAACCTCTCTCGTGCCCCCTACTCTTTTAATTAGCGGAACATCCTCAACATTAACCTGCACATGTACCCTCTCCTTTACTTTAGATTTTGTAATTTCCCCCACCCCTGCACCCTCCCCCCCACTAATTAGTTTAAAGTCCTATCTACAGCCCTAGTTATACGATTTGCCCGGACTGTGGTCCCAGCACGATTCAGACGAAGACCATCCCATCTGAACAGGTCCCATCTGCTCCAATACTGGTGCCAGTGCCCCATAAATTCGAACCCATTCATCCCACACCAATCTTTGAGCCATGCATTTGTCTCCTTAATCCTATTTACCCTGTGCCAATTTGCATGTGGTTCAGGTGGTAATCCAGAGATAGCTACCTTGTTGGTTCTGCTTTTTAATTTGGTTCCCAGATTATCATACTCCCTCTGCAGATCCTTAGTTCCTATTTTGCCTATGTCATTGGCACCTACATGAACCATGACAACCGGATTCTTACCCTCCCACTCCAGGTTCCTCTGCAGTCCAGATGAGACATCCTGGACCCGAGCACCAGGCAGGCAATGCACCCATTGATATTCTTTATCCTTGTCACAAAGGACAGGGTCTATGCCCCTAACTACACTATCCCCAATTACCATTACATTTCTCTTTACTTCTTCTGCTTTGACTCTCCCTGCACCACTGTACTGTGGGCAGTTTGCTTGTCCACCTTGCAGCCCTCGTTCTTGTCCACACTGGGAGCAAGAATCTCAAACCTGTTGTGCAGATTCAGGGGCTGAGCCTTTTGGGTCTCCCCCTCCTTCCTCCCCCCACCCCCCTCCTTCCTCCCAACCTTCCTCCCCCCACCCCCCTCCTTCCTCCCAACTTTCCTCCCTCCACCCCCTCCTTCCCCTCAGCTACCCCCTCTTGTTCCTGACCCTCAGAGTTTGTCAGGGGGTTTGACTTTTTCTTGTAACACATTATCCAGGTTACATTCCCCTTCCCTGATTTGTCTCAGTGTCTGAAGCTCTGAGTTCAGCTTGTCTACTTTGAGCTGGAGCTCTTCAAGCCACCAGCACTTACTGCAGACATGCTCACTGGGAATGACCTTGGGGTTCACCAGCTCCCACATCATGCAGAAACAGCACATCACATGTCCCTCCATCTCAATCACCTAGTGTATTCTAGACCCAGTAAAGAATTTAAACTTACCTTGTCCTTTTCTCCAAAGCCCTGTGAGCCAAAACCCTTACAGCTCACTCTGCTCCCTTCTCACTCCACTGCCCGCTGTCTACTGCAACCCTCCTTTTATATTTTGCACGGTAAAAATCCCTTCCCAGAAGACCCTGCGGCCCACTTCCTGTTTAACTTTTAAAGCTGGATTTCCATTAAAAAGCCCGCAAAAAACTTTACAAAGTCAATCGCTTACCTTTACTCTCTTTAACCTTCATTCCGCTTGCTCCAACGAACAATGAGCAAAAAACAATGAAGGTCTGCCCCAGTGCATGTAGGAACGCCCTTTAAAGAAGGCGCCTTAATCTCTGTGGTGCTGGCTTTGCCAGATTTATCAGGCCCTGCACCATCAGATTTTCTATGCGCCAAGTGCCAGAAAATCTGGCTGAAAGCTTGGCTGTGTTCCTGGAGAGATACACTCTGGTTTTTTCAGTTAAAGCCTGACACCCAGACAAATCATAGTAAAATTCTGCCCTGTGCGATACCAGAGGAAAGTTACTTCTAAGCATATCGTGATCAGATAACTTCCGTGGACCAAATGGGTTCCTGGGACGGTTGAGCAAATCACTTGCTGAGTGATGGCAATTATCTTTATCATCCCTGATATAAAAGGAAAATAGAATCACTGGGGAAAGATTTAAAAAGCTAACATAAGAACTATGACGAAAGTCTGAACAGCTTGGGTCTCTTTTCTGGAGAAAGTAGAAGGATGAAGGATAACCTATTTATTTATTTTATTCATGTCACAAACAAGCTTATATTAACACTGCAATGAAGTTACTGTGAAAACCCTCTAGTTGCCACACTCTGGCGCCTGTTCAAGTACACCGAGTCCTTTAAAGTTATGAAAAGGTTTGTTTAGGAAAAAGTAGAGAGGATGCTTCCACTTGTAGGAGGGTCCAAAGCTCGGATATTGTAGCTACTAATAAAACTAATAAGAGAAATGTCTTTACTCAAGGAGTGGTTAAAACATAGATTATTTGCTGCCACATAGAGTGGTCGAGACAAGTAACATACGTACATAAGTACACAAGGAAGAAAGAAATAGATGGATACACTGATGCAGTTAGATAAAATATGGTGGAAGGAGGCTTGTGTGGAGCTTATTTGTGTTGGGCACAATGGCTGTTTTTGTGCCATAGACTCTACGCAAAATGTTCCTTGAGTTGTATTACCTTCTAACTCTCTGGTTCAAAATGAAAATCAGAGGAATGATGGGCCCCATTTCTAAAATTGATCTGGACAGAGAAGAAACAAGGCAAATATTTGGGGCTTCAACTGCTACGCAGTGGAAGTCTGGTGTAAAAACAGCTTACACCAAAGTTATGATGTGGTAAGGGCGAAACCCTGAGGAAATCGTTGCCGCTGATAATATGTTTAAAGCAAAAACTTGAGATGGAATTTAACAAATTAACGTAACGCTATAATGTTTAAATAACAAAAATGGAGTTGGAGAATGGGGTTAAAGAAAGAGGAACAAATGAAAGAAAAAAAGAGACTGGGATTTTCCAGTCCCACCAGTTGTGGGAATCATTGTGAGCGGGATGGGAAACTGACTTTGGGTAGGAACATGCGGTCCTGTAATCCCACCCTGAGAAAGAACTTGCATTTGTTAATTTCTTCCTTTACCCCAGGGCATCCCAAAATGCTTTACAGTGAGTGAAACACTTTTGAAGTATAGTCCCTGTCGCAATGTTGGAAAAGTGGTGAGAAAGTAGAATATAAATAAAGGGCTAACTCAGAAAATATGGGTTAGTAAGGCTTGACAGGGGTTAGAGAGCATAGCATGACTTGAATAAAATGAAGGCATACAAAGAATGGAATGCCCAGGGAAAAAAATGCTACAAGCACATAAGTAATTTAGTTATGGGTGTAGTTATATTCTGGTAAAGATCTACTGCGTAAACAATGTAGGAAATCCATTGTATTGAGGAATGTGATTAGATCTGTACAGAATTGAATATACTTGATTGATTAGACCTGTGTAAAAGACGGTTGATGTGATTAGATCTGTACAGACTTGAATATACTCGCATGATCTGTATAAAAGGCGGCTTTAATAGGGCAACTTTGAACAGATCCTTCTGATCACTCTCAATGGCCATTGGAAGCGCAAAATAAAGTAATATTGTTTAGATTTGCGCAATAAAAATTTTCCTTCACAGTTGTAGCAGGTTTGTGTGTAGCATGGTCCACAAACCACAGTGAAGTTAATGACCAATATCTTGTTTTCTTAATTTTAGTCGAGGGATAAATATTTGCAAAGACAACAAGAAGAACTTACAATACTTTGCAGGATCTTGTGCAACCACCTGGGAGGGCAGATAGAGTCTCATCAGCAACATGGCCCTTTCAGTGGTATAGCATTCCCTCAGGGTTACAGTGGTTGTCAGCCTAAATCCTGTGCATAATCTAAGTCTGAAAGCGACTGAAATTTCTTTGGAACACATGCTGCAACAAGACATTAATTTTCCAGTTTATCAAAGGAGCTCTCAGCAAGGAATATTTCTGGGAACAAGGGACCTTACCTGCAATTCCTCATACATTTTCAACTGCTGTGCTTTCAGCTGACAACGAGCATGCCTTTCTTCCTCTCGCTTTTGGAAAACTGTCTCTCGTATTTGTCGGAACCTGTGAATTTCTTCCGCTTTGCTCTTCCCCTGTTCTTCAATAACAGCTTCATCCACAAGAATTGGTATCGGTCGAGTAGTCCTGTTGAGAATAAAACCAGCTCAAACTAGCAGCTCCCTGAGCATTAACGACTTGAATGGGGATGAGAAAAATATCAGCCGTGACTGAATAGTGGAGCAGACTCGATGGGCTAAGTGGCCTAATTCTGCTCCTATGTCTTATGGTCTAATTCTTATTTATCGTGGAATCGCAGAGTTTATGGGCTGAGAAATTCCCAGGTTGGACACAATGGAAAGAAATTTGTTTGTGTAGTTTCACTTCTAGCAGTCTTTTGCACACTATGGGAGGATTTTCCCATCCCGCCCGCCATGGGAACCATAGCGGGTGGACAACCGACAATACAAAGGTCCATTGACCTTGGGCAGGATTTTTTTGTTTTGGGTAAGCACGGCTGTAAAATCCTGCCCTGGGGTGGATTGGTGATGGGTACAGACAATGCCACCAGCTGCCACTTGCACAGGTTTCTTCACCCACATGGGGTACACAGATAGCAGCCAGTGATGCTGTCCATCTCTGGGGAATGGAGGTAAATCAACACTGGCATTCAATCAAATTTTCCAAAAGATGATTTAGAACTGAAACATTAACTTTGTTTCTCTGCACAGACACTGCCAGAGCCACCAAATTTTTTGTTATTTAATATAGATACGAATTTGCATAAAAATAGATGAGGACAGGTGACCAATCGTTTTTTTCAAAGAAGTAGGTTTTAAGGCGTGTCTTACAGGAAAAGAGGCTGAGAAGTTTCGGAAGAGAATTTCAAAGTTTATGGTCTTGATAGCTCAAGGCACTTCTTCCAAAGTACACATAAAAATCTGAGATACATTGGGGTCACGTGATGTGAACTTGGGATTGGCTGCATTTTCGTGAGCTCTGGCACTACTCACCTTTTAATCCTTTCTTTTATTGCACAACCTGTATATAATATATATCTTGTGAAACGTTGGTGAAAATTCCTGGTTAACTTTTTTGACTGTAGGTGAAAGCAATCCTTGTTTGTGTGATGTGGTTGGAGCTGACTTGAGCGACAGAAGCCTAAGTCAGGGCAATAGGAAGGTCATTAAGGGACATGTTAGTATTTTCTTGGAGGTTCATGAGCGGCAGAATGAAGGCAGACACACAGTGAGGAGCCAGACCTGACTGCTCTAAGGAATTACCAGGGCCCCATAAAAGAGCGAACAGTGTCATTGGTGCCGATTGTGGGAACTAAGTGCTTGGGAAGTACAAAGGGGTCAACATCCTCCTGGCATTGTGGTGACTTAAGCGAAGGAGCATGACTGCCAAGAAAGATTGTCAGGGATCACCTGCTCACAGGGTGGCTGCACGACTCTCAGATTTGGGTCCAATGGTGGTGAGGAGCAACACCCTCCACAGGAAGGGCAGACCCCAGGCATCAGGGGGGCAAGGGAGAGAGGTGACAAGAAGGCAAGACATAAAGGCCAAATGCTCAGTGTAGGATCTACTGGCTAAGATGCAGCTATCTGGCGAACAGTGGTACAGGAGGCAGTGACTCTCCAAGTGGATAGTCATGGATATTTGTGTCCTTGACAGAACCGTCACACCTCACAGCACTGGTAATTAAACTCTGTCAGTAGCTGTCAAAATAACTGTGGTTTTGATAACTCTGGCTCCTTTCATAAACAATGGCATGCCACAGGGCATTGATGCCCTATTTTTCAGAGACACACAGTATATTCAATTCCAGACAGGTGGGGCCTTGCAGGCACTGGGGGTAGTGGGTTTCACCACCATCTCTGGATTCATAGAGTCATACAGTCATAGAGGCTTACAGCATGGAAACAGGTCCTTCGGCCCAACTTGTCCATGCTGCCCTTTCTTTTTTAAAACCCCTAAGCTAATACCAATTACCCGCATTTGGCCCATATCCCTCTATACCCAGCGTACACATGTAACCATCTAAATGCTTTTTAAAAGACAAAATTGTACCCGCCTCTACTTCTACATCTGGTAGCTTGTTTCAGACACACTGCCATCTGTGTGAAAAAATTGCCCTTCTGGACACTTTTGTGTCTCTCCCCTCTCACCTTAAACTATGCCCTCTCATAAGACTCTTCTACCTTTGGGAAAAGATATTGATTATCTAGCTGATCTGTGCCCCTCATTATTTTATAGACATCTACAAAATCACCCCTCAGCCTCCTACATTCCAGAGAAAAAAGTCCCAGTCTATTCAGTCTCTCCTTATAACTCAAATCATCAATTCCCAGTAGCATCCTAGTAAATCTTTTCTGCACTTTTTCTAATTTAATAATATCCTTTCTACAATAGGGTGACCAGAATTGCATACAGTATTCCAAGTGTGGCCTTATCAATGGCTTGTACAACTTCAGCAAGACATTCCACCTCCTGTATTCAATGTTCTGACCGATGAAACCAAGCATGCCGAATGCCTTCTTCACCACTCTGTCCACTTGTGACTCTACTTTCAAGGAGCTATGAACATGTACCCCTAGATCTCTTTGTTCTGTATCTCTCCCCAGCGCTCCACCATTAATTGAGTAAGTCCTGCCCTGGTTCAATCCTCAAAAATGCATCATCTCACATTTGTCTAAATTAAAATCCATCTGCCATTCGTCAGCCCACTGGCCCAATTGATCAAGATCCCATTGCAATTGGAGATAACTTTCTTTACTGTCTACTATGCCACCAATCTTAGTGTCATCTGTAAACTTACTAAACATGCCTCCTATATTCTCATCCAAATCATTAATATAAATGACAAATAACAGTGGACCCAGTGATCACTGAGACACACCACTGGTCACAGGCCTCCAATTTGAAAAACCACCCTCTACAACCGCCCTCAGGTTTCTGTCGAGAAGCCAATTTTGTATCCATTTAGATACCTCACCCTGGATCCTGTGAGATTTAACATTATGCAACAACCCACCATGTGGTACTTTGTCAAAGGCCTTGCTAAAATCCATGTAGACAACATCAACTGCACTGCCCTCATCTACCTTCTTGGTTACCCCTTCAAAAGACTCAATCAAATTTTGAGACATGATTTTCCACTCACAGAGCCATGCTGACTGTCCCTAATCAGTAATTGTGTCTCTAAATGCCTGTAGTTCCTGTCTCTCAAAATACCTTCCAACAGTTTACCCACCACTGGCCTGTAGTTCCCAGGCTTTTCTCTGCAGCCCTTTTTAAACAAAGGCACAACATTTGCCACTGTCCAATTTTCAGGCACCTCATCCGTGATTATCGATGATTCAAATATCTAGAGGATGCGCAATTTCCTCCTTAGCCTCCCACAATGTTCTGGGATACACTTCATCAGGTCCCGGGGATTTATCTATCTCGATGTGCTTTAAGACCTCCAGCACCCCCTTCTCTTAATATGTACACTCCTCAAGACATTACTATTTATTTCCCCAAGTTCCCTAACATCCGTGCTGTTCTGAACAGTAAATACTGATGAGAAATATTCATTTAGAATCTCACCTATCTTTTGTGGATCCGCACATAGATGACCTTGTTGATCCTGAAGAGCCCCTACTCTCTCCCTTGTTACTCTTTTGCCCTTTATGTATTTGTTAGAAGCTCTCTGGATTCTCCTTTGCTTTATCTGCCAAAACAATCTTGTGTCCCCTTTTTGCCCTCCTGATTTCTCTTATAACTCTACTCCTACATCCCCTATATTCTTCAAGGGATTCACTTGATCCCGGTTACCCATGCATGTCATGTGCCTCTTTTCTCTTCTGACCAGGTCCTCAATATTCTGAGTCATCCAGGGTTCCCTACTTCTGCCAGCCTTGTCCTTCACTCTAAGAGGAATGTGTTTATCCTGAACCCTTAAGATTCAGAGCATCTCAGCTGCACCAAAGGCAACCAGTAACTGGCCATTTGGATCCATCAGCAGGAAGAACTTCCACTCTCTCTGCGTTCCATTCCTCTATGACCACAATAAGAGCTTCCTTCTTGTATGCACTTGCTTTCCTAGCAGTTGCCATGACTCATAACAACACAAAGACTCCTTCATCCTCCCACAGTAGATTGACTCTGGGATAGGTGGATGGGTGGGAATGGTGCTTGGCAACTCTGTCCATTTTTATACCTGCTAAAAATAAAATTGGGATTCAGAAGAAATAAATAATGTAATATCTTGTGTCAAAAGAAATTTGGTTTCAGCAGGAGGCAAGTGATGAAGAAGAACAAAAAAGGATTAATCTTACCAAGGACATGACTGCTATATCAGGAATAAAACGTGTCACTGAAGACAGTCTGAGAACTAGTGAGTGCTTCAAAATATTGGCTATCCATTATTACAAGAAGAAAGAAATTACACTTTCATTGCATCTTTTGCCCCTCAGAAGGGATTTGGTAACTTTAGGTTGCTCCCATTGTAGAAAATAAAAAGGTGCACCCTTGCCATTTTTCAGCCTCAGGTCTCATGTCCCATCCCTCAGTCAGATTAGCTGAGTATGTCTCAAATACTGGTCACTGGATTAATGGGCCCCTGGGAGCATGATGTGCCATCCCAGTCATCTGAATGACCACACCCCCCCCAATTTGGGATGTGAGTCGGTATCCTCAGCTCTAGATTGAGGGCTTTTGCATGGGCGAAGCAAACTTCTGGAATTTTCAGTGCCTGATATTTACTAGTACTAGGGCAGGGAAACTTAATTCAGTTGCATTGGCAAAATGAGGCTGAAAATTCAGTCACCTGTTTTGAGCTACCGGCCAAGTTCAATTTCACTATTCTCCTCCAGCCGTGTAATTAATTATATTCAATAAGGCACAGCTACAAAATATTGGATACTGTAGCTGAAACCCAGTTACCTTGAAATGACTGGCTACACATTTGCATCTAAATACCTTACATAATGGGTCCATTTCTTATCTTCAGTTAAAGGATCTTGTGGCATTTTGGCAACATCTGAGGATTGATTTTCTTCATCATCCTGAGAAACGTCTACACACAGAGAACAAACAGGAATAAGTTAACAATTCACCAACTTTCAAAGTCAGCCTCTTCTGAGTTGACACTAAAAAACTGTGCACACTGTCTGAATTTCTCATATGCTTAAATGTTCAGCAACTGTGATCAGAAAAGACAGGTTAATGTTTTGAGTTTGCTACGCTTCACCAAAAATATTTAAATAGGTTAATTCTCTCTTCAAACAAGTATGCTGAACATTTGGAAAGTAACATGCCCCAATAGTGTTTCCAATCTGAAGTCAACAAGGTTATTAATCGTAAAAACTCCTGTTTTTTGTTACAGCTCAATGAACCGCAATTAACAAAATCATGTGCTCATCACAAAGAATGCCGTGTAGACTCACCCTGCAGGCAGAGCTAACAAATACCATTACAATGTGAGAAAATAGAATTCATGTAAAAGTTTGCCAGTTTAATGTTAAAAATAGAAGTCTAAATAAAAAGTTCCCTGAATGGTACAGCATTCGTATAAGCAGCAAATGACTGCTTACTGTGGGAAACACAGTCACCAAAAGTTAATACAGAGACAAATAGAAATGATATTAGTGGGTAAATATTTTGCAAAATGTCAATGAATGTTCTGTGGGATTAATCACAGCAAGGTGGATGAAAATATAATTTACAATGGCAGGAATGTTGTGCTATGTAACACAATGTTATCTTTCTGCTGTGTTCAACCTGGCTATTTCTTTTATTGCTGTGATAAACAAGATCATGGGGCCAATTAGAGGTTCCAATTGCTACTGGAAGTTTGTACACTGATGGAATTACATATTCCTGGCTCCAGGTCAGAAGAAATCAAGGTGTCTTGCATTGCTTTTCCATTTTGTACTTCTGATACTTTGTCATTTTAAGTATCAAGTACTCAAAATGACGTACATAATTTAATAAATGATTTACCCCCCAACTCTTGCAGTATCTGTCTTTCAAAACGGTCAATTGCCCAAAAGACCACTGTCTTTATGTCAATCAATGGCTGTAAAGACATTGGCCTTTTGAATAACACAGGTCTCGACCTGTGCCAAGATCCAGTCATGACACCCTAAGATGCCAGCTTCATGCAGGCACACAGTATGTACTGGGCAACTGGACTGGAACTTGCAGGATTTTGGAAAGGCAATATCATCCCAATAATCTTGGTTCACCTATTGATGTCTGCAAAAAAAGACAGACACAAGAATTGTCCACATCCCACTACAAATCCAGGTTCAGACTCGCAGAGATTCCATGCTCTTGCCTGACTGAAATCTTCTCTTCCCTTAATCTCTCAGCAATGCCAGAGTTCAATTAGTTATAATGAGTGGAAAAGTGTTTCAGCGGAAAGTTCTGTTTTTCTGGTTTCTCATAATGTCAACATGATACTGGGCATATTTTCTTATTTTGTTTTGTGAAGTCATTGAACCCTGAGATGTGCTTTTGAATGGACTTTTCCCTACTCAGCTCTGTTTTTTACAATCTGTTTCAGTGAAGAACTTCTTGCCCATTCACCTGGAACTGAGTAGCATCTAGTTTTTGGATGCTACAAAAGGTAATTTCAAATGCAAATGGAAGGTTGGCATTTCTATATTGGGGATGGAATAGAAAAGAGTGGATTTATATTACAGTTGTCTGAAGCATTAGATGACATTGCCTTCCCAAAATCCTGCCAGTTCCACTCCAGTTACCCCGTGCGTACTGTGTGCCTGCATGAAGTTGGCATCCTAGAGTGTCATGACTGGATCTTGGCACAGGTCAAGACCTGTGTTATTCAAAAGGCCAATTTCCTTACAGCCATTGATTGCTACTGAGACAATGTTTTTTTGGGAAATTGATAGTTTTGAAAGAATGTTATTATAAGAGTTGAGGGATGAGTCATTTATTAAATTATGTATACTATTTTAAGTACTTGATACTTAAAATGACCAAGTATCAGAAGTACAAAAGGGAAAAGCAATGAGTACTACACTCAATTCTGCATTGTACTATAGGGAGGGATATATTGGCCTTGGTGGGGGTATGTTGCAGGGTCACCAAAATGATATCTGGCTTGAAGAGTTAAATTATGAGGACAGGTTATATGGACAGCATTCCATTGAATATAGATGATTTAGCAGTGACCTAATTGAGTGTTTAAGATGGCTAAAGGAGTTGATTTGGTAGATAGAGGGGAAAATGTTCTGGTGAAGTACAGAACAAATAATCATAACTTTAAAATTAGAATGCAGCTGTTAAGAGGGAATGTCAGGAAGCATTGCTTCATGCAACGAGCAGTTGAAATCTGGAAAAACTTCTCCAAAGAAAATCACGTAAAATGGCAAAGAAGTGAAGAGAGGGTGAATGGGTTTTCCTTCATGCAGCAGATTATTAAGATCTGGAATGCACTGCCTGAAAGTGTGCTGGAAGCAGATTTAATAGTAACTTTTGAGAGGGAATTGAATGTACAGTGGAAAGGAAAACTAGTTCAGACTTTGTCAGTTGAAAATGTCAAAATAAGGATTATAGAAATGAAAGCAGAAAATGCTGGAAAAACTCAGCATCTATGGAGAGACAACTAGAATTACCATTTGAAGAGGCGTACTGAACTCGAAACACTAACTCTGTTCTTTCCCCACAGATGCTGCGAGATCTGTTGAGTATATCCAGCATTTTCTGTGTTTATTTCAGATCTTCAAGGTTTCCAGTATTTAGGGATTTATAGAAATCTGTTAGGTAGGAGCATTAAGATTTACATAACAAAGACAGGCAAAAGGAGATTAAAATATAGAACAACCATCCTTAGTTGATTGATGGAAAAGGTTTGACGGGCTCAATGGGTTAAACCTGTTTCTAATCTCATGTGGTCTAAGCAGTACCTGTGGGTTGCACCTCCTGTGTCGCTGCATCATCAAGCTCGCCTTCAGAAGTAACCTCGCTGGTAGTTTCGCCTTCCTTCCCACTCAGGAATGCACTGTCTAATGTTTTGGAATTCATGACATGCAGACGAAGCTGTAAGGCCTGGGAGACAATGGGCAGAAAAACATTTTGACAGAGTTCATTACAAATTGCATTTTCATTCACTCATTTTTGAGGAGCAGAAACAAAATGAAAGTATAGATGGAAGATTTCTTCATGTGCAATACATGCAGAAAAATTAAGAACGCATAGAATAAATAAGAAAGCTCAGGATCCAGATTTACGAGAATTGGCAAAGAAGTGAAGAGAGGGTGAATAGGTTTTCTTTCATGCAGCAAATTATTAAGATCTAGAATGCACTGCCTGAAAGAGTCTTGGAAGCAGAGTTAATAATAACTTTCAAGAAGGAATTGAATGTACACTGGAAAGAAAAACTAATAGGACTATGAGGAAAAATGGTGGATTGGCATTAACTGGATTACTCTCCCAAAGAGAATGGTCTCCTATGCTGTAAAATTGCAGGCTGGAAATCAGCAGGTAAGTCACTCAGTCGCTTTTAACAGTGCGTTGGCAATCCCACTCCTAGCATCTAGTTTCTACTGAACTGATTGGGTGAAAATGCATTTTAGCATCTCCAACATTCCCTTAGTACAGCTTTAAACTATTTACCCATATTAAATGAGCATTGTAAGTCACAAAGCAGACTCAGAACTATTCAACCAGAGTAAAAAGGCCATCCAAGCAGCAGTCAAGAGGTTAAGTCCAAAGCTTACTTAATATAGTGAAGGCTTTACAAATGCACTTCCTTTAACTTGAATATGACCTACTGTGAATTTGGCAAATAAATCTGTGCAGACAAAAACCTTCTGTAAGCACTAGAAGTTACTGCCTGAGAGAGGCTGAATTTTTATGGGTTTAATCCTTCGTGAAATTTTGAATAATTAATGAACTTTGCTGTAGTTCTTAGTTAAAGAACCGTTACCGACCCTCTAGTGCCCAACAATTTAGGGAGACCGGATGGGGTGCTGAGCCAAAACAAATAGTGAAGAATCTCGACTTAAAAATATCTCAGGCAGGGCTTACAGTGGCATTACTGAGTGTTTACACCAGTAGGTAGGAAGAAGCTGCTGCAGTGTGACGCAAGACCTGGGAAGGCTGCCTCTGAGTTCTCAGACCGGTCTCTGGATGTCAGGTTTTACAGTGTTGCTATCAACATTGGGGGGGCAGCATGGTGGCACAGTGGTTAGCACTGCTGCCTCATAGTGTCAGAAATCTGGGTTCGATTCCTGGCTTGGGTCACTGTCTGTGTGGAGTCTGCACGTTCTCCCCGTGAGTGTGTGGATTTCCTCTGGGTGCTCTGCTTTCCTCCCATGGTCCAAAAGATATGCTGGTTAGGTGCACTGGCCATGCTAAATTCTCCCTCAGTGTACCTGAACAGCGCCAGAGTGTGGCGATGAAGGGATTTTCACATTAGCTTAATTGCAATGTTAATGTAAGCCTACTTGTGATACTAATAAATAAAATAAATATCAAGCCAGTTGTAGCCAACATCGAGTTCCTCTGGGCA
This sequence comes from Carcharhinus amblyrhynchos, assembly GCF_965287045.1. Taxonomy (NCBI): domain Eukaryota; kingdom Metazoa; phylum Chordata; class Chondrichthyes; order Carcharhiniformes; family Carcharhinidae; genus Carcharhinus; species Carcharhinus amblyrhynchos. The sequence goes on from NC_137335.1 coordinate 16,586,252, forward strand.
TTCACCTTTTGGTGAGATGAAACAACATGGAACCCATGCACTGTTAGGAAAGTCTAGAATGCAGTATTGATAAAGGACTTAATTGCCTGTTAAATTGGTTTCCTGACTGATACAAGGGGGTTCTCCACTGGTCTGGGAACCTGCCACAATGCAAGCTAGAAGAAGGTGGGCTGATGTTAGGATCCCAACTCAATGTGCCTCTCCTTGCTTAGGAAAATTACATCTGTGAAATCAGATAGAGAATTAGACTTGTGGATTCAGCAGGTGTTGAGTAACATACCTACAGTATTCCAACTGGAACTGGACCTATATCATCAAAGATCAATTTTATGATCTGGATTCTATTCCACTACCTTTGACCATGATCAACACATCGTCAGCCTCCACAGGCAGGTCTCTGCTTTCTATCAACTAAATTATTTCCATGATGTGATCAAGATAACAAAATTAACAAATCACTCTCATAATGCTGGGATTTAACACCCCCTCTCTTCTATACAGTTCTGTCTTCTTACCTTGGCAAAACAAAAACATCTGATGGATCATATATTTCAGGCTAAACTACCTGGTTGTATTGACGTTTGGAGAGAAAAAAAATACCGGAGATAAAAATGAACAGCCTGAAATTTGAATTCACTTTTGAAACCAACATGACAAAACCATTTGAATGCTTAGAGTCTAATTGAGTCTATTTGATCTCCCTGTGTGGCGCAAATCCTTTCTCCACATAATTCTATCTCACTACTGTGAAGTAAAAGAAAGATATTTATTTATTTGGCATCTTTCATGACTTCATGGTGTTTCAAAGTGTTTTGCAGCCAATTGAGTACTTTTGACGTGTAACATAGAAAGTGCAGCAGCCAATCAGTGCACAGAAGGACTCACAATCATCTTTAAAGTTGCAAAAATTCCAAAGGGAGGTACTTTGCAGGAAAATTATCAAAAAAATTGACGCCAAGTCATATAAGAAGATATTACAGGTGACAAAAAGCTTGGTGAGAGAGGTATGGCGGCACGATGGCACAGTGGTTAGCACTACTGCCTCACAGCACCAGGGACCAGAGTTTGATTCCTGGCTTGCGTGACAGTGCGCAGTCTGCACAAATCTCCCTGCATCTGCATGGATTTCCTTTGGGTGCTCCGGTTTCCTCCTACAGTCTTAAAGATGTGCTGGTTAGGTGCATTGGCCATGCTAGATCCTCCCTCAGAGTGCACGAGCAGGCATCGGAGTGTGGTGACTAGGGGATCTTCACAGTATCATTGCAGTGTTAATGTAGGCCTAATTGTGACAATAACAAAATAAAACTCAACCTCAGTAGATTTTAACGATCCTTTAAAGGATGAGAGCGAAATGAAGAGGGAAAGGTTGAGGAAGGGGACTTCAGAGTTTAGGACTTAGGCAACTGGAAGTGCAGCCACTAATAGTGGAGAGATGAAAATCATGGATCCACAAGAGGCTGGAATTGGTGTAAGTGATCTCAAAGAGCCAAAGGGCTGGGGGAGGTTACAGAGATTGGGTCAGGTGTGGTAATAAAGGAATTGGAAAACATGGAAAACCATTTTAAAATTGACAAGTTACTGGGTAAGGAGCCAATGTAGATCAGCGGGAACAAAGATAATGGGTGAACAGGACATGGTGAGAGTTGGAACATGGATAGCAGAGATTTGGATGAACTCAAATTTATATTGGGTGCAGGATAAGAGTGGGCCAGGATATACTAGAATGAAAGGAGGAATATAGAACATAGAACATTACAGCGCAGAACAGGCCCTTCGGCCCACGATGTTGCGCCGACCAGTAAAAAAAAACAACAATGACCCACTAACCTAAACCAATCCCTTTTCGTCCATAAACCTGTCCACAGACCTCTTAAACACCCCCAAACTAGGCGCATTTACAACTGCAGCAGGCAGGGCATTCCAATCCCTCACCACCCTCTGGGTAAAGAACCTACCCCTGACATCTGTCCTATAACTACCCCCCCCTTAGTTTAAAGCCATGCCCCCTCGTGCTAGATTTTTCCATCAGAGGAAAAAGGCTATCACTATCCACCCTATCTAAACCTCTAATCATCTTATATGTTTCAATAAGATCCCCTCTTAGCCGCCTTCTTTCCAGCGAAAACAACCCCAAATCCCTCAGCCTCTCCTCATAGGGTCTCCCCTCCATACCAGGCAACATCCTGGTAAACCTCCTCTGCACCCTCTCCAAAGCCTCCACATCCTTCCTGTAATGTGGGGACCAGAACTGCACACAATACTCCAAGTGCGGCCGCACCAGAGTTGTGTACTTTCTTTAAATTTTATATTCTTTAAATTTTAATGTCCATTCTAGACAACAACTTCAAGAGAAGAGGAAATGTTTCAGAAACAGCAGATATACATCCATTTATAAATTCCAGTTCATTTGATTGGCTACAGTTTTATATAAACAGATATAATGCAGAGATGTGATTGCTCTGCCACTTGTATATGTTTAACTTTCCTCATAGTGGATGCTTTTTTGGGTACCTACGCAATAAATGTTTAGAATGGGAATTAGGTTAATTGACCCCAATTACTTAATTCTTTTGCTATATCTTGAAAGACAATAATCAGAGGCAAGTTAAGGTGCAGTGCTTTGCTAGAACACTGGGTGGGATTTTTCTCTCTCTCTGTAGCTTGTTTTGCGGTGGTGGGAGGCAGCACACTGCTCACTGGTGGCAGGATCTTATGGTCCTTCTGTTGTCAATGGGGTTTCCTGTTAAACACACACCTCACTATTGGGAAACCTGCAGTGGGGATGCACCATTGGCAGGACCATAAGATCTCGCTGGCGTGAACAGCAAGATTTTGGCAACTATGTTCTGTTGTACATCGTTTACAATACCTCTTGTACAACAAAACCCGTTGTCTCTTGTCCAATGCCTAAATATGCATTTCTTCTACATTCATGAAGACAGCAGCTGTCTTCATGGAACTAAATTTCATCCAGAACCTCACTGTAGAGATAGCTATCAAGATAAATCGACCAACCTGAACTTTAATTTCAAAGCTCTTAGATTCCATCTCCAAGATTGCAGAGCCATGGAATGGTCCATGGTTATAGATAGCAAACTAATATAGATATTAGATATCTTTACTAATCTATACTACTGGGATAAAGTTTTGACTTCATAGCCATGTGGTCATCTGGTCAAGCAGATCATTCACTTACTGAAGAACCTACTTTATTTTCTTCATTACAAGGTTTTCAAGGCTACAATTCAAGAGATGGTGATGCAATGCTCATCAGTCACCTGGATGGGTGTAGCCACAACAAGAAAGAAAGTCAACACAGAACATTTCACTACTTGTTCCTACCACTGGACTCATGGGCATGATTTTCCCAAAAAAAAGTAAGTGCCAAATGGGTGGGAAAATGGAAGATTTTCCTACTCATTTTTTTTGGGCGAGCGTATTTTAATTAATTTCTAGTACTCTGTGCACTACAACATGCTGTCAGGTGATTTACATCAGGAGGGGTGGTGGGGCCTAAACCCACCCGAGAGACCGGCATCGGAGTGCTGAGGGGGCCAGTATGCATGTGCCAATCTTCCCAATCTCCTCTGTTGACATGTGCATCATGCACCACAATTGCCGGCCTCCCAATTGCTGGCCGAGCCTCCCCCCCACCACCCAACATGCCCCCTCCAATAGCCAGCCACCTGATGGCCAGCCCTAGCCTCCAAGTGCTGGTCCCACCACCAGCCACAAGCCCTCAGTCCCCAACGTCCATTGCAGAGCTCCCCCCCATTCATAGAGTCATAGAATCCCTGTAGAGCAGAAGGAGGCCACTCAGCCCATCAAGACAGTGCTGACTATCTGACAGAGTGTCTTACCCTGGCCTTCTCCTGCCGCCCTATCCCTGTAATCCTGCACATTTATCATGGCTAGTCCATCTAATCGACACATCTTGGGATGCTAAGGGGCAATCTATTATGGCCAATCCATATAACCTGATTAAAATCTCTGGAGTGTGGGAGCAAACTGGACCATCCCGAGGAAACCTATGCATACACAGAGAAAATGTAGAAACTTTGCAGTCACCTGAGGCTGGAATAGAACTCAGGTCCCTGGTGGTGAGAGGTAACAGTGCTAACCACTGAGCTCCATGCCACCCACCCCTCCTACTTCCCCCCACCACCTTGTCTGGCAGTGCCCATCTGACCTGGCCCCTTTGGCACTGCTTGGTGCCTGCTTGGCAATGCTAGTGGCAGAGTGCCCAGTGGGCTGTGCAGTTTGGCACTGCCCAAGCAGCACCCCTCTGCCCCAACCTCCTGGGAGCCTCAATAACCTCTGGTCCCACCAGCAAGGCCATAACATCTGATCTCATTGCTGGTGACCAAAAGTCATCCCCGCCTGTGTGGATCTCCAATGGCAGGGTCAGAAACATTAACAATTCTGGCCAATACTGTCCCAGACTTGCTAATTGGATTCAAATCAGCTTTTGAGTATTGTGATCAGCCTCGCGCTGTTCCCCAGTGCAAGGCTGATTTTGTGGGAAAAAAAGCCCACCGGCTGAATGGACTCTGGTTGCAATTCCCGTTTTTGGCCACGCTGTGACATTTCCTGCCTACTGCCTACTCGAGCAGCATAGGGGGCCAGGAAAATCATGCCCAATATCTACCCCATTCACCAACAGAACACACTGATGCAATAGCTCATCAATCCTTCCTCAATAGTATCTGTTACTCCACCATCAAGAACAAAAAAAGATAATGATGCTGTAAAAACATCACTACCTCAAGTTTCACTCCAAGTCACAGAGGCTCCAGATTGCATGTATTTTACTGTTCCTTCATCACTGCTGAATCAAGATCCTGGAATTTCCTACCTAATCTGAAGGTAGATATACTATTCCCATAGGAATTGAAGAAGTTCAAGGGAAATCCCACCATCATCTTCACTGAGTAAAGAACAGTGAGCAATAAGTGGCAACTTGCCAGGGTCATCTACATCCTGAAAACAAGAAGCAAATCTTTGTCTCTTCTTTGGACACAGGTGAGGTCCCAGAAGACTGGAGGGTAGCTAATGTTGTACCGCTGTTTAAAAAAGGTAGTAGGGATAACCCAGGAAATTATAGACCAGTGAGTTTGACATCGGTGGTAGGAAAATTAATGGAAAAAATACTTAGGGGTAGGATGTATGAGCATTTGGAGTGTTGCGATCTGATTAGGGATACGCAACATGGCTTTGTTAGGGGGAGGTCTTGCCTTACGAATCTGGTAGAATTCTTTGAGGAGGTGACAAAAACGGTTGACGATGGGAGAGCCGTTGATGTCATCTATATGGATTTCAGTAAGGCGTTTGACAAAGTCCCTCATGGTAGGCTGGTAGAAAAGGTTAAGGCACATGGGATACAAGGACAGGTAGCTAGGTGGATTGAGAACTGGCTGGGCAATAGGAGACAGAGGGTAGTTGTGGAGGGGACCTTTTCGGGCTGGAGGCCAGTGACCAGTGGTGTGCCGCAGGGCTCAGTATTGGGACCTCTCCTCTTTGTAGTCTACATAAACGACTTGGAAGAGAGCGTACGTGGTGTGATCAGCAAGTTTGCGGATGACACCAAGATGGCAGGATTGGCGGATACTGAGGTGGAATGTCAGGTGATACAGCAGAATATAGATAGGTTGGTACATTGGGCAGATAGGTGGCAGATGGAATTTAATCCTGACAAATGCGAGGTGATGTATTTTGGAAGGAATAATGCAGAGAGGAGCTACGTGATAAAAGGTAGACCGATTAGGAGTATAGAAATACAGAGGGACCTGGGAGTGCAGGTTCACAAGTCTACGAAGGTTGCGACACAAGTAGAGAAGGTTGTGAGGAAAGCTTATGGAATGCTAGCCTTTATAGGAAGAGGTATAGAGTATAGGAGCTGCCGTCTAATGCTTCAGTTGTACAGAACGTTGGTTAGACCGCATTTGGAGTACTGTGTCCAGTTCTGGTCACCTTACTACCGGAAGGACGTGGAGACTCTGGAGAGGGTGCAGAGGAGGTTTACCAGGATGTTGCCTGGCATGGAAGGACTGAGTTATGAGGAGAGGTTGGAGAAACTGGGACTTTTCTCCTTGGAAAGACGGAGATTAAGGGGAGACATGATAGAGGTATATAAGATACTGAAGGGAATAGATAGAGTCAATAGTGATAAGCTGCTCCCTAGATTGGGTACAATTACGAGAGGTCATGATCTAAGGGTGAAGGGGGAGAAGTATAATTTGGATATGAGATGAAGGTTCTTCACGCAGAGGGTCGTGGGGGTATGGAACGCACTACCGAGTAGGGTGGTGGAGGCAGGCACGTTGGACTTGTTTAAGGTTTACTTAGATAGACACATGAGCGAAACAAGGATGGAGGGTTATAGTAGAGGGTATTAAATAGGGTCAGAGCCTCGGGAGACACCGGAAATGCAGACTTACATGTTAACGTTTTTGTCTTTTTATTCCGCAGGTGGCGGTCTACCTTGTTGTCAAACAAGGGGCATGCACACGGTGGGTCGTGCGTGGGCTGCTCTTGGAGGTTCCGGGAGTGGCCTAGTACTTTGTGTCGGTGTGTGTGCTTGATCCTGGACCGGTTGACGGGCGCCGCAACAGCTCAGTGACTAGCACTGCTAGCTGTGCAGATACATGGATTTGGGCCTGTGTCTGTGGGAGTTTGCGCATTCTCCCTGTGGTTGTGTGGGTTTCCTCTGGGCGCTCCGGTTTCCTCCCACACCCCAAAGATGTGCTCTTAGGCTGATTGGTATACCAAATTGACACTATTCTCCCCTGAATCTGGCTAAATTAGGGGGTCCACTCGCATACACGCAGGGCAGGGTAGGTGTAGGAGGATGCGGTGGCGTGGGCTCGTTGGGCCAAAGGGCCTGTTTCCCGATCTGGGTTGTTCTTTGTTCTTTGTAAGAAGCCATAAACACAATGGGAACATCCTCTCATAATTGTACTATGTTGTGGTTATTTCCCAATTGTTCTCCTATTTCATATCAGTTATTTTTCCCACTTCATATCAAATTAAATCAAACATTGCCTTTTCCTTGTTGAAAAATGTTGATGCAGAAAGTGGTCCAAAAAGCACTCTTCATGCCAAAGTCATTGCTATTATCCTGGTCTGTCTTGTACTGACAGGGAAAAACGTACACATTGCTGCTAGTCAGCAATGTAGGCTGAAAATGAGAAGCAAACAAGCACATAAAAGCAGAAAGCATATTAACTCTCTTCCACCACATGCTGGACACATCCAATTGACCTGTTGAGCACCCACTCTTATGCCTGTAGAAAGTTTGCATTGAACATCAGTATCAGGGAGACAAATGTCATGGTCCAGGGTTTTGCCATACCACCATATATCAGCTTCACCACATATCACTGGAGGTTGTTGATCGCTTCACATATCTATGCTCCATAATCACCAGCAATCTGTCACTTGATGCTGAAATGAACACTCAGGGGATTTCCACAGTAACTTCATTGCAGTGTTACTGTAAGCCTACTTGTGACACTAATAAATAAACTTAAACATCATAAAAGCTTCATTTGTTATGTCCAAGCTAAGTAAGAGAGTGTGGAACAATAGCAACCTGACTGAGAACACAAAACTGCTTAACAAAACCTTGATCCCCTGTGCACTCCTCTACAGTGGTGAGATTGTTAGGCTAAACAGTTTCCACCTTTGCTGTATCAGACATACTGTTGATATCGCCTGCAGGTCAAAGTCATCACCTTAAGAGGTCCTGAAGTGTGCCATCAGCTTGCACTTATTGCTTAGACAATGACATCTGTGCTGGCTTAGCCATGATTAATGGATGGATGAAAACCATATACCCAAAGACCTTCTGCCTGGTTAACGCAACTGGATCATGGCTCTTGGGCATTTATATGTCCAATAAGGAACACTTGAATTGAGATACAAAGGTGGTGGATATTGATGCTGACAATGGTGAGACATTTGCTGCCGGTAAATGACCTCTGGAGGCTGACTGTTTGGAAAGGGATTGGAAAAAACAAACAGAAATTAAAAACTCAGCAGGCTGAGAAGAGGGCCAAGGGAAAACTGAAGCCAGTGAAACATGTACCTTCTCAGCCCACTGTCCTACTGTGCAGCAAATTAAGCAGAGATTGAAATGCCAGAGTAAGGCTCCTGAGCTACACCAGGTGCAGCTTAACACAGAATCAACCTCCAAAGAGCAAGCTCCATCAGAAAGTTGCCATCACTAAGTCTAGCTTGAGCTTGGTAAAATTTCCCAATATTACTGTTTGTGCTAACATGAACTCTCTACAGATTTCCCCCTCCATCTCATCTTCATTATTTGGTGGGCTGTAATGTGACCATTTCCCTTTGAGATACTTCAAAGGGTGGCATGATGGCACAGTGGTTAGCACTGCTCCTCCACATCACAGGGATGTGGGTTTTATTCCAGCCTTGGGTGTCTATCTGTATGGAGTTTCCACATTCTCCCTGTATCTGCATGGGTCCATTTTGGGTGCTCTGGTTCTATTCTCACTGTCCAAAAATGTACAAGTTAGGTTGATTGGCCATGCTAAACTGGCCCTTAGAGTTGAGGGAATCAGAGGGGAAACACATGGGTTTACAGGCATAGGGCCTGGGTTGGATTGATGTCCATGGAGGCTGGATGGCTCAAATGGCCTCCTTCTGCACTGTAGGGATTCTATGATTCTATCACTGGGCAGAGTTTTGTGGAGCCCACTGGAGCAGGCAAAATAGTGGGCCCAGTTTGGAGAATCGTGTTGGAGGCCATGCACTGGAATTCTGGTGGTGGGAAAATAGCTCTGTGTGGGAGGTAAGCAAATGGGAAACTTGTCTGTTATCTGCAGAAGCCTTACATGCAGAGGAGTGACATCAGCTAGAGGAAGAAGAGCAGTCAGAAACCTTTTCTGATGAGGACAGAGAAATAGAGTGTTATATGGAAAGTGAGCCACATTCGTGGGCTGCTGTTGATCTGTGTGCTACAGAATTTCATATGTTTATCCCTCAATTAATGTAATTTAGAATAGATTATCTGATCATTATTTCATATTTGTGGAAGTGTAAGTAAATTGGCGGCTGCATTTGTCTATACTACATCACTTCAAAATAGAGCAAGCACTTTGTGAAACACTTTGGGATATCCTGAGGTTGTGAATGCAACTCTATAAATGCAAATCATTTCTTCAAGAGTCTAATAGTTTTGCATAAAGAATGAGGTGCATGCATCATTAACAATAGAGATACAAAACGTTAGTCAGTTCACAGTGAATTACTTTGAAAGCCCTTCCAGGTTCCGCAGCTTCCCAAGCTCGTTTCATAGCAAGAATTTCATCCTGTCGTTCAGTATCTTTCTTGATCTCAACGGAGTCACTTTCACCATAATCAGTGACATAGTGAAGAGTAAAGTGAGGCTTTGTGATATCAATCTGCTGCACCTGAAAAACAAAAAAAAACCCAATAGCGTGCATTTTAGTTAAACACATCAAATATTGCACCATATCTTTCTTAAACATTAGGAAATAGTCTAAAGGTTGAAACAGGAATAATAAATGGAAAGATGACGATCTCTGCTGCTAATGAAGACTTTTTAATGTAGTCACTGTGGTATGTAGAGAAACCTGCCAGCAAGTTTCAGCACAGCAATGAGTGCATCAGAGCTGAAGATGAATCATAGAATCCTACTGTGCAAAAGAAGGCCATTCGGCCCACCAAGTCTGCACCGACCACAATCCTGCCCAGGCCCTATCTCCGTAACCCCATGCATTTGCCCTAGCTAGATCCCCTAACATTAAGGGTCAATTTAGCATGGCCAATCCGCCTAACCAGCACATATTTGGACTGTGGGATGAAACCAGAGCACCGGGAGGAAACCCACATAGACATGGGGAGAACGTGCAGACTCCACACAGACAGTAACCCAAGCTGGGAATTGAAACTGGGTCCCTGGCGCTGTGAGACAGCAGTGCTAACCACTATTCCACTGTGTCGCGCCATCATTGACCTGATAACTCTGTTTTTCCCTCCAAGTTGCTGCTAGACCTGTTGAGCATTTCCACAGTTTTCTGTTTTAAATTCGGATTTCTAACATCTGCTGTATTTTGCTTTTGTAAAACTTATCAGCATATGCCATTACATGGCAACTTATAAAGAGATAACCAATAAAAGCCCACAAAAACCATTCATGCTCTGGACTCATGCAGTTCAGTCTTGCCTGTCAAAAACGTATTCATTACCCTATACTCCAGCATAAATCTTAGCTCCTGTCCTTTGATGTTCTTTTGTGACTTCTTGTGCATATATGTCACTCCTCATCTGTAGAAAATTCTTCAGAGAGACTTGGTCTCACACTCTGGGATTCATCTGGGCAGTACAGTGGCACAATGGTTAGCACTGCTGTCTCACAGTGCCAGGAACCTGGGTTCAATTCCAGCCTTGGGTGACTTTGGTGTGGAGTTTGCATGTTTTCCCCATGTCTGTGTGGATTTTCTCCAGGTGCTCCAGTTTCCTTGCACACTCCAAAGAAGTGCAGATGAGGTGAATTGGCTTTACTAAATCATCCTTTAGTGTCAAAAGATAGGTAGGTTGGGGGATCAGTGGGGTAAATGCATGGGGTTATGGAAATAGGGAAAGTGGAGGGCCTGGCTAAGATCCTCTGTCGAATAGGTGGTGTAGACTTGATGGACCAAATGGCCTTGTTCTGCACTGTAGGGATTCCATGATTCTTTGTGATAACTTTCTCCTTACCTTTATAAGCTTTCTCAAAACACATTTCTTCTAACCAGAATTTTCCAATTATCCTGCTACTACTTAGTATTTGTTATCCGAAGATATTAAAGGAAATGGAGAAAAGCCAAGGCTATAGGGATCTTGGTCCCAGAACAGCCTATTGTTCCTGTGTTCCTGGATTTTCCAATAATTTCTGTTTCCATTGCTTCTCAAGGTAGCTAATCATCATATTTATTACTTCCCTGCTGAAATATGAGTGCCAAAATTTGGGGTGACACTTCAGTGCAGTACTGAGGGGATGCTGCACCACTGGAGATGCTGCCTTTCAGATGACGCCTCACCTGCCCTCTCAGGTACAGGCAAAAAATCCTTCAGCATTATTTGGATGAATGGCAGGGCAGATGTTTTTGATTTTTTGGCTAATATTTGTCCTTCAATCAATTATTTGCTTATTATCACATTGTTCTCGTGGGAGTTTGCTGTGAGCAAAGTATGTGATTTCCATTAGAACTTCAAAAATTTCGTTGGCTATGAAGTGCTTTGGAACATCCTTAAAATCATGAAAGACACTACAGCCGGTGTCTTACAACCTTGCTTGGGTGAAGCTCGTAAAATCCCATCTGAGACTAACGGAGAATTCTGTTCTGTGAGCTGCGCCCGCTGGCCTATGCAAATAAAAATTCTTTGTACTTAGAGTTTTTCATTCTGAAATGTACTGAAATGAGTGGATTTTTAAAAATTCAATTCTACGGAATGTGGGCATCACTGGCTGGGCCAGCATTTATTGCCCATCCTTAACTGCCCACCATTTCAAAGGGCCATTGAGAGTCAACCACACTGCTGTGAGTCTGGAGTGACGTGTTGGCCAGGCCAGGTAAGGACAGGAGATTTCCTTCCCTAAAGGACATGAGTGAACCAGGTGGGCTTTTACAACAGTCGTTTCATGATCATCATTAGACTTTTAATTCCAGATATTTTATTGAATTCAAATTTCACCATCTGACGTGATGGGATTTTGAATCCAGTTCCCCAGAACATTATCCTGAGTCTCTGGGTTGCTAGTCCAGCGATATTACCACTACGCCATTACTTTCCCTTGTTCATTCCACAAACCAAAAAAATGTACCTGAATCTCTGGTTTGGTTGGTGCGCTTTTCTCCTTTCCTTTGTCCTTATCAGCTCCCTTTCCTTTTCTGCTATGTTTGGTTGCTGTTGAGGGCTTTGACTCTTCAGTTTCAGGAAAACTGGGATCGATAATCCTCCCTTAACAAACAAGATATAAACATAACAACAGATGACATTGTGGACTTTGTATATTTTCAGCTTATTGTTTGGAGAGGCACCATGTATTGATAAGGAATTCTCAAATACACAATGAAACAATAATCTACAGAAATTCATTTTCAGAACAAATATTTTCTATATTTCTACCTATACAGTCATCACTTGGAGACTTAAACTCCATTGATTGGCTGAGATCTTGGCAGTTATGCTGGGTTGAGTCTGGATGAGAACCTTGTCGCTTGTCCAGCTGCTCCCGCCTCAACAAGTCCCTTGAATGCTGGCAGGAGCTGGGGATGGGGAGGGATCCCTAAAAGCCCTCTTAAAAAATGGGATAACTTAAAACAAATTAAGCCATTTCCCTTATCCTTAAGGGTCCGAACACTGAACCCAGCTAGACTCTTAGGGCAGGATTTTCTGGCTACGCTTGCCCCAAAACTGGAAAATCCTGCCTGCAGTCAACGGACCTTTGCATGGTTCTGTCCCACCTGCTACAATTCCCGTGGCAGGCAGCATGGGAAAACTCCCCCCCAGGTTCTGAAGAAATCATGCTGGGTTTAGGTCGCTAACTCTTCCTCTCTCTGCTGCCAGACCTGCTGAGTTTTTCTGTCATTTGCTATTTTTATTCTTAGGCAGATCCTGATTGGGAATGGAACAATTTAAGGTTTCACTTCAGTTTTTGAGATGGCTGAGTAGCACAGTTGACTTTGTTAAAGGTTTAAAATACAAAACTAACTGATTAAATAAAGATAGCTAAGTAGATAACCTAAACATTTTCTGGGATTTTCTGCATCCCCTGTGCCATGTTTTGCAGCAGCAGAAGTGGCCCATCATTGGCCAGCAGCAAGATCTTCTGATCCTGCTGCTGTCAACAGAGTTTCTAGTTGTATGCCAAGAAACCTGTTACGGAGGTTCATCATCGCTGGGATGGAAGATCATGCCGGTGGGAATGGTTGAAAACCATACCTGGCTGGTATGTGTAACTTTAAGGCTGGATTGGTTTGAACTGAGCTACTACCAGCTGCTATGGCTAAAATAGTCCCAAATAGTCCAGGAATTCCTTACCTCAGGAACCTAACTCTAAGGCCCTAAACCAGTCCAGTGTATTATTGAGGAATTACTCAGATAATAGCATGGCACGGGATAGAGTTATAGAACAAAGAGATCTAGGGGTATAGGTTCATAGCTCCTTGAAAGTGGAGTCGCAGGTCGACAAAGTGGTGAAGAAGGCATTTGGCATCCTTTGTTTCATTGGTCAGAACATTGAATACAGGAGTTGGGACGTCATGTTGAAATTGTACAAGACATTAGTAAGGCTACACTTGGAATACTGTGTACAGTTCTAGTCACCCTATTACAGTAAATATATTATTAAACTAGAAAGAGTACAGAAAAGATTTATTAGGAGGCTACTAAGACTTGACGGTTTGACTTATGAGGAGAAGCTGGATAGACTGGGACATTTTTCCCTGGAGGCTTTGGAGTAAAATTATAGAGGTCTATAAAATAATGAGGGGCATTGATAAGGTAGGTAGTCAACATCTTTTCCCAAAGGTAGGGGAATCTAAAACTAGAGGGCAGAGGTTTAAGGTGAGAGGGGAGAGATACAAAAGGGTCCAGAGGGGCAATTCTTTTACACTGAGGGTGGTGAGTGTCTGGAACGAGCTGCCGGAGGTAGTAGTAGAGGAAGTACAATTAAAAAGCATTTAGACAATTACATGGGTAAGATGGGATAGAGGGATATGGGCCAATTGTGGGCAATTGGGACTAGCTTAGTGGTTAAAAAAGGGCAGAATGCCAAAGGGCCTGTTTCCATGCTGCAAACCTCTATGACTCTATGACATGATAACTCCATTCCTGTTTATGGATGCTTCCTATGTGCCACTTAGCGGCTCCATTTCCTACATTTCAACAGTGATTATGTTCAAAAGTATTTCATTGGCAGTAAAGCACTTTTGGACATCCTGAGGTCTTGAAAGGTGCTACTTAAATGCAAGTCCTTTCTTTCTGCATACGAGGGGGGAAAGAAGATGGAAGACTCACAGTCAATCCTAGCCATACACCTTGCATCAACCCTTCGTCAAATCACAGGACCTCCTCAGAGAAATGAAAAATAGACTAAAACCTTTGACCAATTTGGGGCAAAGTTCTGGGAAGCTTCCCTCTAATCTCCGCAGGCAATTAAGCACATTCCAGCAGAAAATGGCAGCCAATAATCCCAGATCCAAATTACCTGTTTGAAATGCGACATTAAGTGTATCAATTTTATTTTAAAATAAATGGTTTGGCAGTGAGCTGAAATAATAATGTAGCCATAGTGTCGGATTAGAAACTTGACAGAAATGGTAAATTCATACCCTAGATGGCACTACAGCTTAAGTAAAACAAAACCCAAGAGCGATCAAGTTGTTAAAATAAGTCACTTCAATTAAATACCGATTCAGTTTAAAGTGGATCTGAACTGTATCATTACAAGGCAAAAAAAATAGATGGCCTACTTTGGAGGGCTTCATTTCTTTAAAGTGCCAAGAATTATCCAATCACCGGAACAGTCCAGCTCAGTTTGATCAGTTTCAAGAAACAAAATTGGAACACTTCCTTGGAATTGCTCCAGCTCCACCAGAGTTAATTCTCCATTTGTCAGTGTGAACCACTTGGAAAACAATGGACTGAGGGGCCTTGAAGTTGAGGAAAACTGGGAAGTGGGATCTGGGTGGGAGTTTAATGTAGTCCACAGGGATGCAAGGCTAGGTGGCGGAGACATGGTGGGTAGGGTGTAGTGGTCAGGTACTTGAAGTGGACCAGTGATTTGGAAACAACAGAAGAGAGGTTTTAAAATTTAATTTTTTTAAAGAAATTTAAAGCTTATTTATTAGTGTCACAAGTAGACTTACATTAACACTGCAATGAAGTTACTGTGAAAATCCCCTAGTTGCCACACTCCAGTGCCTGTTCGGGTACACTGAGGGAGAATTTAACATGGCCAACACATCTAACCAGCACATCCTTTGGACTGTGGAAAGAAACCGGCGCAATCAGAGGAAACCCATGCAGGCATGGGGAGAAGATGGAGACTCCACACACACAGTGACCCAAGCTGTGAATCAAACCTGGGTCCCTGGTGCTGTGAGGCAGCAGTGCTAACCACTGTGCATCGTGCCACTCATACCATGGACAACTGGAGGGAGAAGAGTTCGAGGAATATTGGGAGTCGTTGTGTTATATCAGTGTTGTTGGGATTGAGTCTTGTGGCAGTTTATCTAAACTGATCAATGTAGGCCTAAAGAACTGACTTTGGCCTCTTTTCAGCCATTATGTATACCACGCTACTAATATATTTGTGAACAAATGCAATAAAGACCTCAGCTGCCAATAATTTACATAAGTCATGTTAAAAATTCTAATTTATCAGAACACAGACAAGTAAATTACTCCTGTCTGTTTCTGGGATGAATTGCTTCAATGTTCCAAGGTTGTTGAGTCAAATTGTTTCAACTGGAAATCACCAGAAGTAAGGACAGATGGATTTGTTCCATTTAAATTGTTTCTCACAGCTGTTATACTTGTAATTGAGGAGCAAAAATGCAAGCTAGTTGCTTTTCACTCCTAACTCTGCCTTGGTCTCTGGTGCAATCATCAGAATAGTCAGGGAATTTCATTGGAGGCAGGAACAGACAAAAAAGAGCCGCCAGAGATTTTGTAACAACAACTTTCATTCAATATACTGGCTAGAATGTAGTAAAACATCCTAAGGTGCTTTACACGAGTTTTATCCGAGAAGAATTTAACACAAGTTGTATTAGAAAAGGTGACTAAAAGCTTGATTAAAAGAGTAGGAAGAGAGAAAGATAGAGAGGAAGAGAGGTTAAGGGATGGAATTCTAAAGGTATAGCTGCCAATGGTGGGATGAAGGAAGTCAGCGATTCACAAGAAACCCGAATTAGATGAAAGCCTTGTTCCTGGCGGTTGCAGGACTGGAGGATGTTACAGACATGAGAAGGGACAGGATTTGAATACAATATGCAAATTGTTTTAAATCAAGACCGGCTTCCAGTATAAATCAGCAACCAGTATGGTAATGGGTAAGCAGGATTTGGTGCGGTTTAGGATGTAGGCAGCAGTGTTTTGAATGAACTGAGGATGCGATATGGAAATAACCTGGAGAGTATGCAATTTGTCTTCATTAGTCCTGGTCTCTCCCACCTCATTAGCCCTCTCCCCTCTAATCCCCCTTTCTCGCCCATCATGTTATGTTTCTCCTGGTGGTACTATAATACCTGTGCTCTTTAATCCATTGTGATCCATTTTTAGTGTAGTAAGTATTTTAACCAACATACTGTCAGCAGCCAGAGACAAATGAACAGTCAGAAGAAAACTGGATCTTATTGTGGGACAAAGGGTTGAGGTAGGTGTACAGCTAAAGACAGAAAAAGTAGAGCAAGCACAGGGTGTACAATAAGCTCAAAGCAGCAGATGGAAAATTGCAGGGGCGCATGTAGAGACCAATAAGTGAATAGCAGATGATGAAGAAGGAGGGCATATGGGTTTTGAAATATAATCAGTACTATATGTCCTATCTGGTTTGCTATAGTTAGGTGACTTCTGCCATGACGCACAGTGTTGGGGGAAGCCATGTTACATTCAGTTCAATAAAAATATTGTACTAGAAGCACTGTAGTATTCAGAGTTCATAATATTGTGTGCATAATAAGTGCAGCTGTGATTGAGTTTTAAAAAGCTGATGAGAAACGACAGCTACTGAAAAAGAACACAAAAATGTTCAGAGCTACTAAAAAGCCACTGACAACGAAAAGATGCACAAAATGAAGGCTGTAAGAAAATCAATGAGTGAGCAAGAAAATGGCTGTAATTTTTCCTCTCCTCGCTCCTGTCAAAATGGAAGGTGATATGTGGCAAAAACAGCAGTTTTTTTCCCATTTGCAATGTGAAACTATGATATTGCAACAGATTTAATTAACAAGCCAGGCTGATAATGAGTAGCAACACATTTAACATTGCTTGGAAGAAACCGCTACAAATTTTACTCCATCCGAAATCTCTCAGAAGAACAGAGAAAAACAGAAGCAGAGATTTTGAAAGCCTCGAAGGCTCACTTTAAACCCCAAGTGAACGTAACTTATGAATCATAAGTATTCAACATTAAAGCTCAAGGTGAAAATTGATCAGTATGTGTCTCAGTAATACACCCTGCAGAATTTTGTCAACTCAGACAATTAAAAGATTATCTCATTAAAGATAGACTTGTCTTAGGCATAGGAAATCCTGCAATGAGAGCAAGTCTACTGAGAGGAGAAACATACTCTCAAGAAAGCAGCTGTGCAAAGGTTGTAAAACATCAGCTCGAGCACACGTATGGCAGAGAAGATCAGCAGTGTTATAATCCTGATAGACATTCCAGGTCAAAAGAGCAGAACAATCATAGACAAAAGGCAGGATGAAAATATTGCAAAGGACGTAATGCAAAGGAAAAGAAAGATTGTGCAGCATGGGAAACTGCAAGAAACTGAATCATTTCACACACAAGACTTTGGTCAGAAAGAAGCAAAACAAGACCACAGAGATGGCCATTGAAGACATATCAGCAGAAGAGTGTGCACTGTACAACTGGTTGGTTCTGTCAAATCTATAGGTATACATGGTTTGTGACTGCAGAAGGAGAGCATCAAGTAAAAATAAAGGGTGGGATTTTATGGCCTCGCTTGTCCTAAAACCATAAAATTCCGTCCAAGGTCAGTGGACCTTTCCATGTTCTGCCCCTCACCCACTGCGATTCCTGTGGCAGGCAGGACAGTAAAATTCTGGCTTAGATGTTGGATAGACACTGATGCATCTTGCAACATCATGACCTCACAGGCCTGTACAAAGTGGTTTAATATAATGATCCAAAATTGAAGCCTTCAAAAGCAAGGTTGAGGACATATGATGGCACAATACTCATTCCGAGAGGACAAATCAGTTTGACAACCCAATGCAAAGGTAAGAATGAAGACCTAGCTTTCCAGATCATAGATAGTAAGTAAAAGCCATTCATCTCAGCTGGAACAAGTTTAAAGCTTGGACTGGTAATGCTAAATGTGCCAAAAGCAATTTACAACATGTCATAGCGTTGACCATTGAATAGATCCCAGAGGGACTACAAAGATGTGGTAACAGAATTTGGATGTCTACCTGTTGAATGTCATCTTTAAGTGACTGAGAGGGTAAGACCAATTTAGCAAATTGCCAAGAAGACTTCCAGCTTTCCTTAAGGGAAGGCCAAATAAGAAAATAGAAAAGCTGGAAAAGGAGGGAGTAATCAACAAAGTGGCAACTTGTACAAACTGGATTGGCAGCAGTGAAGCAACCTGGAAAGTTGAGGGTATGGTCAGAACCAAAGGATGTCAATAAAGATTTAAAGAGATTTCACTGCTCCATGCTCATCAAAGGAATTTTAACCCAACTTGCCAAGATAAAGATCTGTATCTTCATGGATGTAAAGGCTGGTTATAAGTGAAGCTGGGTGAAAGCAGCAGATTTCTAACCACATTCTGGACTCTGTTCAGAATCACATGAATTCAGGCAATTAAACAATGATCTCATTAAAGATAGAATTGTCTTAGGCATAAGAAATCATGTAATAAGAGCAAGTTTACTGAGAAAGGAGAAATTTATTCTCCAGATAATTGCACATGACATTTGGCAATTCAACAGCTCTAGAAAAGTGTCAATGTAGACAGCATGAGATAGCCCGTGATCTTCTCGGAGTGGAAGTTAGAGTGGATGATTTACTAATCCACGAATGTGGAGATCCAATGAAATAGGTCATAGCTGACCACAATCAGAATGTAGTGTGACTGCTGGAGAGAGTTTGCCAGACAAATCTGACGCTAAAAGGAAAAAAGTTGCAACTAATTAAATTAAAAATTTAATTCAATTATATAAGTCACAGGAGGTGCTGGCCTTATGGTATTATCGTTAGACTAGTAATCCAGAAACTCACAAATGTTCTGGGGTCCCGATTTGAATCATGTCACGGCAGATGGTAGAATCTGAATTCAATAAAAATTGTCTAGAATTAAGAATTTACTGTTGACCATGAAATCATTGTTGATTATTGGAAAAACCCTCCTGGTTCACTAATATCCTTTAGGGAAGGAAATCTACCACCCTTATCTGGTCTGGCCTACACGTGACTCCAGAGCCACAGTAATGTGGTTGACTCTCAACTGCTTTCTGGTAACTAGGGATGGGCAATAAATGCTGACTAGCCAGCCACATACGCATGTCCCATCAATTAATAAAAAAAGTACTGACAGCGAAAGGCCTTTGCATGGATCCTGACAAGGTGCAAGATGTAGCAGTGATGTACTGGCCAACAGACGTGAAAGCAAGTGCAAAGATTTGTTGGACTTATAAAGTACCTAGCAAAACTTTTGCCTAATTTGTCATTAGTGTGAACCATTACGTGAGTTCACTGGCAAGGATGTGCAGTGGTGTTGGGGAGCAGAACAGGACGCAGCGTTCACTAAAATCAAACAGCCAGTGATGATAACACCAGTGCTGAAGTAGTATGATATCAATGATGAAGTCACCTTGCAGTGTGACACTAGTGAGACAGATTTCAAAGCAAACTTAATGCAGCAAGATGTTGCATTTGCATCCAGGGTGTTGACACAAACTAAATGAGACTACACTCAGAATAAGAGTGCTAGGCTATTGGCTTTGCTTAGAAGTATTTTCATCAAATCTTGCTTGGGAGAAACAAAATAACAGTGCAGTCCAATTACAACCCATTTCAAACTTTTTTCTCAAACTGTAACTATCTGCTTCAAAGCGACCCCAAAGGATGTTACTTTGTTTACAGCGCTATCAATTGGATGTGACATACTAGCAGGGGAAACAGATGCAAATCACTCACACGCTGTCAAGAACAGCACTCCTAATGGGGAAAGTTGAGGATGTTAAAACTGAATGTGACATATTCCAGGTTCAACGTGAAGCAGCACATTGACTTGCTCTGGAAATTGTTAACCTGCAGTGTTATTGAATCTAACAGACAAGCGGATGCTCGAATAAGGCGAACTACCCAACAAGCTGCAACTCAACTCTTCAAGTGCTGCCAAAATTAGTGGTGAAAGGATGGCCTGAGAGCGTCAAGGACACATCTGTGGTCACAAGCGTCTATCGGGAATAAAGAGATGCATTGATAGACCAAGTTGGCATTTTTTACAAAGGAGATAGAATCATTATCCTTACGGAGATGAGAGATGCTGAAGCACATCCATACAGGTCATCAAGAAATTGAATTGAGCCTGAGAAAAACAAGAGAAGTGCTCTGCTGGTCAAAAATAAGCAATGAAGATAATGACCAAATCAGCTACTGCGGTGCTAAACAAGCTAGCAAGTTACTAATAACACATGGTATCGCAGACAGGATGAAACTGGCCGTCAGCAGCAACTGATCATCTTGTCATCGTGGACTACTATTCTGACTACAGTGAGTTGAGCCAGTTGACTTCAACAACAATCGATGAGGTAGTGGAACACCTGAAAGTCGTTACGGCATTCGAGACATTGTGATGAGTGACAACAGTCCCCAGTTCAGCAGTGATTTCAGCTGTTTCACAAAGGATTGGAAAATTCAACACCAGACACCATCTCCACACTGAGCCCAGTCAAATGGAAAGGCTGAGGTGGCAGTGAAAATTACAAAAGCAATCATCAGAAAATCAAGCAAATCTAGCTCAGATATATACAAGGTATTTCTCAAGTGGAGAAACACACCAATTGAAGGCATGGAAAGTAATCCAATTCAAAGACTAATGTGACTTTGTACCAAAACTAATCTTTCAATATGAATAAAAACAACTGAACAATGAGTAATAACAGGTGTGAATGAAAAAAGTCAAGGTGAAATGGCAAAAAGCCAAATTTCATTTTGACAAGACAGCCAAATCATTGGCAGAGTTGAGCATTGGACAGCCAGTCATAGTACAAGACTTCAATGGTCTCAGTAGAAGTCAGCTGATATGGCAACTTTGAACATGTACAGAGGAGTTGTCAGCTCAATCATACATGGTGGAAATGAAAGACCAAATGTACTGGTATACACAAACAACTAAAGAAGCTGTTCCTTCACTGCAGGCGCCTGATCAGGAAAATGGGATCTTGCTGTTAGTGCAAAATTATAGAATGACCATCACTCCCAGAGATCCACCAACCCCAACAATGGAAATGGGACATCTGCAACAGTTACCATGGCAACAACAGGTTCCCAGAGAAGGAACATCACACAAATGTACAGCCAATGACAATGCATACATTAAGAGACCTACATGATTTAGCTACTACTATGCAATACATGTATAGCGGCTGATAAGAATAATGAAGAGTTTGGTAATGCATGGAAACTGCTGTGCAAAAGTGGGCAACTTGGGTAACACTCTCTTACACATGCACGCAAATCTGCCTTTTGTTTATTATGAAAAGAGGGACATGTAGGTTTTGGAATGCAATCATTATTACACTGTCTATCTGGCTTGCCACAGTCACGTGACTTCAACCATGAAGGACAGGGTTGGGGAGACCCATGTTCGATACAGTTCAATAAAGATGTTGTATTGGAAGCAATGTAGTCTTTGAAACCATAACAGAGTCCACAGCAGACCAAAGCGAGCAAACATGGCAGATGTCAGGAGGTATGAATGGGGAAACGTGCAGGCCATGAAGCCTTAGGAATGAGATGAGGCAATAGTAATAGAAAAACTTGAGGTTGAGAACTGTCAGTGGAATATGAAAGGTGAGTAGCTTAAGAGGAGGCCAGGAATGGGGAAAGTATGCCAGGAGTGGCTGATACTTGGCCAAAAAGGGTGCCCTGGAATAGCTTAGAACTGAAGCGACAGAGAAGGTGGCTGTGAGGGCAGGGCACTTCAGTGGGGGAGCTGAATAACAAGATGGAAAGATGCCATGGCACCACCTGGTGAGAGGAAACTTGGAGCTGCAACATGAATGGTAAACAAGATTTTGCTATTTGAAAATATTGACATAGGATTTGCTATTACGAAACAAAAGGTATACAGGTAACATGGAAAGATAAGAGTGCCCTTGAAGTTTTAATAAGTTATTGCCATGTGGCAGACTGACTCAAAAATAGCATCTTCTTTGCTGCCATCAGACTTTTGAATGGACCTGCCTGAGAATAAGTTGATCTTTCTCTACACCCTTGCAACATTAAATTCTGCACGTTCTCCTTTCCTTCTGTATGAACAGTGTGCTTTGTCTACATGGCACGCAAGAAACAATACTTTTCACTATATACCAATACACGTGACAATAATAAATCAAATCAAATCAAAGATGTAGTTTCTACTTGCTGTGAGAATTGCACTATCACACTTTATGGCACACAGTCAAAAGAAGTCATACAGAACTCAAACTTGGTTTTCTGTGACACTTGGCTATACATGTCCATTTGTTCCAGTGAATGAGCAGAATGACAGTACCTCCAAGCTCAATGTTGTCAACATCCTTCTGGGATTCAGCAAAAGCTAATTCGCTTTCATTTAGTGGCCAGCTTTTATGAAGAACTAACGCTTGGATAACGTATTTGTGAGCCTGTGGGATACCAGATTGTTAATAAAACATTAATGATGAGATGTCTGACAGGGGTATGTGATTCTAAACATTCTTGCACGTATCCTCTTACTTATTACAAATTAACAAATTTTGCAAACTGCATTGAAACTTCAATGGGTTAGATGAGATTTGATTACACGACAATTGTTTGTTTTATATTTCTTTTTTCATGCAAGATGTGATAATGTCTGAGGGAACACGGGATGAACTGAGTTCACCCACTCACCTGTTGTAATTTTGGCTTTGCCAGGCTTTACCTGCTTCTTCTGGCAAAGTTATTGTGGATGCTTGTAAGAATTCCCGCAGACCTGCATCTCCATTTTAGTTATAGAACAAATTTTATCCCCTGTCAACTAGACTGACTCTTCAATGCAGTACTGAGAGAATGCTGCACTGTTAAAGGTGCTGTCTTTCTGCCAAGTCTAGGTCGCACCTGCTTTCTCAGCTGAATGGAACGGATTCCATGGCACTTCTTTGAAGAATAGCAGGGGAGCTCTGTTTGGTATCCTGGTGAGTATTTATCCCTCAACCAACATCATTAAGAAAACATCTGGTCATGATCTCACTGCTCTTCGTGTGACTTGATTGTATGCAAATTGGCTGCTGTTTTTCCTGATGTTACAACAATGACATAATCTTTTAAATAACATACTGAGCTGTAAAATGCCTGGGGACATCAACAGGTTTTGAAAATTATGAAATAAACACACTGGTTGCAGAGAGGTGGAAATGAGCAGTCTTGGTGATGAATAGGATACGGGAGTTGAGATTTAGCTCATGGTTGAACACGGTACCAAAGCTTCAAGCATTCTGGTTTCATCTGAGTGAGTGATTAACTTAGGCGGTGGTGCTAGTGGGGATGGACAAGAACAGGTGGCACAGTGACACAGTGGTTAGCAACGCTGCCTCACAGCTCCAGGGACTCGGGTTCGATTCCTGGTTTGGGTCACTATCTGTGTGGAGTTTGCACATTCTCCCCGTGTCTGCGTGGGTTCCCTCTGGGTGCTCTGGTTTCATCCCACAGTCCAAAGATGTGCGGGCTAGGTTGACTGGCCATGTAAATTGCCTATAGTGTCCTGGGATGTGTAGGTCAGTGGGATAAATGTGTGGAGTGTGGGGATAGGGCCTGGATTATTTTCGATGGAGTCTTGGTGGGCTGAATGGCCTCCTTCTGCACTGCAGGGATTCTATGGTGGGAATTGGTGCTGATGGTTTTGCTCTTCCCTGTTTTCATTTTGAGAAAGTGTTGAGCTGATCCATAACTCCTGCTGTAGTGTGCATGCATCCTGGAACATCTCTGTTTAAGAGAAGATAGACAGTAAACTTATGAATTTGTGGCAATGCTTACCACGTTTGATTGTAATTGTTCCATATCAATCAACCGGTTTAGGCCCTCATCTAAGAAAATTGGTGATTTTGATTCACTCATTGCCTTAGCAGAACTCCTTGCAGTCTTGCTGCTTGAAGTACTTCCCAATTTTCGGCTCCCTCCTCCTGGCGCATCAGAAGGCTTACGTGAAAGTGCTAGAGAAAATAATTATCAGCATTAGACTGCTTGAACCAAGTAATTGGGTGAACACTTGAAAAAAAACAATGGCAAGATTGGGAGGCAAAAACGAAGGAATGGGATTAAATGTAACATTTTCACAGGCATGATGGGTTGAATGGCCTCCTTCTGTCACGTATCATTCTGTAAATGGACAAAAATAATATCCAAGCCTAAAATTCTACAGTGTTAATATTGGTATTCATATTCTTTTATCATTTTTCAATATAGAAATGGAGAACTGTGCAGAGTAAGATTGGAAAGATTGAGAGATGGGGTGGGCAAAGCCTCAAATTGCGCCAGTTATTGACCACTTAAGGGCCGATTCCCACCCAACCTCAAATTGTAGGCTGGTGAGTTCTGATTGACTGGTAGCTCTCTAAGGCGGGACTTTCTCCAGAGTGAGGGGCTTAAGTCATGCCTGCAGCTAATTAATGCCTGTTGGAGTGTGAAATCGCTGCAGGGCAGGCAGTGTATTTCCCAATGGCTCTTCGGATGATGAGAAAGTAAAGACTGACATTCTAAAGATCCCGGCTGTGATTTGTTGATTAACTTCCTTTTATGTTGTCGGATTCTGCGGTCCTGAAAGGAGGTGTGTCACAAAAAGTTCAGGAATGGATGGGTGGGGGTGAAGTAAGATTTCTCTTCTTGTGTAAACTGATCTCCAATCATTTTTCTACCCATAACATGTTGAGGATAACTTCCTTTTCATTTCCTTCAAAATTACCTCTTGTTATTTGAACGAAAAGAGAGAAAATGTGAAAAAGGAAAAAGCAAGTGGGAGAGTGAGAGAGATAGAGAGAGAAAGATAGGCAAGCAAGTCCTGGTGCCACACTTACCGTAAACCATGGGACGTCCTGCGCTTGAGATAAACAAGAATGAAGGAATCACGGCTTGGCCTTTTCCAGTTGCTTCGGCTACTTCCTCACCATTATTCAGGATTTGCAGCTTGATGTATACATCTGGCTTGGAGGTTTGTAGGTGTAGTGTAGCCAGGTGGGCTGCATGCGGGTTGATCTGGAACCTGCAACAAGAGTCAAGAAAAATATAATATTGTTAGCCTAGCAATAGGTCTTGAGACGCAATTTGGGATATACAGAAATATTGTCCTGAATGGCAAGACCCAAGGTACCTCAGCCTCATTTCCATCAAGCTGATAAGCCAGGTGGCATGAAGTTAAAAAAAAAAGACTGCTGCAACACTAAGTAAGCGAAGCTTCCTTCTACACTGTAGGATTCTGTGGTTCTGAAAGGAGGTGAATCTCATGGAGTTCAGAAACAGTGGATTAGGGGTGAAGTAAGATTTCTCCCATTGTGTAATTAGACCTCCAATCATTTTTCTACGTATAACACATTGGGGAGAATGCTTCCTCATACCCTTCAAAACTACCTCTTATTATTTGAAAAAAAGAGATCCTATCACATACTAAGCTGATCTTTTTCCTCACTCTATCAGTAACTGCAACACTATATTCTGCACCCTATCCTTTCCTTCTCCCCTATGTACTCTATGAATGGTATGTTTTTGTCAGTATAGCTCGTAAGAAACAATACTTATCACTGTATCCCAACTCGTGTGATGTTAATAATTCAATTCAATCACATCAAATCAAAAAGTGTGAGAAAGGAAAAAAAGAGTGGGAAGGCCAGAGAGAAAGACAGAGAGAGAGAGAGAATGCGAGGCAAGGAGATTCTGGTGCCACACTTACTGCAAAGTGCATGGGACATCCTGCACTTGGGATAAACAAGCGCAGAATGAAAGTGGAGATCTACACTGGTAGCAGTTGGAGGCCAAGTCTGCGCTGTTGGGGGAGAAATCTCTCTTGTCAATGGGAGATCGGAAGCCAGGCTGAAAGGAGGTCAGATGTTGGGTCACGAAAGGATTGGAGGCTGGATTAGGGAGGCTTATGGGCTTGCAAAGACCTCAGGAGAAAATTTTCGTTTTCGTAATACAATGTATAATTCTCTGTCGTATATACAAAAAGGTAAATTTCATCATGTTCTGCTCCCCTCATCCCACCCCATGTTCAGCCTCATTGAGGAGGAAGGGAGGATTGTTGAAGCCAGCACATCTGATTTCCTGATCCACCAGACAGTGGATGAGGTTCCATTGCTGGAGTGTCATCTCAGAAAACCTACCCTAACTTCCAAAGTATCAGCAAGAAATTGTCCAGCAAACAAGGCTGAAGGAATCAATGATTTATTTGCTCTAGGAACACCCGCCACATTCAATCTCTTCCTGCAAGGGACTTTCCAAATTGATTCCCCAGATCCTGAAAATGTACTGGAGCTCAGTGAAGCTCTGTGAAATTGCAAGGATTCAGTAACTGGCAACTGTCACTGTCATTTATTACTCTGTAATTCCAACTGAATTTAATGCATCCCCCCACTTTCACCGAAATCTGATTAGACAGTAGCCCACACCATTGTTTCCTCAGAGAGAATGCAGTATTGGCCTCAATTAGTTGCATCTATCTTCCAAGACGTGTAAGACTAGAAAGAGGCCCCAGGAAATTGGAGACCAATGGTTCACCTGGAGCAGTGAGTCAAATACCAGATGTGGCTTATTGCTAGCACCCTCTGACAATGTTGTGGGTTCAAGTCCCATGTAAGATTACAAAATGTAAGCACACCTGCCCTGTGCAGGATTGAGAGTGTGCTGCACAGTTGGAGGTGCTGTCTTTCAAGTGAGTGTTAAGCTGTGGTCTCATGTGCTACCACAGATCAACCTAAAATATCCCATGGCATTATTTGAAGACTAGCTGAGGAGTTCTCCCCAGTGTCCTTTTATTAAAAGCTGAAGCAAGTATCTGGCGTCTTATTGCATTATTAACTTTGCTGTGTCAAAATTAGCTGCCATGTTTCCCACATCACAATGTAATAAAAAACGTCCTTTGGCCCTACACAGTGGCATCATACAACAAAATATAACACTGAGCCACGTAAGGAGATATCAAGTCAGATGACCCAAAGTTGGTTTTAAGGAACATCTTAAAGGAGGAAAGTAAAGCAATGAGATAGTGAGGCGGAGAGGCATAGGGAGGGTATTACAGATCTTAAGACTAGGTAGTTGAAGGCACAACTACTAATAGTGGACTGATTAAAATCAGCATGCTCAAGTAATCAGAATTAGATGATCACAGATACCTTGATGAGTTGAGATGTTGGAGGAGATTACAGAGATAAGGGAAGGGGAGAGGACATTTTGGGAATTACAAAACAAGGATGAGAAATTTAAAATCAAGATGTCGCTTGAGCATTTATTGAACTTTTCATTTGTCCCTTTTTATTCATCTCCCTCTTAATCCCCTGTTCCTTTCCCTCTTTTCTTACACTTGCAGTACATGAATTAAATTTAATTATACTTTCTGGTTTAGACTCTATATGGGTTAGTGAGGAAACTTCAATCTGATTGCTTGAAAAGCTGTGATGATTCTGGCCTTGTTCACAACATACCACAAATACCCCAAGATTGTTCCTTGCTGACTGCAAACATATACCTTTGGCCAGGATTTTTTCCGAAGACTAAGGAAACTTGGCATGTCAGCTACGACTCTCACCAACTTTTCCAGATGCACCATAGAAAGCATTCTTTCTGCTTGTATCACAGATTGGTATGGCTCCTGCTCTGACCAAGACCGCAAAAAACTACAAAAGCTACGATTGTAGCTCAATCCATCACACAAACCAGCCTCCCATCCACTGACTCTGTCTACACTTCCTGCTGCTTTGGCAAAGTAACCAGCATAATCAAGGATCCCACTCTGTTCAGACTCTCTTCCATCTTCTGTCAGAAAAAAGATACAAAAGTCTGAGGTCATGTATCAACCGACTCGAACAGCTTCTTCCTTGCTGTCATCAAACTTTTGAATGGACCTACCTTGCATTAAGTTGATCTTTCTCTACACCATAGCTATGACTGTAACACTACATTCTGCACTCTCTCCATTCCTTCTCTACGAACAGTATGCTTTGTCCGTATAGTGCGCAAGAAACAATACTTTTCACTGTATACTAATACATATGATAATAATCAAATCAAAATCCCTTCCTGTCTGCAGTGGGTGGGTAGACAGGAAGAGGAAACCTCACAAGGTCGCAAAAATCTGTTTTACGTTGTCATTAAAACAGTTTGTGATGGTCTGCTCCTCACAGATGGCGGGTGGCATTTCCCACTCCTGAATAATGGAATCATCATTTCCATTCATTTGCATCTAATTATGATCCCTGTTCACCAGAATCATCCCTACTGTGATAACCCCAGGATTTGCATGGAGAATCACTGATTAACCTCCATGTGGGACTTGTTGAATATGGGCATCCTGGGGATTGGTAATTAACCAACCAGGTGGAGCTTATATACTGAGCCTTGTATAAAGCAGTCCTCTGAGTAGGTCCAATACCATATTGTTCTGGTCAGGACTTGCTGTGTTCACCACAGTCTTGTGGTTATTGTTTTATTTAATTTTGTGCAATAAAAGTACTGTTCCTTTACAGCTGGCGTTATTATATCACACACTGGATCATGAAACACAGTGGTGTGTTTCACAATAGTACATAAATGATTTGTCCATGGTGACCTGCACTTCACTCCTCCATTTGAGGACTGTTCACCCACCTTACCTTGGGCAATGCTCATACGATTCAATGTCAGACTTCGGTGGCAGAACCACATCCATTTTGAGACAGCTATCTCGAAACTCCAGTCCCAGCAGACCAGAGTCTACTTCTCAGCAGCTGCAGAATAAGTGCTGGTGAAGGAGGGAAGTAGCCTTGGGCAGGTTTGGAGGCTGCAGGGTGCAGTCTGACCTGGCAAAGTGAGAGAATGTTAGAATATCTAGGTGGGGCACGTATGTGTTTAGCAGTGCAAGTGACCTCACAACATTGAGAGCTCAAGTGGACATGGGGCATAGGCCCCTCCACCTCAAAATAAATGTCTATGAACTAATGGACAGATAGGCTCCATAACAGCAGTGGGATCAAAGGATATGGGCGGTGGAGTAAGAGGTCTATGAGGAAGGATAATCTTAACGTTCATTCTTTCGGTGAGGAAGTGGGAGTGTGGTTTCCGTTCTTGCAGAGGGAAGGTCCAAAGTGGTCTGGCAATGAGAGCTCACCACCACCTTGCTACCAGATATCATGCACAGATGAAAAGTACCATGAGACCAAAATTTCTGCTGGGGTTTCTGCAGGCACCTTGGATGCCAGCTGACTGCACCAGGGGGTGAGAAGAGGGGGTAATGGTTGAAGGACTGAAATGAGCAATCGCTCACGAGCAGGCAGGCACAGCTGAGAAATGCTAATGGTCTCTTAATCTTGCAGTGCTGTGTATGAAGATGCCAGTTCTCAGGATGAAAGCAGCACATTCAGGTACCTGGCCAAAACAGTCTCACCTCAGTACCTCAGCTTTGTGCAAGGGGAATCACTTTGGTATACATACCACAGTGTCGGCAACTTCTGTGGCAAACATTTGGCAACATGGGACTGAGGGCCTTTAACCCACAGTTATTCATGAATCATTGACAAAAAAAAATTGCAGACAAATTCTGACACTTGTGTGTTTCTCATATATACCACAGAGAGAAGGCCACCAGGCAGGTGTAGTCTGCATTCATTGCTGCCTGTGTAATTGAATGATGTGGAGATGCTGGCGTTGGACTGGGCAAACACAGTAAGAAGTCTCACAACATTAGGTTAAAATCCAGCAGGATATGTATAATTGAAGACAGAAGTGAGAGAAGGAGATGATTGTGAAGGAGGAGGCTGGCTTGTCAAAGGCAGAAGCAAAACCCTGAAAACTAAGACCCCGAGATACCTTTTCTGGGTGCAAAGGTTCAGAAATGTTGTGTGTAGACACCTCGCTACACTTAGGGTACTGACATTGCCTTCCTTATCTATAGATGGCTGAGAACCAGCGTTGCCACACCCTCACATGGTACTGGAATTGGATAACTCGCATTTGCCAAATTCTATATGAATTGGCACCATCTGGACTCAAAGGACATTCTTTGCCAGTGGGTATGAAAATAACAACCACACTCAACTTCTACACCCCAGCTCATTCCAGGGCTCAACTGTGGACCTCTGCAGGATCTCTCAGGCATCCACATACAAATGTATACATGAGGTCATAGACGCCCTTTTTTGCCAAAGCCCAAATTACGTCAACTTCGACAGAGATCAAGCACACCAGGACACCAGAGTTTTCACTGAGTTTTCCGTGTTTCCACGGGTGCAGGGTGCCATCAATGGCATTTACATGGCGATCAAAGCTCCTTGGCAGCAGGCACTACAATGCATAAACAGGAAAAGCTCCAACTCCTTCAAATACAGCTGTTGTGCGACCTTAACAACAAATCCTGTAGGTTTACTAGATATCCAGGAAGCATCCATAACTTATATATATTGAATAGATTGCAAATCCTGGAATCTTTGCAGGACCACACAGGATGCAGAACTTGCTAACTGAAGCAAAGGGTACCTACAAAAGATGTGGTTGATGATGTCTATCCGGCGGCCTTAGACTCCTGCAGAGAGAAAGTACAACACGGCTCTTGCCACTGTCTGGTGATTGGTTGAGCACACCACAGAAGAAGCTAGTCTGATGCCTGGACAGATCTGGCTGAGAACTCCAGTACACTCCCCTGAGGATGTCATGACTCACTGGTTTGCTGTGTGCCTCATGACCTGGCACTGCAAAGTACAGAAGGTTTGCCTGATGAGTAGATGGAGGAAATGCACGTTTTTCCGATATGCAAAGGATCTTGAAGGGAATGACAGCGATGAGATTGTGAAGCTGACACTGCAAATGAAGAGGCCATAACATAGGCCAGATGAGGTAGGTGTGCACGGGACAGCCTCATAACTGCATGATTTCAGGAGGAGGATGATGAGATGGAGTGTATATCCTGTTGGAAAACTGACCTCCATGAGGAGTCAACAGCAAGTTCCACAACACGAGAGGAACCACAGGTTCAGACATTTGCTATACGTGCTTGGCTGAGGAGCCAATGGTGTGAAGCTACCATCTGTGAGATTATGACTGAACGCCCCTAAGTCAGAATTCTGCCTAAAAGGGGAACAATCCCTATTATTTCAAGTCTGCACTTCAAAACGAGAGTGTGCAGTTCCCCAACAGGCTCCTCTTGACATTTTCCTCTGAATGTTAATGAAGCCTTGAGGAGTATGCTTCACCACTGAGATGAGGCACTGTCTGGAGGACGGCATCTTACCAGCAAAGAGTCAAAGGAGTTGCACAAGCATGTCTGCAGAACTTCATTCATGATGGCAGCTAACATGATGCAGGAGCTGATTCACTATCGTGAGAGGCTTCGTAGGTGATAGCATTGAATCAGATAGCACTCTTCAAGACCATTCATGTCCAGCAATGTGACTGCATTCCGTGCTACATCAATGGTGCAACTGATGGGTGAGACTAGAGCCAAGGCAATGAAAAGGTTCAGCAGGTCTCACTCCTTGTACACGAGTCAGTCTTCAGTGTCACCTTTCTCCCATGGGTACTGTGGAGGTGGAGGTGGGGGGGCGGGGTGTGGGCGATGAAGGCAATGGGGGTTGTTCTTTGTTTTAATAATTTTTAAAATTGAATTCAACCAGATGTTGGAGTGCAGCCGACTCCACACATGGCAACCTTTGCACTCGTTCCAGGTGGCGGACCTGACTTCTAATCTAGCTTCCTCCTCAAGGATGAGAATTGGTCCTGTGATCCACCATTTTTAAAGGTGAAGTTTACAGAGCTGACAATTCTCCTGTCTCTGTGCAGCCAACCTGTGAGCGAAAATCTGGGCCTTTCTTGGAAATATGATCTCAGTGCTCAAATTTTCCATTGGGACTAACTTAAACATACCTGCTATTTGCTGGACACGTATGGAGGAATAATGTTGGACATAGGACAAAAGAAGACGTATTAGTGCTTCCGTCCATGTTGGCCATAACTGTTGGTAGCACATTTGCCTTTGATCAGAAGGTTGTACTTTCAAGTTAGACTCTAGGGACTTGGCCACAAATTCTAGGCAAACATTCTAGCACTGTACCCACGACTGAGGATGGTACAGTGTTACTGGAGATGCTGTCTTTGAATAGGACATTACACTGAGACTCTGCCCTTTCAAGTGCATGTAAAAGAAACTATGGTCATATTTTGAAGACGAGGTGGTGAGTTCTTGCCAGTGCTTTGACCAATATTAATCCCTTGTTCAAAATCATAAAACAGATGATTTGACCATTATTACATTACTGTTTGTAGGAGCTTGCTTTGCACAAGCTGTCCATTGCAATTCCTACATTACATCAATGGCTATATTTCATTGACTGTAAAACACTTTTGGATATCCTGAAGTTATGAAACAAGGTGAGTCAATAGATAGAATCACAGAATCTATAGTACAGAAAGAGGCTATTTGACTCATCGAGCCTGCACCAACAATCCCACCCAGGTCCTATCCCCATAACTCCACATATATACCCTCTAGTCCCCCTGACACTAAGGGGCAATCATGGTGAATCACCTAACCTGCAACATCTTTGGAATGTGGGAGGAAACTGGAGCACCCGAAGTCCATGCAGACACAGGAAGAACATGCAAAATCCACACTGACAGTTGCCTGAGGCCAGAAACGAACTGGGGTCTCTGGTGCTCTGAGGCAGCAGTACTAACCGCTGTGCCAAGTCTTTATTTATTTCATTGAGTTGCTGGTGGAATAAAAAGCTTTGTGCCAGCATCAATTTTAGCTGTTTTTAACCAGTTCATTAAAGATCAATTTTATTCTTGACAACTGCATTTAAATAACTGAAATATTTAAATCCATTAATCCATCCAGTAACACAAATTTGAAGATTTCTTTCATTTCTGATTATTTTAACATAAAAATCGCTGAGCAGGGGAGGTTGGTGAAATGGGCAGATATACAGTATGTGAAATTTAGAACAGAAATGTGAGCAATATATTTTTTAAAAAGGAAGAAGGGAGGAAATACAAAGTATATGGGTCAGTTTTAAAGAGGTTGCAGGAACACAGAGACCAACATAAATCTTTGAATATGGCAAAAAAAGTTGCAAAGGCTATTTTAGAAAGTGCATGAGGTCCTTTGTTTTATTAATAGAGGCACAGGCTACTTGGGCTACAGTGATGAAGAACTTACGCTAAATGTTTATTAAACACTGTTAGGTTGGAACATTGTGACTCAATGTTGGACACCACAATTTAAGAACAATGTCCAGGGATTTGGAGAGGGTGCAGCCAAGATCGGCAAGGATGGTAGGAGGGAATCAGGGGCATCAATGAGATGGAAGGACTCGAGATGCTGAGATTATTCTCCTTAAAGCAGAGAGTGTCAGGGGAGATTTGACGGAAGTTTTCTAAATTTGGAAGTATTTTGATAAATTGTTTTTTAATTGATTTTTTTAATGGGATGTGGACATCACTGGCTAGACCAGCATTTATTGCCCATTCCTAGTTGCTCTTGAGAAAGTGGTTACATCAAAACTAGAAGCAGGAGTAGGCCATGTGGCCTTTCAAGCCTGCTCCCCACCCGCCATTCATTTTGATCATGGCTGATCATCAAATTCAATGTCCTGATCCTGCCTTCCTCCCATATCCCTTCATCTCTTTAGCTCCACGAGCCATATCTATTTTCTTCTTGAAATCAGACATCAATTTGCCTCCACTACGTTCTGTGGTAGTGAATTCCATACATTTACCATTCTTTGGGTGAAGAAATTTCTCCTCAGTTCTAAAAGGTTTACTCCTTATCTTCACATTGTGACTCCTAGTTCTGAACTCCTCCATCATTGGGAACATTCTGAATCTACCCTGTCTAACCCTGTTAGAATTTTATAAGTTTATATGAGATCCCCTCTCACTCTTCTACACTCCAGTGAATATAATCTTATCTGACTTAGTTTCTCCTCATATGACAGACCTGCCATCTCAGGAATCAGCCTGGTAAAGCTTCACTGTACTCCCTCTATAGCAAGGACATCCTTCCTCAGATAAGGTTACCTGCCTTCTTGAACTGCTGCAGTCCCTGAGCTACAGGTACACCCACAGTGCTGTTAAGGAGGGAGTTCCAGGATTTTGACCCGGTAACAGTGAAGGAACGATGATATATTTCCAAGTCAGAATGGTGAATAACTTGTAGAAAGTATACATGGCTGTCTGTCATTGTCCATCAGTGGCTGAGGGATAGAATGTTTGCGGAAGGGATAGTAATCAAGCAGGCTGCTTTGTCCTGGATGGTTTAAAGTTTATTAATGTCACAAGTAGGCTTACATTAATACTGCAAATGTAGTTACTGTGAAAATCCCCTAGTTGCCACACTCCGGTGCCTGTTCGGGTACATTGAGGGAGAATTTAGCATGGCCAACACACCTAACCAGCACATCTTTAGGCTGTGGGAGGAAACCAAAGCCCCCAGAGGAAATCCAGGCAGACACAGAGAAAACATGCACAGACAGTGACCCAAGCCGGAAATTGAACCCAAGTCTCTGGTGTTGTGAGGCAACAGTGCTAACCACTGTACCACTGTGTCAAGCTTCTTGAGTGTGGTAGGTGCTGCATCATCTAGGCAAGTGGAAAGTATTCCATTACACTCTTAACTTGTGCATTGTCGATGGTGGAGAGGTTTTGGGGAGTCAGGTGAGTTACTTGCACAAGTTTTCTAGCCTTTGACCTGCTCTGGTAGCTGCAGTATTTATATGGCCGGTCCAGTTCAATTTGTTTGCAGTGGCAGAAGGTGTGTTGACAATTGTCAGGTCCAAGGAACCAGAGGAGACATGAGGAAAAATTTTTTTGCATAAACTTTCAAAAGAGAATTGAATAAATACTTGAAGCAGATTTGTAGAACTATGGGAAAGAACAGTGAAGTGAAACTAATCAGATACCTCTTCCATTGAGCCAAATATATACACATTGACTGCACAGTTTCCTTTTGCACTGAATCATTCTATAAGTCCAAAAATACTTCAGCTTTTAGGAAAATCTTCATAAAATATCCATATCTTTTTTATTATATTTTCTAAATTGACAATCATTTCAGGTAGGGTAACATGATTCTGATTCTATTTTTACTTCAAGTCAAGCTAGTGAATTGTATTCCTTACAGTCAGAATTCATTAGCATTGTATTAAAATGACCCAGCTGAGGTTCACTCTGATCACGTTTGGAAGTCACTTTGTACTTGAGGTTAGATTAGTCACCAGCTGTTACTTTTCACAACACTTTCATCTTAGAAAATATAATCCACGATCATCTTAAGAATTCCTCTTCCAAAATTATTTTCAAAGAGGTGTCAGCACTTGCAATGTTAAGCCATAAAGCAATTTTTTAATGACTACCTGAAGATAATGTTTTTGTCATTTGGAATGTAGTAGAACTTAATCTTCTTCATTGAAAAGCTGCTCTTGACATTATCACTTGCCAGAACAGGAAGAGGATGCCTGGAGCCAAACAAACGTAATTTCCATTTACCAGCGGGAACTGGCAGGCTCCCTGTTTGGCATTCAGCCATGAACGTATAGCCACCCTATAAATGTTGAAAAAAAAATTGTTTACCGTTCTAGGCAGCCACTTATAATTCAGACTTCTGTTAATGTGAACGAAACATTTGCAGTAAAATAACAGATTGAGAAGTTCCGCACAAAACAATGCATTAGTAATCAAATCTCTATCAACTGCATGTACCTACCACATTTTTACTGTACATGATTGGAGCTACTTTTTGAAAAACTCTGGGTATTTCTTCTCCTGTGTCATTATTGACCACATGAAGAACACAAGGCAGGACAGAGTAAATCTTTGGCACCATCAGCATGTCCTCAGGCATATAAAAAACCTCTCTGCGGATAAAACAAAGCTCAGGTAGTTAAAACACTATTAAGTGAAAGCAAAGGGAACAAAATGGTTTCGCTGTGGCTCTGAGGTCTAAGGTTAGCGGCTGGAAAGGAGGTGGACATTGGTTGGTAAGACTTATTAAGGTGTTTGTAGTCTTAGGTAGTTGAACAGTAAGTGTTTATTAACTACTAGAAACTATGTAGATAGGTGCAGTAAAGATCCAAGCTAGGAGCCATCTCCATGCTTGCTTCTAAATATAGCTCTGTCTATACAACACTTCCCTAATCCCTAGGTGTTGATCTTGAATACATCATGGTTGAAAGGTACTATACTCAACCTTAGATGAACCCTTTATGTGCCAGACCTTCATACTATACCTCCCCAAGTCTTTACTTAATGTATTTACAAATTATCCCAGTTTACCTCATGTATTTACATCATTCCAATCCTCATCTCCCCACATGAGTTTAAGTTCATAGGTTCAGGCGAAATGGACGCTTGCATGTCTTATTCTCAAAGGAACAGTAGGCTCTCTCACTACAGATAAGCCTTATTGAATCGGAGGTTGTTCTGGCATTGGGGTATCATTTCATCCTCTTTTTCCATTCTTTGGTGTTGAATTACTCTTTGTTGATTTTCCATCGGGTTTATCCCAGACATTATGGTAAATACAAACTCTGAGCTTGTCTTTATTATATTTTTTGTTCTTTTTCATGAGGTTCACTGTGACCCAAGCCAGGATGGAGGATGGCTTTTAATGTTGGAGTGTGTGACCTGGTTACCTTCGCGTTAAGCTACATGGTGTGCTGCCATCAATGGATTGTTGCTACTCACTGCCATGCCTGCTTGGGATTACAGTGTCTGCTCTATGGTCTCAGGGTTTGTCACTCCAACTGGCCTTGGAGCCGGAGGTTGAGGCTCTTTTTCTTGCTGGTTCCTCTCTTGACTACCATTTACTCCAGTTATTGTGATAACCGTAGAATCTCGACAGTGCAGAAAGAGACCATTTGGTGATCAAATCTCTATCAACTGAATATACCTACCGAATGTTTAGCCTACACGACTGGAGGCCATTTGGCCCAGTGAGTCTGCACCAATACTTCCAAAGAGCCCAACAGTCGCTCCATCCCCATAACCCATTTACCATGGTTAATCCACCTAACTGACATATCTTGGGGCACTAAGGAATAACTTATCCTGGTCAATCCACTTAACTTTCACATCTTTGGACTGTTCGAGAAAACCAGAGCACCCAGAGGAAACACACGCAGACACAGGGAGAACTTGCAAACGCGACACAGTCACCCAAAGGCAGAATCAAACCTGGGTCCCTGTGAGGCAGCAGTACTAACCACTGTGCTGCCCACCATCTGAGTAGTTAGCTGGTTTGACCAATGAAGGGCTTCTGGCACTTGCAATAGAACATAGAACATTACAGCACAGTACGGGCCCTTCGGCCCTCGATGTTGCGCTGACCAGTGGAGCGAATCTAATGACCCTCTAATCTAAATTATTCCAATGTTATCCATATGCATATCCACTGACCATTTGAACGCCCTTAAAGTTGGCGTTCTGCTGCAGGCAGGGCACTCCATGCCCTTACTACCCTCTGAGTAAAGAACCTACCTCTGACATCCGTCCTATAATTATCACCCCTCAATTTAAAGCTATGTCCCCTCGTGTTAGCCATCACTATCCAAGGAGAAAGGCCCTCACTGTCCACCCTATCTAATCCTCTGATCGTCTTGTATGCCTCAATTAGGTCACCTCTTAACCTTCTTCTCTCTAACGAAAACAACCTCAAGTCCCTCAGCCTTTCCTCATAAGATCTTCCCAAGATACCAGGCAACATCCTGGTAAACCTCCTCTGCACCCTTTCCAGTGCTTCTACATCTTTCTTTCTTTGCAATGAAAACAGACAAACCGGCAAATGGAGAAGCCAAAGTCCCAGTCAAAGAATCCTCCTTATTGGAGCTCTCAGGAACTTGCAGTTCTGTATAATTTACAAGAATGGTTGTTTTGATCTCTCCTGCACTTTTGAGGAGATTCAGGGCCACACAGACATCTCTGCTCAAGAGAGAAAAAGACTGATTATGGATGATGTTCACGAGCTCAAAGATCTGTTTGCCGCCATGCCTTAAGGACACAGAATCATGCCTGAAGCAGAAGTCAGATTTCTCCAGGGCCAAAAAGTGGTGTGACTGTCACTTGGGAGTCAAAGGCCTCTCAGCCATAGTTCTTTGTTCAATAGACCATAACACTGGCTGACGTGTCCAACTTAAAATCTATGAGGTAGCCATTAACCGAGATGTCTGCATCATTCTAGAACAAAAATCCAGGATTTGGACCTCAGCCAAGAAGCAAGATTGTGTGTCATGTCTCAACCTTCTGTCTTTCTATCCAGGCCTGAAGCAATTGTGTATCTAAGGAATCAATTTCTCCTGAGTCCCCAATCTTGTGAAGGACCTTCCTTGAGGAAGTCCAAATTGATTTGGTGGAGTGGACTTCAAATGCATGGTTAAAATGTTTGAATTGCAGGTTCGAAGTTTTCAAAAATCCAAAATGATGCTGCTGTATGCTTCTGCTCAAAGAGGTTTCCCACGCTTCCTGATTTTGACTCCCGCAGTAATGGCACTTTCAATTTCAGCGTTTAAATTATTTCAGCAAAGATTTCCTGGATCCTTCTCAACATAAAGGTGAGAATTTTTCTATCCCACTCACCACGCAATCGTAGCGGACCATGCAAAGGTCCGTTGAGACCGGGTGGGAATGTCTGGTTTTGCGGTGAGTGCGGCTGGAAAGTTCGGCTCCAAAAATTTGTGGGGCAAGTGAGGAGGGCAGAGGGAGTTCAAAAAGAACTTTTTTTTCAGTACAGAGAAGGGATTAAAAATAAATTACATTGCATCTGCAAATCTTTTACACTAACAAATGTCATTTACATAGGCTCAGTGAAATAAAAACTGACTAAAAGGGATTAAAATCTTCTATATAAAGTTACATTTAAAAATTAGTAATATCAGAGCTATAGTTAAGATTTGAACTCCTTCTCTGGTAACTAGCATTTCCACCTGCAAATACTCACAATGACGGCAGAAGCAGAAGTATCCAGATATCTAGGCTGAAGTCCTGCAAAAATATTTAAATTTCTCCAGCTGATCACCTGTTTTTCCTCCTTAATACGCACTGCTATGACTAAACATTTGGTTATCCCACCTCATGTCTCTTTATTATGCTTGGCAGTGTTTTTGTATTATCACATCTATGAAGTATAGATTTTTTTCTAAGTGCTAGCGTTGCTGGGTTGAGGGTGATGGAGTCAGAGTTAAGAGTTTATGGTGAGTGTCTAAAGCAATTTCTTTTGCAGTGATGATCTGAAGTGGAAGGGAGTTGTGTTGGGAATTCTTACATGCAGCTCCAGATTTAATTGTAGCAAACATATCGGTTGGAATTCTCCAGCCATTCATGCCGGTGGGATTCTCTGGTCCCGCTGGTAGTGTGCCCTTGCCCATGGGTATCCCGCCGGTGTGGAGCAACATCAATGGTAATTCTCATTGACAGCGTTAGGACCATTGAATTCTGCCATTAGCAAACAATGCACCTCTTTCTGTTGGCAGGAAACACGCAACTGGATACCGGAGAACCTTGCCCATCATCTAAATTTTGGACACATGCAAAGACGAGGAGGTTAGCGGCTAATGAGAGCTGGGCCCAGACAGGATTCCATGGCACGATGAATGATTATTTATTTTCAAATTCATAAGCATTTCAAAGACTTCCCTGTGTTACTATAGGTCTCATAACTTCTGTCCCTAGTGGATAGTGGGTATGAAGAATGCATGGGAGAGATGATGGGGGCACGGAAGGGCATGGGTAATTTGAGGGATGGAAAGATGAGGTATGGGTGAAATGGAGGGAAACTGGGTATATGAATGGTGCATGTGGCTATGGATGGCATGCAAGATATGAACAGACATGGAGGGGGATTGAAGGCTGGGTGGAGAGGTTAGGGGTAAAGATCAGACAGCCCAAAGTCATCCACAGAACTGGGCTGATGTTGCAATGAATGGTAGCAGTCCTCTTGACTGCCAGCCTCAGCATCTGCCTGCCTCCGGTTCTGCTTTGCAAGGTAGTGCTGGCCTCAACTCCAGTCTGCTCCCTTACTCCTGGGGTGAAAATTACATGTGTGCACGAGTTCATTCATAACTCAGAAATGCAACACTGAGAAATAGCCTGACTTGTGATTCCCAAGCCAATGATAAAAATCCAACAATAGAATTTGATTTTTGCAATATTGATGGTCATTCTGCATCACTCAAGTAAACACTGTGGCTGTGAATTTCATCTAAGCTGTAGCTCCTGCTTTGTTGCCATAACTGATGGAAACACCAGTTACATGTATAATAGTGACACAGTGGAAGCAGCTCCAAGGAGATAACCATTCAGTTACTGACTGTACACCTTTCAAATGTGCTATTAAAACAAATAGCAAATTCTTCAAATGAAACAAAGTGTAATTCCTTCACATGGATATAACCCCTTTCCCTTTCGGCCTTTGTAACCAAGTCACATTGACGAAACTCTAAAGAAAACCATGATATAGGTTAACCGATTTTATTATTAATGCGGGGACTAAATTTCCTGATTGAATGGTGAGGACAAAACCCTAGAATCACTTAAGAAACAATTAGGAATTGTTAGCGCCAACTGATTGAACCAAGATGGGTTGAAGGGCCTTCCTGAAAACAAGACATGAAAACATCCACACCAAAATGTTTAAGGGCCAAATTTTGCATGTAATTGCTACATAGCATTTATTCCCAATGACATTATATTTGTTCTATTGCCCAGAAACTAATTCAGTTATAGCAAAACCAAGAGCTGATCACTGTAATAGCGGATTGGGCACAAAGTAGCAAGAATTATTAGCAAAAATTCTGATCTAATTATTAGGACAGAAAAAAATTACAATTTCACCAAGATGTTTCCCTGGCATGGAAGATTTAAGTTATGAAGAAAGTTTGGATAGACTTGGGTTGTTTTCGTTGGAGCAAAAAGACTCCCCACTTCGTCGAAGTGGGGCAACTTGATTGAGGGGTGCAAGATTATGAGGGGCATTGGATAGGGAGCAGCTATTCCCCTTAATTACGGGACACAAATTCAAGGTGAGGGGCAGGAGGTTTAGAGGGGATGTGAGGAAAAATATTTTTACCCAGAGGATGGTGACGGTCTGGAATGTGCTGTCTGGGAGAGTGGTAGAGGCGGGTTGCCTCACATCCTTTAAAAAGTACCTGAACAAGCATTTAGCATGTCATAACATTCAAGGCTATGGTAAATGGGATTAGGTATGGTATGGGAAACGGTAGGTAAGTCAGGTGTTTCTCGTGTCAGTGCAGACTTTATGGGCCGAAGGGCCCCTTCTGGTTTGTGTGATTCTGTGATAAAGAGTTATGCAAGTCAATTCAGATGAAACCTTCAGGCATGTTGCCAAGAGATGTGATTTTAGTTCATACCTGAATACCACAAACCAGAAGTTGGAAGGCTGGTCACTGTATGTAGTTGTGTAATCAGCATATACTGTTTTACTCCATTCATCTTCGTAAAAAGGGTACAATTTTGCCAGTTCTGGACTTGTATCAAACATGTACCTGGAAGATCAAAAAAAGTATTCATGAAACACATTCCCACGTTTGCACATACACAAGAAAATTTACATAATACACACAGTGATCTTAATCTGTCCCTTGGAATGATGTCCCTAAAGGACATTTGTGAACCAGATGGGTTTTTACGACAACCAGCAATGGTTTCATGGTCATCAGCAGAGTCTTGATTCCAGATTTTTTTAAAATTTCAAATTCCACTATCTGCCCTGGTGGGATTTGAACTCAGGTCTCCAGAACATTAGCTGAGTTGCTGGATTAATAGTCCAACGATAACACCACTGGGCCACTGCTTTCCCTCATATGCTAGTCAAATACCTCAGGTCCTAATACCGGAGACGATGGCCTAGTGGTATTATTGCTAGATTATTAACCCAGAAACTCAGTTAATGTTTTGGAGACCTGGGTTCATATCCTATGACGGTGGATGGTAGAATTTGAATTTAATAAAAATATCTGGAATTAAGAACCTACTGATGACCATGAAACCATTGTTGATTGTCGGAAAAAATCCATATGGTTCATTAATGTCCTTTAGGGAAGGAAATCTACCGTACTTACTTGGTCTGACCTACATATGACTCCAGATACTCAGCAATGTGCTTGACTCTCAAATGGCTTAGCAAGCGTCAGTTCAAGGGCAATTAGGGACGGCCAGCCAGCGACACCCATGTCCCATGAATGAATAAAAGCAAAATCAGCAGAACTTGCCAAAAAGATTGTTTACTTTTTAGAAGAACAGACAGTTTGAAGCTAGAAGGGTACTGCCAAGCTTTTGGGTTAAGGTTTAATAATAAATCTATGTTAGCTTGGAATTTTAAAACAGCGCTCTGAATACTGACTCTGTCCCTGGGTCTCCTGTGGTTAGTTGGAAGTAATCCATCACAACAACATCAAAGGGGCTAGACAGTCTATGTAATTTACTTAAGGGATCTACAGAGTGATTTGAAGTTATATTATTGTATCAGGAAAGGTGAAGTAAACTCCACACTTCGGGTAAAAGACACCCAGTTCACATGTTAATGTGGCATAGACATACAGGCACTGCTGGCTGGATGCTTACGTGATTAGACAGCTAGCTAGTTTTAATAAATGTCAGACGTCTTCAGGTCCCATATTAGTAGCTTGTATACTTGGGTGACTTCTGTATTCTTCAAAGACCTGACTTAGCAGACAAATCTAGCAGTACAAAGCCAAGCCTAATAGCAATAGGCACTAGGGAATGATTCAGAGGAGCCTCTATGAGATAGGGAAAGTAGATAATGCTTGGGAATACATTTACCTTGCCTTGTAAAAATCTGCAAACGAAAGTACTTGTTTAAATGTAAACCTAAAACTGGCAACACTGGATATGAAGTAATATATTGCTTATGTGCTGCTCAATGTATAAATGTCGCTCGATTTCTCAGTTGGGTAGGCTCCTGCTTCAGAGACATTCTCTGAGGTGGTGCTTTTCCAACACATTGGCAAATAAATGATCAGTATATACCTGAGGGTCCTGAGATTATTCTGTACAGTAATGTGTTCCACGACAAAGTGCACTATCAATTTGTGAGCTATCTCTTTAATTTGATCGATTATAGGGTCAGTACAGTCACCCTTGGTTATTTTGGGACTTGAAGCAACACAAGACATAGAAAATATACCTTTTACTGTTTCTGTTAATAGACATCAATTAGCCATTTGGGAAATATATTTTCACCAGTTTTGTTCATTAAGACACAAAAGAACTCAAGGTGCTGCCGAGAAAGTGCCTTGCACTAGAGCATTGTGTTTTAAGGAAAGATTGGAGACAAACAGACCATGGAAATTGGACAAAGATTACCACTTCCAGTTTACTGGATTTTATGGTGAAGAAAATTGGGTGTCCCAGCCTTAGAATAGTGTGAGAAAACTCAGAGGCATATAGGGTGGTCCAATGTGGTAGATCAAGAAAAGCTACTGTACATGACAGCTTGGGAATACCCGGTCAAAGCAGCAATGTACAGGATTATTTGATGATTGATATCAGTATTTCTTCAAATAATGAATGACTAATTTATAGAAGGACACCAAAGGAGTATAGAGGACGCAAGAAGCTTAGAACCTTTCAGCTAAGAATTGAATGTCATGATTGAGTCATAGATTTGTTTTAGATAGATGAGCTAACGATGAGCTCAATGACTTTCCTCATCTGTCTAAGTCCTGTGATCTGTTATATCACCATGCTGTTGGATTTTATGTATAGAATCCACGTCCAAATGCAGCAAGACCTGGACAATATTCAGGTTTTGGCTTATAGTAGCAAGTAATATTTGTGCCACACAGTGCCAGGCAATGACCATCTCCAACAAGAAAGAATCTAACTATCTACTCTTTGCAATACCACCATGTAATCCCCTACTAACAAAATCCTTGGGGAACCATTGACCAGAATTGGACCAGTCATATAAATACTACAAGAACAGTCAGAGTCAGCAGTAACTCACCTCCTGGCTCCCAAAAGATTATCTACAATCTGCAAGATGCAAGTCAGGAATGTGATATACTACTCTCCACTTGCCTGGATGAGTGCGGCTCCAACAACGCTGAAAAGACTTGACACTATCCAAGACAAAACAGCTCATTTGATTGCTACCCCTTCACAAACATTCATCCCCTCCAATACCGATGAATGATGGCAGTTGTGTGTACCATCTACAACATGCATTGGAGGAACTCACCAAGGCTCCTTT
Source organism: Carcharhinus amblyrhynchos (assembly GCF_965287045.1). Taxonomy (NCBI): domain Eukaryota; kingdom Metazoa; phylum Chordata; class Chondrichthyes; order Carcharhiniformes; family Carcharhinidae; genus Carcharhinus; species Carcharhinus amblyrhynchos. The sequence goes on from NC_137335.1 coordinate 16,630,660, forward strand.
GGTCACACCTTTCCAAACCCATGATTATTACCATTTAGAAGGTCAAAGGCAGCAGATATCTGGGAATACTACCACCTGGAAGTTCCCCTTCAAGTCACTCACCATCTTGACTTGGAAATATATCACCATTCTTTCATTTTCACTGGGTCAAAATCCTGGAACTCTCTCTCCAGCAGCACTGTGGATGTACTCCCATGTCAGGGAATGCAGTGATTCAAGAAGGCAGATCACCACCGCCTTCTCAAGGTAAACTAAGGATAGGCAATAAATGCTGGTTTATTGCCGTAAATGAATTTTAACAACCTGTTGTCTTTATATTGCAGCAATAAATTGTATATTGTCTGGTCACAAAGATGTCTCCAACAGGTACAGGGACTGAACTTCATTCAAATATAAGCCATTAATGATAATGCCAATGTTGATGTATGAGCAACTGAAAGAAGGGGACTTTGTGGAAGATACCCTCCTCACACACTGACCCTTTCTAGAGGTTGTGGGTTAAAGCCCAATTGCAGACACTTAAGCCCATGATCCATGCTGACACTCCAGTGCAGTACTGCATTGTTGTAGGTGTAGTCTTTTGGATGGAATTGAGGCCCTACAAGATCCTACAGCTCTGCTCTTAAGAAAAAAGTCCTGGTGCGTTGAGCTAGTATTTTATCCCTCAACCCACACATAAATTAGAATTTGTTATTCTCACATCGTTTGAACTTGATGTGTGCAAATTAGCTGCCACGTTTCTAAGTAATTTGGGATGATTTGTCACAATGAAAAACATTATAAAACTGCAAGCCCAGCTGGGATTTTCTGCCCCGTTTTCAGGGGTTGGAAATGGTGAAAGGGGTGGAGATGCCAGCAGAGGTCACAAAATGGCTTTTACGCTGGTGGGATTTCCCCGTTTGATTGTTCCCCGCCCCCCCCACCCGTGACATAACGGGAATCCTGACTTTAAAAATCAGGATCTCTATTTACGTCAATTTAAATCTCATAATGAGGCCTTGACACCTGATTGCCCCCCATGTTCATTCACATCAGCATGCAATCACATATTCCCCAGGACGTGTACCTGGCAAACGGAAACTGCCGGAGGGCACAGATGAGGACAGGTTTCAGGGGGAAGAGGGTTCATACTGAGGCAGTTCCCGACACTTTCCCTCACTGCAGCAGTGCTGGGGTAGGGGGGGGAGGAATTTCGTGGGAGGCTGCTGGGGCTGAGGGGAGATGAGGGGTTTGTTTCTTTATTTTTAAATTCGCACACCCTTTAAAATAGGTGCCCCGATTTTCAGAAACCTAAGTTTTTGGCAGGGTGGGCATAATCAGATGGCATCTTGGGACCTATTCCTTCCATTTTCTTTGGTAAAGTTTTTGAAAATTTGGTGGGAAAACCTGGCAACCAGAGGCTGCTCTCTGCTTTTCCGCCCAAGTCAACATTTAGCAAAGAATGGGTAAATTCTGGCCACTGCCTTTCCTTTCTCATACCTATATGGTTACCTCAGTGCCTTAGATGTTACCAAGTAATGAAGGTCTCCAACTTGACTCTTCGTAAGTCATCATGGGGGATAGGATAAGGCAAAGGGCCCAGGTACAGTACTTTGTCAGAGAGAATCGGTGCAGACTCGATGGGCCAAGTGGCCTCCTTGTGCGCTTTGGGATTCTGTGATCTTTCCTACTCCTGCTCCTCCTCCATCATGTCCAGAAATGTAATGTACCCACGCTTTCTAAATTCCCCTGCACCAAAAGCCATACTCTGTTCACAGATTCAGACACCACAAAAGCTTGATGATTCCTGTGCTTCTAAATAATTTAAACAGTGCAATTCTATCGATATGAAACTTCTACTTCACATAATCAAAACCCTTCAAAAATAATATCATTAAAGGGATATAAATAATTCTAATATATAATTCTATTCTATTAAATCAAGCCTATAATTCAAGAATTTTTTTGGCAAACACTACTTCTATGGAGAGTCTGGGGGACTGAGAATAATCTGCTTAAGCGACGTAGAATTAAAGAAATATTTGAACAATCACCACTTATTTCTTGATGTTATCATTCCAAGTGATGATTACATTTGCCACAGCAGTGACATATTTCTATTTTTTAGGTGGGAATTCTGACTCCCAAAAACAAATGTATTCAGATCAGATGGGATATAAAAGTCTCAGACCTGACTGCACTCACCTAATTATGGTTTTAACTAAGGTAGGATGTTGGATCAATGGCCATCCACTTCCAGAAGGCAGGGTGATCATTTCAATATGAAAATGAGGAGTCAGAAACTATGGAAGTTAAAGAGTGGTGAGGACTGCTGGATCCAGCAACACCTTTCCACCTGTCTGCTGGATATAGCGTATTTGCTCCCATATCTACTCCTGAGTCTCCCGCATCTCCACATGGTTAACCACATTACCGATACTTCTTGTACCGCATTCCCACCAATCCCTCAACTTGGTATCTCCAAATCTCTCAGTTTGGATATTATTTTGGTAGAATTTATTTCGACTGATTAACTTGGCCATTTTGAACTAACATGTGAACAGAAAAGAAACCATGTTGATGCTGCTAATCTTTTTACAACAAACTAACTTAATAAAGTACTATGAAGTAGTCACTGACTAGCAGCAGATAACTATATTAGAAGGAAGTGCCTCAATTACCCTCTAATTGAAGGATAAGAAATGAATAATCAAATAAGTTGGATTTCTGTATTTTTTCATTGACATTTCGATGCAAGGATTAAAAATGATGTCACAGAGCCTTGGAAAAAGAAGCCTGAACTCAATGGGATCTGATAATATCAGGAACATGTTGGCCTTGACTGAGGCAACCTTGGTTGCAAATCTGAAGATAAGGGATGAACCCATTGACTTAAGTTGAAAGCAATGTTCACAATTATGCAGAACCCATGAAATTAAATTAGAACCTTATTAACCAATTAGCCATTTCCAGCAACACTCGCTAAGGTGGGTGACATGTCTTTTTAGGTATATAAGGAAATAATGGGAGCCATCTTGTGTAAGACCAAGTGAAGGGAAACCAGTTTGATGTGTGGGGGCAGACAAGTGTCAGCACATAGACTGTGAGTGTAAGACTGTGCCCAGAGACAGAGGTGGACCTCAGATACTGAAGTTTCCTTTGGGGGCCCCTGTTGATGCATGAGTCGCAAAAACCCAGCTTGCAGGTGCAGCAGGTGGTCAGGAAGGCAAATGGGATGCTGGCCTTCATAGCGAGGGGGATTGAATATAAAAGTAGGGAGGTCTTGCTGCAGCTGTATAGGGCATTGGTGAGGCCGCAGCTGGAGTACTGTGTGCAGTTTTGGGCGCCGCACCTGCGCAAGGATATTTTGGCCCTGGAGGGAGTGCAGAGGAGGTTTACTAGGCTGATACCGGAGTTGAGGGGATTGAGCTATGAGGAGAGGCTGAATAAACTAGGCTTGTACTCGTTAGAGTTTAGAAGAATGAGGGGAGATCTCATTGAGACGTATAAGATGATGAATGGGATGGATAGGATAGAGGTGGAGAGACTCTTCCCGCTCAAAAAAGACAGTAGGACTAGGGGGCACAGCCTCAAGATAAAGGGGAGGCGGTTTAGAACGGAGTTGAGGAGGAACTTCTTCACTCAAAGGGTGGTGAATCTCTGGAATTCTCTGCCCGTTGAAGTGGTGGAGGCTGTCTCGCTAAATATTTTTAAGAAGCAGGTTGATGGGTTCTTGATAAGAGAGGGGATTAAGGGTTATGGGGAGAGGGCGGGAAAGTGGAACTGAGCCACAACAGATCAGCCATGATCTTATTGAATGGCGGGGCAGGCTCGAAGGGCTAGATGGCCTACTCCTGCTCCTATTTCTTATGAAGTGTTGTGATAATTGATATCCTCAGGGGCAGATGAAGCTTCCTCTCAGTATGGAGATCGAGTTTGTAGAGTTTGGTTGATTAATATATGTTTGCTTTTTTTTAGTTAATTGATAAATCTTTAGTTAATTGACAGGTGCATTGCTGTTTTACTTTGGATATATTCAATAAACTTTGTTATGATTTGCTAATTCAGTGTCTGAATCTTTGCGTGATGGTTAAATATGAAAATGTGGAATTGTGAAATATGGCAACGAAAGAGGAATGAGGACCACTGGATCCAGCATGCAAATGCCTTTCCACTTATTTCCTGGATATAGCTTATTCGCTCCCACATCTCCCTCTGTTGAACTCAAACTGTTTAAAGGGATAATTTGGGATCCAGTAATTCGGCTGCCTGTAAGTTAATTAAATCATGTTTAAATTTATTAGATCCTCCTTTTAAATCTTACAAGGGTCCTTCTAAATATATGATCATTCCCTCCATCCTCTCTGCTCCTGCATGCGGGCTGATGCCTCAGCCCATTCAGCCCAAAGTCAGCTAGCCTCTCAGTCAAGCTGGCTGCAGCCCAGAAACTGAAGCAAAAATAGTTAATCAAGCCCTACGATTAAACGGCCTAGGGCCTGGCGGAAATTCATTTTTTTTGAGGTTCTCTGGCTGCAGAACAGTCTCACACTGCTCCTGAATTAATATTTGGGCTTCTGTTTTAATCACTATTGCTCATTTATCCTGTCCTGTGGAAACAAAGTGCCTTTAATTAATGAAAGTTATACTTCCAAGTACACTAAATTAAACATAATACACAGTAAATAATAGCCATGCGCAATATTTCAGGAAATATCTTTGGTAATCTGAACTTCACACAGATGTGTTCGATACATCATACCTAAGTAAAAACAAGGCATTTTTCTCTACGTCTGCTTCCACTACATCCCACATTTCCCGCAGGATGTCATGCACATACTCATGTTGTTCTGACCCTGCAATGGTACAGAAGAATATATGTTACAAGAGGCATTAATACATTATGGTTAGAATTTTATGCATTATTTTCAGGTGTGCTGCCAAACTGGAAGAACGTGAAATCACGCGAGATGTGGGGCAGGCGCCCCAATGCCATCATATGCTCATGCTATATTTTGCACAATGGGCATGCATGGGAATCAGAATTGCATCCACCAACAATTATTCAACTGGTTAAGACGATTAAAAAGGCAATCAATTGGAATTTTTAGGTCAGCCAAGGGCAACATGGGCAGGCAGCCATCCTGATTTTTCATTTCTCTTATCCAAGGGCAGGACAAAAGGAGGCTGGAGCATTGGCGATGTTAATTCTGAGGAATTTGCAATTGCTTTTGGTCATGACATTTCAGACCTTAAACTTAGGCTTCCAAGGTGCTCCGCCACCTCTACCTCCACCCCCACCCCCCCGCTCCTCCCCCCACTCTTGTTGGCAGTGACATTGGAGGCAGTTTGCTGACACTGCTGTTGTGTCAGCCCTAATAACTCTGCCTTTCGATGGTGATGATAGTGTGGGCTCCACCTGGGAAGGTGCGTTCAGTGACGTGGCTGAATGCTTCTCAGTTGTAATGGTCTCAGAAGATGCCGTGGGGGAGTATTGATGCCTGGCACATCCTTTTCTGCAGCTTATCTTCAATACCGCTCGACAATCACCAGGCAAGAGTGTTCCCTTCTTGTTGGCAAACACTTCAGCGGCCACGAGCATTCGGCCTTTGATCTTCGGGTAAGCGTTCTTCAAGGCGGCCTTCACGACACACGACAGCGCAGAGTCGCTGAGCAGAGACTGATAGCCAAGCTCCGCACACATGAGAACGGCCTCAACTGGGATCTTGGGTTCATGTCACACTATCTGTAACCCCCATGACTTGCCTGGACTTGCAAAATCTCACTAACTGTCCTGTCTGGAGACAATACACATCTCGCATTCCAACCATTATTTTGTAAACTGAGTTTGTGCCTTTATATGCCCTGTTTGTGAATAGAACTCCCACTCACCTGACAAAGGAGCAGCAAGCGCTCTGAAAGCTAGTGGCTTTTGCTACCAAATAAACTGTTGGATTTTAACCTGGTATTGGGAGACTTCTTACACATGGAGACTGCAGCCAATAGAGCACTTATGTGTGCTGACTATGTTGGGAATGAGGCTATCTTGACTGCCATCATTATTAGGATTTGATTTATTCGGTGGTAGGGAAATGTCTGGTCACCATCTCCTGAGAGAACCATTAGCTGAATGTGTGTTCAATGAGAACATCCTTGCATGGACTGTTTAGCTCCTCTGAGGCTCAGTATCACGACCATTCTTTGTCTTGCAGACCTTGGCTTACTTTGCATCCTCAGTCTTCCCTCATTTCTCTGCTTTGCTGTCCTCCTTTTGCTCCTTTTCTTCTTCCACCTCCTGGGCATTTCCTTGCACTCTTCCTCATTCAGTGTCATAATTCTCTGCGCAGCATGCAGTAAGCTTCCTGGAAACCCTACCAAATGTGTATTGGAGAGCACCCAGGAGCGTAGGAGATGTCTAAATCTCATTCTGAAAAGGCCAATACTCAATTATTGTCCTGGTGTGGAGATAGCTTTCACTGTAGTGTTGCTATGCCTCTGTCTGAGGACATCTTAGTGGTGTCAGCAGCTACCTCTTCAGCCAGTATCCCTCCATGGAGCAGGGAGATAGAACAGTTCTGTCGGGTAGTCCATTTTTTCAATGACTGCCTCCAAGCCCTGATGGAGGCAATCACACAGAGGAGGGATATGTTCATGCTCAGGGATGGGAGGAGGAGACCATTCCATAAACCAAAAAGGCCTGAACTGAGGTGGCAGCTGAGGTCAGTGGGCATGACCTGATTCGGAGAAGCTAGATCCAGTGCCGTAAAAGGTTCCATGTATGGCACAGTGAGCATTTTGATGAATTGGACACTGAGGAGGGGGGGCCATCCAGGGTTGTGATCAAACATGCAGGTCTCATGTAGTTTCCGATCACACGTGTGCATCCTAAGGCTGGAGTGTTCATTCAGCAGCCTCTGCTCCATCAAAGGTTCAGGTATCCAAGGGGGTAATAACTTGTTCTCAGACCTTAACACCCTGGATATCAGGGGACGTATGCACAGCACATCATCTCTCACCATTCACCACCAGCGAAGATACATGCATGCTGGTGGCCATTAATATGTTGGGAGAGATGGTAGGGCACAGTGGTGAGGGCACTTCACATTCACATGGGCTGATGGCAGAGGTAGTGAGTGTTTAGATTGCCAGTGATCAGAGGACTGTTGGGGACTAGGGCCATTCTGAGTCTGAGGGAAATAATAATTGTCTGGACTTGTCCATAAGGTGACAAATGCTGAACGTTCAGCGGGATACATGGGGTTTCTAATGGAGATCTATGAGGGTCTGCATGCCATGGGCTCTGTCAAGGGGGAGTCCATGTGGAGCACGAGTGCTGCAGTTATCCTGAGCCCTGGGCACATAGCCTCCTCCATAGAGACAGTGGTGACCCTCATGAAGAGGCAGCTCCAGGAGAACAATGACAAGTTATTGGGATTGCGCACTGACCTGCAACCCTACACAGAGGCTGACCTCAGGAGGTCAATCCTGTGTGGGAGAAGGCGGTGTCAACCAATGTCTCTGATAGTTGGCCATCCTTCATAGATGAGTAGGGAGGTGAGGACTCATCTCAGAATGGTGGAGAAGGTGGCTGCTGCCTCTATGGACTCTTTGTTCTTTGCCTGAAAGGGTGGTAGAGGCGGGAACCCTCACTACATTCAAGAAGCTTTTAGATGAGCGCTTGAAATGTCATTGTGTACAAGGATACACACCAAGTGCTGGAAAATGGGATTAGAATAGAAAGGTGCTTGATAGCCAATGCAGACATGATGAACTAAAGGGTCTCTTTTAATGCTGCAAAACTCTATGACTCTAATCTCATCCCCTGATTCTCCATCCCCGAGTTTCTGAGTCTGCACGCCAGCGCCAACTCACAAGGACAAATTCAGTTCTTTAGCCACACCCAGCTGAAGTCTACTGCTCCAACGATTTTGTCCCAATGGCTTGCATCATGGAATCACTGACTTTTGCTTTCTCCAGGCTTCTCCCAAGCCCTCAATACTTGAAGCATTTCAAATGTTTGCAGCCTCTTTATTTCTCAGCCTGCACATCCAGGTGGTCTTCTCCTCCTCTTGACTCCTTCCTCGATTCTCTCTTTTTAACTGGCACCTCTCCTTGTCCCCTCTCCTTGGGCTCCCTTTTTGGGATCCCCTCTCTGGGATTTCTTTTAGTCTGGGATCCTGCTGCTGGGTCCCATAATGGGGGTTTTCTCACTGTTTTCTTTCTTTTTCTCTCTTTACACAGGTACATTGGGCCATTGTCCACAGAACTACAAATCATGGGCTACGCTTGTGCAGCCTGCTCTCAATCCATGCATGGGGGGCAACGCCTGAGGCCTGTTGAGACATTTAGTTTCCAACCTCTGGCCGATTACAAGGCAAGCTTGGATTTCTTAACAAGGGACTGTCCTGTGACTTTTTCTTCTAGAATCATCAAACATTACCTTTGAAATACATTTTTCCTGTTATTTACTCAAAGTTGCAGATTCACCACAGCCATTCATATTATCAATGACAAAAAACTATTATGCACTTCACACCTCCTAATCTAGTATTAATAAATAAACAAGCATTGAGAAAAAACTCTTCAAAGAAATAGCAGGTTATTACAAGGTAATTCATATGCCAGACAAAGCTTTCAGTCCCTTTTGTAATTGTATTATAACTGTTTGCTGGGCTAATTGAGTTAGCCATTTTTGCAGCTCAGCCAGACATTCATAATGAAACTATATGGCAGGCTGAGCAGAGGGGTAAGGGCTTGAGGGCCTAACAGTCCTGATTATAACTGCACAGATGTCCCAGTAAATGGAGGTAGGCTTTCTAGCTGTTGGCCATGTCTTCTGCTGTTGCAGCCTTTGATATGCCTCTAGGGGCATTACGTCTGACTCCATCCTGTCTTCACCTCACTGGAATGGAAATATGGTGGGCAGGTGCCTCCTTGACGGAGAGCAATTTGTGGAGTCAGGAACTTTCCTGACTTTCTTTCCCTGTATCGTTAATAAAAATCTGGCCCTCAGTATCTGAAGCAAACTCATATTTATTAGTCTTTTAGCTCATACCTATTGTTCTTGCCTTCCTGAGTTCTCGAAGGATTATACCTCTCCACCAACTCTGTAGTTTGTTGGCAGCTAAAATTTCATCCTTGGTGGGACTCCTGTCCTTCCACGCCTCAGGCAGTTCATCTGTGGCAACTTATTAAAAACATTAAGGGTGTTGTGAAGTTAGCTGAACATTAAAGTATTATACCAGATGCTGAACATAAAGCATTAATTATTTTTTATGTTGTTAACCCCATCACAGTTTTGATCAAATTGTTATTTGTTTTGGAATACTATCATCAGTCTCAACGATAGAACATTAACAACTGGATCAATTCTCTAGGGCAATGGACCCAGTGGGAGCATGGCCATGTTGCAAATATGAGGACATGTCAGTTGCGTCACCATCAGATTTTTAGACTGGATGTCAGGAGGAGTGTGCACATTTGGGAAATCTACAAGGGAATCCCTGGCTCTGCCAATGAACAAAGATAATATTGGTCTGTGCCATTAGCGTAGAAGTGGGATCACAGGAATCATCAGCCAGTTTTACACTATGTCTGACATCCTTTTACACTGCAGTCAAAATTGGCATGGTGCAAAATTGATCATTGTAACTCATTTTGAGTTAATTATATCAACTTATTTCACCACTGATGTTTACTTAGATGTTGGGTACAGTTGCAGACTGAAGGTAGGGAGATGTAGAAGGTATGGAGGAAAGTTAAAATACAGTGCAAAAGGGGAGATGTCTGAGAGTTCAAAAACTGCATGATGGAGGAGAGGTGCAAGAGTTCAAAAAAAGTGTGGGAGGGAAGAGATCTGAGGGTTCAATGCAGAGAAGTGTGAGGTAATTTATTTTGGCAGGGAAAATATGGAGAGACAGTACATGATAAAGGGAGAAATTCTAAAGGAGGTACAAGAACAGAAGGACCTCAGTGTTTACATAAGGAGTCACTGAGGATGGCAGCGATGGTTGAGAGAGCAGATAATAAAGCATTTGGTATGAGTAATAGCTGCAAGGTAAAGATGACAACTAGATATATTAATGAACAAGAGGTTCAGTGGGGTAAAAAAGCTACATACAGGACAAAGATAAGAATGCTTCTGAACTCCACGACAACTGGATTCCAACAGCCCGAAAGCCTATAATAGATTTGCGTGCTCTGCCGTGACTGGTCATTCGAAACCCGATAAACTCGCTCCTTGAGTAGCTTTCGGGCTGTTGGAGTTCAGGGTCATGGAGTTCAGAAGCATTCTTATCTCTGTCCTGTATATAGCTGTTTCCCCCCAGTAAACCCCTTTCTAGTTTATCTGCCCAGTTGGTTGTCCTTATCTTGCAGCTATTGCAGCAAGGTTGGGACTATGTCCTTGGAGAAAAGAATTCAGGGGGAACTTGATAGAGGTATTCAAGATCCTGAAGGATATGGACAGGGTGAACAGTGAGAAACTGTTTCCACTCAAGAAGGCATCAAGAACGAGAGGGAACATTTTCAAAATAATTGACGAAAGGAGCAAAAGTGATGGATTTTTTTTCCACCCAGAGTGTGGTTGGAGTCTGGGTTGGATTTCTTCAGAAGGTGGTGGAGGCAAGTCCAATCAAGGTAATCAAAAGGAAATTACATTGCATGCTGAAAAGAATGTGCAAAGTTACAAAGATAAGGCAGGGAAATGGTATTAGGTAGAATGCTCTTTCAGAAAGCCGTGCAGACTTAGTGGGCTGAATAGTCTCCTTCTGCACTTCAAAGATTCTGTGATTCTGTGAACTGGAAACTGGGCATCAAATTTAGATGCGTTTGTAACCTTGGCAGTGACTGATGGGGCCTTTCTTACACTGGAGCTGGGCTTTGCGTTTGGCTCCAAGCATGTGTTGAGTTCTAGCTAGCTTTGTTTAGAAGACTCCGGCCCCTATTTTCCCATTTTGATTCTAAGTGCTGGGAGGACTTGAAACTGGGAATGTTTCAGATCTGACTTTCAGACCCATTCTCAGGTGCCCCCATACTCAGTCTGCCTGAAAAAATATCAGTGGTTCCAAATCGCGCTGCAGAAGACTGGGGGCAGGGCTTAATGCAACCGAAACTCTGCAACTCCAACTGGCGCCTCCAAATGCTCAGGCACAGAGAAAAAGATAGAATGCTGCTCGTCTGCCACATCCCTCCCGGGCTAGATAATGCCTTCCTCTGGCCCCATAGACATTGCCCCACCCCCACATTACCGATCTCCTTATCTCTCCAACCCCCGCCACCCAGACCGTTTGTGGGCCCCTCCACCCTTCCCACCCACTGATCTCAGGCAGAGTGGCAGCGGACCCCCCCTTTCCTCCCACCAATCTCAGGCAGACTGACAGACACCAACCCCGCCCCAACCACCGATCTCAAGCATCTACCTCCTCATTAACTGGCACGCTTTGATGGAGCATGTCTGTTTTGCGCCAATTCTGGATGGGTGAATGCGGTGGTGAAGGGGTAAGTGCCGATAAAGTTGGGTGTGCAGCTCATTAAGTCAATTTAAATACATGCAAATGCATTTAAATGTCTGTTGTGCCTGATGAAAGCGTGTTCCCAATTGCAGCCAGTAAAACCTGTCTCTCCTCCACGCAGCTAAAGATTAGGGGTACTGCTCTTTAAAGAGAGTACCTAATGATTGGACATTTTCCCTAGATTATAGTGGATATTCTTCAATCTAAAAGTAAAGGATTTGCATTACATGTGGCAGTGGATTTATTTAAACTGTACCAAAAAGAGTAGACTTCAAAAGCACATGGGCCTGGAGATGCATCGTCAGTAAGGACAGGATCAACATTGAAATAAATCAATGCATAAAGAAAGACAGGGCAAACAGTTCCCATCTGCTGTTGGGGCTGGGGCCCCACCTTGTGCCATTAATTTGTCCAAACCGCTCAATGACTGTGACAGCAAATTGTGTAGTATCATGCTTTGTCAACTCCTGTTTGTCGCTCCAGTCTCATTTCTCTGCTCTGCATCATGACCCCATTGAGAAGGATCAGCAATCTAACTCCTGCTTTGAGTCAACATGGTCTGGAGGAGGAGCAGCATATACAGAAAGATATGTTTCATATCTGCTTGTCAACTCCCGAGATCCCATGGCACTACCTCCAGGAACGGCAGGGGTGTTGGCCCTGGTGATTGGGTTAATACTAATCACTGAACCAACACCAATAACACGCTATCTGATCATTTTCACATTGTTGTTTGTGGTTTTGCAAATTGTCCGATAGTTCTTTCTCTGTCATAACAGAGATTACCACCTCAAAGTACTTAACTGGCTGCATCGCACTTCCTTGTGAAAGGCGTTATCTCAATTCAAATCTTTCATACAATCGTTAAGGTCCCTACAGTGCAGAAGGAGGCTATATGACCACACTCCCACTCAGGCCCAATCCCCATAACCCCATGCATTTACCCTTGCTAGTCCCCCTAACACTAAGGGGCAACTTAGCATGGCCAATCAACCTAACCTGCACATCTTTGGCCTGTAGGAGGAAACTGGAGTACCTGGAGGAAACCCACGCAGACACGGAAGAATGTGCAGACTCCCACAGACAGTGACCCAAGCTTGGAATCGAACCCGGGTCCCAGGCACCGTGAGGCAGCAGTGCTAATCACTGTGTCACTGTGCCACCAAAACTTTTTAAGTTCGCTGAATGATTCTGAAGTTAAAGGGCTCTGTGGCCTCAAAAATTTGTTACAAGTAATAAATATTTCATTCATAGGATTTGAAATTGAGAAATAAAACTGCAGAGACATTGGTCACATTTTTGGATAGGCAGTGTTGGTTTTCTTCCGGGGGAAAGGGACATGCTGGGTCAGTTTGCAATTAGTTTCACTTGCTCTCCTATGCACTTGTTCTATGCTCAACTTATACTGCTATAAAATGTGCAAGTGCAATCATGTATATAGGCCTCATTTTCACAGGAATTGCTAACTGCGTGAGCAAAACTTTATCTGAAATTCTACTTTCCTCCTAATGAAATACTTAAACTCTCACCTGCCAGCAAGTGGCTTCTTAAAGAGGGTTTTAGGTACAATTGGTTAGTACCACAAAATTAGTGCATTGTGTATTGCATTTCTTGATGCTTTCTATTTAAAATAGTTAAAGGCAAAAATGAACAGAGACACCTGCACTGGAGGTAGTTTGCTTACACTTACTAGTGAGTGTCTTTGCATATCGAAGAATGCTGCCTGGAAATTTCTGGCCAAAAAATGCCAATGCAAAAATGTTTGCTTCAAGTGCACCAGTCTGGGAATATCAGAGGAGAACTTTTGTCGGCATTTGCAAATTGATAACTTGCAAGACATATCAATATTTTAGTGGAGTCAGACACTTTAGGAACTTTGAAGCTATTGGATGGGCACATGGAACGCACCAGAACGATGGGGAGTGGGATTGCTTGATCTTGGGTTTGGACATAGCTCGGCACAACATTGAGGGCCAAAGGGCCTGTACTGTGCTGTACTGTGCGATGTTCTATGTTCTAATATTTTTCATGTTTTAAGATTGTACTTTCGTGCTAAAGATTTTATTAGGGCTCAATTTGTACAGGATCTTTGGTTAAATTATATATGTTAATCATAAATGTAGGGAGCCATTTAATAAAAAATATATTCACTGTATTATAGGAATAAGAAATTGCAGTACCCATTTGGTTGTTCAGATAAATTCAGGTGGCACGATGTTAACGCTGCTGTCTCACAGCACCAGGGACCTGGGTTTGATTCCTGACTCAGGTCACTGTCTGTATGGAGTTTGCACATTCTTCCAATGTCTATGTGGGTTTCCTCTGGGTGCTCCGGTTTTCTCCTACAGTCCAAAGGTGTGTGGGTTAGATAGATTGGCCATGCTAAATTACCCCTTAGTGTAAGGTGGATTAGCTAGGTTAAATTGCATGGGGTTATGGGGATAGGGCCTGGGTGGGATTGTGGTCAGTGCAGATGTGATGGGCCAAATGGCCTCCTTCTGCACTGTAAGGATTCTATATTGAAACATGAAGTTTTTCAATGTTATTTTTGAGTATTTTCACAGCACTCAATATATATTTCCTCAATGCATATCAATGGGCAGCTAAAAGCTATTCTTTCTTCATCTGCTAAAGTCCATATCAGCTAGTCCCAGCACACTCACTTGAGCAAGATTTGGTTTTGATCACAAGCTTCTTTGGCGAGGTATCAATTAAGAGTGTCTTAAGAGCAAAACATTCCTGAATAGTTGGGCAAGCGTCAAGGGCGTGTGCTACAGTAGCGTAAACAGCATTGTTGAAGGTCTAGCAGAGAAACAAAAAAGAAAATTTACAGTGAGGATCGGCATCAGGTAAGTCTTTTTCAAATTAAATTGTGTGACTTCAGTTACTTTACAAGAAGAATATGCATTTCTTTAGTATCTTTGGCATAGACAGAAATAAAAAATTAGAAAGGCAGTGGTAACATTCACCTCTTTTTAAAAGAGGGCTTCAACACGAAGCGGTGGAGGTTATGTTGCAACTGAACAAAAGCTTTGATTCAACCACATGTGGTTCAGTTGTAAGCACTGCACCTAAGGACTGGTGGATGTACAGAACTTCATCACCAGAATGATACCAGGATTTAAAGAATTAAATTGTGAGGACAGCTTGAATAGGTTATGTATTCTCTTGAGTACAGAAGATGAAAGGAGTGCCCCAGGGGTCGGCGCTGGGGCCTCAGCTATTTACCATTTATATAGATGATCTGGAGGAGGGAACCGAGTGTAGGGTGTCGAAATTTGCTGATGACACCAAAAGTGGTGGAAAGGCAAATTGTGCGGAGGGTGGGGAGAGTCTACAGAAGGATCTAGATAGGCTGGGCGAGTGGGCCAGGAAATGGCAAATGGAATTTAATGTCGGCAAGTGCGAGGTGGTCCACTTTGGTAGGAATAATGGTAGGAAGGATTATTCCTTACGTGGAGAAAAACTGCAGCAGGCGATGGTGCAGAGGGACCTCGGGGTCCTTGTGCATGAGTCACAAAAACCCAGCTTACAGGTGCAGCAGGTGGTCAGGAAGGCGAATGGGATGCTGGCCTTCATCGCGAGGGGGGTTGAATATAAAAGTAGGGAGGTCTTGCTGTGGCTGTATAGGGCATTGGTGCGGTCACAGCTGGAGTACTGTGTGCAGTTTTGGGCACCGTACTTACGCAAGGATATTTTGGCCTTGGAGGGAGTGCAGAGGAGGTTTACTAGGCTGATACCGGAGTTGAGGGGGTTGAGCTATGAGGAGAGGCTGAATAAATTAGGCTTGTACTCATTAGAGTTTAGAAGAATGAGGGGAGATCTCATTGAGATGTATAAGATGATGAATGGGATGGATAAGATAGAGGTGGAGAGACTCTTCCCGCTCAGAAAGGATAGCAGGACTAGGGGGCACAGCCTCAAGATAAAGGGGGGGCGGTTTAGAACGGAGTTGAGGAGGAACTTCTTCACTCAAAGGGTGGTGAATCTCTGGAATTCTCTGCCCGTTGAAGTGGTGGAGGCTGCCTCGCTAAATATTTTTAAGACGCGGGTTGATGGGTTTTTGATAAGAGAGGGGATTAAGGGTTATGGGGAGAGGGCGGGAATGTGGAACTGAGCCACGACAGATCAGCCATGATCTTATTGAATGGCGGGGCAGGCTCGAAGGGCTAGTTGGCCTACTCCTGCTCCTATTTCTTATGAAAGAGTTATCTAATTGAGATGTTTAAGATGATTAAAGTATTGAACAGGATAGATAGAGACCATTTCTTTTGATGGAATACACCAAAACAACTGGGCATGACCTTAAAATTAGAGTTAGGCCCATTCAGGAAATGTTAGCTAAATGTCACACAAAGGCTAGTGGGAAACTGGAACTGAGATCACCTCAATACCCCTCCAAAATTATTGGGGTTAGGTTAATTGAAAAAATCACTCTAGGAATAATTGACTTATGATAGATAAAGCTATTAAGGGAAATGGAACAAAGAACTGATCCCTGCAAGACCCTGTACTTACCTGAAAATCTGGCTTCCTTGGGCACCTCTTTGAGGCTGTAGGAAATCCCAGTTATGGCGCTATTTGATTGGCCAGCAGTTCTTGGAGGCAATACTTTCTCTCTGATAGAAGTGGAATTTCTGCCTCGAGTTAATTAAAGGCCTGGCCAGCGAGCATTAGTGGCTATGGGCCAAGCCAGCCAAAAGTAGAAGGGCCTGATCCTGACTTTTAGGTTTTGTACAGGGACCCACGTAAGGCAGTGGCACTTCAACGCATCCAGAAAACAAGAACGAACTAACCCCAGATGTCAGAGAACAAACTGTATTGTGCATATTTCAAAAAGTGAGGTAGACTGGAAAAATCACTTGCGCCACAGTGTGCTCATACTTCTTTTAACTGACATTTTCCTCCACAATGTCTGGGTGCATTCCGCACATTGGCAGATGAGGTGGAGGCAGTCAGCTCAGTGACGTCTTGTTGCCTTGAGTGATCAAGGCAAGCGTGCTGTGGAGGAAATGTGCCTTGAAGGGTCCAGGCTATTGGGTCTCTCCTGTACCAGTAAAGCACCATCTGCCTTGGTCTCACCTGCTGGAATTGGAGTCAACGGCAAAACAGATGAAGGGATGCTGTTAATCTTGTGGCTGTCTTGCGACAAAGACTCTGGGTTAACTGGCATGTGTTCCTCCTCCATTTGGGTATGTGAACAAATCTTGCTGTCTTCCTGAGGAGAAGGGGTTCTTGGGTGTGGGATGGGAGTTCAGGATCCTCACCCCCTAGTCACTGTTACAGTGAACCCATGGCTACAGCAATGGAATAGAGTAAGAAGTCTCACAACACCAGGTTAAAGTCCAAAAGGTTTATTTGATAGTAAACGCCACAAACTTTCAGAACACTGTTCCTTCGTCAGGTGAGTGGAGAGTTCTGATCAGAACCAGGGCATATAAAGGCACACAGAGTTTACAAAATACTGATTAGAATGCGAGTCTTTACAGCTAATCTGCTATTCAAGTCTTAAAGGCGCAGACAATGTGAGTGGAGATAGCATTAGCATGGGTCAAAGAGATGTGTATTGTCTCCAGACAAAACAATAGGTGACATGTTGTAGTTCAAGCAAGTCATGGGGGTTACAGATAGTGTGAACCCAAGATCCTGGTTAGGGCCGTCCTCATGTGTGCAGAACTTGGCTATCTGTTTCTGTTCAGCGACTCTACGCTGTCATATGTCGTGCAGGCCGCCTTGGAGAACGTTTACCCAAAGATCAGAGGCCGAATGCCCGTGACCGCTGAAGTGTTCACCAACAGGAAGGGAACAGTCTTGCCTGGTGATTGTCGAGCGGTGTTCATTCACTTGCAACATCTCACTTACCTGCCTGGAGACAATACACATCTCTTTAACCTATGCCCAATGCTATCTCCACTCACATTTACTGCACCTTTAAGACTTGAATAGATTAGCTGTAAAGACTTGCATTCTAATCAGTATTCTGTAAACTGTGTGTGCCTTTATATGCCCTGCTTCTAATCAGAACTCTCCACTCACCTGACGAAGGTACAGCGTTCCGAAAGCTTGTGGCGTTTACTATCAAATAAACCTGTTGGACTTTAACCTGGTGTTGTGAGACTTCTTACTGTGTTTACCCCAGTCCAACGCTGGAATGTCCACATCTACAGCAATGGAATGCAGGTCAGAGCATATCATGCGCTCAGATGCTTGAAAGATGGCGGAATTCATGGATAATATCCTTTGTAAAGCTGCGCATAATCCCTAGCATGTTTGGCATGTTTCCCTCTAGCCTGTGCTGCATGTCCAGCAGGCTTCTTGTGTCAATGACCAGAAGCCTGTTATCAGCATTGGGCTTAGTACGGGCCTGATCTCCAGCAGTCCTCTGATTGTCGGGGGGCCAGGTTGCCACATTGTCGCCCATGTTGTGCAACATGTTGGTGGTGTGTCACCAAACTGTGCTTCCAAATCTACAAGCTGCTGATGGTAGGTGCAACTGTGCTGGCTGAGATTGATTATAGGCAGATCACATTGCATTCTCTGGGACACCAGCTTCTGTGTCCCAGACTTAAAGTCTTCGTGTGCCTTCGGGGCTGCAGCATGGTTCATGGATAATGACCTGTGGTGGGAAACAAAGAGAGTTGCATTTGGAATCATCACAGTTTGAGTACCCCACATCTTCCATCCTGCAAACCCATATGCCACCACTGGAATGGTTGCCTCTCCCTTCTTATTCCTGGCCGGTCCTACTTCAATGTCTGCCACCACTCGTACTTCCCCTTAGCCAGCGATTTCCAAGACCTCCTCTTTGGCTGTTGTGAGGAGCCTGAGGTCGGGAACTCCTCTTCTTGTATGTCTCCACTTCTTTGAATTGTGGGTCTGCTTGTCCTACATGACAAAGTGCAGAGTTAATGACATGTCAATTGACACCTGACCCTCTTACCTGTATGTGTTCCCGTCACACATACAGTCCTGTCATTCAAAAGTACACACAACAGTCAAACTTCCACATGGCTTTAGCCTCTATTGCCATGTGATATCATGGCAGATTATGCATTCACTTTTCAGGATAGTTGCCCACTCACACATCTAGCTTATTAATAATCACAGGAAGATGGTGGCTATTGTGGTGCCAGGTATCATGGGGTATCAAGGAAGACTTGAATCACAGCTGTGATTTATTGAAGGGAAGAATAAACTATACAGAGACAAATCAGGTTTAGTTCCACCAGCTCCCGGGCTCACATTAAAGGTTCCCTCCTACCAGGACCCTGCCCTAACACCCAACAGGTGTTGGTTCATGTGCTTCCTCCTGATGGGCCTCTTAAAGGGGCCACGCTACCACAGTGGCATAATGGTAATATCACTAGATTAGACATCCAGAGGTCCAGGCTAATGCTGTGGGGACATGGGTATAAATTTAAATTTATTTAATAAATCTAGAATATAAAACTAGTCTCAGTAATGGTGACTTTAAAAACTATCATAGGTTGTTGTAAAAACCCAACTGGCTCACTAATGACCTTTGGGGAAGGAAATCCGTCATCTTTACCTGGTCCGGACTACATGTGACTCCCCACCTGCAGCACAGTTGACTTTTAACTGCCCTCTGAAATGGCCTACCAACCCATTCAGTTTAAGGAAAATTAGGGATAGGGAACAAATATTGGCCTTGTCAGCGATACCCACGTCCCATGAGAGACTCATTTTGATTATGTAGTACTTACCTTTGCAAATCGGAGAAGGTCATTAAACAATTTTCTGTACTGGACCCAGGTTTGGCATGTCACCACATGGTTGCTCACTTCCTCTGCCTCCTCCATCCAGGCCACTTTAATCTGATGGGACGGTCTTCTGATACCATCTTCATGAAAGAGCGCCTCCTGCGTTGCCCTGGTGGCCAGGAGTGGAACGTGCAGGGAGGCATCACTAGTCTGTGGAACAGGTCTGCTTTGGCAGTCACTCATCCTTCCAATGAATATGACGCTCTCAAATAATGGGGCAAGTTGGCAGTGATGCACTACCTCTCTGAATGAACAGGAAGCTCTTTGACAGGCTGTATGTAGATACAGCAGTATCAGCTGATGGTATGTTGCACCCATGAAAAGCTTCCCCATTTCATGAGTTTTGCATGTGCAATGTCAGCATTTAGAATTTTAATTACAATCATGTGGAAAAGTGCAAAAAGAGAAACAGCGGAAGTGGTGGTGCTCAGTTCCAGTTACAACATTGGAAATTACATGCTGTGGATAAAATCCCGTTCTTGTCAGTGTGACTAAGAAAGTTAACAGGGGACCTGATAGAGGTATAGAAAATTATGAAGAGTTTTGATACATTAAATCAGGAGTTTTAAATCAAGATGTTTCCTTTGGTCCTGGGTTGGTCCTGGTCTTTGGTCCTGGGTTGGCAATCAGAGGGCATAATTTTAAAATCATGACCAAAGAATGAACAGAAAGACAAGGAATGAAATGCCCTACAATAGTGGATGCAGAATTCATAATAGCTATAAAAAAGTGAAAAAAAAGTCAAATGGAACTTACAAAGAGTTTGCAGAATGGATCTAAGTAGATAGCACACTTAATACATATGACATAAGCTTGCTAGATATTACACTTCTCATTGGACAGAAGTACAGCAAAATGAGATACAGCATTTCTGTTCAGATTTAAAATGATATTAATTTAATACTTGTAACCCATGTAAAATGCAGAGAGAGAT
This sequence comes from Carcharhinus amblyrhynchos, assembly GCF_965287045.1. Taxonomy (NCBI): domain Eukaryota; kingdom Metazoa; phylum Chordata; class Chondrichthyes; order Carcharhiniformes; family Carcharhinidae; genus Carcharhinus; species Carcharhinus amblyrhynchos. The sequence continues at coordinate 16,650,864 of NC_137335.1, forward strand.
TTGGCTCAGAAGGGATCCAAAAAAGGGAGAAAATAATGTACGAATTGGGTAGAAGGAAACAACCAGTGAGCATGGATGTGGCTATAGAATTGCTTGTTTTAAATTTTTTTTGGAGACTCCAACAAATAATTTTCAATTGGTTCACCTTGATTTGCTTGTCATTCAGACTCTTGTCATCAAATTCGCATGGAAAATGACAACGCAGTAGTTCTTTTGTAGTTTTGTGATGTTCTTGTTTATCATTGAAGCTATGGATTGCACTTTCTATGGATTTCATAATTCGAGCAGCGTGTTGAGTGAATCGGATGCTGTCCTGTTGATGTACACAAGTCAAGAAAGTCAAGCTTTACGCTGCGGTATCTTTTAGCTTACAATACATTCAACTGGCTTCATAACAGTAAGTCCTATATACTTCTAGAATACTTAAGATGACGATGGATTTATGCATTCTCAAAACATACACAGAGGTTGTAGATACTCCCAAATATATAGAGAGAGGATCAATATGCACTGAAAATATATACTGATGGCAGATTTGTATACTTCAAAAATATACTGAGGATCGATTTATATAGATCTAAGAGAACACATGCTCACAGTAGATGTGCTATCAGGGCATTCCCAGCATTGTGTTTCAAATTCCAGGGGTGAATATCTGTAACTCAGACACTGAATTAAGCCCACTACACTCAAATTTCTGATCACAGAAGCAGAATTGTGCTGCACTCTCATTTCAATTGGACAGAATATCAAGTGTGAAGTATTGATAATCACAAACAGATTTCCAATACACACCGTACACTGAAAACAATGATCTCTTTGGTCCTTACACAACCACAGTGAAGTATATGAAGATGTAAAATACACTGATTGTGCACACTGATTACAGAATCTGTGTTTTCCTTTAAACTGAGAAATAAAGAGTTATATTCAAATTTGGTGTGGGGATGTATACTGTCAAACAGAGGACCCAAAGTTTTTAGAAGTCCTGGGGTGATTTTCTGAACAAGGAGTGGCCACATTTCTGACAGCACCAATTGTAAGATCATGCGCAAACTATTTTCCATCTGATGAAATTAATGGTGCCTGCTGACACGCCATACTTTAGGGGAGGCACTGGCCTAGTGGTATTATCGCTGGACAATTAATCCAGAAACTCAGCTAATGTTCTGGGGGCCCGGGTTCTAATCCCATCACTATAGATGGAGGAATTTGAATTCAATAAAAAATATTTAGAATTAAGAATCTGCTGATGACCATGAAACCATTGTTGATTGTCAGGAAAACCTATCTGGTTCACTAATGTACTTTAGGGAAGGAAATCTGCTGTTCTTACCTAGTCTGGCCTGCATGCGACTCCAGAGCCACAGCAATTGTGGTTGACTCTCAACTACCTTTGGGCAACTAGCGATGGGCAATAAGTGCTGGCTGATGTGCAATGCACACATCCCATGAATAAATAAAAGAAACTTGAAATATTGTTCCTTTGAAATTCAGTAATGAGATGCACTTTACCAGTCCAAACCCAACGTCCTTTCACTGTTAGACATGGCTCAGTTGGTGGCACTCTCATCTCTGAGTCAGAAGCTTTTTGCTGACAATCCAATGCAGAGCTGAGGGAGTACTGAACCTTTATTTAGGATGAAAGATTAAACTGAGTTCCAGTACCCTCTCAGTGTAAAAGATCCTATGGCACCATTTCTAAGGAGGAAGGGTTCACCCCTATTCTCTTGCCAATATTTATCCCTCAATCAACGTCATTAAAAGCAGGTTATCTAGTCATTATCATGATGTTATGTGTGGGACCTTGCTGAACACAATTTGGCTGCCACCTTTCCTGTAACAGTTTCTACACTTTGAAGTTACTTGATGAACCCTGAAGCGCTTTGGGATGTTGGGATGTCTTGGGCCATAAAATCTATCATAATAAGTGCATATCTTTCTTTTTATCCTCCAACCAGATTTGTGATACGAACGTACAAACACATGCATTAGGAGCAGGAGTAGACCACTCTGCATTTCAAACCTGCTCCACCATTCAAAAAGATGGTAGCTGATTTGATTGTTAAAAAAAATGGAGGCAGGAGAAATAACAGAGGTATTAAACAAGTACTTTGCATTAGCTTCACAAAGGAAGAAGAAACCACCCAGGCCGAGATGAGAGAGGAGGTAATTCGTACACTAGAAGAATTCACAATTGAGAGGGAGGAGATGTCAGAAAGGCTATCTTTATTTAAAATAGATAAGGTAACAGGATAAGGTGAGATGAATCCAAGGGTACTGAAGGAGGTGAGAGTGAAAAATGCAGAGACACTAGTTATAATCTTCCAATCTTCTTTAAACATAGGGGTGGTGCTGGAGGACTGGAGAATTGCAAATGTTACATCCATGTTCAAAATGGGGTGCAAGAATAAATCCAACAACTACAGACCAGTCAATTTGACTTCAAAAGTAGGAAATGTCTGGAACCTGTTGTGTGGAACAAAACTGACAGTCATTTAGACAAATGCAAGATAATTAAGAAAAGCCAGCATGGATTCATTCGAGGAAAATCATGTTTAACTAACTTGCTAGAGTTTTTTGAGGAGGTAACAGAGAAATTTGATAAGGACAATACTGTTGATGTGGTGTATATGGATTTTCAAAAGACATTTGATATAGTGCCACACAAAAGACTCGTGACAAAAATTCTAGCTCATGGATTCAAAGGAAAAGTAGGCACTTGGATAAGAATTGCTGAGTGACAGGAACCAGCGTAGTGATAAAGGATATCAGGAAACAGAGTAATGATGAGGATAGTCTTAAACTTCAAAACGGCATAGACAAATTTGTGGCTCGGGCGGCCAAATGACAGGTTAAGTTTAATGCAGAGAAGTGCAAGGTGGGAATAATATGAAGTATCAAATAAAGGGAGAAACTCTGAAGGAGGTGCAGGAAAAGAGGGATACATGTACATAAATCATTGAAGATACAAGGTATGTTGAAAAAAGCAGTTAACAAAGTATCAGACTTTATTAACAGGGCCATAAGTACAAGGGAAGGAGGTCATGTTGACATTGTATAAGACACTAGTTAGGCTTGAGGGAGGATATGAAGGCATTTAAGAGAATACACAGAAGATTCACATGAACAATTCCAGTCATAAAACTGTGAGGATGGATGGCGAGGTTGGGACTGTTTTCCTTGGAGAAAAGGAGAGTAGACTTGATGGAGATTTTCAAGATCCTGAGGGGTATAGAAAGGGTAGATAGTGACAAACGTTCTACTCAGAAGATCATCAAGAACTAGAGAGCACAAATTCAAAATATTTGGCAAAAGGAGAAAAAAATGATGAGGAAAACTTTTCTCATCTAGAGGGTGGTTGGAGTCTGGAAAAAACTTCCTAAAATGGTGGTGGAGTCAGGTTTGATAGAAATGGAATTGCTACCTGAAAAGAAAGAATGTGTAAGCTTGTAAGGATAAGACAGGAGAATGGGATTTGGTAGAATGCTCTTTCAGAGAGCCAATGCAGTCTTGATGGGCTAATTGCCTCCTTCCGCACCCTAAAGATTCTGTGATTCTATATCTAATTAGACAAAGGCTTTCCAAAGGAATGTATCAATGCTATCACTTTGCAATATGAACCAGAGATTTGTTTTTCACAAAAAATCTTGAAACATAAAGAAATCCCCTGCACTACTATGTCAGCTGTTTGAAAGAGCTATCTAATTAGCCACATTCCTCCATTCTTCTTTTTGTTTTTTCTTTAAAATTGCTGAAAAAAGTGACATGTTATGAAGCTTTTCATATTTCACTCATCAGGACAGATGTGCAAGAATACCAATTGTAACAGGAACAACAATTTCTACTGCACAAGAAGAGTGCGGATTGGTTGATAAGTGAATTCTGGTTGGTGGAGGCATTGCTATGGAGATTGCACCAGGGAATAGTTAACTGCCAAACTTTTGTTTAAATTCAAACGAAGCAGGTCGACTCTGATTGCTCAAGACGATGTCATGGGGAATAAACCAAGGAATGGCTATCTCCCAAATTTTTGTTTAGTTGAAATAGGCGCAATGCACAGACATGTCCATTTTGTCTGCAAAGGATATATATGTGAATATATGTAGCTTCTAGCATGCGAAGGCGAGCCACACTGTGAGTCCAACTGATAATCCTAAATTGGTTGTCAGAGTAATTCTTTACACAATCATGATTGTTTAGCAAGTGCTATCAAATTGCAGAAAGACTTCTACTGTTGGACATCACGTTTTGAGTTTTGCAAGCATGGACTGGTTGGGTATGGTCAGCACTTTGCTTTTGCGAGCAGTTGAAGGAATATGCTGTTTGATACGATCCACCAGTTGTTGGGACATGCCTTGCATAACACTGCCACTAAAATTCATATCCCACATCATTCATTTGTGAGATAGGTTGAATGTGTTTTCAGCTTGACAACTACTTCCTGTTAGTGGAGAATATCATTCATGTTTCTACCACATAGAAGCAGCGTGGAAATGCTAAATTCACCTGCTGCTCTGCCAGGGTATTCTGAGATGACTGCACACTTTCCTGAACTGAAAGTGGTGGCCGTAGGCTCAAGCATAAGTTTGCAAGATATACAGCAAACAAAAATCTGATCAAGATAACCACTAGCCTGCAGGATAGCTTTGATGCAACCCTATTTCAGCATCAAACTTGCATGGTGAGCAAATGACCCAGGTGCTATTTACAGTTGCTGATAAGGCTGATCTTATAGAACATGGAGATGTAGGAATCCCAATGGGTAAATTGACTTAGTGAAGATAGGCTCATAATAGACAGTAGTGGAGAACAAATTAGTAGATTTTTCAACGAGAAGATTGAGGAAAAGAAGCTCATTTGACTGTTCCATTTTAAAGATGAATTTGATCACAGGATGCAGCTCAGTGAGGTGTAGAAGGAAATTCTTACATATAAATGTGGATTCAAATATAGCAAATGTATTAACTACATTTCAAAGACACCCAAGAGATAGGAAGTTTTTCTTCTTTCAAATAGAAATCTAATTCCCTTTTTAATAGGTCCTGAATTTCCTGCCTCTGGATGGTCATACCCTGGAGGTATTGTCAAACTGTGCAGGAGAGCCCCTCAGAATTCCCGATGCACTGACTACACTGGAATCACCCGGGAAGTTTGGATTTCTGATGGACCATTCTGTTGCATCTGGAACCCTCCTAAACTTCCGATGGTTCCAACTCACTTATTAGAATAAGTACCCAGGAATAGTTAATAGGATTAAAACCAGTTCTAACTCCAGGGCAACTATACTACAAATCCCCTGACTCCCCATTGGAACCCCCCGTTATCAAACTGACCTGACTACCACCCAGTTCACACTCTTGACAACTAATTATTTGACTAACCTGGCCAGCCCCCCACCACCTTATTAACCCTCCAATCACACAACAACCTCAACCCACCCTATCCCTTCAATAATCTGCCACTCTCATCCACACACCTGCCACATTACCTCTTCACACACCTACGCCCACCATCCAGCTGTCATTCAATCCCATCAACCACCACCTACCACACTGCCCCTCCTCAACTTACCATGCTACCCCCTCACCCATTTACTTGCCGCCTTAACCCCTCACCCATTCTAACCCTCACCCTCCTCACTTGCCACGCTACTCCCTCACCCACTTGCCACCCTATCATATCACTCCTTTCCTTACCTTCTCCCCAGGCTCCTCAAAATTGGTTTATGATTTTAAACTCTACTGAAGCTTTACTTACCAGAATATGGCAGTGAATGCTGTAAAAGGGGGCTTGGCTTCTCCCAGTGATCCTGCATCATGAAGGAAGGACTCCCAGAATGGGTGGCTTCTGTATTTCTGAATAGGCCCAATTCAGAAGTCCAGGAATGAAATGCTGAACTCACGTCCAAGATAGGAAAATAGGACTGAAGTGGCAATTTGGTGGTGATTTCATGGAAGATTTGGGCCATTAATGAATTTGCTTTCATCATCTTTTAAGGCAGTGCCTACCAAAAATGTGCAGTCCAGAGATGTGCAATTTAGGTTGATTGGCCATGCTAAATTGCCCCTTAATATCCTGGATTGTGTATGTTAGAGGGATTAGCAGGGTAAATATGTGGGGTTTCAAGGATAGAGCTTGGGTGGGATTGTTCTTGGTGCAGACTTGATGGGCTGAATGGCCTCCTTCTGCACTAGAAGGATTCTACGATATATTAGCTCCCTGAGTAAATAAAGTGCTTTTCACCTCAGCTATGGCTTCTGTGCCAATTAACTTAAATCTTTGCTCAACAGTTACAAACCTTCCTGCCAATAGAAACAGTTTCTCCCTTTCAACAGAGCCCTCAACACTCTTCCTTAACCTCTTTGAAGGTGGTGGATTGAAATAAAGCTTGGGTTGGCAGACTGGCGGCAGGGGCAGAGGCATATAATGGTATGCATCACTGGTGGCACTGTGCCAATGGCCCACCCACATCTACTGAGGTTTTATCCATAGTGGAGGAAGTGTGGGTGACTCACCCTCCCATTGGGCAATTAAGGCCCTTAAGTGGCACTGAATAAGCAGCACCCAGTATATGATCATTAAAGGCTTCCACTTGCCGCCACTGGGATTTGACGCATGGCAGCAGGTGCCAGGGCCAAGTGGTTCCTCTCTCAAAGTAGTCACTATCCTGTGTTTTCCACAATCTCCTCCATCTCTCCCCCATCGGCACACCATCCTTTTGTTTTACTATCTTTATCATTTTTAAGAAAGGAAAACTGGCATTTATACTTCTCCGGATCACTGGACTAGTCAAGATGCTGTACAAAATTAGGTATGTTTGATGTGTAACCATTAGTGTAACACAGGAAATACAGCAGCCAATTCATGCGCAGCAAATTCCCACAGACAGTAGTGTGATAATGACCAGATAATGTGTTTTTAATTATGCAACAAAGATTGACAAAGAAGATGATAAAGAAGGGTAGGAGAAACTATGAAGCTGGGCTTGCGCTTAATATAAAAAAGGATAGCAAGAGTTTTTATAAATATATAAAAAGGAAGAGGCTGGCTAGGGTGAACGTTGGTCCCTTAGAGGATGAGAAGGGGGACTTAGTGGTAGGGGATGGGGATATGGCTGAGGTCCTGAATAACTTTTTTGTTTCTGTCTTCACGGAGGAGGACGTGAATAATTTGCCGGGTGTTAGAGATGGAAAGGTGGTAGGACTGGAGGGTCTTAATGACTTTACTGTTACTAGAGAGGAGGTGCTCGACAGACTGGAGGGACTGATTGTGGACAAGTCGCCAGGACCGGATGGAATGCATCCGAGGGTTCTGAAAGAAATGGCGGAGGTGATAGTGGATGCCTTGGTCGTTATTTTCCAGACGTTGCTGGATTCCGGGGAAGTGCCGGAAGATTGGAAAGCGGCTAATGTTACGCCGTTGTTTAAGAAGGGTGCCAGGCAAAAGGCAGGGAATTATAGGCCGGTTAGTTTAACGTCTGTTGTAGGAAAAATGTTAGAATCTGTCATCAAGGAGGAAATAGCGAGGCATCTTGAGAGGAATTGCTTGATAGAGCAGACGCAGCACGGTTTCGTTAAAGGGAAGTCGTGTCTGACAAATTTACTGGAGTTCTATGAGGATGTGTCTAGGGCGGTGGATAGAGGAGAGCCGGTGGATGTGGTCTTTCTGGATTTTCAGAAGGCGTTTGACAAGGTACCTCACAGGAGGTTATTGCAGAAGGTCAGGGGACAGGGAGTTGGGGGTAGGGTGTTAGCGTGGATAGAGGATTGGTTGTCAAATTGGAGGCAGAGAGTGGGGGTCAATGGGTGCTATTCGGATTGGCGGATGGTGACTAGTGGAGTGCCTCAGGGGTCGGTGCTGGGGCCTCAGCTATTTACCATTTATATAGATGATCTGGAGGAGGGAACCGAGTGTAGGGTGTCGAAATTTGCTGATGACACCAAGATTAGAGGAAAGGCAAATTGTGCGGAGGGTGTGGAGAGTCTACAGAAGGATCTAGATAGGCTGGGCGAATGGGCCAGGAAATGGCAAATGGAATTTAATGTTGGCAAGTGTGAGCTGGTCCACTTTGGTAGGAATAATGGTAGGAAGGATTATCACTTACGTGGCGAAAAACTGCAGCAGGCGACGGTGCAGAGGGACCTTGGGGTCCTTGTGCATGAGTCGCAAAAACCCAGCTTGCAGGTGCAGCAGGTGATCAGGAAGGCGAATGGGATGCTGGCCTTCATAGCGAGGGGGATTGAATATAAAAGTAGGGAGGTCTTGCTGCGGCTGTATAGGGCATTGGTGAGGCCGCAGCTGGAGTAGTGTGTGCAGTTTTGGGCACCGTACTTACGCAAGGATATTTTGGCCTTGGAGGGAGTGCAGAGGAGGTTTACTAGGCTGATGCCGGAGTTGAGGGGGTTGAGCTATGAGGAGAGGCTGAATAAATTAGGCTTGTACTCGTTAGAGTTTAGAAGAATGAGGGGAGATCTCATTGAGACGTATAAGATGATGAATGGGATGGATAAGATAGAGGTGGAGAGACTCTTCCCGCTCAGAAAGGATAGCAGGACTAGGGGGCACAGCCTCAAGATAAAGGGGGGGGCGGTTTAGAACGGAGTTGAGGAGGAACTTCTTCACTCAAAGGGTGGTGAATCTCTGGAATTCTCTGCCCTTTGAAGTGGTGGAGGCTGCCTCGCTAAATATTTTTAAGACACGGGTTGATGGGTTTTTGATAAGAGAGGGGATTAAGGATTATGGGGAGAGGGCGGGAATGTGGAACTGAGCCACGACAGATCAGCCATGATCTTATTGAATGGCGGGGCAGGCTCGAAGGGCTAGATGGCCTACTCCTGCTCCTATTTCTTATGCTCTTATGCTGCTCAAGGGATAAAGACTGGTCAGGGCACTGCAGATAAATTCCCTGCTCTTCTTGGAAATATTGCCAAGAGATTTTTACATCCACCCTAGCAGTCAGCTGGGCCTCTGTTTAATATCTTATCTGAAAAACCGCATCTCTGACTCTGCAACACTCCCTCAGTGCTGCACTGGAGTGTCAGCCTTGATTTTTACATTCAAGGCCTGGAATAGGACTTGGACTTGGAACTGTGTGACTCAGGAAAAGGTACTACCAACTGAGACACAGCTGACAGCTATTTTCAAGCAAAAAAATCTATAAATAAATAAGAAAGCTTGAGAGATGGAAAGAAATCCAAGAAAGACCATCATTAAAAATGCATTGAACAACAAAATTATACAGTAAAAAGCCTGTCCCTTTCAGAGCATGTTGAACGCAGATTCCATTTACACCTACTCCAGATGTGTAAACAGAGTGTACAGCTCAATCCCATTTTAGATGAATAGAAAAATAACTCTCTGCCTTACGTACATCCATTTGATTAAATTATCATTTTAAAATTAAGCCGTTGAGCATTCTCAGGAGCTTCATGATGGTCCAGTGGAATGGCTGGCAGATCCTGCGAGCACAGCTTTGCTGATGGATCAGGAAGTCCTGTGAATGGTAGGCCCCATTCAATTTTGCGATCACTGTGCTCCTGGTAATTTGTCAATTGTTATCAGGCTTTAGACTGATAATATTCCACAACTATTATTGCGCTACATACCTTGCTAAGAGATGCTAAAATCGTATCTTCATCACCAAACGTAATTGGTACAGTACTACTTATGTTGATAACATGTCCAAGAGGAGAAGTGGCAGTAAATCGGATCACATGGCGCCTGGAAGAGAAACATACATCAAAAAATATAAAATGACTCAGAAATAAACAATACAGTGGGCGAATTTTTTATTCTCTGCACACAATGCTGTCACGGTGGGAAAACTATCATGTAGAACAGAGAGGGGGCAGTGCCAGGGTACTGCCCCGGCATGTTCCTCTCGCCTGGGGGTTATACTTACCTGAGCACCCCGGTGGGTTCCCTTGGCCTATTTTTAAAAACCAGTTGTACACCTCGCTGATGTGAGGGGAAAATTCCAAACATACAAATACAAATAAGGATACCCTAGTCATGGGAGTTTCTCGTCTCATCCGAAAGATGGCACCTCCAGCCACACAGCATTGAAATGTCAGCTAAATTACATATTTGAGTCCAACTGGACCACAAACCTTTCTACTTGGATGCAAGACTGCTATTACTCAATGACAGATGAACGGATAAAAATGCCATAGCAAACAAATATCCGTATAGGTTTCTTACAAACATATTGGATTTCTTTGAGCGAGTAACTAAGCTATTGGATGAGTGAAATACACTGGATGTAACTTACTTTGATGTTCAGCAACTGTTTGTCTAAGGTTCTGATATGAGGTTTGTAGGGAAGTTTAAGGCTCATAGAATAATTAATGAATTGGCAACAGAAGATATTGTGGTAAGTTCTTGGGAAAAGATCAGCTGTGGTTTCCACAGGGATCAGTCTCCTGCTGCCACTCAGCTGCTGCTATTCTTTAGAAACAGGCAGACAACTAAATGATGGCATTCAAATCAGAGCCAGAGGCTGAGCTCTGTTCAGCCTGCAATGAAGACTACCATGTGGATTTGTCATGCACTTCCATCAGGATTTATAATCAGCCCTATGGGTCTTAAATTTCCCAACAGCCTCACATGGAGAACTCTGTCAAATGCATTCTGATATCTAAGTAGACTACATCTGTTGTATTACCTTACCACTTTCAGCATTTATCAAGGAACCATTTGGGGACTAAGTCTCATAGCAGGGAGGGATATGGAGAAAACATGCCATATCTTCCAGCCCCGGCCTCATTAATTGTGCAACCAGATGTTTTGTGCCCAATGTTACTGGCCCATTATTGAAAAAAGAAGCTGTACCACCTGAAAATGAAGATGAACCTCTGGAGCACACTGAGACTGGAAGGTAAACCTCTTGAGAAAGAAGTTGGATCTCTGGGAACATTCTGAGGCCAGAAGACGAAACTCTTGAGAAAGAAATTGGATCTCCAGGAACATTCTGAAACTGGATGATGGTCCTGCCCCTGGTCACTGAATCTGGAAGATCTGTATGTGCTCCCTGTACCCACTACATTGGTATTTTGGGGTTCAGGGTTGACAGTGGCCTCCATTCTGATTGCCACAGGCTTCCCCAGACATCATTCAGGGCAGATCAATCCCAACATCTTCCCCGTTGTTCCAGGCGTGCTTTGCACAGGTGTGTTTTCTCATTGGTGCCACAGAAAATCAAACATGGGTGGTCAGGCCTTCATCTGCATTACATTAGCTAGATGCAAATCAGTTTCATGTTGGCCTTCAGTGGGTTTCCCATTTTGCCATGGTGGGCACCAGTGAAAATCCACTGGAAAAGCTATGTCAGTGTAAAACCAATTTTTGGGTCACGTGCAAAATTCTCCCCTCCTGCCAACCACTGAATCCATTGATGGGGCGTAGGAGAATTTCACCCTTAGTGTTACTTCAAACAGGGAATCAATGGCTGGAAATAGGGTAGCTGCTGTTAAAATAATCATGAATAGACTGTGGATAGTGCAGCATGGATGGGCTGAATGCATAATTGAGGTCAGAAGAGTCCAAAAATATAGATGTCAACCTGCAGTGCACTGCAGAAAAACAAAAAAAAATTACTACATAGTTACTGCCTTGTGATCACACCACCATATTAGTTGTGAAATGATTGGGATAGTTTTATCCCACCTCTATCTAGATGTTAATCCAGCATTTTAGCTCAAACAAAAGGACAGGCTGAACGCTGTCAATGATTTCCTTTCAAATAAAAACAATTCTGCAAACCATACAGCTAGATCGGTGCTGCAGAGCTTAAAGGCTTGAAGGTGAAGCTACAACACAGATATTTTAAATTTCTCAAAACTATGGCTCCATCCTGGGAGGCTGCGATTTTGGCCTTAGGCCTTTGAACAACAGATAATTTTAGTCTGTGATGAGCCTGACAACAAGTACAGAGGAGCAAAAGCATTGAAAAATATGACATTGTTCATTGCCAATTAGTTCATGCTTTGTCCTACAGGCTTTCATTTGGCCTTGGGCTGGGTTGGGTGTCAGGGTCTAAAATTACAGGGTCTAAAGTAAAGGAGAGGGTACAGGTATGGGAAGAGGCCAAGGATGTCCCAATAATAAAGGGAGTAGGGGGCGTGAGTAAGGTTGGTGGCGTTCCTGCAAATAGGGTACAGGTGAAGGCTGGGATGAAGGCACTTTATCTGAATGCACGAAGCATGCGGAATAAAGTGAATGAGCTGGTGGCGCAGATCAGCACAAATGGATATGATCTGGTGGCCATTACAGAGACGTGGCTGCAGGGTGACAGGGACTGGGAGCTGAACGTACAGGGGTATCAAGTGTTTAGGAAGGATAGGCGGGAGGAAAAAGAGGGGGACGTAGCTCTGCTGATTAAGGATAGCATCAGGGTGGTAGTAAGGGATGATATAGGAACCAAAGAGCAGAAAATGGAATCGTTGTGGGTGGAGATTAGGAACAGCAAAGGGAGGAAGACGCTGGTGGGTGTCGTCTATAGGCCCTCAAATAATGATCTGGAAGTGGGGCGGGCTATTAACGTGCAAATAAATGCGACGTGCAGGAATGGAACGGCGATAATTATGGGGGATTTCAATCTACATATTGATTGGTCGACCCATGTTGGACGCGGTGGGCTTGAGGAAGAGTTCTTGGAATGCTGCCGGGATAGTTTCCTTGAACAGTGTGTGTTGGAGCCGACGAGGGATCCTGGATCTGGTGTTATGTAATGAGACAGGTAGAATTAGGGACCTTGTGGTGAAGGAGCCTCTTGGGAAGAGTGATCATTGTATGGTGGAATTTCTGATGCAGATGGAGGAGGAGAAAGTGGGTTCCCGGGCCTGTGTCCTTTGTTTGAACAGAGGGGAGTACGATAGGATGAGAGAGGAATTGGCGAATGTTGATTGGGGGAGCGCATTGGAAGGTAGGTCTGCTGAGGGACAGTGGAGGATCTTTAAGGAGATCTTTCTTGGTGCTCAGCAGAAATTTATTCCGATGGTTAAAAAGGATCGTAGGAGGAGAGATAATCAGCTGTGGATAACGAAGGAGGTAAAGGAGAGTATTAAGTTAAAAGTGGACGCATTTAGAGTAGCTAAGAGTAGTGGATGAGAAGGGGATTGGGAGAGGTTTAAATATCAACAAAGAATGACGAAGAAGTTGATTAAGAAGGGTAGGATAAACTGTGAAGCTGGGCTAGCGCTAAATATAAAAAAGGATAGTAAGAGTTTTTATAAATATATAAAAAGAGGCTGACTAGGGTGAACGTTGGACCCTTCGAGGATGAGAGGGGAGGACTTAGTGGTAGGGGATGGGGAAATGGCTGAGGCCTTGAATAACTTTTTTGTTTCGGTCTTCATGGAGGAGGACGTGAATAGTTTGCCGGGTGTTAGCGATGGAAAGATGGTAGGAGTGGAGGGCCTGAATGACATTATTGTTACTAGAGAGGCAGTGCTCGACAGACTGGAGGGACTGATTGTGGACAAGTCCCCAGGACTGGATGGAATGCATCCAAGGGTTCTGAAAGAAATGGCGGAGGTGATAGTGGATGCCTTGATGATTATTTTCCAAACCTCGTTGGATTCCGGGGAAGTGCCGGAAGATTGGAAAACGGCTAATGTTATGCCATTGTTTAAGAAGGGTGCCAGGCAAAGGGCAGGGAATTATAGGCCGGTTAGTTTAATGTCTGTTGTAGGTAAAATGCTAGAATCCATGATCAAGGAGAAAATAGCGAGGCATCTTGAGGAGAATTGTTTAATAGAGCAGACGCAGCACGGTTTCGTTAAGGGGAAGTCGTGTCTGACGAATTTATTGGAGTTCTATGAGGATGTGTCTAGGGCGGTGGATAGAGGAGAGCCGGTAGATGTGGTGTTTCTTGATTTTCAGAAGGCGTTTGATAAGGTGCCGCACAAGAGGTTATTACAGAAGGTTAGGGGGCATGGAGTTGGGGGTAGGGTGTTAGCGTGGATAGGGGATTGGCTGTCAAATAGGAGGCAGAGAGTGGGGATCAATGGGTGCTATTCGGATTGGCAGTTGGTGACTAGTGGAGTGCCGTAGGGATCGATGCTGGGGCCTCAGCTATTTACCATTTATATAGATGATCTGGAGGAGGGAACCGAGCGCATGGTGTCGAAATTTGCTAATGACACCAAGATTGGTGGAACAGCAAATTGTGCGGAGGGTGTGGAAAGTCTGCAGAAGGATCTAGATAGGCTGGGCGAGTGGGCCAGGAAATGGCAAATGGAATTTAATGTTAGTAAGTGTGAAGTTGTCCACTTTGGTAGGAATAATGGTAGGAAGGACTATTACTTACATGGCGAAAAACTTCAGCATGCAACGGTGCAGAGGGACCTCGGGGTCCTTGTGCATGAGTCGCAAAAACCCAGCCTGCAGGCGCAGCAGGTGGTCAGGAAGGCAAATGGGATGCTGGCCTTCATAGCGAGGGGGATTGAATATAAAAGTAGGGAGGTCTTGCTGCAACTGTACAGGGCACTGGTGAGGCCGCAGCTGGAGTACTGTGTGCAGTTTTGGTCGCCGCACTTACGCAAGGATATTTTGGCCTTGGAGGGAGTGCAGAGGAGGTTTACTAGGCTGATACTGGAGTTGAGAGGGTTGAGCTATGAGGAGAGGCTGAATAAACTAGGCTTGTACTCGTTAGAGTTTAGAAGAATGAGGGGAGATCTCATTGAGACGTATAAGATGATGAATGGGATGGATAGGATAGAGGTGGAGAAGCTCTTCCCGCTCAGAAAGGACAGTAGGACTAGAGGGCACAGCCTCAAGATAAGGTGGGGGGCAGTTTAGAACAGAGTTGAGGAGGAACTTCTTCACTCAAAGGGTGGTGAATCTCTGGAATTCTCTGCCCGTTGAAGTGGTGGAGGCTGCCTCGCTAAATATATTTAAGACACAGGTAGATAGGTTTTTGATAGGAAAGGGGATTAAGGGTTATGGGGAGAGGGCGGGAAAGTGGAACAGAGCCATGACAGATCAGCCATGATCTTATTGAATGGTGGGGCAGGCTCGAAGGGCTAGATGGTCTACTCCTGCTCCTATTTCTTATGTTCTTATGTGTGATAGAGAAAAGGGGGAGGCAAGGTGTCTCCTTCAAAAAAAGGCAAAGTAAATATTTAAAGTACATAATATTGAGTATAATATGTGAAAGAGGACAGGCCGTCTTGTATGTGGTGGGGACATGCAGGCTGAATGTACTTGTGTACAGGGTTCTAAGGTTAGGCAGCTGTTCAGGCAAATAACAAATGATGAGCTCAGTTAACCCATTTCTTTGGGCACGGTGGTCCAGAGGTTAGGACTGGGTAAGATGCTACGCTGGAGGGGGGTCAGTGCAGAGTTGATAGGCTGAATGGCCTCCTTGTGCACTGTAGGATTCTATAATTTCTGGGCTACTTTGGATTTTCTGTTTCAAAAATTCGCCTCTCAGCTTTAGAATTCCTTTGAATTTTCTCTTGGTGGTTTCTCCAGTATTGGTACAGGCATAAAAGGCACCATCTCCTGGCTCCATAATCATATGATGACCGATAGGCGATACGCTGTGGAAAGGCAATGGTTGGAATCTGATGAACTTGGTCCCTTTTGGAATGGCAGGACTATCTTCAGATCAGGAGCCCAATTTAATAATTGATACATTTTGCTGAGGTTCCTTCCCCGAACAATGATATTAGTACCTGTCTTCAAGTTCCCAGGCCAATTAGTAAGGCAGTCTGGATGATGTATTCATTATCATACAAAGGATTTTGAGTTGAAGAGTTACAAAGCCTCATCAGCAATTTGAATTTTCAGGCTGCAGCAACTATAAAAATGAAAGGACACCTAAGAAGGCTGCTGTTCAGTCCTCCTCTTCTTATTTGGACATCCTGCTGTAGGATTTGAGGGCTGTAGTGAGGTAAGTTCTCTCAAGGATGCAAGGACAAGGACAACCTCTCAAGGAAGGAGATGTGGATAGAAGATCACTCCAATCTGAAGACAGTGCACTGAAGATTCAGGACCTCAGGATGGCATGAATGTTGAATGGCAGAACACTTTCAGATACCAAGCCCCACACTCTAATTTTATGACCCAACTAGCTTTTAACAACAAAAAAATGTATTAAATGTAAAAAGTTTGACTATGATATGACATTCTTTTGTTCCCACTTATCCTCACAAATGTACACAGATTTTACACAGGTTACAAAGTATATCTTATGCAATTAGGTTTTCCATAACACCTAGTCCCTGTAAGCCAACAAACTAACTGTGGTCAGACATAACCCCATTCTGAAACCAAGTGACAGATGCCACACAGTCGGTCTCCCCTGGATTCTCCTCAAATCCCTCTCCCCCAGATGGCTATTACAGTATGAACCAACTGATCTCACTGGACTTTGATTTCCAAATGAGTGTTTCCAAACTCAACTCTCCAAAAGACATGTCTTAGAATCTCCTTTCAAATAACGCTTTGTCTCAGTTATTATCTACAAGGATCCACTTCCAGTTTTCCAACTCTCCTTTCAGTATTCCTTTGTCTTGAATTGCCAGGAGCTTTCAAACTTTCCCAAAGTCTCACAGGGAACCAGCTACCAACGAATACTATCGTTCCAAAGACTGGAATGAAGACATCAATCTTATGATTGCTTCAACCTTGTACTTCACAGGCTGCAGTAAGCTATCACCCACCTTTGGAATGTTTCAGAAATCACTGGCCTTTTACTTGCTAACTCCACCAGGTCTGCACTTTTCAGCTCTGACTTTAACTTACTTTTTGTCCATTACTTTCAACAAAGCTCAGAGAGCTGTTCCCCTCTGGATCCCTAATTCTGACTGCTATAGGTTTGATTTAAGGCTAAATCCAAAAAGTCTTCCTAAACTAAAAAGTGACGCCTGTCGCTAAACAACTGCTCATTCTTTCTCCAAGCTCATGTTTACTTTTCATATCATAAACTTTCTAAGTACAGACAATGTATGTCCACCTGTTCTACTGAAGAAAGGGCCTTATTCCAGGAGACTGCACTGCCCTGCCTTCAGAGCTTGAACCTCCTGAGGCATTAATGCTCAGATATGTTGAGAGAGTTGACTTTCGCCTGTACAACTTTTGTTGCCTTCTGATAAATCCAGGTGTCCATCTTATCTGCCCAATGAATGCAGCTGAGGAGCTGAGCAGAAGGCAATTGGTAATGCTGTTGGTGTTGCTCCTACTGCTGGAGCTATTGATGGTGGTTCGGACTCTGCTTCTCACCTTCATCAGAGGTTACATAACCTGCTTCCATGCCACAATGAAGGCTGGCAGCAAAGAAGTACCGTTGGAAGTTGACTATCATCTGTCAAACAATGATTGTACTTATTGAGAGAAATGCTTTGAATAGCAGTCTCTCATCTGGTCATAATAAAAACAAAGCATGCTGAAAAAACTCAATAAATCTAGCAGTATCTGTGCAGGGAGAAATATAGCTAATGTTTCAAGACCATATGACTTCTTCTGAGCTGAAGAGAAGTCAAGATGTGATAGTTTTCATGCTGTTGAAGAGGGAGGGTGAAGCAAGTGGAGCAAAATGGGCCAGAAATAGGTTGGACCTCAGGAAAGATTAAATGATGAAGATGTCATGGACACAAGACAAAAGGAGTGACTAACGGCTAAGGCAGGTGTTAATAGTGGCATAAAGTTCAGATAGCAGAATGTGCTTATAGCAGAACAAGGATCAGAGGTTACAGAAAGCAACACATTAGAACAAGTTACATATTGGCATTGCAGGGGGTGAAGGAGAGGGTGGAAAAAACCTAAATGGAGGACAGAATTCATGGTCTGAGTTGGTTAACTCAGTGTTAAATCCAGAAAGCTATAAAGTGTTGAAAACTAGAAGATGGAGTGAGAACACTGTCATTCTACTAATTCTAGGCAGAATTCTGATTTTGCTGTTAACTATTGAGAACCAACTTATATCTGTGTTCAAAAATTAGTCTGAGGGCCTTTGTGGTTTATGTATAAAATGAACACAAACCCGCAAGGTAGCTCCAAGGTGGTTGACTTTGTAGCCACGGTTTTGATGCATAGAATTGGAGGAATTGTGGTAAGACTCTTCCAAGAGTATCGCTCAGCTATAAGCATGCCTGGCAGAAGGCTTGATAATTCCTTCAAGTTATCTGGAAATAATGATAATGGCAAAAATGTCAGTGCTTATTTACATAAATCATCCCCAGTTATTTATATGCATTACTTTTTCTGGTACTCTGGCTGCTGTGGGCATGACTTCCAAGTGGAAGTGCAGACTCATTCCTGTTAGTTGTAAGTGAAAAGTAGACAAATATATTTTGCAGCAATATTTGCAAAGCCCATCACAAAATGGAAAACTTTTCAAGCAATTACTCCAAGTAATCCCTAAAATTTTACACCACCGAAATAGGCCACTTAGCCCAATGTATCTGTGCCAGCTCTTTGAAAGGGCGACCCAATTGGTACTAACTGCTCCTTCCTTGAGCACTCTGCAAATATTTTCTTTTCCAGTACATACAAAATTCCATTGTGGATAAATCTTCAACTTTTCCACCCAATGCTTGCTTATTCTAGACTTAGCTAGCGTCACAGGTTGTGAAAATGAAGTTAGTAACAGTGGTTTTTGATTTGATTTGATTTATTATTGTCACATGTATTGGGATACAATGAAAAGTATTGTTTCTTGCACACTATACAGACAAAACATACTGTTCATAGAGTACATCGGGAGAAGGAAAGAAGGTGCAGAATATAGTGTTGCGGTCACAGATGGTGTGCAGAGGAAGGTCAGATTAATGTGTGATAGGACCATTCAAAAGTCTGAAGGCAGCAGGGAAGGTCTTTGGAGAATTTGGGAGGGATTATAAACAAGAAACTCTGCCTTTGTTTTTTTTTCAAGGAGATTAGGGCATGCTATAGTGTGATTCTCTCTCCTGAGAGTGATACCACTAGAGCCTGGGAAGCCCACATTCTTTGGCTAGGAAATATAGTCAGCATCAAGGGAGCATCTCATGGATGGATGTAGTTTCCAATAAGCACAATAAGCGTTGAAGGTATCTAGGCCATTATTTCCGAATGATTAAGAACAAGTTTGTGCCCAATGGTTAGGGTAGCAGATCCCGATCCCTTCCCTTATTAGCGTGAGTCTCCTGATGGACACTGCGAAGCTCAGACTGCTGCAAATTCATTCTCAAAAATATGCCCAAAGATTGGGTGGGAAAATCTTCTGTTTTCCAGCCCATTGGGCACTTAGTTTCCTTGTGGGAAAATCACCCTGAAAGAGTCTACTTGCAGCTTCTTTAGTTTTTATTTAATTTTGCCCACATTTGCAGATATTCTTTTGTACCACTACTGACTCTTCACAAAGCATCAGCACCACTTTCTTTGCTATTTGTTTTTCGTGTGCATTATATGACTCTGTGAGTTGCATTCTCCACTTCAGGGTGAAAGGTTGTGGGTTTGTGTCCCACTCCAGGAAATTGCTAGGTGCCTTTTATCAAATGAGATGCTAAACTGAGGTCACATCTAACCTCTCAGGTGACCATAAAATATGTCGTGGGACTACTTTGAAGAAGAACATCGAGTCCTCTCTGGTGTCCTGGCTAATGTTTATCTCACTGTTGTTTCTAGGATCTTGCTGTATTGAATGAGCTGTTTCCTATTTTACAGCAGTGACAGGTGAAAGGCACCATACAAATGCAAGGCTTTCTTTCAATATAGCAATGAACCAATGTATCTGTTCAACAGATATTACTGTAGTTAAACATCTTAATGACTGGCTCTGATTTTAATACACAATAACATAGAGGTCTTTGGTGGATGTTAATAATGAGCAATTGCTGCTGCGACCACTAACAGCACGACTATGGTATATTAATTGCTGATTAGGAAGCTATAGCACTGCTGGGATTGACTTCTTATGAATTGAGCCAGGACCAAACACTTTGGCAAAATAGGGTTTAAAAAGGACTTTGAACTAACAAAAGGGGAACGTAATTGCAGGATTGGTGGGGAGTGTGGGTGGGGGGAGTGGTGTTTTTTTGGAGAGCTCATGCAAAAATAGAAACTGACAAAAAAACTAAAAATAGTAATGGGAGGGCTAAGTCCAAGCCAATTGAGGTAATGTAAATACTTCGGGTTCAGAAAGTATTCTGGGTAATTACAACACAAGAACTAGGACTTGGAGGCCAAACGGCCGCTCAAGTCTGCTCCACCATTCAATAAGATTATGGCTGACTGTCTCTCCCCACTCCACTTTGCTGCCCTATAAAGACATTAATAAAGAACAACAAAGTAATTGATAAAAACAGAACAGAAGTGGTAAAAAGCAACAAGTGTGACAGATTAAAATGTGTGTTAAAATAGCATCATGACATAAGGGTGGGATAGCATAAATTGCGCATTGAAAAGTTGGATACACTAATTAACTAAATTAATAATAAGCATCAATTCAGTGGGAGATCTTCTGGTGCAGTGGGTAACATCCCTGCCTCTGAGTGGAAGCTTTGGTTTCGAGTCCCACCCTGGGACTTGATAGCCAAGAAAAGTGTGTTCATAACGCGAGCAAACAGGTTGAGTGTCAACCTGCAAAATCCTTCCAATACACCAAGTGGTAAGAGTGGGAGAGACTCCTGGTCAGCCACGCTTGACGTGGAAAGGTAGGAGCTCGAGCTGACAACAAATTGAGTTTTTCCTGTTCCAAGAAAAACCTGCCTTGAAATCAGACGCCTTATACACCACAAGATGTAGGGTGGGAAACAACAAAAAACAATCAAATCGGCTTAAAGGGTTTGGAAACCTGGCTACCAGTTGGACATAACTGGGTGTCATATATTCAGGTTTATGAAATGTACAGAGAAATTGGAAAAGGAAGTGCAACAGCAATACTGACATGGAACATTATTACAGCTTGAGAGAGTTCAGTTTTCCAAGTTTATTTATTATTGTCACAATTAGGTTTACATTAACACTGCAATGAAGTTACTGTGAAAATCTCCTAGTCTCCATTCTCCAGCTCATTTGGGTACACTGAGGGAGAATTTAGCATGGCCAATGCACCTAACCAGCATGTCTTTCGGACTGTGGGAGGAAACCAGAGCACCCGGAGGAAACCCACGCAGACACAGGGAGAACATGCAGACTTTGCACAGACAGTGACCCAATCTAGGAATCAAACCCTGGTGCTATGAGGCAGCAGCGATAACCACTGTGCCACCGAGTGAGGATATCAGTAAGAATAAGCAGACAAAGGAAGCTCTATGGGTAGAATTGAGAAATAAAAATGATTCAAGACTTTGATGTGAACTGCTTAAAGCAGAGGAATAGAAAATTATGCAGATCAACTAAACTTGTCGCAAAAGTAGAGTACTTGTAATGGGAAACTTTAATTTTCACAAATTGCAGGAAGCAGAACAGCTTGAGTTCTAGATACAGCAAATTTCTTGAATTCATTTGAAACAATTTTCTGAAGCGATATGTTTGAAAAAAAAAGAACAGGTATCTTGGATTTGGTAATGAATAACAAGGCCTGAGTTAGATAATACTATAATCATAAGGGAAATTGAGGTGTTAACTTGATGAGGCAATAACACAGGACTTACATGCCAAACAGCGTAAGCAGCAAGTGAGACAAAGCTAAGCGATTCTATAACCCACAAATCAGATACAAGTTCTGCAGTCCTGCCACATCCAGTGCCCTTCTAAATGACCTCCTACTGAAACCTCATGTGCTAACCGCAACACCACCTTTCTATGACACACTGGTAATACAACTTGAGCTTTTGCCCATTTTTCATCTGTCTTAACTCACCTTACTTAATGGAACACTACTGACTTCATCATTAATTTCACACATTTCCACCTTTTCTAGCAGTACACCTTCCAACTACATATCTCCTCATCTCCCATCATTAAAGATTGACTTGATCCTATAACTTCAAAATCTTAATTTCATTATCTATTCCTCCCGGTACACATGAGTAAATCTTACCCACACGAATAAATTATTCAAAGAAATCAAACATCCCCTGAACCGACTGTACATTCACTTGCACCTCTTCAGCTTCAACCATGATTTCTTTTCGCCAATTTAACAAACCTCACTGGCTCATCTGCTTTACCACTGTCTTCCCAGTACTTTTCTTAAGCCACCAGCACTGCAGCTTTGTGTCTAACTTTATTACAATGAAAATATCAAAGGTTTCCTATTTCTCTTCCACTCTCATATGTTTCCTTTTTAACCTGAGGCAAGCTATCCATGCTATCTCCAACAAGATCTCCTTTGCCTTGACTACCTGTGGATTTCTCTTTTCCCCCGTTTCTATCCCTCACATTGAAAACCAAACCTTGATTTCCGAACCAATTCAAAATCATCTGCCATTTTTCCACTTTGGAAAGTTTTCCTAAAAGTGTCATACGTCTGCTTTATTTTCAATGCTCCACCCATCAAAGATACTTCGTTTGCTTCTTTCAAATTCTATATACTTCTGACCTGGTTCCTTCTTTAGATTGCTAAACTTCTCCTAATAGGTTTCTGACCCTAGTTCATATGCACTTAAGATGGCATTTTTCACCTTATCATATTGCCTAGATGTCTCCCCTGATAGCAATGCAACACTTCACTAGGTCTCCCTACCAGTTTTGTTGGACTAACAATACCAACATGGTCTGTAGCTATTTTAATTTTTAGCTACTTTTGCATTCGAAATTGAAAAGGCTTCCACCAAACCTTGGCAGCGCTTGAATGTATTTAAACAACCCCACTAGGCCTTTGACTATGAGGGATTAATTCTTCCTCACTGTTCTCAACATTATTCCCAACTTTTACATATGCCGTCGCCAGCTTTAGTTGAAGTACGCTTTTCAGTTCCAGTTTCTGAAATTCAACAACTCTCTTTTTTCTCTTTCCGCTGCTTTTAATTGCAATTCAAACTGTCTCCATTCTTTTTCTTGGTCAAACTGTTTAAATTATTTGCTTGCTTGAACTACTTTAATTTTTCTTCTTGTTCAAACCATTTCAATTCTTTCTCTCATTGCAATTCAAGCTGTTCCATTTCTAATTGAATTTTAGTCAATTCTAATGATTCCAACTGTGTCTCTGGTAAATTTAAATGCTGAGCTATCACTGAAATGACCTTGTGCTTCCTCACCCTTTCAGATAAAGTCAACTTCAGCTATTTTGTCAGATCTAAAAGCTTTGCTTTAACCACCTTTTGTAAACCACACTGAGTGACCTCTTCCACACCCAAGAAATCTTTTAGCCACTCAAAGGGGCACTCCCTATTTAAACTAACCAATATGTACTTAAAAAAAAACCAGATCCACAACACCCACTGGCTTTTACTCCTGGAAAAGGGCCCTCAATTTTTGTTAAGGTATCAATCAGAAACCCAAGGTATATTGTGAAGTCAGACTAGACACCAACAATCTTGTACTTTTGGCATTAGTATGGGGATAAATTTGTTTCACTCCAAGCGTGACTCTACTTACAAACTAGGAAGCTTTTAAATGTCAGGCAAATGAGGTTGGCCAGCTAGAGGATGAACTCCCTGATTGAGTCCTATCAGGGAGCCTCATGTTCCACATTTAAAGCAGGTGTGCCAGTCTCTCTGCCTGCTGAAGCAGGGAGTACTCTGTTGTATAATATGTCTTAATAGTAAAGGAACTTCTGGTGATGAGACCTTAGCCTCCATGGGGTTATTACAAACATACAGAGGGATCTGGGTGTGCAGGTCCAGTTCCCTGAAAGTGGCAACACAGGTGGTTCCCTTCCTCTTAGCGAGCTGCCCTTTTTGAGTTGTCCTTATGTTAGTTTGATTTCAATTATTTGGTTGGATACAAAGAGATGTCCCTGATTGAGTCCTAATTGATGCCCAATCAGGGAGCCTCATGTTCCATATTCAAAGCAGGTGTGTCAGTCTCCCTGCCTGCTGAAGCAGGGGGCACTCTGTTGTATAGTACATCTTGTAAATAAAAGAACTTTTGTTGGCGGGACCTTCGCCTCCATGGAGTTGTTACAAACATACAGAGGGATCTAGGTGTGCAGGTCCAAGTCCCTAAAAGTGGCAACATAGGTGGCCAAGGTGATTGAGAAGGCATATGGCATGCTTGCCTTCATCAGCTAGGACACTGAACACAGGAGTTTGGAAATCATGTTGCAGCTATATAAAACCTTGGTTAAGCTGCATTTGGAGTACTGCGTGCAGTTCTGGTCATCACACTATCAGAATGATGTGGAAACTTTGGAGAGAGTGCAAAAGAGGTTCACCAGGATGTTGCCTGGTCTTGAGGATGTTGGCTATGAGGACAGGTTGAATAAACTAGGATTGTTTTCATTGAAAAGACGGAGGCTGAGAGGAGACCTGATAGAGGTCTACAAAATTATGAGAGACATAGACAGGATGGATAGACAGAGGCTTTTTCCAAGAGTGGAAATGTCAATTACAAGGAGACACAGGTTCAAGATGAGAGGAGGAAAGTTTAAGGGAATTGTGTGGGGGAGGGTTTTCACGCAGAGAGTGGTGGGTGCTTGGAATTTGCTGCCAGAGAATGTGGTGGAAGCAGGCACATTAGCAACATTTAAGAGACATCTGGATGGGTACATGAATAGGGAGGAAATAGACAGATACTGACTAAGTAAGGGCAGAAGGTTTTTTTAGTTACAGCATCATGATCAGCACAGACTTGGTGGGCTGTAGGGTCTGTTCCTGTGCTGCACTCTTCTTTGTTCTTTTATCAAATTAAACTTTATTTTAATAACACAGTTCAATTATAACAAATGAATTAGCTTAATTTTTAACACTTGAACAAGACTTAAACATGACAAGATAAAATTCTTAACTGCTAACCTATCACTATGAGTTCTAATCAAGCATAATTTCTCCTATAGACTTATATCTCTCTTTAAAATTATTTGGCAAAACACAAGTATACTTAGATTACCAGGTTTAAAGCTTTTAGAAAGCCTTTGAAGAGAGAGAGTGACAGAGAGACATTGCTTTCTTCTGGCAGCTTAGGCAGCAACTGTATTCTGAAATGAAATGAACCTTCCTGCAAGTTTAGTTCCTCCCTTTAATCACATGGTTCTGCCCATCAATCAGCCTAATCAAAAACTCACATGACTCTGCATATCTAGTCAAAATCCCAGGACAATCTAAATAAACAAAAGGTCCACAAAGTAACACATTTCTAGCTGAAACCAATTATTAGCCTGCATTCTTAGCATATGCTTCATGTTTATCAGATTAATTGACTCTTGAAACAAAACACTGCTTCTGAAAGCAATCCCCACCTTAAACACAAAATATAAGAAATTAACACGGTATCATCACATGTGAAGGGTGAAAAGCTAAAATCTGTGGATGAACAGAAATTTAGGGGCACAGGAAAAGCAGTCACTGGTTACAGAAAATAATTAACAAAGGCTAATAGCATATTAGTCATTGTCACAAGAGGTTTGGAAAACAAGACATGGATGTTACATTATAGATGGACAGATCTATGTTTAGATGCCACCTGGAATATTGTAATGAAATCTTTCAGTCACACTCCTGAACATATTGACCATGGAATGGGTGCAGATTCATTAGAATGATATTGGGAAGAAAAAGGATTAAAATATGAAGATAGCTTGCGTAGATTAGGTTCTAATTCCCTTGAATATAGCAGATTAAGGGATGATTTAATTAAACTGTTTAAAATGATTAAAGAGTTTGATTGCATAGATAGAAACAAGGTTCATCCTCTGGCAGGAGAGTCCAGAACAAGGACACATATATTAAATTTAGAGCTAAGTGATGTCGGCAAGCACTCGTTCACACAAAGGGCATTGGATATCTGGGACTCTGCCAGAAAGTTGTTGAACTTATATCAACTGAAGATTTCACAACTGTGAATGATTCATTTTATTAGGCAGTTGTACTAAGGGTGATTAAGGGCCAAGACAGGTAGATGGAGCTAAAATGCAAATTAGACATAATCTAATTGATTGACAGATCATTTTGAATGCAACTGTTGATAAATGTATCAGGCACTAATTGTAATGACTTTGACAAGGCCCACAATGTGGACTTCTTAGAACATGAGCTCCTAGATTAGGGCAGTCATGGCTTGTCCAATTAGGGAGCCCTGCATGTGTACATAATGTGGAGCATCAAGGATACTGACACTCCAGGTTTATACTCTATATGAGGAAATACCTGTCTGAGCATTGCTTACAATGTAAATAAATCTAAATTTGGTGAAGGAACACCAGCCTTGGAGGAGTTATTTCACTGACCTTTGTCATTGTTTCCTTTGTTAAGGCTTTTTTCACAGCTGATGTCTCCCCAGCGCATCAGGGCAGAGAAGGTAACCAATATCTCTATGGGTTTGGGGTGGTCCACATGTAGGTAATATGGTCCTCGATCATCTGTGGGCTAAATCATTGTTCTAGAGTTTACTTTGGTGGAATGCAAATCAGAATCAGTAGAAAATAAGCAAATATATATATTTAAGATAATACAATTCACATTCAACCAAGCTGTGAACTTACTAATTCCTGCTACTGTATGTCTTGTAGCTCTTTATACCCTGCAGCTTTCCACAATCCAGGAAGCAAGCCAACATCAATAACTTGGATTTATACAGTGATGTTATTGTAAGAAAGCATTCTGACATGCTTCATAGAAATATCATTGAACAAAATTGGACACCAAGCCACAAAAGGAGAAATTGGTGCAAGTGACCAAAAAAATGTTCAAAGATGTAAGGAGGGTCTTAAAGGAGAAACAAAAGTTGTGGGGTGGGGGATTGTGTAAGAGAAATTTAGGGATGGATTTCAGAGCTTAGGCCGAGGCAACTGAAGGGACAACATGTGAATTTGTAAGAGGCCAGAAATTGAGAAGCGCAAAGATTTTTAAGGGTTTTGAGGCTGTAGGAAATTACAGAGATAGGAAAGGATGAGTCCACCAAGGAAATTGAAAACCAAGGTTCGAATTTTTTAACTGAGGCATCGACAGATTATGGGACAATGTAGATCAGTAAGCAGAGACATGATGGGTGAACAGGACTTGGGGCGACTTTGGATATGGGTAGCAGAGTTGGAATAACTAAGACAACTAAGATATCATGATATTTGTTGTCTTGATATATAAAGGTCAGTGCTATCTAACAAGTCAGATTTAAAAGTACTCGAGGGCAATTAAGGATGGAGTGTAACTGCTGGACTTACTAGTGAAGCTCACATGAATGAATAATTAAAAAAAAGCTCATTACATGAATTGTTTCAGCTTTTAACTTATGATACTTTCTTTCCTTGAATTTCAACTCTGCTCAATACTAATCATTTCGAACCCATTAATGGTTCCATGTTGAAATCCATTTCTCACTTCTATTTCTTTCTAATTTTCTTCCTACTCTAACCCAAGCTGAGAATTCAACCTGGATCCCTGGTGCTGTGAGGCAGAAATGCTAACCACTGTGCCACCATGCCTTTAGAGAATTGTAACTCTATCTAATTGGCTAGAAAAGGTGTGCAGGTAGAAAGGTTTTGATGCAAAGCAGATGCACATATTCACATTCAATCTAACATCCCTATTGCTTGCCTTTGCTGACATAAACTATCTGATTTTGGTTCATATCTCTCTACCTAAATTACGGAACTGTCAATCACCACTACTCACATTGATTTAAAATGTTACAGTTTTCTTTCACACAAAATTGTCTGCGCACTGCCAATCTACCTCTGCTAAAACGAGTCTTGACTATTTCTGCAGTAGATGAACTTCTCTGTGACTGATGAGGTGGAACTATTGCTCAGTGCTTTGTTATCATGACTGATTTGGACATCACGTCAACCCATTATTTGACTTGGTTACAGAAGGGAGTTAAATAGACGGAGGCTCAATTTGAGCATGCAACTGTTGCTATAATGCGAACATGAATCCAAAGGGTTTTACCTTCCCTAGCACTGCAGAAATAACAGAGTAGGTGTGAAAAGTGAGAAAGATCAGCCAGAAGTTGCTTTTCATAGCAGAACGAGTGAAATAGCAAATATTTATATCAGCTCCTATTAAGGAATTGTCAGGTGATAACAGTAAAAAGCAGGATTGTCATCTTGGAATAACTTACAGTGTCTTGAACCAGTTACTAGAGGAACAGCTACATTATGGAGATTTTTTTTTTATTTATTAGTGTCACAAGTGGGCTTACATTAAAACTGCAACTAAATTACTGTGGAAATCCCCTAGTCACCACACTCGGCATCTGTTCAGGTACACTGAGAGAATTTAGCATGGTCAATGCACCTAACCAGCATGTCTTTCAGATTGCGTGAGGAAACCAGAGCACCTGGAGGAAACCCACACAGAGTCAACACAGACAACGACCCAAGCCGGGAATCAAACCCAGGTTCATGGCGCTGTGAGGCAGCAGTGCTAATCTTTGTGCCACCGTGCCACTACAGAATAGTAATTCTTTGTAATTGGCTAGAGAAGGTATGCAGGCAGAAAAGTTCAGGTTCCAAGAACATCGGAAGTTTTTTTTAGCAGTAGTGAGCTGTTATGATAGAACAGTTTATTCCTGGAACCAGTACACTTAACCTGGAACCAATACAAGTTAACCTGAGCTCCAAGCTAAACTAACACTACTATGGGCAGGGGGAAAGTAAGGGAATAGAATGTGTAGCTGAAAAAGGAAAACAATCTCTGTTTTAATTTGAAATAAATAATGGAGTAGAAAATTGACTGAGCTTAAACATGATTAGACGACAAAAAAAAATCAGGATGCAGAGAAAAAAATATAAAAGAGCAAACCAAGAAATTCAAATTGAAAAGCATGCACATTAATTCACAGGCAATTAAATGACCTAGGTATAAAACTTGCAGGAGCATAGAGAAAAAGTAAAATGAATGGCTAAATTAATTAGGGACAGTGTCAGAATGCTGGAACATGAGGATTTAAATAAAAAAGTAGTCTACACAGAATTATTTTGCATTAACATAGAGAATGGCATCTGATCAATCATACTCCAGGGGTATATTGTGGATAGATGCACAGTGGAACTAAAACTGAGACTGAAATTGGCATGCCAATTACAGAAATTATATTAACGATTATTGGAGGAGATTTTAATCATTCAAAAATAGATGAGAACAGAGGGAAAATGTTTGTGATGAGAAAGGGTAGGATTTTTGAATGAGTTCAGGGCAGTTCCCTCAGTCAACTACGGTTATTTTTAATTTTTGGTGCTTGTATAAAACAGGCGATATTGGTTTGGGCTCCCATTTAAAGCTCTCCTGGTTTCTGTTTCCACTAGGCAATGTGTACAAGATGCATTTACACAAGAATGTACTTAAGTTTTTTTCATTTGAACAGAGACAAACTGTGGTCGATCAATCTTTTTCTAGCTCTGCTTTTAGATCCTTCTATGTTGAACATCACTATGATATTACATTCTGATGCTATTCTCAATAATGTGTCTTTCAAAGTCAATCCTGGTCGATTGTATTCCTTCATTCTACTCTCAATTTCTCTTTCTTTCTTGAAATCTCTGTACATCCATCTTTATATAGAAAATATTGAAGTGTGATTTGATAGTGGTGTCTAAAATAATGAAGGGATTGAGAGATCTAGAACAAGGGGCACAAATCTAAGATTAAACCTAAGATCGTGAACAGAAAGCAGGAGAAAGCTTTTTTGTGGACCGAGGGTTGTGGATTATTTGAAAGCAAGAGTTAGTGATTGAAACACAGACCAGCAATATCTGGCAATATCAATATAGGTGGTTGACTGAAAGAAAAAATAATATGATAATAGAGTGGACACATGGAGTTTGGACTAATGTCCATTGTTATCAGGACCTTTAAGCCAAGAGAAAAATGAAGTATTTTATCTAATTGGTATGTTCTAGTTTCACACATAGATCTCAAGAGCACTGAGGTAACCTGGTACCTGCCAAATCATGCCACATACTGCTGCATTGAATATTAATTTCAGATGCTTGAGTTATAAAATACATGATGAGGAAGGTTACACTTTCAAAACATAATACTGATAATATTGATTTATAGGCAGTGAACCCTGTGGATAGTGTAATAAGATACTAAAACAGCTTATCAATAAAGATCTGAAATGTGAAAAAAGTTAAAGTTTATTTAATAGTCACAGGTGAGGCTTACATTAATACTGCAATGAAGTTAGAGTGAAATTTGAAAAGGCCAAACAATTCACCTTTCAGCAAATTATTTAATCTAACAAAAGAGATTGGATGGTATGGTGGCACAGTGGCTAGCACTGCTGCCTCACAGTACCAGGGACCTGGGTTTGATTCCCAGCTTGGGTGACTGTTTGGAGTTTACACATTCTCCGCGTGTCTGCATGGATTTCCTCCAGGTGCTCTGGTTTCCTCCCACAGTCCAAACATGTGCAAATTAAGTGGATTGGCCATGCTAAATTGTCCCTTAGTGCCAGGAGAACCAGCTAGAGCGTATGGGGATAGGGCTTGGGTGGGATTGTGGCTGGTGCAGACTTGATGGGCCAAATGGCCTCTTTCTGCACTGTAGGATTCTATGAAAAGAGATGATACAATTTTAAGCCTTTTTCATATTAGCACAACATCATCTCGAAATATGTTTGAAATCAATTATCAACACCATTGTATCTTATTACGTATGACCAATTATGTATTCCATATGAAAACAGACAAAATTGACGCCTTTATAGGAGTGAAATGCATTTAATGCAAAACTATCCAACAAAATTAGGAATGTGTAATACAGAAAATATACCAAATACAAGAATGTTACCTTCAAACATGACTTTTGCAATGAATGAGTGTATTTACTTGGGTTATGAAAAATGATCAACTTCCTGAAAGCAAATGAAAATTTAATAAAATCAGTTATTGAAGATGAATACAAAATGCCCAAGAGGTTGGGCCAAACTTCTTGTATGTAGTAATTAACGACATAAAATGCTGAAGCTGCTCTGTAACAATGTTCCATCTATTCTTTTCTTTAGTGCACAGATGACTTCTTTCAATGTGTGCCTCCTTTAAATATATTTGGCACAGCGCACACCTACAAGGGACCAACTTGTGTGTGGCCTGCATAGAAGCATTAATCAAAAGATTATCGACCTGAAATAATAACCTGGTTTCTTACTCCACAGATGCTGCCAGACCTGCTGATTATTTCCAACTTGTTTCATTTCAGATTTCCTCAGTAGTTTGCTTTTGATCATACATTTCGTGTTGTACTTGGTTGCTTAAATGTAAAACATAAATTCACGATGTTACCATTTGGAAGATCAGCATTTCACTGTTAGTGAAGGATGTCAGCATTGCGTTGCTAAGAAAAGTTTCTCCCACATTTGTGTCTACAAGCTTCTTACTCTATATGACAAATTCTTTATTTAATATTCAGCTCAAAGGTGAATCCCAACTCTTTACAACATAGAGAATATGTTGCTACCAAGGTAAACGTTCAGTAATATCTCTTAAGAATGAATGGCAACCCTCCCTGTTAATTCTTTTAATACTCCATTCAACAGATTCTTCTCTCATCAAGGAAAAGTAATGGAACATCACAACAGACCTATTAGATTTATACTAATAAGCACATAACTAAGGACAAAGGTGTAATTAAAAGCTGTATAATATGTATATTTACAGTAGAAATTAAATGGTCTAATAGTCTGAAAGGAAAATAATAAGCTGGAATCCCTACAATAAATTACTGTTCTTCAGAATTCATGTGATTCTTATACTTTTAATCATTGCAGGGCCTAATCTAACCAATCAAAACTCCAAGCAGATTCTCTCAACTTAATTCCATTGAGCTCAACTAAAAACACATAGAATCCATAGAATGATAGAATCCCTACAATGCAGAAGGAGGCCATTCGGCCCATTAAAGTCTGCACCGACCACAATCCTATCCAGGCCTATCCCCGTAACTCCACATATTTACCCTGCTAATCCCCTTGACACCGAGGGCCCTATTTTACCATTTTAATTCTAAGTGCTGGGTGGACTTGAAACTGGGAGTGCTTCAGATCCGACTTCTAGTCATTCTCAGGCTCCCCCATGTACACTCTGCCTGAAAAACGAGCAGTGATTCTGAATTGTGCTGCAGAAGGTGAGGCTTAAACCACCCAAAACACTGCAGCTCCGATTGGAGCCTTCAACTGCGCATGCGCAGTAAAAAAAATAGAAAAACGTTCCTCTGCCACATTGCTTCTGGGCCGGATAATGCCTCCCTCTGTCCCCCACAGACATTGCCGCACCCCCACCACATTACTGACCCCCTCATCCCCCCACTATCCAGACCGATCGTGGCCCACAGCCCCTTGCCCCCTCCCCATCGATCACACACAGAATGTCAGTGGAACCCCCCTTCCCCCCACCAATCACATGTAGAGTGCCAGCAGACCCCCTTCCTCCCCACCGATCACACGCAGAGTGCCAGAGGACCCCCCCGCTTCCTCCCCAGTGATTGCAAGCAGAGTGGCAGTGGACCCTCTCTGCCCCTACCTCCCCCACCCCTCCCCTCCCCCAGGGAGCTTATGACCAGCCTCCCTCCCCTCCCACCAGAGAGCCATCTGACCACCCCCCCCCACCACCGATCTGTGTCAGACAACCGTCAGAAGATCTGAACTTACCTCTTCAGAAGCTGGAGCGCCCAAATTGGACCTTTGCGGACCATATCTGTTTCATGCCAAATCTGGATGGGCGAATGCGGAAGTAAAGGGGGAAATGCTGGTAAGTATGGACGTGCAGCCTATTAAGTCAATTTAAATGCGTTGCGAATGCATTTAAATTGCCATCGCGCCCGTTTTGGAACCTTGACAATATTCCAACAATAGTACTGAGGATTTGTGCTGCAGCACTCGTTCTTTTCCTGGCCCAGCTGTTACATTAACCCAGCATGCTACAATTCACTGGTTGGATTTGTCCCGCTCTTTGTGGACAGGACATACCATTGACAATTCAATCAGAGATCCCAAAAGCCTGGAGAATCTGTCAAATTGTTTCTTACAGACCTATTGTTGTGCGTATGGTGCATTGAAAAATAAACTTACTCACGAATGAATTGTTGACAGAGTCCGCAACAAAAAAATGTCAGATTATTTACAGACAAAAATGACCTAACACTAAACAAGCTATTCAATATGTTGGGTAGGCCAAACTTAGGGAACAAGGTTGGCCTCAAATCCATTGAAATGCCACGGCATCGGGCAAGTCTAAAATGCGGCAGCCACATCCACTCAAAATCCCACCAAAATGAGCAAAAGGGCAAGAAACCCTCCAGCAACCATCGGGAAATACTCATGCTGTGGCACTAAAAAGCAACACAGAAAGCAAAATCACTAAGCAGGGGACACAGGGAGTTTTCAATGCAGAAGACAGAACACTTCAAGCATTTCTGTAAATCTAAAAAAATCATGAAAGGAAGAAAATACAGGAATGCATATTAAAGGCAGACTTTCAACAAATTGGGAATAAGGAAAGAAATGAAAACATAGGTTTCCTAGGACAAGTGAGGGATCAAGAACCAGAATTTGGAAGTTAAAAGCTTTGAAACTGACATCAAACTTAACAGAGCAGCCAGCCTTAAAATATTGGCTGGTTATTTGGAATGGCTCAAAATAGTAGACATCAAGCCATCAAATATAGAAATACAGAAGGATAGGACCAGGAGGAGGCCATTTCTACTCCGTCATTCATCACGGTCATGGTTGCTCGTCCAACTCAATTCCCTAATCCTGCTTTCTCCCCAGAACCTTTGATCCCATTTGCCCAAATGCTACCTCCTGAATACATTCAATGTTTTGGCATCAACTACTGTGGTATTGAATTCCACAGGCTCATTTGGGTAAAGATTTGCAACATCCAGGTAATACACATTTTCATGCAAATGGTCAGATAACCACCACCTTGCACCACAAGGTGCAACAGATTATTACAACTCTCTAAATCATGCACAATCAAAACATTTCTTAACTGAGCAGAAATGCATGTATACAACTGGCCATGTTGGAAACAATAAACAAAGATGTACAGCAGGTCACCCACTTTTCATGGAGGAATTGCCAAAATTAGATTCAGAATAGATGACCTTCCATTCAGCAGCTTAATGGTTTTCTACTCAGCCTTGCAGTCAGCTATATTTATTGATTTTTCCCTTCAAGGTTGAATGCGTCTTAAGTACCCTCCCCCCTTTAACTATTCCTGACATCAATGTTTATAAACTTTCTAAGCCTGATTGACAGCTGTGATTTCTTCAAGTGGTTTCACCTCCTCTTTTGCAAATCATTTATTCCCTTTGAAGAAACCATATGCATCAATCAGGCTTAGAATGCTTAAAAAACCATTACACTATCAATCAAAGCCTATTTCAAAGGACTGCGAAATTCGCAGAGGGACAAATGCTCACTGGACCTAACCCCTTGACCTCCCTCAGGGTTCATCATGCTGGGTCAATGCTGGTCATTGCCAGTACCAAAGCCTGCCTGGTGCATTTTCTACTGGGGAGGCAGATGCATTGAGGTCATTGAATGGGCCAGCCAGGACAACTGTCTGCTTGATTTCACCCCATCCACCACATTAAGCATTGTTTTCCTCCAGTACTGATGCACAGTGGCAGCAGGGTGTACAATCTACAAGATGCAAAGCACTAACTCACAAACATTCTTTCAACAGCGCCTTCCAAACCTCTATCACCAAGGACAAGGGCAGCACATGGATGGGAACACTACCACCGCCTGCAAGTTCCGCTTGAAGCTACCATCCTGACTTGCAACTATATTGTGGTTGCCTCACTGTCAAATTCCTGGAACTCTCTTCCTAGCATCATTGTGGGTGTACCCACACTCTATGAACTGCAGCGGGTTAAGAAGGCAGCTCACCATCACTTTCTAAGGGAAATTAGGGAAGGGATGGGAAATAAATGCTAGCCAGTGATCCCCATATCTCATGAATGAATAAAAATATCTGACTACAGAAAGGATAGGCTATAACTATCGAAAAGTTGGATAGCATGGGCTCTTACCTCAAGAAAAGAGAAGGCTGAAGGGTGACTTGATTGAGGTCTATAAAGTTTTGAAATGGTTTCATTGGGCAGATGGGGAGAAGATGTTACCACATGTTGGGAGACCTAAACTAAGGGCTGTAAATACACTATAGGCACTAATAAATCCAAAAGGAAACTCGGCCAAACTGGTAAGAATTTGGAACTTGCTATCACGTGGATTGGTTGAGGCAAATTGCCTAGATGCATTTAAGGGGAAGCTAGATAGGTATGTGAGGAAAGATGAGATGCTGGTATGATTTGATGCAGAGGTATTGGAGGAGCTTGTGTCTGGCACACACTTTAATACAGACCAGTTGAGCTAAATAAACTGTTTTTGTATGGTAAATTCAAGGTTATTCAATGCAAAGTTTGTGGTTTTATGTCTCACTCTCAAGATCTGAGCATAAAATTCCAGGCTGACACTCCAGTGCAGCACTGAGGAAGTGCTGCATGGCTGGAGGTGCAGCCCTTCGGGTAGGATGTTAAAGACATAAACATACAAAGTAGGAGCAAGAGTAGGTCATTTGGCTCCTCCAACCTGCTTTGCCTTCAATAATATCATGGCTAGTCTAGTTCTGTTTCAAATTCCACATTTCAATCTATTCCCGATAATCTTTGATTCTCTTGCATACAAGAACCCTTTAACCTCCACCTTAAAATTATTCAATGACCCTGACTCCATCACCTTCTAAGGCAAGGAGTTCCAAAGGTGCACAATCCTCCAATAAAAACACACTCGCCTCATCTCTTGTTCTAAAAGGGCAACTCCTAATTTTAATTGCCCCCTAGTTCTGAACTCACCCACAAGAGGAACATCCTCTTGTCCAAGGCTCTACCTGTCCTCTTGGATGGACTTAAAAAATTCAATAATGTTATTGTGGACAACAGCAAGGGAGTAACCCCAGGCCAATATTTATTCATCAGCCAACATTACCAACAAACTGATGATCTGGTCATTATTACATTAATACTCATGGAACTTGCTGTGTAGAAATTGACCATAATATTGTCTGCATTATCATAGAATCATAGAGCAGAAGAAGGCCATTCGGCCCATCGAGTATGCACTGACAACAATCCCACACAGGTCCTATCCCCATAACCCCATACATTTACCCTACCTAGTCCTCCTAACACTAAGGGGCAATTTAGCAATGCCAATCCACCTAACCTGCACATCTTTGGACTGAGGGAGGAAACCCCTGCAGACATCGGGAGAGTGTGCAAACTCCACACAGACTGTGACCCAAGCTGGGAATTGAGCCCAGGTCCTTAGCGCTGTGAGGCAGCAATGCTAACCACTGTCCCACCATGCTACCCACAAATGAAAGGAATTACAATTAAAAGTATGAATTGACTGTAAAGTATTTTAGGACATCTCAAAGTTGTGAAAAGTGAGATATGAATCATTTTTCCCAAACCATTCTCCCTGCTACCCCAATACAGCTGGTAGCAACTAGAGATTTCATGAAACATGAGCGTTTGCTCATTCATAGTGATGAAGGCACTCACTGGCCACACGTGAATGACATGGCTTCTCAATGATCTCATAAACTTCATGCAAGATCCAAGCTGGAAGTTCCAGCAGGTGGAAGCCTAGTGCATCCACTTGGATTGGGCCTTATAGTTTTTGGTCCCTGATTTTCTTTACTTGAATTATGTCAACTTTTACAAATGAATAATTGGATACAAGAACCTGATGGAATTAACTTTGCAACTGTTGAAATAGGATATTAACAGCAGGAGTCTTGCCTTACTGAAAACACTTGCAAAAGTCTTCATAATCGATCCATTTTTCTTTACAGTAGATCTTTTGTTGTAATGGGCTAGCAGGTTCGGTGATATTGTCCAAGTTCAATGCTGCGATGGACACTTGGGAAAACAGTGGGCTACCACTGGGTATGCTGAAAGTGCTGTCTGAAATACATAAGGTATAATCATTAGGAAAAAAAAACTTGCGGGAAATCATGTCCTCATAACTTTGTAACCCATTAGTTACTTTGGAAATGCAGTCAACGTGCATATAGTGACATCACTGAAATGGCAAAGGAGTTGAAATATGTTGGGGGAGGAATTTAGAACAGGACATTGGGAGAAATCTTTAAAAATATTGCCATGAGAGGTTTCACCTCTACCTGAACTGGTAGGCTAGTTTAATATCTCATCCCAGAGATCCACACAAGACTCCTTTCATAATGAGGTGGAATGTCAGCCTAGATTATATTGAAGCCTCTGGAGTGGGTTTTGAATCCACAACATTCTGTGTCAGACAAAACGCTATGAATTGACCTGAGCTTTTAGTTACAGCACTAAAAGAAAATGGACTGTTTTCAAGAGACGTTATGGACCAACTGCTAGTGGGAAGTCATAGCTTTGGGATCAGATGCTAAATTCTGTGCTGAAATGAGGGCATTAATTGATACACATTGCACCAGTATTTTGGACAGTGAATTAAATTCATATGGTCATTAATTGTAGGGTCATTTAGATGGCCATGTTTCCTTCAGTACAACAATAACTAGCAATGGATGTTATTATATATGGACTTGCAAAAGGCATTTGACAAAGTTCCATGCAAGTCACTGTTAACAAAAATGTGAGTGTATGGACAGGGAAGCAACATACTAGCTTAGGTAGAAAATACATTGGCAGGAAGAAGAGGGATAATGGGTACATGATCAAACTGGCAAAATATTATTACTGATGTCCTCAGGGATCTGTACTGAAGCCTTGGTTTTTTGCATGTTATAAATATATGATGGTTTCAGGAATAGAGAGTGGTATATCTAAGCCTGCTGATACACTGAAGTAAATAAGGTTGATGGAAGCAATTTGCACCCAGTGAAGTACTTTTAAAATGTGTTAACATTAGAACCTATCAATCCTATTTTGCCTGATCAGCATCTTAACTCCATCCATCTTTCATGGACTCATGGTACTAAGGGTTATGAGTTCATGAAGGATGGATGGAGTTAAGATGCTAGAATTCATTATAAAAGATTGAATAGCAGAGCATTTGGAAACAGAGTCAGCATGGATTTATGAAAGGGAAATCATGCTTGACAAATCTATTAGAATTCTTTGAACATGTAATTAGTAGAGTTCATGAGCGGGAAGTAGTGGGTGTTGTTTATTCTGGAAGACTTTTAACAAAGTCCCATACAAAAGATTAGTGTGTAAGATTAAAATGCATGTGATTGAAGTAGATATTGCGATTGATAGAAAACTGGTTGGCAGAGAGGAAATAAAAAAATTGGAATAAACAGATCTTTTTCCAAATTGCAAGCAGTGACTAGTGGAGTACCACAGAGATCAGTGCCAGGACTCCAGCTATTCACAATACATATTAACAATTTAGATGAGGGAACCAAATGTAATATCTCCAAATTTGCAGATGACACAAAGCTATGTGGGAAAGTGAGCTGTGAGGAGGATACAGAGATGCTTCATTGTGACTTGGACAAGCTGAGTGGGCAAATGCATGTCAGATGTAGTAAAATGTGGCTAAATGTGAGGTTATCTCCTTTGGCAGCAAAAACAGGAAGGCAAATTATTATCTGACTTTGGATTTTGAGAGGGGAATGTGCAACAAGATTTGGGTGTCCTCATACTGAAGCTAAGCATGCAGGTGCAACATGCAGTAAAGAAGGCAAATGATATATTGGCCTTCATAGTGAGAGGAGTACAGGAGCAGGGATGCAATTATTCACAGCCTTGGTGAGACCACACTGAAATAAAGTAGACAGTTTTGGTATTCTTATCTGAGAAAGGATGTTCTTGCTATAGAGGGGGTGCAGCGAAGGTCTACCAGTCTAATTCCTGGGATGACAGGACTGACATATGAGAAGAAATTGAGATGGTTGGATTATATTTGCTGGAGTTAAAAGCTTGAGGGGAGTAGGGAATCTCATACAAATCTATAAAATTCTAACAAGACTAGATAAAATGGATGCAGGAAAGGTGTTCTAATGGCAGAAGAATCCAGAACCAGGAGTCACAGTCTAAGGATACAGGATAAACTATTTATGACTGAGATTAGAAATTTCTTCCAGAGAGCGGTATGCCTGTGGAATTAGCTGCTACAAAAAGCAGTTGAGGCCAAAACATGGTATGTTTTCAAGAAGAATTTAAATATAGCTCTTGGGCCTAGAGGGATCAAAGGATATGGCAGGTGGAGCAGGGTGGGGGGGAATGGGAACAGGTTACTGCGTTGGATGATCAGTCACAATCATAATGAACGGCGGAGCAGGCTCAAAGGGCTGAATGGCCTACTCCTGCTCCTATTTTCTAAGTCTAATTAGATAAATCACTGAAAGCTAGTCGACAGGGACAAACAAATAATTCAAGAAGCTAATGGAATGTTAACTTTCATTTCAAGAGGGCTGAAATACAAACAGATGGACACTATCTTATTGTTGTACAGAGCCCTGGTTACTCTGGAATATGACATTTGGTCTCAACTCTGCATTGCAGGAAGGATATATTGGCCTTGGAGGGGATGTAATGCAGATTCACCAGAAACATACTGGAGCTGAAAGGGTTAAAGTAGGAGAACAAGTTGCATAGAGTCAGCTTGTATTCCCTCCAGTGTAGAGGACTGGTGAATGAACTAATTAAGACGTTTAAGATGAACAAAATAATTGATCGGTTGATAGATTTAAACTATTTGGTCTGCTGAGAGATTCCAAAACAAGGGGGCTTTACCTTAAAAATAGAGAGAGACCACTAAGGGGCTGTGACAGAATCTACTGGCTTATCATCCGCGAAGAGCTGGTGAAGCTTTAGGTCAATTAAAAATTTCAAAACGGCTTCAAAACGAAAACATTTTGAGCCTACTTCACCATTCAGAAATAGAAATAACATTCTGAGTCCTTATCACTCTTGAAAGCTTTAAGCAGAAATTTATATAGGAGCTTTCATGTCCTCAGTATGTCTGGAAGCAACTTGCAGCCAATGAAGTATATTTAAAGTGTTTGAACATAGAAACACCTCAACCCTGTTCTGCCTGATCAGCATCTTAACTCCATCCATCCTTCACGGACTCATGGTATTAATGGTTATGAGTCCACCAGGGATGGATGGAGTTAAGATACTGATCAGGCAGAATAAGATTGCGAGGTTCCTATGTTAACACACTTTAAAGTACTCCATTGGCTGCAAATTGCTTTCAGACATACTGAGGTCATGAAAGGTCCTGTATAGATCTGTTTTTGAAGCTTTCAAGACATTTCAGGACTCAAAACGTTAACTCTATTGCTCTCTTTTTTACATGCTGTCAGGCTGCTGAGTTTTTGCAACATTTTTCTGTTTTTAGTTCAAATTTCCAGCATCTGCAGAATTTTGCCTTTATTACATAAATGTGTGCTTATCTGCACTATTGGGCTATCTACCTAATGTGTCACCCTACCACCCACTGCTGTTCCTCCTGACTTAATCAGCCAACTGTAGTGTAAATAGTGGATGCACTGAGTTCAATTGTTATACATGGTCACTTATTTTTCCAGTCTGCAGCAATGTAATTCCTGTTTTGAACAAGTAAGCTCAGTGAGAGTCCGAGAAATACCTGAAAGCTGATTTTAAATAGCAATTATGCTAGTAACTGGAGACAATTTGCATTATTTGTGTAATTCCTCACTTCCGTCAGTGTTACAGCACTTTATAGACACTGTCTCTAAAGTCAGCACTGTTATAGAAGCATTTGCAGCAGCCAAGTATTATAACTCACTGTCTTCAATACAGAAATGCGACAACATAGATTTGGTCATGTTACCACAATACAGGTTATATGGTACTCATGAAACTATTCAATGGTACAATGTAAAGAATGTGGATTAAAAATGACTTTCAGTCTTACGTTTTTCTTAAAAGAAAAACTCAAATAAAAAAGGTCAAGCAATTCATCTTTTGGAGGCGGTATTGTTAAGTTTCCACAGAATTGGTGGAAATTGAACTTTCCTGAAACCCTGTGATGGGAGATTGAATGAGTGAAAACACCTACAATTGATCAACCAGAGGGTATCAGCAATAATCACAGAATCACTACAGTGTAGAAGGAGGCCATTCAGCCCATTGAGCCTGTGCTGACAACAATCTCACCCAGGCTCTATCCCCATAACCCCACAAATTTACCCTGCCAATCCTCCTGATACTAAAGGGCAATTGAGCATAGCCAATCCACATAACATGCACATATTTGGAGTGTGGGGGGTGGGGAACACATGCAGACACGGGAAGAATGTGCAAACGCGACACAGTCATTCAAGGCTGGAATCGAACCCAGGTCCCTATCTACCCACGTCTTAAATATATTTAGTGAAGTGGTGGAGGCTACCTCGCTAAATATATTTAAGATGCGGATAGATAGGTTTTTGGTAGGCAAGGGGATCAAGGGTTATGGGGGGAAAGCGGGAAAGTGGAACTGAGCCACTTCAGATCAGCCATGATCTTATTGAATGGCAGGGCTGGCTCGAGGGGCTAGATGGCCTACTCCTGCTCCTATTTCTTATGTTCTTATGTTCCTTGGTGTTGTGAGGCAGCAGTGCTAACTACTGAGCTATCCTGCTGCTCTAATAATGTAATAGTTAAAAAGACATTTAATAAGAACAAGAAATATATTTAACATAAATCTAGCTGTAGTGAAAGGGACTTTGTTGAGTGGGAAGAAAAGCCGAAACAGAAAGTTGAATTCGGATGATTCCTTTCAATCTGTTGTTAATGGTGGGTAATGACAAATTGGTTTCTTCTCAGAAACACATGTATGAAGTGAAGGATAGAGGAGGGATGTGATGAGATGACAATAATGGTAAACTAATTCAGTGTACTTGAGCAGAAATTATAAGAAAACAGTATGGCCTTAAGAAAACATGAAGATAAGCAACAAGAAATCATGAAAATGTCCTGAGGAGCCCCATGTAAGGACATGTTAAGTGGCAGATGGCATTGATTCA
The DNA here is from genome assembly GCF_965287045.1 of Carcharhinus amblyrhynchos. NCBI lineage: Eukaryota > Metazoa > Chordata > Chondrichthyes > Carcharhiniformes > Carcharhinidae > Carcharhinus > Carcharhinus amblyrhynchos. The sequence goes on from NC_137335.1 coordinate 16,692,841, forward strand.
TGCTGAATTAAGAGCAAGTGATTTATGAAACTGCTTAAAGTGAAATGGCTAAGGACAAAATAAAGCTTAAAGTAATGTTCATAGAGAGCCCAGATATTCGTAGAGCAAGAAATTAGGATAGGTAGCTCCAGGCTTAACAACAAGTGATATAAATAACATTAAGTTATTGGAGCTAGCAAGGTGGTGGGAATGGTATTGAACTACATATGATGTCATAGAGGCTAAGCAGCAGATTGCTGTCACTGTGCTGCCAAAATACATAATTCATGCTAATCTGATTCAGGAGAGATTGTTTACTTGTATTTATTTTTAACACAGAGAAACATCAAAAGATATAATAAGACAAAAATGAATGCTGAACCAAAGGGGATGTTAGAAAGGGTTAAAGACATGGTCAAAAAGTTTGGTTTTGAAGCGAATCTTAAAGGAGCGAGATTTGGAGATGTGCCAGAGGCCAGAGTTTAAGAAATGGAGAGTTCTGGGAAGGATTGGAGGGTTGGAAAAGATGTTGAGAACTTTAAATCAGAGTTACTCAAGTACCGTGAGTCAATGCAAATCAATGAAGACAAGAGTGATAGATGAGTGGGTCTTGGTGCGGAGTAAGATAGAGATAGCTGAATTTTGAAATGAGTTAAAGTTTACAGAATGTGGGGAACTGGAGTGAAATCAGGAGAGCATTGGGACAGTTGAGTCTAGAGGTGACAAAGCAGGAGTTAGAATTGCAACAGCAGGTTGACTGGAAGCAGGCAATATTGCGAATGTGGGTGTTGCTGATAAGGGCAGTATTTATTGCCCATCCCTAACAACACTTGATAATGTATGATGTGAAGATGCCAGCATTGGACTGAGGTGGACACAGGAAGAAGTCTCATAATACCAGGTTAAAGTTCAACAGGTGAGTTGAGTCCACTCACCTGATGAAGGAGCAGCACTCCGAAAGCTTGTGATTCCAAATAAACCTGTTGGACTTTAACCTGGTGTTGTGATACTTCTTACTGTGCATTGATAAGGTAGTGATATATTACATTCTTGAACTGCTACAGTTTGTGGGTACTAGGGTTCAGTGCTATTCGGGAGGGAGTTTTGATTTAGTGACAGTCAAAGAACGACGATACATTTCCAAGTCAAGATGGTATGTAACTTGCAGGAGGTAGAGGTCACAAGTTTGGAAGGTTTGTCGAAGAAGCTTTCGCGAGATGCTGCAATGATCAACACTATGCTGCCCAGTGCACTGGTGGTGGAGGGGGCAAATATTTAAGATGGTGGATGAGATGCCAATCAAGTCTTGCTTTATTTTGAATGGCACTGAGCTTCTTGGGTGTTATTGGAACAGAACTCATCCATGCAAGTGAGGAATATTTGATTACACTCCTAGCTTGTAACCTGTCGAGATGGACAGGCTTTGAGAGTCAAGGGGCAGAATAATAGAGGGGAAGGAGGAAACCATGTCAACACTGACCTACCATGCAGCCATAAAGCGCTTTGAATTCGGTAAATGTACCTTCTTGTTACTGAAATACGGAAAGACAAGTTACGTTACATCGTCAAAGTTTCCCTTTAGGATTCGGTTTGCATGGCAATTAATATCAGCTGGATTGTAACACCAGTCTTCAGTAAAGAAGCATCAGGAGAATAAACCAGACAACAAAATCCATAATCATGAGGCCACATGATGTAATCCTCTGGGGCAAGTCAAAGATATGCATTGTCCAACCACCAGGCTACTTGAGGAAGAGGCTTTGCTCATGTCACTGCAGTGGACAGAAAGGCAGCACACTGTAATGAGATGATGCAGTCACTATAAACCCAAAACAGACATGCGGAACATATGACGAGGGGAGGCACCTGTTAGCTCTGTATCACTTTAGAGCGTTGCAACACACTGAACAGCCATTTGTGAGATGAGAATTTGAGAAACAAAATAGGTTTGTAAATGTGCAAAGTATATACAGTTTAGTGAACATCAATGCCATTTTTGTGCTCTCAAAATTTCATTTTTCTTCCTCTATTCCCCATAGGAGGAAAAAATGAAGAGATTTTGAGAGCACAAAGCTGGCTTACGTTCTTCCTTGACATCAAGTAGAGGTGGAGACAGTCTGAGAACCACTACGCCCTGTTGTCTATGATGACCTTGGCAGGTGTCCTCTGAAGCATCCCAGCTCGCTTAGGGTCTTCAGCTGTGGGGCTCGTGCATCCACCTTGGCCTGAGCAGCTGGAGATTGAGGTGCCGTATCTGCTTTTTGCCTAGCCGTTGCTGGAACTCTGTTGGCTATAGCGATGGTGTGCAGATCTTCATGCATATCCATCAGAAACTGAGTATTCTGTTGGATCAAGGTCTGTATGGAGGTTGCCACCTTTTCAGTGGTGACCACAAAATGCCAGGGTGTCAGTGGAATGACATCAGACTGAATATGGAATGATTCCTCCATCCTCTGTTCTAATATGTTGTCACTGCCTCTGCCTGCCATGGATCCAAATCTGTGCTCTGCTTAGCAGAGGTAACCCCAAGCCTGCTGTGCAACTAGGTCACAATGAAGTGTGTATTTCTACACTGGTGGAGGATGTATGTGAATGCAGTGACGGGTCTATATCTAGCGGGTCCTTATCCAAGGTGTTCCCGAGATTGGGGCTGATGGGCTAGCTGGTTGTGTGCCTCCACTTTCTCTTGCTGATGTGTAGAATAGAAAGATGAGAAAATTAGTGATTGTCTGAATAGTTACCAACATTAAAGGGCACTCACAAGGTCAAATTTTATGCTCCCTCTTTATTTCGGGTCTCTGGAGAGGAAAGAGATGTTGGAATCAACGCAAATTAAACTTACACCCTTGAGGAAGTTGCTACAGATATTAAAAAGAATATTGCTGAAGATTTGGGGACAGCAAAAAGGATTAAACAGGCTGAGCTGCTGTTTTGTCACAATTTTCACAGTGGTATGCTGCAAGAGTTGTTCCAGTCTTATTGTGATGGACAGTGATTGAGCAACAGCAATTTTAGATACAGCTAAGTGACGAATTGATTTATGGAAGAGAGAAAATAGCATCCACTTACGTTAGACGATTCTGAAAATGGGAGAAGAGAATGGAAATAGAATTCCAGTGGACAACTCCTGTTGGAAGCCGCCCAACAGACACAAAGGGTGGAATGTTCCCATTCTGCCCGCCACAGGAATGTGGGACACAGGCCGTGCAAAGGTCTGTTGACCTCTGGTGGGATTTTCCAGTCTTGGAGCGAGCATGGTCAGAAAATCCCGCCCAACGAGTCAAATATATTCTGTGCTATGTATTTCTAGGATTCTATAACCCCTACAAGCTCTGCACAAGGGAGCATACACTATACCTATATATTGCATTTTCTCTTTTCACAGCACTGGACACAGGATTAACATAGCGGTTCCTCATATCAGGAAGCCAGTCATTTGTGTCAAAAGCTCTGGACCTCATGATTAAAAAGCTTGCATCTTAAAATGGGGAGACATTTTCTCAAGACAGAAAATTGGATAAGTGTTTGAGGCAAAGGAAGGCACGGAAAGATCTCAGCCTGGATTTTCAGCCTCAAGGTTGGTCAGGAAAATTCTTCACTCGGTCTGCCCACCTCAGGAGAAAGTGCACACAAAGGCGGAGGAGAAGGTCTGAGGTCATGCCAGCCAACTCAGGGCAAAGTTTGCAGGCAGCCACAGAGTGTGCCGGTGCTGAGCTGGACTGTGTAAAAGGCTCACTTCAGTGTTGTAGGATTTCATCACAGTGAAAATAAAAATTGGAATGCCTTCCAGCCCTCACCCCCAAAACACTCCCTATGTCCCATCCATGCCACTTCATGCACCTCCACCCACCTCTCTACAATCCCTCATGCAATCCATACCAAGGTAACTTCCCCCCCTCCCCCACAAACACCCCCTATAGCCCCTCATGCCCTCTATGCCAAGCTATGGCACTTCCATGCCTATTCACATATAATACATTGCCTGAAGCAATAACCCTGAGCATGATAGTAGGATGTTAAGAAAAACTTTAAGAACAGTCATTCATTGACAATGTTATATCTTTAAAAAAAATTCCTTTTTACTACAGGGCAATAACAGTGTCAATCATCCAGCCCCTTTAAAGTTTCAATAGTTGAAACTACAGGCACTTGAAATCTCTGAGCTTTGTATAAATAAACATTGTGAAAGTAACATCAAAGATCAGTGAGCCAGAGCTGTTAATCAAGAGATGCTTTCACTGAGACACAGGTGTTTTAGTACGCTAATGGATGTCTGGGTTCTCAACCTAACATACATAATGAAGCTTGGCTGAGAGCCCAAACATCCATTAGCCTTGTGAGACACCTGAGCCCAGGAGAAATCATTGCTTAATTGACAATTGGAAACCCTGGAAATGTGGTCAAAGATCCTGGAATTAGGTCTCAGCTGCCATTTTTAAAGAACTCCCAAGGCAGCCTGACATGGTGAAAATCCAGGCCTTAGAGAGTAAATAGCACTAGTTTTAACAAACAGCCAACAGGGATAAAATGCATTGAATGGCCTCCTTCTGCAGTGGGATCTTCCAAAGTTCTGTACTTGAGTGTGTAGATTTGAGTTAGAAACTCTGGCTTTCTGCTTTTCCTATTGGTTTATTTACTCGGACGGAAGCATTTTTATTCTTAATGGAAACAATGGAGAAACAGAGCCTAAAATTACAGTCATTATTAATAATTCGAGAAAAGAACCACTCAAGAAACAGAAAGGTCCATTATTTTGTTGTCTACTTAAAAAAAAATCATGGGTTTCAAGCAACTCCTTCTTGATAGTATCACCCTCTGTATCATGAAAACATCAACAAGGGCAATGAATTTATTTCCCAGTCGCTTGTCTCACCTTCCTTATTCTTGCATCCCACTCACAAAAAAATCTTCAGTGTTGTAAAAAATGAAAACTCACCTTCAATTAAGCTCTCCATTGGGTGTCGAACATACATAGGTTCTTCCTGTTAAAAGAAAACAGAGTAAAATGCACAGCCAAAAGAATAGCACACAATGGCAGATCAACAATTTGGAGGGGGGAGGGGGCGATTCTCCCAGCTTGCTGCTCTGCCCTATGTGCCAGGAGATGTCGTCAGTGGAGGCTATTTCACAGGCTCCCAGATGGGTGCCACAGCCTCCGCGCATGCCGGTGCATTAGCCTTGTGCTGTAAATTGGCGCAGAGTTGATTTCAATATTTAAACCCCTATCTTCATCCCATTAGCAGGCACAGGACTGAAATCTCCAGACCCACTAGCATTGACTACTGCTCCCCAATAATGGGGAACAGGCAGCTTGACATTGCTGGAGGGAACAGAGACCAAGAAGGCCCCCCCCCCCCCAGGAGGTTGGGGGCAATGGGGGGGTACCTTCTGGGCAGTGCCAGCATGCAACTGCCACCTGGCTCCTAGCACTGCCCAAGGGGCAAACTGGCAATACCTAAGGGGTACCCTGGCACTGCCAACTGAGCATTGGGCAGTGCCAAGGGGGGGGGGGGGTCAGAGCCTGTATGGAGCAAGCAATGGGGAGGAGGCAGTTCTTCTGCCACTCTGCACAGGGATTGGTGGCAGAGGGAAGGAGGATGGTGATCAGGGCTGGCCATCCGGATGGGGCAGGGTGGAAATCAGGTGATCGGGGTTGGCTGGAGTGGGTGGGGGAGGTGGGGGGACATCGGGCCTGGCCCAGAGAGGTTCCTGATGCCAGTGATTGGGAGTGGGGAGTTGGAGGGGCAGTGATGAATGGTTGCGGGGCTGGCCAGTGATTGGGAGGCCGGCAATGCAGGGCCACTGCGCATACGCCAATCCCAGTACTGACAGATTGCCGCATGCGCAATGGCCCGCTCAGCATTATGCTGCCAGCCTTTCAGGCAGGAATAGGTCCTGCCCCTGGATTTTCAGAGTGAATCCCACTAGGACACTCTGCAGTGCTCAGAGTGCAGGGGATTCAATCTAAAAATCCCGTTAAAAAAACCAGCAGGAGTTACTCCCATTTTCATGCGAATTGTGGACTCTTTTTTGGGAGAATCCCAGCCCCGGATTTTTTATTAAAGCAATGCTTTGAGCTGGTGGTTCCAGTAGGTGATCTGTCCTGCTGGTACCAATATCTTGGGATATATCCTGCTTATAATCCAATAGGAGGTATCATGTTTTACCAGTACCTGGAATCCAAAGCTATCTTAAAGCCAAATGATGTCAGAACAGTTGAACCAGTTGCTTTGGGTGATCCTAAGCTTAACCATTACATGCCACTGGCAGATATATTCCGCCATCATCACTATTCTAGAAAGGTAATGGCATTACACGATGCTGACAAATTGTGAGTCATAGAGTAGGTGGTAAAATAATGTTAACCTTCTTGCTCTGTACAGGCTGAAAATGTAAAATTGGCCCTAAAGGGTTTACTTTGGAGATGTTTATCTCCCTGGAACATCTGAAGATCTATAGATCAAACTGTTCCCCTCTTTTTGACACCAAAGGCTAATGAATGGCAAATGATGGTTTACGTGGTTGTTGCAGTAGTATACTTCCTATACCTCCATCTGATATTGCCAGAATTTATATCTGAGATCAGAAAATCACTGTTATTGAGAAGTTCCCAGCCACCTGACGAAGGGGCAGGCTGTCCCGAAAGCCTGGGGCTTTTGCTACAAATAAACCTGTTTGGATTTTAAACTGGTGTGGGATTTCTTTCTGTTTTACCCCAGTGCAACGCCGGCATCTCCACATCATAGAGAAGCTCCGACAGCTGGCCACTCATTTTCTGAAACAACTCCTCTCAAGTGTCTTTTATGGTGCTGAGGGTGATGACGTGGTCTCCTTTGATGAAGGATAAGGTATGTAGAACTGTCAAGCTGTCAAGTTATTTAAACACATAGCCCTTTGGAAATTTATTTGAAAACTGTTTGTTATACCTGTAACATTTGGAAAAAATCTGTTCCAGCAGTTTTCATAACTGTTTGTTGAAAGTACTATCATTATAGCATGATTAGTGATCACCTGCTATTGAAAACCTTTCAATATCACAGTGGAAACTGTTAGTTCAAAGTTTGACTGACAGCTCAATGAAGTTATTAATAGATTAGCTGGTTTGATAGGGGGTTATGAACACAATTGTTTGTTTTTACAAGGGATTAAGTGTTTGGGAGTATTTAAATGTATTTATTGGGATTTCATGAATGAGACTGTTTTTAATAGAGTGAAATCTGTAATAGATATTTGGAAGTTTCATTTCAATCCAGCCCTTAGAGCCAATCCTTATCCCGAAGTTATGGATCTGACTTGCTGACTTCCCTTACCTACATTGTTCCAACATGCCAGAGGCTGTTCACAGAAATGGTGAGCACCATGACATGGTACTAAGTTGGCATCGGGTTTTAAAGAGAAATGTGGTTGATGGGGCATGAGATGGCATGGAAGCTTTGGGAGACCATTTGGAGTGGTTGGGGGAATGGGTTGGCATGAGTAGACATGTATGGCATTGGGAGTGGGCTGGGGGTATGAAGGTTAAGGGTTAGAGGGCCTAATGTTTAAAAAAAACTGGGATGAAGTCCCTGAGAACTGAGGGGACCTTTTAAATGGTCTGCCTTGGCACTCGCAGCCCTTGTAGCTGCCTCTGACCTGTGTCCAAGGGCTACAAGCTTATCCTGCACCACCACTACTCTGAATCTCTACCTTTGAATGCCATTTGGGTCACTTTTCCTGAGGTGAGTGCAGCAAACCGGGAAATTATCCACCTGAGTGCAATGCCTTGGGAGTGAAAATCCAGGAGAGATTGCTCTGAATGCCCAAAGGTGGGTGAGTAGAGGAGGAAAAGGTGACAGGAAGTCTGAATAAAATGGAATTCAGTTTATCTCTGGGCTCTGCCTCCAATTACTAAACCTGTCTCAATTAATAGAGCTTATGAGACATATTTGGATGAAGGAATATTGGCTGGAATGTAACACAGAGGTCTGGCCTATGTAGTAGCTAGGAAGACAGGAACAATCCTGTCTTTGCTGGCCCTGGAAACCAAAACACTATTTCACTTGGCTCCGGCAATTAGCTACTTGAGGCCATTGCTTCCATCCACACCCCCAAACCAGGATGTCCCGTCTCAAAGAACTGTTAGCTCTTCAGTCCCAGAAGCGCCACTGGGAGCGGTGGCTGTTATGTTATTGTCTCTGAACACAAACACACCAAATAATATGACAATGATCAATAATCTAAATGAAGGGTTCTTCATAGAAGAACGACAGGATTCCAGGAGAGTTTTTATCAAATGTGTTACTGCTGCTCCAACTGCTACTTCTTTCTTCAGGTATCAAGCTTTAAAGGAGTTTTAGTTATCTTTACTTCTGTGTTGCTCCATGATTATGTTTAGCAAAGTACTGCAGTCATTTGCCATGTTTCTGCAAATGACTGCCTCTCACCTGCTCTTACCACTTGTCATTGGTGCATTTACAAGTTGATACTCAGCTGTGACCATACATTCCTTGGCCATCAAGTCCTGGAGTGGGACTTTAACCCGAAGTTTTTTAAGAACATAAGAACATAAAAACATAAGAAATAGAGCAGGAGTAGGCCATCTAGCCCTTCGAGCCTGCCCCGCCATTCAATAAGATCATGGCTGATCTGTCGTGGCTCAGTTCCACTTTCCCGCCCTCTCCCCATAACCCTTAATCCCCTTTCCTATCAAAAACCTATCAACCCGCATCTTAAATATATTTAGCGAGACAGCCTCCACCACCTCAACGGGCAGAGAATTCCAGAGATTCACCACCCTTTGAGTGAAGAAGTTCCTCCTCAACTCTGTTCTAAACCGCCCATCCTTTATCTTGAGGCTGTGCCCTCTAGTCCTACTGTCCTTTCTGAGCGGGAAGAGCCTCTCCACCTCTATCCTATCCATCCCATTCATCATCTTATACGTCTCAATGAGATCTCCCCTCATTCTTCTAAACTCTAACGAGTACAAGCCTAGTTTATTCAGCCTCTCCTCATAGTTCAACCCCCTCAACTCCGGTATCAGCCTAGTAAACCTCCTCTGCACTCCCTCCAAGGCCAAAATATCCTTGCGTAAGTGCAGCGACCAAAACTGCACACAGTACTCCAGCTGCGGCCTCACCAGTGCCCTGTACAGTTGCAGCAAGACCTCCCTACTTTTATATTCAATCCCCCTCGCTATGAAGGCCAGCATCCCATTTGCCTTCCTGACCACCTGCTACACCTGCAGGCTGGGTCTTTGAGACTCATGCACAAGGACCCCGAGGTTCCTCTGCACCGTTGCATGCTGCAGTTTTTCGCCATGTAAGTAATAGTCCTTCCTACCATTATTCCTACCAAAGTGGACAACTTCACACTTGCCAACATTAAATTCCATTTGCCAGTTCCTGGCCCATTCGCCCAGCCTATGTAGATCCTTCTGCAGACTTTCCACACCCTCCGTACAATTTGCCGTTCTACCAATCTTGGTGTCATCAGCAAATTTCGACACCATACACTTGGTTCCCTCCTCCAGATCATCTATATAATGCTCAGAAGCAGAGGTGTTATGCACAGTGCCACGCTCCCAACCCAACGACTACATCATATATTGACTTGCCTCACATCAATGTGATGGTGAATACAAATTATTCATATATTCAGCAGTGCACTAATCAGTACGTTACCCTACACACACAACAAAGCAATATCACAACAGTGGTTACTGTTGCAGCCAATCCCGGAACCAAGCCAGTGATGGAAGTTGGAGAAGCAGCTAATTGGGGTTGGCTCAACTAGGCTGGTCAAGCAAGTACCAGTGAGAGGTGAGGGTTTGCGGTGATCAGGAGATCAGTGCTGTCCACAATGGCAGCCCACTGTATGACTCAAGATGTCTGAACAGGAGTAAACCACCCTCTCTACCAAGTCCAAAATGTGGCCTTGCCACATGATGTGGACATCTCTTGTCACTGATAAAATACTAAGGACCTCAACTGATATTAAGAAAGAAAATCTTGCAACAAAGTAATACAAAAATATAGATATTTCTGTAGTGTAGGAAATGGACAGCCAAATTTGTATTCAGCATTGTCCAAATAATTTAGTTTTTGTGTTTTGATTGAGGGATAAATATTGACCAGCATAATGTCCCGGAGCTTCTTCAATGTAGTCCGTGTGATCTTTTACATTCATCTGTGCAGGCAGATGGGGCTTTGGTTTAACATTCCATTTAAAAGAGGGGAACTTAAACAGTACAGCTCTCCCTCAGTACTGCACTGGGGAGTCAGTCTTGATTTTTGTGCTCAAACCCTGGAGCAGGACTTGAACCCAGAACGTTATGACTCAGAGAAGGGAACGCCATCAATTGAAACTGACACAACATAAACTGACGAAATTGCAGGGAAAGTGGGTAAGCAACAGGCATTACTTTGCCACCATCACACCCAATCTCAAAACCCAATGTGCGCCAGCCTATTCCTGATATTGTCACGATAGGTGCCTGGGCACATTGTTTTATGAAGTACACACCCTCTGTTAATTTAGGCCTCTGTCAGTCACTTTCATAGTTACTAATCTATTTGAATCAGTGGATCCTTGTCTGCGTGGTGACTGCTAAAGGATTCCTCTGTGGGTGTGATCCTGATTTCGCATTAGCATCAGAAACTAAGCTCTTGTCAATAAATGATTAACAAAATGAGTTAAGCCCTTGTAATTCGCAGCTGCTGTATGTGTAGTTTGGGTAACGAGACTCGAGAGGATATTTTAAACTCATGTGGTGTTGGACGAATGAAAGAATGAATCATGATAGATTAAATTAGCTGGAAATGATCAAACTGACCAATTGTCTAGTTATTTCCAAATATTTGATGGTTCCCAGATGCAGTATAATTCGCAACTGTGAAAGGAAACATGTTCTGATCATGCCATATGCCCATATAACTTACTGGGAGATGGACACTTTTCAAAAGGGCTATGTCAGTCACCAACACCATACTGGGTGAAACAAAAGACAGAAGGCCAACAGCTTATTAATCAATCCACACAGCAGCCTAGCAAGTCAGTTTGGGGTAGAAAGACAAGAGGGGAGCCAAATCTCACCCTCCATAAAGAAAAATGCTGCCTCAAGTCTCAGTACATAGGTACTGAATTGGGCTTATTCATTTTGCCTGCAAGACTACATTTCTTCATTCCAAGAGATTGGCCACAACTGCATCTGAAACAACCAGAAACCTAAAAACTCCACTGACTCCAATGAACCAAGAGTTAATCCTTGAGGTCAACACTATTTCATCAAAAGGACAGTGTTAACAGGTGACCCATGTCTTCTAATCTCTGTTAGTAAGTGTCTGTTTAAAATAATTGTTTCCTGTGCGTGTCCAGATACTGGGGAGTGGGAGTTCATTGTGTTTACATTTTGGGCTGTGAAAAATTAAACTTTATCCTTTCTTTAGATGTCACTTACAAGAAAGCTGTAGTATAACACTTTCTAAGGATTAATGGTCAGGATTTACTTCTCCAACTTGTGGTAGGTGAGCTTGGTGGCACAACTGGAAAATATGGTGAGAAAGCCCAAGCCATGGGTCAAGATGTTACGGCCTCGCTTGGGCGAGATTGGAAATTTAGTTCTGGGAATGGAGATTTAGTTCTGGGAACCTTGCCCGCCCCAATTCTGGGCGGGCAAGGTGGTAGAGTTTCTGTTGTGTTTCCCTAGTGGCGTAAATGCAAGACATGATCGTGCCCCCGCCCCCCCTCAGTTAATGGTGGGCTGCATTTCCCACTATCCAATGCCGGGAACATTCATTATAGTTGCCACACATTGGAATCATTCCCCCACATTAAAGTTAAATTCCATGGTGATGTGCTTTCAGAATGGCATGATTCACAACGATCATTAAAAGTGCGCATGTGATGGCCTGAACTTTGAGGGTAACTTTAAGGTGAGTGAACTAAAGATAGTGCAAACTTCACCACAATTCCAATGCAAAGAAATGGCCCCCTTGATTCAGGGTGGTGGGAGGGACCATTTCCACAGCAGCTTCTTTGTGGTTGGCTTGTGGTGTCGGGCAAGGGCAGCAGTGCTGTGGGGGTGAGAGGTCGAGGGGGAGATGGTGGGGTGCACTGAGCCATGCAATTGGCAAAGTATTTCAAAATTGAGCATTCTTCCAAAGCTGAGACGGTTGCCATGCTTGGAGTTTGACTTATGAAACATAATGACCACTCAAACAACACTAATTTCTGAGGGTGCCAATGATTGTTCCTGTAGTGTTAACTCCTCATACACAGACTTCAAAATCAACCTGATGTTATGGGGCAACTGGACAAGTTTGATGATCCTCTGACGACAGGTTGGCAGAGATCACTCATAAAGGGTTGTGTTCCGAAGGCTCAGAATTGTAGTTGCATAGGCACAGAAAATTAATCCTCATGGTCCAGACAAACTACTCAGTTTGCAATGCAGGTTAGCATGTGTGCTGCATGTATGCTGAGAGCACAGGATGCAACTTAGTGGCTGAAACTGCCACCACTCTGTGGGCCTGTCGGGGAACACTTCAGCAGCCGAGGGCATTCAGCTTCTGATCTTTGAGTAAGCGTTCTTCAAGGTGGCCTGCAAGACACATGACAACGCAGGATTGCTGAGCAGAAACTGATAGCCAAGTTACGCACGCATGAGGATGGCCTCGACCGGGATCTTGGGTTCAGTGCACCCCACCAAAGGGGGGGTGAGTCATAGGGGTTACACATAGTGTGAACCCAACAATACAACAAAAGCCGGCCTGTGTCAATTCTCTGTGTCAGACTGTGCCAGTCACAGTATTCAAGAGGGTTAAAACATTCCTTCTCTAAAGTGCATCTTATTGCGGCAGCCAAGAGTTGAGAAAAGGGGGAAATGAGTCCACATCTCTCCCTGCCAGCAACATCAGATTGCAATGTCTTGGTGTGGCAGGTTTACCTTCATTTTGATCAGTACAATTACTGTCTAATAAACAATTTCCTGCACTACAATTCAATACCAAAAGCAATCATGGATAAAACATTGTAGAAACATATGAAATTAACAGTCTCCAGGAATTTCCCATCTAGTTTGCTGTTGATTCTCATTTGCAATTCAAACAGAAAGTGCTGGTGTGTGTTTGAAGATAATTAATGAGCAATTGATGGTAATATAGAAACATATTTAGAAAATAGGAACAGGAGGAGGCCATTTGGCCCTTTGAGCCTGCTCCACCATTCATCATGATCATGGCTGATCATCCAACTCAATAACCTAATCCTGCTTTTTCCCCATAACCTTTGATCCCATTCAACCCAAGTGCTATATCCAGCAATCTCTTGAATACTTTCAATGTTTTGGTATCAATTACTTCCTGTGGTAATTAATTCCACATAATCTGCACTGCCTGTCAAAAACTGAGATTAGGTTATTAAAGCACAGAGATCAGTTTGGGCCTGAAAACAGATCTGAGGTAATCTTTCACCCCACCAGTGGAGTGCCCCAGGGATCTGTTCTAGGACCCTTGCTGTTTGTCATTTTCATAAATGACCTGGATGAGGAAGTGGAGGGATGGGTAAGTAAGTTCGCTGATGACACGAAGGTCGGTGGTGTTGTGGATGGTCTGGAAGGATGTCAAAAGTTGCAGCAGGACATAAATAGGATGCAGGACTGGGCGGAGAAGTGGCAGATGGACTTCAACGCGTAGTCGTCCATTTTGGCAGAACCAATGGGATGAACGAGTACACTATCAAGGGCAGGAGTCTTAGTAGTGTTGAAGAGCAGAAGGATCTTGGGGTCCAGGTCCACAGGACTCTTAAATCGGCCTCGCAGGTGGAGGATGTGGTCAAGAAGGCGTATGGTGTACTGGCCTTCATTAATCGAGGGATTGAGTTTAGGAATCGGGAGGTAATGCTGCAACTTTATAAGACCCTAGTCAGGCCTCATTTGGAGTACTGTGTGCAGTTCTGGTCGCCTCACTATAGGAAAGACGTAGAAGCTATTGAAAGGGTACAGAGGAGATTTACAAGGATGTTGCCTGGACTGGGAGGCATGCCTTATGAAGCTAGGTTGAGGGAGCTGGGACTCTTCTCCCTGGAGAGACGAAGGTTGAGAGGCGACCTGTTAGAAGTTTATAAAATGTTGAGAGGAATAGATAGGGTGGATTCTCAGAGGCTATTTCCCCGGGTTGAAATGGTCGCTACGAGAGGACACAGATTTAAGGTGCGGGGAGGAAAGTACAGAAGCGATGTTAGGGGTAAGTTTTTCACTCAGAGGGTGGTGAGTGAATGGAATCGGCTGCCGTCAGTGGTGGTGGAGGCGAACTCGCTGGGGTCTTTTAAAAGACTTCTGGATGAGTATATGGGGTTTAATGGGATTGGGGGTTATAGATAGGTCTATAGATTGGTAGGTGTTGATGTGATCGGTGGAACTCGTGGGTCGAAGGGCCTGTTTGTGCTGTAGTGTTCTATGTTCTATGTATTGTTACACTGAATTTCTTCCGCGCAAAAAAAATTGATTTTCAGGTGTTGCATTTGGCCCTCCTGCAGGTTCACTGTTTTTTGTTAATAAATTTGAGAATAAATGCCAACTGCCCATATAACCTGCTCCTGCTGTGTGGATATCTGATACAGACTGGAAGTGGTTCAATTGAAAGGCTCCTGTCAACATTCACTATTGAGGCTTGCACATGATTAACAGTCACTTGAGTCAGATAGTGGAGAGAATCAATAACTATGGAGCCTCCATCACAAGAGTTAATTATTCTACGTCATTTCCTCCAGCCATTTGGTTTATGTCACCAACTTTACATTTCACATAGAATTATACTTGCAAGGCATTTCTGTAAATTAGGAAGAGGCATCAAGCAATCAAGTGCCAGAAATGCAGAGAAAATGTTTGAAAGTAAAGCTGTATCAATGAGACCTGCAGCAGCAGCAGACTGAAGAACATGAGGTGTTCCAGACTCCCTCAAAAGTATGCATGGCTGAGAGGGGCACTCATAGATTAGCACTCAGATGCTATTGGGTGAGTAGATTTAGATGAGCAAGTGGTTTGTGTATATTGAGTTAGTGGTCAGTAGAGAGGGTTATAACTGCCCAGAAATTGTGGAGGCATAAATGCACAGGGGCTCCAGTCACCAATGTGAAAGCGATAAGAATGAAAAGCAAAGAGGAGTAACTACCTAAACAGCAGGTGTGGAGATCCAGGCATGAGGGCAGAGAAGAGGAATGATAAACAGGTCATGGAAATCAGACATATACTCAGCAATGAGTGCCACCAAAGAAGAAGCTATCTGAACGTAGCAGAGACTATGCCTGTCTAGGCAGATGGTGATTGAGATTTCTGTCCTTGTTGAGGAAGACCTGAGACCTTAACGTATTGCTCACCATGCCCTGTCAGTACATCTTTGTCTCTGGCTTGTTCCAAGGATCAGCAAGGCACATTGTGGCAATCCATAGGTGACAGCATATCATTGCACCTCACAGGTCACTGATGCCCCTTTAGTGAAAGATGGACAATACTTACAATTTTAAACAAACGGGACCTTGCAGGCAAAAGGGCAGTGGAATTCACCTCCATCAGTGGATTCCCCAGATGTAGGGCATCATTGATTATACCCACATAGCCAACAAGGCTATGTGGGTATAATCAATAACCAATGTGATTCACCAACAGGAAGGGCTTCAATAATCTCAACCTTCAACTGATTTGGAACCACAACAAGATCTTTATGCACGCTTATCTTCCCTATCCTAAAAGCTGCAATCACTTCTACATCCCTTTGAGTCCAGGATGCCACTGCTTTTCACATCGCCACCAGAACTTAGTGGATGATTCCTCAGGGACAAGGGATATTATTTGAAGCTATGGCTATTCATCCCTTTATGATCCAAAGATAGAAACACAGAGGCACTACAACCAAAACCACCTGTTCACAAGAACTACATTGAATAAACCAGTGGGCTTCTGAAACTGCAGTTCCGGTATTGCAATTTCTGCAAGAATTTTCCACATTGTGGTGGGTTGCTGTGCTCTCCATAACATGCTCCTCCAGAGAGGTGAGGACCTTGAAGGGGGGAAGCGCTAGATCAACTCAGTTCTCTGCAGGAGGAAGAAGATGCAGAGCAAAATGGTGCCCATGGTGTGCAAGAAGATGGCCCGATCCATCTCAGTGTCAAAGTTCTCATCAAGCTGGTGTGTTTGCCAGGGTACATCTGATCTGAACACATTGTATCTGAGCACTACTTATCCACTAGGACTGCATTCTCTGCTCTGATGTGAAAGCACATCCATTAAATACAGAACCTTGAATCGTTCTGTTCCTACCAACAATGCATGGTGCACAGCTCCACAGAGATCTTAGTGTATCTTTTCAAAGGCCAATTCCACTCCCCACTTCTTCATCCTTTTCCAGTCTTGTCACTAAAGAATAGAAGCACAAGTCTGGGATTATGGCTCAACATTGCCAATGTTATTATGAAATTATAATTTAACCAAAAATAAATGAAATTTACCCACTTAGAGCACTGGCTGATGTGGTGACCCTGACTTTTAGCCACTCCAACAAGGTGCTCCTTTTATGGCTTGGATGCATTATGCTCGAGTATATCTGTTTGTGGCCGAGATACACATGGTGGTTGTCCTCAAGCAGACGTTACAATGCAGGTGTAGATTTAAGCACAGCCTCTGTCGCAAGAAGCCCTGCTGCACAGATATCCTCTCAGGCCAGTGATGTGATGGTGCTCTGAGGGATGGCACACTCATGCTCTTTGGTGACTGTCTCAACACTTTGACAACACATTAGATTACTGGATGAAACTATAAGCTGGGAAGTTATTTGCGTCCACTCTATGCATCTTTGTGCCATAAATGCCAGGGACCGGTCAGTGCTACAGAGCGCTTTTTGTACGTGTCAAACACCATTCCTGCAGCCACTCTGAGTGTTGTCATAGATGGCTCCCTGTGAGGTTAACCACGCTCTCTCTCAATGGACAAGCCCATGCATTCAAAACTCCAAGCCACGGAGACGCACATGAACTGCAAGGCCTGCTTAATTCTTTGCCCACAACTCCACTCTGCATCAGAGAATGGCAACATGTGGACACACATCTTAGATGGCGGTCAAAGTAGAGCCACTTTCCTTGTGACTCAAGAGATCCTGCATCCGCATTCAGCTGAGCATGTGTTTGTCCTCCATCTTCCAAAGGGGTCTGTCTGCCCATAGTTGCCTCTGTTTCTGTCACCTACTCTTCCTCACTCATTATTTGCTTCTCATCCTGTGCTATCCTTTCAAATTGCGTGCAAGGACCCAATATGATTGCATCTGCAGTGGTGGCAGGTGTGCTTGAATGATGTGACTGTGCTAGGTCTGTTGGTTCCATTTTGTCTGAGGCCCTTCATTGTGCTACAGCAGCACTGAAACGCTGTCTCTCCACATCTAGCCCTGTGGGAGATATAAATAAGGTAATCATTAGAAACTACCTCCAATAGCAGAAGCCTCTGCAGAGCTGAAGCTTCCCAATGCAGCTGAAGTTTGGCATGTTGTTGCACGTTGGAGATTATACTCCAATCCTTTCATCTACAGAATTCAGTATATTTTCACCCTCTGCCACAGGTATACCCATCCCTCGATTGCCCACTTTTGCATGCAGCACCACCCAGTGTCCAGTGCTGCCTTCTCTATAGCACTCAGTTTGGTGTACTTGAACACTTCACCTTCAGCTTCACCAGGGGCGGCACAGTGGCACAGTAGTTAGCAACGCTGCCTCACAGCATCAGTTCAATTCTAGCCTTGGGTCACTGTCTGTGTGTAGTTTGCATGTTCTCCCCGCTTCTGCTCCGGGTGCTCTGGTTTCCTCCCACAGTCCAAAGATGTGCTGGTTAGGCAGATTGCAGGCTAAATTGTTCCTTCGTGTCAGGGGGATCAGCTAAAGTAAAAGCATGGCATTATGGGGATAGGGCGTTGGTGGGATTGTGGTCGGTGCAGACTCAATGGGCCGATTAGCCTCCTTCTGCACTGTGGGATTCTATGATTCTCTAGTATTGTATATCTTTGACTCCTGTTGGGACAAAAGAGGGAAAGAGATAAGGCAATTCTGGCTTTTCTCACCCATGCCAATGTCTTTAATAAGAAGCTGCAGGTATCTATTCCACCAGCTTCTCAAAAGCATTAGGGCTTTGTGTCTTGCTGACAGTATTTATCTTGGGCAGACATTTCTCCCCTGTTCAGGAGCATTATGAGCTCTCAAGCTGCTCAGCTGGTGTGTTTGCTGCTGGCTGTAGACTTGGAGGCTTCTCATCTGGGAGGGATCATGGCACTCACCTTGTGAGAATGAAGGTCATTAAACATTTAGTGACACTGCAAACAGGCCCTCCAGAAGACAATGTGGCTGCCCACATGCTCTGCCACCTCCAGCCAGAGCTACTTAGTTTGGTTGGGTGACCTTCTCCTGCCATCCTGAGAATTTTCACACACTGTCACCAGGAATGCATCAGTAAACGTGGGGCAGTCACTGGTACCTGGTCTCCATATCTCCTCCTGCTGACTTCTGCCTTCCACCAGTTTGCAAGATGACTGCCACAATAATGTCTCATGCCTTTGAATCAGACCTATGTATTCAAAGGCCTATCTCCATCCTGCATCTGCCCTGCCACAAACTGGCTGCCATAATCACCCTCTAGCCAATTCGGTACCCTCCTCTGAGAAAATTGCGGACTCTAATTACTCTATCCAAATAGGAGTCAGAACTCAGAAATGGTCCCAAAGTGCAGCCTGACTCTAAACGGAAAACCTTGACCCTAAAGTCAAACAGACTCATAAATATTAAAGCTCAATAACTTTACATTGCATATATATTTTTGAAAACTAATCTATTTGCTTACTAAGAACATAATTCAGTTGAAAAGAATTGATGCAAAATCAATATGGCCAAACAAAAAATTAAGTGTTGTATTTGAGTCTTCTTTCCAAGCTAACATTAAAGTAGGAATCCAGCAGAACAGATCAGGAAAATTGTTCCCTATTTACTGTCGTGCATCAATCAAAGTACATTTAATTTCACTGTTATTGAGCAGGTCTCTTAGAAACCTCTTTCGAAAATCCTTTCATTGGAGATAACAGATGTAAAATTGAAGTTTCATAGAATGCAAATTAAATAATTAACTTCAATTTCTGTACTGTTCCTGTCACCCAGCTATGCCTCAATGTTAAAATTGAAATGTACATGACAAATTCACATCAGTGTCACTGACACCTTTATTAGATTGCACAAGAAAAGCATTGAAATGGATTCAAATTTCAAACGCCCCCAGAGCGGACTCGGATGGAAAAACCTTAAGGAATCTCATATCTTATTCAGCTCAGTAGGTATCAGGCAGGACATACTGTTCCATATAGTACTGGAGTTAGCATACAGTTTCACATCTATTTAGTACTTTGTTGACATTATATTAGGAGGAATTATTGGCTTCACTGGCTGGAAGAGTTCCAGCGCCCATTAGCTTTCTTCTTAATCCCCTTTGTCCTTGAAAAGCACCACACCATCTCTAACCTTCCTTTTCTTACAGAAGTTCTCAAACATGTTGTTACCTTCCCGATCTGTGCCCATCTTTCTCACCACACCTTGTCTGAATCCCTCCACTCAGGTTACCACCCCTACCAAAGTACCAAAACAACTCATATCAAAGTCACAAATTATATTGTGGCCGTGATTGTGCTGACTGAGTCCTAGAGGATATAACTGTGAGACTGGATCTGCCGCAGGTGATGAGGAAACCAGCAAGGGGGAAAGAACCTATTTGATCCCATTCTCACCAACCTACCAGTTGCAGTCATACCTGTCCATTTCCGTTTTAGGAGAGGCTAGCCCATGTGGAGACAAAGTCCTGCCTTTAAGTTGCAGATGGCCTTCATCGTGTTGTGTGGCACTACCACTGTGCTAAATGGGATAGATTTTGAACAGATCTAGCAACCCAAAAATGGGCATCCGCGAGGTGCTGCAGGCTATCAGCAACAGCAAAACTGTATTCAATCACAACCTATACTCTCATGGCTAAGCATATTCCCATTAGGCAAGGGGATCAACCCTGGTTCAACAACAGTACAGGAGAGCATACCAGGTGCAACACCAGGCATATCTAAAAATAAGATGTCAAACTGGTGAAGCTTTACCACAGGGCTACTTGTGTGCCACACAGCTGAAGCAACATGTAATAGCCAGAGATAAGCGATCCCAAAAACAATGGATCAGATCTAAGCTCTACAATTCTGCCACATCCTGTCATAAAAAGTGGTGGACAATTAAACACCTAACAGGAGGAGGAGATTCCACAAACATCCCCATTCTCAAAGATGGGGGAGCCTGGCACACAGTGCAAAAGATAAAACTGAAGCATTTACAACTATCTTTGGTTAGAAGAGCCAGGTAGATGATCCATCTTGGCCTCCTCTTGAAGTCTCCAGCATCACAGAAGTCAGTTTTCATCCGATCTGACTCATCACACTTGATATCAAGAAACAGTTGAAGGCATGAGATACTGAAAAGGTTATGGAAACTGACAATTCTGGCAACAGTACTGAAGATGTTTTCAAAAAAACTAGATGTGCACCTAGTCTGACTGTTTCAGTTCAGCAACAATACTGGCAACTAGCCAGCAACAAGGAAAATCGCCTAAGATAACCCCAAGGACTTAAATGGGGAATTCCTTACCGACCCCCACGGACTCATAGGATATGAGTTCATGGTAATAGGTAAATATCTAAACAGGTGGAACTCATATTCTGAGTTCTTTTTAAGGAGGGCCTCTGAGTGGGTCCCATATTCTACTGTCCCAGATGGGACTTGTGTACATGTACCACAGCTTTGTGGTGTAGCTTTTACTTTATAAAACACCGTTCCTTTCCAGTTGGCTTCCTGAGTCATTACATTGCCCCAATATGTCCTGTTCACAAAAATCAGGACAAATCCAACTTGGTCAATCACTGCCCTATCAGACTACTCTCGATCATTGGCAAAGTGATGGAGGGGATTATCAACAGTACTATCAAGTGGTGCTTACATAGTAATAACTGGCTCATTAATGCTCAGTTTGGGTGACTCAGCTCCTGACCTCATTACAGCCTTGATCCAAACATGGACAAAAGAGATGAACTTCAGAGGTGAGATTTAAGTGACTGTCCTTGACTTCAAGGCAGCATTTGACCAAGTGTAACAACCAGGAACCCAAGCAAAACTGGAGCCAATGGGAATCATGAGGAAAACTCTCCACTGGTTGGATTCTAGTACAACTTTAGAAAGCTGCTGTTGTTGGAGGTCAATTATTTCAGTCTGAGGACATCGCTGCAGGAGCTCATCAGGTTAGTGTCCAAGGCCCATCTTCAGCTGCTTCACCATTAATATTCTCTCCATCATAAGGTCAGAGTGGGGGTGTTCACCGATGATTGCACAATATTCAGCACCATTTGGGACTCCTCAGATATTGAAGCAGTCTGTGTGATATCAAGTAAGACCTGGACAACATTCATGCTTGAGCTGTTAAGTGGCAAGTGACATTTGGGCCACACAAATGCCGTCTCCAACAAAACAGATTTTAACCATCTTCCCTTGACATTCAATGGCATTACCATCACTAAATCCCTGGCTATCAACATCCTGGAGGTTACCATTGACCAGAAACTAAACTGGTCTAACTGTATAAATATGGTGGTTACTCGAGCAGGTAAGAAGCTGGGAATTCTGCAGTGAGTAACTACCTCATGACTTACCAAATCCTGTATATCATAGATGAGTCTCAAGTATGGTGGAATTCTCTGCAATTGCCTGAATGAGTGAAACTCCAGCAACACTCAAAAGGCTTTACAGCATCTAGGACAAAGCAGCTCATTTGATTGGCACTTCATGGACCACCTATAATGTTCACTTCCTCCACCGCCAATGCACAATGGCAGCAGGGTATACTATCCACAAGATGCACTCCAGCATCTCTCCAAGGCTCCTTCAACAGCACTTTCTAAATAAACTCACAACCTCTACCACCTAGAAGGATAAGGGCAGTAGATACATGGGACACCACCACATTCAAGTTCCCTCCAAGTCACACACCATCCTGACATGGAACTATATCATTCAGTGTAGCTGGATGATGAATCCTGGAACTCCTTTCTAAAACTCTCTGACTCTGACTCCCTTTTTTCTTTAAGATGCCCCCGAAACCTACCTCTGTGGGCAACCTGTTAGCTCTAACATTGCCTCATGTGGCTGAGTATTTAATTTTGCTTTATAATGCTCCTCCAAGGCACCTCGGGTTATTTTCTATGTTGAATATTGCAGCTGCAGTGCAAATCTGTGAATTTTTAAATTGGAAGAAAGGACATTCTGGAGTATATGAACATAATTGTTTCTGTGTGTAAATAATTACAGGAAACTGGAATTCCTGTTCTGTTTCTTGCCCCTGTTGAGGAAAGCAGACCCCGAGGCTGAAAAGCAGACTGGATAAGGTGGACATTTCTAACAGATTGGATCATTTAATGGTCAGGGGCATCAGACAATGAAACATATATTTTAAACTGGAGAAAAACACATGCACGCTTCCTGCCATTGATGATGGGGCGCTACAGTGGTTAGCACTGTTGCCTCACAGCTCCAAGGACCTGGGTTTGATTCCCAGCGTGGGTCACTGTCCGTGTGGAGTTTCATTTTCCCCATATCTGCGTTGGTTTCCTCCCACAGTTCAAAGATATGTGGGTTAGATGAATTCACCATGCTAAATTGCCCCTTAGAGTCAGGGGGACTAGCTAGGGTAAATGCATGGGGTTATGGGGATAGGGCCTGGGTGAGACTGTGGTCAGTGCAGACTCCACGGGTCAAATGGCCTCCTAGGATTCGGTGGAAACTACAGACTCAAATTTTTCAATTTCACTTGGACAAAATGACTTTGCTGAAATTTAAGTTGAATTAGATTTCTGTCTCATACATTAATGCTTAGAAATTACTGTTTCAGGATGTTCACCTGCTTGAAGTGAAAAATGTTCCTAACATGATCTCGTTGCCCTTCATTTTGTCATTTTTTAAAAGATCGTCATCAACTACATGTCTTCTACATGACTTCTGCCCAAGATAGGACTCCACCTTCTGGGGTGATTACCCCCTCTCGGTCCCAATTAGTCCCCTAAGCCAGGTGACACTCTTCTACTTGACCTTAAAGGGAGAATCATTAGAGACACCACAAGCAAAGCTGTCAATATGGACAGGAAGCCCCTCCACAGGATCGCCTTGCTATGACACATTTATCCCTGCAGTTTTATTGGGGGTGTGGCAGGACCAGTGGGAAGTACACAAAGTCTTGCAAGTCTCATAGCCGGCAATAAGCAAGCCAACACCAAGTACCTGCCAGGTTTTGGAGTCAACTCAGGGTCTGTTTGTTCCCAACAGCATTCCCATTCTGCCCACAATTCAGTACTTACACATGCAAATTGGCCATCAACTGCTGCTAGGTGAGTAGCCCTTGCTGTGTACACCCCACCTTAGGTAAAATCAGCAAGGGGTGGGAACTTGTTGGCCCATTGACCTGACGTCTCCTGTCCCACCTTCATCCCTGCAGGACCGGGAAGGATTCCACCCACTATATTTGGAGAGAAGTCTTAATTTTGCCATAGTTAGGGTCAACAACCATTAAGTTACCTATTGCAGGTTTACTCTTACTTCACTGAGAAAAACACTGGAGACATTTTACCCATGCAAACTGGACACGGGGCCCAGGAAATTGTACTATTATCAATCTCACTTGGCTGCCATTCAGAATTACTGGCCCACCTTCAAAGACAACGCATAGAACACTTATGTAGAGGTAGAACCCGATTATACACATGAAGTTTGAAAAAAAACAATTTTGAAATGAGTTCCTACCATGGTTAGAACCATAGAAAATTACAGCTCAGAAACAGGCCTTTTGGCCCTTCTTGTCTGTGCCGATCCATTTTTTGCCTAGTTCCACTTACCTGCACTTGGACCATATCTCTCCACACCTCTCTCATCCATTATCCCGTCCAAGTTTTTCATAAATGTTAAAAGTGACGCTGCATTTACCACTTTATCCGGCAGCTCATTCCACACTCCCATCACTCTCTGCATGAAGAAGCGCCCCCCCCCCCCCCCCCCCCCCCCCGACACACAATATTCCCTTTAAACTTTTCTCCTTTCACCCTTAACTCATGCCGTCTGTTTTTCTCTCCCCTGGCCTCAGTGGAAAAAGCCTGCTTGCATTCACTCTATCTATACCCATCAAAACCTTATACACCTCTATACAATCTCCCCTCATTCTTCTACACTCCAGGGAATAAAGTCCTAAACTATTCAATCTCTCTCTATAACTCAGCTTCTCACATCCCGGCAACATCCTCGTGAACCTTCTCTGCACTCTTTCAACCTTATTTATATCCTTCCTGTAACTAGGTGACCAAAACTGTACACAATATTCTAAATTCGGCCTCACCAATGCTTTGTACAACCTTACCATAACACTCCAACTTTTATACTCGATACTCCGATTTATAAAGGCCAATGTACCAAAAGCACTCTTTACGATTCTATTCACCTGTGACGTCACTTTTACGGAATTCTGTACCTGTATTCCCAGATCCTTCTGTTCAACTGTACTCTTCAGAGTCCTACCATTTACCCTGTACGTTCTACTTTGGTTTGTCCTTCCAAAGTGCAATACCTCACACTTGTCTGCGTTAAGTTCCATTTGCCATTTTTCAGCCCATTTTTCTAGTTGGTCCAAATCCCTCTGCAAGCTTTGAAAACCTTCCTCACTGTCCACTACACCTCCAATCTTTGTATCATCAGCAAATTTGCTGATCCAATTTACCACATTATCATCCAGATCATTGATATAGATGATAACAACAATGGACCCAACACCGATCCCTGTGGCACACCACTAGTCACAGGCCTCCACTCAGAGAAGCAATCCTCCACAACCGCTCTCTGGTTTCTTCCATTGAGCCAGTGTCTAATCCAATTTACTACCTCCCCATGTATACCTAGCAACTGAACATTCTTAATTAACCTCCCATGAGGGACCTTGTGAAAGGCCTTGCTGAAATCCAGTTGACAACATCCACTGCCTTCCCTTCATCCACTTTCCTGGTAACCTCCTTGAAAAACTCTAATAGATTGGTCAAACATGATCTACCATGCACAAAGCCATGTTGACTCTCCCTAATAAGTCCCTGTCTATCCAAATATTTGTAGATCCTATCCCTTATCACACCTTCCAATAACTTGCTCACCACCGACGTCAAACTTACTGGCCTATAATTTCCCGGATTTCTTTTGGAACCTTTTTTAAACAATAGAACAACATGAGCCACCCTCCAATCATCCGGCATCTCTCTCGTGAATACTGACATTTTAAATATGTCTGCCAGGGCCCCTGCAAGTTCAACACTAGCCTCCCTCAAGGTCCATGGGAATACCCTGTCTGATCCTGGGGATTTATCCACTCTGATTTGCCTCAAGACAAGCCAGCACCTCCTTCCCTTTAACCTGTAAAGGTTCCATGACCTCCCTACTTGTTTGCCCTATTTCCATAGACTCCATGCCCATTTCCTCAGTAAATATGGATGCAAAAAACCCATTTAGTATTTCCCCCATCTCTTTTGGTTCCATACACAGTCTATCACTCTGGTCTTCAAGAGGACCAATTTTATCCTTCACTAACCTTTTGCTCCTTACATACCTACAGAAACTCTTTGGATTTTCCTTCACTCTGTCTGCCAAAGCAACTTCATGTCTTCTTTTAGCCCTCCTGATTTCCCTCTTAGGTAGCTTCTTGCACTTTTTATACTCCTCAAGCATCTGATCTGTTCCTTGCTGCCTGTACATTTCATATAACTCTCTCCTCCTCTTAATCAGTGTTACAATCTCCCTCGAGAACCAAGGTTCCTTATTCCTATTTACTTTGCCTTTAATCCTGACAGGAACATACAAACTCTGCACTCTCAAAATTTCTCCTTTGAAGGCCTCCCACTTTCCATTTATATCCTTATATCTGATTGCCTTTGGAATAGAACTGACAGAAATGCAGTGAAAAGCTGAAAATGTTACATCTCAAATCTCCTATTAACTTACTTTCTGATCTGCTACACTACCATGCAGACTTTTAGCACCAAAGGACACGGTTGAAAATTGACTTCCTGATTTTATGGATTCAGCACGTGTTTCCTGCAAAGGTATAGCAATGGCAATAAAAGTTAAATTTGTTGGAGAAACCTGTGTCTTCACTTTCTTGGTTAAAAATATCAGCTTAAATTTAGATTGTGCAAATTTAGTTTAAATGAAATGCAGTCTAATGCATCTAGAATGATAGTCCTCATGTATTTTGGACTTCCTTCACTCACTATTAAACTCAGATCAAACCAATCTTTATCCACATATAAGTGTATATTTCTGGTCATTTATTTCATGTAACATTTTATAAGTTCATAAGATACAGGAGCAGAATTGGACCATTTGGTCCATCAAGTCCACCCCACCATTTGATGAAGATGAAGCATCCACTCCACGTCTACTTTATCCATCCTTTTTATCATCTTGTATACTTCAATTTGATCTCCCCTCATTCTTCTAAATTTTATGATCAAGTCTTTTTTGCCACATTGGTGTGGATATTTGCTGGGTTAAGTTATAGAAATGGAGCTGTCGGTAAAGCTGAGTTTCAGGTGGGAAACCGAGAAGTCTATGTTCCAACCGGTCCAAGCCCCAACTGCAACCACAAGAGCAGTGAACTGGGGTGAGGCCTTGGAATGATCCAATTCCCGATCTGTGTATGTAGGGCTCTGGCTCAGGGAAGCTAGGATGGTCTTCCAGTCCTCAAGCAGTGCCCTGATTGCACTTATTTTCTCCTCAAAGCTATTATCATCCTGGTTCCCCTGTAGCCTGGGGAAACTATCTGCCCTCTATAAAACCCACAGTAAAATCAAAGGTTTCCAGCTTCATGAATATATTTATAATGCCAACCTGCTTCCAGTTAGCAGATTGGCTACCTGACTTTCCCCATCTTTCTAAAACACGGTAGATGGTGGGTTTAATCTGGCTTCCAAACATACTCTGAATTTTAACCCTAAATGTGAACTTAATCCCACACATTCAACTATGCTAAAATTCTCCCCATCGTTTCTGTGATACCTCTTTACCATGATTAAATCAGTAAAGAGTCAATCTTCTTTGGCATTGCTCAAGAAGATTCAAAACCATGTACAGCCTTGACATGAGACATGTTTAGAGGAGAAGGGATGATTAAGCCATGGGCAGGGGAAAACTCTGATGCTGGAGGATGGAAGAGGCAAAAGAACATAAGAACATAAGAAATAGGAGCAGGAGTAGGCCAACTAGCCCTTCGAGCCTGCCCCGCCATTCAATAAGATCATGGCTGATCTGTCGTGGCTCAGTTCCACATTCCCGCCCTCTCCCCATAACCCTTAATCTCCTCTCTCATCAAAAACCCATCAACCCGCGTCTTAAAAATATTTAGCGAGGCAGCCTCCACCACTTCAACGGGCAGAGAATTCCAGAGATTCACCACCCTTTGAGTGAAGAAGTTCCTCCTCAACTCTGTTCTAAACCGTCCCCCCCTTTATCTTGAGGCTATGCCCCCTAGTCCTACTATCCTTTCTGAGCGGGAAGAGTCTCTCCACCTCTATCCTATCCATCCCATTCATCATCTTATACGTCTCAATGAGATCTCCCCTCATTCTTCTAAACTCTAACGAGTACAAGCCTAATCTATTCAGCCTCTCCTCATAGCTCAACCCCCTCAACTCCGGCATCAGCCTAGTAAACCTCCTCTGCACTCCCTCCAAGGCCAAAATATCCTTGCGTAAGTACGGCGACCAAAACTGCACACAGTACTCCAGCTGCGGCCTCACCAATGCCCTATACAGCCGCAGCAAGACCTCTCTACATTTATATTCAATCCCCCTCGCGATGAAGGCCAGCATCCCATTCGCCTTCCTGACCACCTGCTGCACCTGCAAGCTGGGTTTTTGCGACTCATGCACAAGGACCCCGAGATCCCTCTGCACCGTCGCCTGCTGCAGTTTTTCTCCACGTAAGGAATAATCCTTCCTACCATTATTCCTACCAAAGTGGACCACCTCGCACTTGCCAACATTAAATTCCATTTGCCATTTCCTGGCCCATTCGCCCAG
This sequence comes from Carcharhinus amblyrhynchos, assembly GCF_965287045.1. Classification (NCBI taxonomy): domain Eukaryota; kingdom Metazoa; phylum Chordata; class Chondrichthyes; order Carcharhiniformes; family Carcharhinidae; genus Carcharhinus; species Carcharhinus amblyrhynchos. The sequence goes on from NC_137335.1 coordinate 16,720,995, forward strand.
CCTATCTAGATCCTTCTGCAGACTCTCCCCACCCTCCGCACAATTTGCCTTTCCACCAATTTTGGTGTCATCAGCAAATTTTGACACCCTACACTCGGTTCCCTCCTCCAGATCATCTATATAAATGGTAAATAGCTGAGGCCCAGGACCGACCCCTGGGGCACTCCACTAGTCACCATCCGCCAATCCGAATAGCACCCATTGACCCCCACTCTCTGCCTCCTATTTGACAACCAGTCCTCTATCCACGCTAACACCCTACCCCCAACTCCATGCCCCCTGACCTTCTGCAATAACCTCTTGTGAGGTACCTTGTCAAATGCCTTCTGAAAATCAAGAAAGACCACATCCACTGGCTCTCCTCTAGAGGGAAGGTAAGTAAAGGAATTAGAGGGTAGAGATGGGAAGGTAAACGAATGTTGAAGAACTATGGAAGGGAAAGGAGGAATGAGAAGATTGAGGCAATGGAAGACATAGAGTTCAGGGAAGATGGAGGTGAACACTGATGGGAAACGGAAGACATTGAAGAGTGGCTGGAGTCCATAGGAAGAAGATCACATTGCTGGAAACAGTTTCACACATAGCTGGAGCAGATCTGTGCAGATAAGAACACACCTGACAAAGGAAAACATTTCCGAAAGCTTGTGGGTTTACTATCAAATAAACTGGTTGGACTTCAACCTGATGTTGTGAGACTTCTTACTGTGTTTACCCCAGTCCAACGCTGGCATCTCCACATCAGATAAGAAAGGGCAGGCAGGGGAAAGAAAGGAGATATAACAGGGGGCAGAGAATGAGATGGAATAAAGAAATGAAGGAGAAAAGGAAAAAGCAGCAGGGAGAATGCGCAAGGAGCTATCAAGAAGAAAGGGAGGGAAAGGTCAGACAGAAGGGAAATTAGAGGGAAAATTGGATTAAGGTGAACAGGATTAGGGAAAGTAATGCTTTTCCCTCACCCAAATGTAGGGGCAGACTGTGAAAGAAGAGGGGAAGGAAAGCAATGAGGAAGGGAAGTAGTGGGCTGGGAACAAAGGGAATAATACATAGAGGAGGATGGAAAAACAAGTAATTTGAAAACTGTATTCATTATTTACAGGTAGTGAATTAAAATGTAAGTAAAATTATGAATTACTGATTTTTTTAGGCAGCACAGAGGGATTGAAAGGTGCAATGGGACATGAATATGTTATTGGGGGAGATGGCAGCATAATGGTAACGTCACAAGTAATCCAAAGGCATTGGTCAATTTTTGGGGGCGATGGGTTCAAACCCCATTATGGCTGATGGAATTTAATTAATTTACTCTAGAATTAAAAGCTGGGCTCAGTAATGCTGACCATGAAGCCATCATTGATCACTGTAAAAACCCTTCTGCTTCCCTAATGTCCTTACCAGGTCCTGGCCTACATGTGGCTCCAGAGCAACAAAAATGTGGTTGCCATGAGATGGTGTTGTGGGCTTTCTTTTAGTGCTGGTGCTGAGAGGAAATTCCATAAAACTTAATTCCAGGTTCTAATGGAACACAGTCAGGATGGGTGCACAGCCTGAAAAGAAGGCCGTGATTCTCCCATTGTAACCTGCAACTTTTCTGTCAGGTCACGGTGGAAGACGCGTGTCTCCAGCCTTGAACAGGGATTTGTGCATCTCCCAGAGCCGGAAAACAGTCGCCTGTTAGACCACGCTGGAAACCGGCAGGAAGGCAGGTAAGTCATTTAAATCTTTTTACATGTATATGAAATAAGCATATTAGTTAATTATCGGCACCTTTCAGATCTCGATTTAATCTCCCACCCCACCAGGAGCACTTCATTCTGGCGGGGTTCAGACTAGCTTCCCACGTTCAGGGAACTAGTGGGAGACCCTGCTGGAATGAAGAGGGGTGGTGGTGCCCCTTGGGCAAGAGCATGCTGGCAATGCCAGCTTGTGCCCACAGGCACTGCCCAAGGGACAAAGTGTCCATGCCCAGGGGGCACCTGGGCACTGCCCACTGGGCATCAGGCAGTGCCGAGGAGGCAGGGACTATTGTGGGCAGGGCCTAGGGACAATTGGTGCAGGTGGGGGTACCGCTGCCACTCTGCATGTTGATCGGTCAGGGATAAATAAATAGGGAGGGCAGTGATTGGGGCAGGCTTGGGCAGGAGGGGCTGCCTTCAGGAGAGGGGGGATCTGATCCCAGGGGAGGGGTGGAGCCTGGCCCGGCGGCGGTGGGGGGGATCGCTGCAGTGTGGGGAGATCGCCACTGCTGGGGGGCATGGATGGGCTGGACATTGGGGCGCTCCAGGGCCGGGGGAGGGGGGGGCAGTCAGGGCTGGAGTTATTGTGGGGGCGCGATCGGGCCGTGTGGGTGGCTGGAGAGGCAGCACTGTGGGGGTCCTGGGCTAGCCAGTGATCGGGCTGGCCAGCAAACAGAGTCTGACAGATTGGGGCCATTGCGCATGCGCAAAGTTCCAGAACTGTCAGACTCCGGCGCCAATAGGCCGCACCCCCACCACCACCAGGTTTTTCATGAGGTTCCTGACTGGGGCCTCTTCAGTGCAAAGAATGTGGAAATTCAGGTAAGTAGCTAAACTGGCAGAACAGTCGGGATTTAGAACAGTTCTCCCACCAATTCAGCACTTTTGGGAGCATTGCAGCCAAAATGTTTCACTGCTAGTATACTTCTTTTGTGCACCTGGCATATCGGGGCAATTTGCTACGTTGTGAGACTGATGCCAGTGTCATAGCCTATTAGAATATTTTGGTTTGGGGCATGACTAGCTTTATGCAGACCTTCAGCATTGCTGCTAAGATGTCGTCAGAGCCCTGTAACCTTGACTGTGATCAGAGCACTCAGCCGAATGAGATGTTCACATGAGTGCTAACAGGCAAGTGTTGAAGTGAGCCACTTAATGAGATATCAGAAAGTGTAAATTAAAGTTTGGTCAAAGAGATAGGTTTTAACGCATGTATTGAGGGGGGCTTCATTGAGAAGTGGCAAGGGTTAAGGGGGTTTTACTTACATTGCTGGGGAAACAGTTATAATTTGATGTCAAGCTTAATAATCTATTCAATGGCTTCAGTTGACTCAGTGTGAATGGTTGTGATGCCAACAGAAATAGATCTCTCAAGGCAGGGGTTCAGTCACAATTTGAGCTGTTTCTCGTGTGCAGCAAGTGGCCACATCATCCCTGGCCTATCCTCAAATGGTTAAGTGTTGTCCAGGCTTTCTGTGCAAGTTTGAAACCAGGACTTCATCACTTGAGTTAGTTACCAAGTCGTGGGCAATGATGTTTTAGCCAACCAGGAGGTGTGCCATTGAGATGTGGTGCTATCATCAGTTTGTAAGGTGTGCAGTGTATGCCAGTAGGGGCCATCCACTTTTGCAGGAGGATTGGGGTTTTTTTGAGGTCCTGTGCCAGTGGGAGTGCTGCATTAGCTGTTAGTCATTGGTGTTCTGTAAGAAAGATATCTACCCTGTGCAAATCAGGAAGTTCAATGTGCGTGAGCATAGGAAGCATTCAAGCTGTGTTGGTCTTGACACTCCAGAAATAATTCTCATGATTTCCCAGAGGTAGTTATCACATTTATATAGTGATTCCTGAGCCAGATTAAGAAACAGTACTTTGCTGTTGGACAAGATAGGGTGGGTGAAACAATGCATAATCGCCATAATGGGAATCGGAGTGTGTAAGGGGAGGAAAATGGGAAGGTCCGTTGACCTCAGGCAGAATATTATGGTCTTGAGTCGAGCAAGGCCGTAAAAACCTGCCCAATGTGTTTGTTTGGACTGCTGCCCCAGGTGGTATTTGCCAATATGAGATCACTCTTGTCTTGATCTTGGCTCCAGTATTCTAGAGGTGTTGCCAGTAGATCAATGTACAGTCAAGAGTGATGCCAAGATATTTTTACATTGGGTCATGGGTAAGTATTCAGCCACAGAATTACATATGAAGTTCTTCCTTGGCCTTTGGGTTGTTCAAGTGGAAAGTTGAAATTATTACATTTCTGCAGTGGGCTTCCAGAGAACATTGATTTTCTGTGAGTGACTTCTCAATGTGCTGAGTTCTTTAGCCTGGAAAGCCAGCGCCAAGTCATCTACACATACAAAGAGCCATGACTTTGTGGGAGGGAGGTCACTGGTTGAAGAGGGCAGGTGCAAGGATTTATCCTTGTAGGAGATCAGCTATGTGTGGGTGGCTGGTTTGATCTCCAAGATGCACATGGACCTCTTAGCAGCTGATCAAGTGGAGGGCTTTCGCATAGCAAATACTTTTGGACGAGCTGTCGTTTCCACTCCTGTAGTGGAGAATGCATGGATGTGCTGCCTTCAGTACTCGGGTCACAAACTTTTAGTTCGAACATTGATCACAAATTTTGGCAAAGTTCTGATAAACTAAAACTAATTGTTTTTGCTTTGGAAAGCAACAGAGAAATTCAAACACTGTTACAAGATAACATAGTCAACAAGATGCCTTCAGTACTCAGGTCACAAACTTTCAGTTCAAACATTGAACAAAATAAGATTTCTATCAATAGGCCGCCAAACTTTACAAAACAATGGGCAGATTTTATAGTGTCACTCATCCCGAAATTGTAAAATCCCACCTGAGGTCCACGCACATTTCCATTGTTCGCCTCTTGCCTGCTCTGATTCTGTGACGAGCAGGCCAGTAAAATTTCAGCTAATATCTCACCCTAAAATATTGATAAATACAATACTGACAATGCCTTATTGAAAAATTCTGGAGCACCTCTTAAAAACTTACTCTTCTATGCTCTATGAAACTGCCATGCCGACTTGCTGTACTGCCATAGTTACTTTTAGTAGCATGGGGTATTGGTGAATGCTGACCACCTGATTTTACGGATTCGGTTGGTCTTTCCTGAAAAGGTGTAATATGGCATTTAATTAATGGTTTGATAGAATTCACATCAGAGATTGTTAGTTAAAATGAAAGCATGTGATATTGTAGGCAAATTATTCAACTATTGAGAGATTGATTGGACGGGCAAAGACAATAAATATAATTGAATTGGAAGGACATTAGATTCATAGACCTTGACAGCACAGAAGGAGGCCATATGGCCCATCATGTCCATGCTGGCCAATAAAGATCCGACTACACTCATCCCATTTCCCAGCACTTGGCCCATAGCCCTTGATGTTATCGCAGCACAAATGAATATCTAAATACTTGAGTTTCTGTCTCAACCACTCTTTCAGGCAGTGCATTCTTGACTCCCAACATGCTCTGGGTGAAAAGTTTCTCCTCAATTCTCCTCTTAGCCTGCTACCCTTTAGCTTAAATTTATGCTAACTGGCCACTGACGCCTTTACTAATGGAAAAAGTGCCTTCCTATACACCCTTTCTATCCCCTCATAATTGTATGAAGCTCAGGTCCCCTCTCAAGTTTGGCTGCTCAATAAAAATAGCCTTAGCCCATCCAATCTCTCCTCATAGCTCAGACTTCCAGCCCAGGCATCATCCTGGTAAATCTTCTCTGCACCCTCTCCAGTGTAATTACATCCTCCCTATAATGTGGTGGTCAAAACTGCATGTAGTACTCCAGTTGTGGCCTAACCAGCATTTTATATAGTTCCAGCATGACCTCACTGCTCTTGTATCTTGGCTAATAAAGGTAAGTATCCCACATGCTTTCTTGACAATCTTATTGCCTTGCCCTGCCACCTGCAGGGATCTGTGGCTATGCACTCCAAGGTTCCTCTAATCTTCAGTACTTTCCAAGGTCCTACCATTCATAATGTAATCCTTTGCCTTGTTAGCCCTCCCCAAGTGCATTACTTCACATGTTTCTGGGTTGATTTCCATTTGCTACTGGTTTGCCCACTTGACCAGTCCATTGATATCCTTCTGCAGTCTGCAGCTATTCTCCTCACTATTTACCATCCTACCAATTGTTATGTCAATCTGCAAATGTCTTTATCATATCCCCTATATTTAATTCCAACTCATTAATGTACACTACAAATGACAAAGGTCCCAGCACCAACTCCTGCAGAACCCCACTGGAAACAGATTTCCAGTCACAGAAACATCCCTACACCATTAACTTCTGTTTCCTGCCTCTCGGCTAATTTTGGATCCAATGTACCATTTTACCTTGGATCCCATGGGTTCTTACTTTCTTGACCAGACGGCCATGAGGAATGTTATCAAAAGCCTTGCTAAAGTCCACATAGACCACATCAAATGTATTACCCTCACAGCACTCATGGTTACCTCCTCACAAAATTTGATTAAATTTGTCAAACACCGCCATCACTTAACGAATCTATACTGACTGTCTCTGATAAATCCATGTCCATGTAAGTGCAGATATATTCTCTCCCTCAGAATTATTTCTAACTTCTAAATCACTGAGGTTAGACTGACTGGTCTACTACTCTTTTTTTAATTATGGGACAATGTTAACCATCCTCCAGTCCTCTGGCACCTCACCGGCAGCCAGAAAGGATTTGAAATTTACTGCCAGTGCCCTTGATATTGCCGACCATATGATAAGTGGTGTTCCATAGAGATCTGTGCCGATCCACCTAATCCACACATCTTTGGACTGTGGGAGGAAACTCACACAGACATGGGGAGAATGTGCAAACTCCACACAGATAGTGACCCAAGTTGAGAATCAAACCTGTGTCCCTGGCACTGACAGGCAGTCAACTAACCACTATGCCACCTTCTCTTATATGTCCTGGTCATTCCTCCATACTGGATATAACAATCAATCTTCCCTTGCAGAGCTCTTTACAAATTGGGTTAGTAAAGAGTATGGAACACAGTGTTGGAACTAGGGATAGTGTGAAAAACAGGGGGCATCTAAGTATTTTATGGAATAAAGACAAAAGGGAACAACTGAAGTTTTAAGAAGAAACATACATTAAGAACATAGGCAGAGGAATGCATGATAAGAAATGTGAAGAGTTTAAGAGAGAAGACAAAATAAATCGGAGAGTGCGTCCCGAATTGTGTTTTCAAAGATCTAATTGATGCAGCACCATCTGACCACATGGAATGAAAATTTCTTAAAGAAATAGGTTACAAAGAAATGTTGTTGCTCTGAATGAGGGGAATTTGTGATTGTAAATGGAGGTTTAATTAGAATGAAATTCCAACACATATGAAGATTGTAGTGCTCAGCATGATGATGTGTATGTATAAACTTCAAATGGGATAAAAAATTGATAATGAGCAAACTCAATTCTAAATTTATACTTATTTCTATGAACATACAAGCTTGAGCTCTGAACTTTCCCCAATCTGTTGCTTAGTAACATCGCCATCCACTGAAAGGTGACCATCTGACTTAATCATTTCCATTTGGGATTCCTAGAAAAGTACAAAATTACCATTTGTCAACAAATATTTCACAGTATTTGACGTGATGGTTACATCCTTTGTTTTTTATAACAGAGGTTAAATATCTCAACTTTATGGGCTGGGTATGTGCAAATTGCGTTTGTGCACCGTTAACATTCTAGGATTACCTCTGGCCAGAAACTTAACATAAATACAGTGGTTACTGACAGGGAAATTGCTAAATCTGGTTGTGAAGAAGACATTGAGACCAGCATGCTTTGGAAGAGATTGTTAATTGCTGATCACAGAACCGATTTTCCCACCCCAACTCAATCTCCCCACAGTGCTTCCTGACTTTTCTTGATATATACACCCAAGTATAGTTAACTAATGAATACCCAACACCTAATTATCTTAAATTACTAGGTATTTAACATCCATCAACAGAATCTTTTAGATTCTAATGGGTTCTCTTAGTTTCTTCAAAATTAAATTGATATGCCAACAAAATCTGCAGTAATCATTAGGTTGGTGACACCTTCCTGTGAAGTTATTGGTGACTGCAGCCCTGAAAATATGTGACTATTCAAGACAAAGGAATCATTTAAAGGAGAGTTGGAAATCCTGCAAATGGATCCTTACTCGAAACAGCTATGGGAAAGTATTGTTTGAAGGAAGATTCTGAGGCTTGATTTTTTGAGAGTGGAATATGGAAACACTCATGTGGAAGCCAGAATCCAGTGAAATCAGTTGGCTCCTGCTGTGATAATATTCGGTGGACGGGGGTGGAATTTGAGGAGAAATCCACAGAAGATCAGTTGGGTGGTATCTGTCACTTGGGTTTCAGAATGGGGTGCGTCTGATCACCGTTAGCCTGCTGGTTTACAGGGACTGTGTGTTTATTGGGAACATTATAGGTTAAGATATATTTTGTAATCCATCTCCTGTCATCCTCCCATCCCCACCACCCCAAGGACATTAGCACCTGCCGCCAATTGCTCTCGTTGCTGCTTCCCACCCAAATCCAACTCTCTCCCCTCTGGAACAGTGCCCCCACTTCCCAGTGCCCACCTGGACCTTGTGCCCCCCCCCCCCACCCCTCCGCCATTGCAGAGCTCCCCCCACGCTGATCACTGCTCCGGACATCACTCCCCTAGCCCCGAAACGTGCCCTAGACATCGCCTCCCAGCCCCCTTTCACTGCCCCCGATAACCACCACCCACCCCGCCCAACACCTCCAATCATCACCTGGGACATTTCCCTCCCATCCTGATTGCTGTTCTGGCCAATCAATTCCCACTCTCTGCAGAGTTCTATCTTTTCTCCCCCCATGGATCTCCCTCCACCATACCTCTTCCCCATTAAAGCTCCACCCCTCCTCAGGCCCTGCCCCTACCTCAAGCCCTGCCCCCTTGGCACTGCCTCTTGTACTACCAAAATGCCTGACGGCCAGTGCCAGGGTGCCCAGTGGACACGGCCAAGCTGGCACTGACCAAGGGGCACTGTCTGGCCCTGCCCTTGATCACCCGGTGTCTTCAATGTCCTGTCCCAGTGGTGAAGTCATCATGTCTGGTCTCAGTTGGTGGACCTCAGCTGGTGAGGTGGTAAACTCAAAATGAGCCTGGACGATAGCGTCCGGGATACACTAATTGCATTTAAATAATGTAATGTATATTTAAATCAGCTTTGTGCTCAGAAAGGGTGTGAAGCTGATTTCGTCAGCTTATCAGTGCCAGTCAGATCATGAGAGACACAAAATCAGATGCGTTCCCGATTATTGCCTCTTCCCCTATCTTACTGGCTCACTTCGCCAATCGAGCTGGTGAGATCATGACCACTGTTTTTTGAGCCACAGTTCCATTCTGGAATCTTCCCATCCAGCAGTAACATCAACTGGGATCATAATAATTGTGCCCTCCATCTTTGGTGCCATGATTGAACAACCCATTTGCACTATAAAAGCAGTTGGAAATGAATGCCTTCCCAGAATTTTTTAAGTCTTTGGACATTTGATCCAAAATAATTTCTCTCTCTTTGAGGTTTAACTCCAGTTAAAGCTAAGAGCTGATCCATGCTTGATATCCAAGCACATTCCAAGCGTCTTAGATGTTCAATATTTTAATGAGGAAAACAAGACCTTTAATATTTATTTTTTGCCATATCATTGTCATGTTGTCATATACTAGGAAACAAGCTTTTATGGGGTGACTAGCCTAATTGAATTGGAGATGGGTAAATTGCAAAGGTCAAACATCATTAAAGGAGGTTTGAAGGGAAATGCTTTGAAATGGTAATGAACTGACAGCATGAATAGGAATTTACATTAGGCAAATAAAAGAAGAGATTTAAAGTTGGCTATTGTATTTCAAAAGAATATTGTACAATTCTGAAGTTTGTAAATATACGAGCAAAATAGTGCAAGTCTAATTTTAAATTATAATAGCCCTAAAAGGAATAAAAAGTGGGTTGATCAATTCTGGGAAAAGGAACTTCTAAAGGATTGTAGGAAACAATAAAGTGTAAGATCAAAGGGAAAAAAAGCAGATCTAAGGAAACATTGAAGATTGTGTGATGCTGGTGGCTGTGAGGTCTCAAACAAGACAGTGTGGGAGCAATCTTACCTTCTCGTCCCACCAGTCGATGGGTGGGGTGAACCAGTAAGATTGCGCAACAGGTAAAAGAAAATCAGGTTTGTGCCTGATTTCTTCCCTATCGCGATCATACCAGGCCCAGATATCAGGTTCACGCCTGAAAAGCGGTGTGAAGCTGATCTCCAATATTCAAATCCATTAAAATATGGATTTAAGTATTACTTGTGAGCCCGAGATGCAATCGTTGCACAGAAGAGAGAGATCTGGCATGCGGGATTGCACCCTCTAATGTGAGATGTCAGCTTCCCAGTGAGGCCTCACACCCTCACCTTCCTGGTGGGAAAGAGATTTGGCAGTTTTTTTTAACAGAGTGACATAAAATTGGACTTGTGGCCTTGCTAGAAAAATGGATCTGAAATGCGTTTAGGACTTCGGATTTTTTTTTGTAAGTTCGCCCCTTGTGCGTGTTGAAGGCAGACCTGTGAACATCAGTTTGCTGCCACTGTCACAGAGCACCCTAAGTACAGCAAGGCATTGTATGGTAATATTACTAGAAGTTGCTACAAAGTACAAGGCCGGCATTCTCCCAAAGCAATTCTAAGTGCCGAATTTTTGTGAAAACTGGAATAACTCCCGCCGATTTTTAAAGGAATTTTCATAATGAAACTCCCACACTCTGAGCACTGTACTGTGTCCTAGCAGCATAGTGCTGAGTGGGCCACTGTGCATGTGCCAATCTATCAGATAATGGCTTCATCCCTTTGGAAGTGCCAAAATGCCCCTTGGACATTGCTAGTTTGCCTCTTGAGTAGTGCCAGAGGAACAGACTAGCATTGCCAGGGTGTCACTGCCAATGGGGTACCTCCCCTTACCCCCGAACTCCTGGGGGCCTCAATGACCAATGTTCCCTCCAGCAGGTCAAGCCGCCTGTTCCTCATTAGTGGGGAGCTGTTGTAAACTCCGCTGAAGGGAACCACTCCTGGTTAGGGGGAGGGGAGGAGGGGAGTGGAAGACAGTAGCAGGCCAGGAGGCTTCAGTCCTAGGCCTGCTAATTGGATGCTAATACTCATTTAAATATTGAAATCAGCTCTGTGCTGAAAATCGGCATGGAGCTGATGACTCCAAAAATTTTAGCCCCAGAGATGCGCATAGGCTGGTCCACCCAGCAGGGAGTCTGCTAAATGGCCTCTGTAATCGCTGCTCGAGTTGCGCAGTGGGCTGGGAGAATCGTTGCCCTTCCAAATCTATGGGGACTGTTTCCACCAAACAGAGGTTTAGCCCTAAGTTTATTTAAGCCAAAATCTTTTAGCAAATGTTTGAAAAGTAGTGTTAACTGTGCAGAGGTGCTTTTGTCTTTTTAAGTTTTTTTTATTGTAATAAATGTTTAGCTTTAATATATAAAATCATCACAACTGGTATGAGGTCACTTTTCTTGGCTTCAGAAAACTCCCCATTGTACACAAATTGCAAAATCATCTGGCAGCTGATTCAAGTTTTCCTTTGGGATTTGGGCAGCTTGGCACTTACCATCTGCTATGCCATAACCGATCATCTTTTGTATAAATCTTGTCTATGAATTTTAAGGGAATGTCCAAGCCTTCTTAATTGTCAAGTTCTTGATCATCTAGTTCCGAGAATACTTTGCAGCTGAATCTGTTCTTGGCAGGACGCAAAAGTGCCAGATCTATCCCTTGCTTTCCCATGTCCTTTCATTGGCTTTATTTTCTATTAACCATAAGGTTTCATTTCATGTAACTGTGTGGAAAATCATATCCTGCCACTTTATACCTAGATTCAGTCAGCTTTCTCCAGTGTCTCCAATTATCATATTTACTTCAAAAAAAGGTTAACTCCAATTCTAATGTTCTGTCTGGAAGTAAATCTTTGTCACCAATCTTCACTTTCAGGCAACCATCTTCTGCTACCAATGTCACAGAAATTCCCAAGCCTGATTGTGAAGAAAACATTATTTATTGTTCATCAGAGAGCTCATTTCTCCACTCTAATATAATCTCTCCAGTGCTAGCTGACTTTTTTTTATACACATCTGAGTTTGATTAACTAATTAATACCCAACATTTATTGTGTTAAACTGTGAGGTAGTTTTACATTCATCAACAGAACCTGTTAGATACTAATAACCACAAGGACAGATTGGAGGTTGGGAATTCTGCAGCCTGTCTCTCATTCTCATGGCATGAATAAGGAGTGTGATGGGAGATTTTTCACTCATCTGGAAGACTGTGGTTCTAACAACAGTCAAGAAACTCAAAGGCATCCAGGGTGAAGCAGCCATAAACTGGCACCCCCATCCACCACCTTGAACTTTCACTTCCTTCAACTAGCAATTCATGATGGCAGCCGCATGTGACTACTGCAAAATTCACTACGGCTGTTCACCAAAACTCCTTCTATGGCATCTCCCAAAACTGCAACCTCTATCACCTAGAAGGACATGATGGACAAGCTATGGGAATATTACCATCTGCAAATTCTCCTCCAAGTCACATGCTTTCCTGACTTAGAAATATATATTTGTTCACTGTCACTTGGTCAGTATCCTGGAACTCCCTTCATAACAGCACTGTGGCTGCACTTAGATCATATGGACTGTAGTGGTACAAGAAAGGGGCTTGCCACCATCTTGTCAAGCGCAATGAGGGATGGTGGCCTTGCTAGTGAGGCTCGCATCCCTGAATGAATATTAAAAAATAACCATATGTACACGTTAGGAACACAGAAGTGGAGTTACCCCATAGGGTTACAGTTTACTTCTCCCAGCTTGGACCCATGCTCACAAGGATAAAGTCTGAATGAAGCTCTCTCTCTGACCCACACTACCACTGTGTGTAGTTCCCTGCATGGAATAAGAGATCATGGAATTATCCTTCATCAGCCTTAGACTTCTAATTTAACATTAATCAACATGACCTAGTCTTGCTCCTTCAATTCTGAACTGAAACCAATTACTTTAATTCTTTGCACAATCGATGGGTATAAAATCATACTGTGCTTCTGTGATAAGATTCTTTACTTCTGTCTGCGGGTATGAATTCCTGTAGAACACATGCATCAGAATTGCTGTTTGATATTTCCTAGTCTCAAAGCAGAAATAATTCAGGAAAACATGCATAACTGTGCACATTTATCTGTCCTAATTAATGTCAGGTTAAGTTCTGGTTATGCAACAGCTTAGACTTCTATATCATGTTAACATCGTAAATGTGAAACTGAATTGCACAAGGAGATATTGGAACAGATGACCAAAAACATGACCTAAGGTAGATTTTAAGGAGTGTGTTAAAAGAGGAGCGAGCTAGTGATTTGGATGCTGCAATTTAGGGTAGCTGAAGGCACACTGGTCTGTGGTGCAGTGGTGAGAATCAGCAACAAAGAGGTCAGAACCTGTGCCACTACCTGCCTCTTCAGCAGTTATGGTATAAAGCATGATATTCAATATTTTGGGGTTAAAACTTGACACATACACCATGAACTTTGGAACTTGCAGCCAAAATAAACAAAGTTTACTTGTGGCAAATTCTAGTGAATGACAGAAAGACTATTTTGGAAGCTATTGCTGGTGGCCACGTTGTGTAATACCGACAGCAATAAAAAAATTACTGGGGCTGAGGTGACGATTACAACAGCATGAAAGTGGGGCACAAAAATTAATTCTTGGGAAATTTTGGGGAAACTGTTTCCACTGGCAGAAAGGTCAGCAATCACAGCACACTAATATAAGGTAATTAATAAACAAATCAGAACTGATGGCATGGGTGGAGGAGTTTGGAGCAGACAAAGAGTTTTTTTTAAATATGCATTCATTTTCAGAATCTGCAGTTCATTGTCTGAAAGGGTGGGAAAATAAATTCAACTGTAACTTTCAAAAGGGAATTTGATATGTATTTGGAAAAGATAGATTGGCAGGGCTATCTGGAAATGGTAGAGAAGTGGGATTAATTAGATAGCTTTTTCAAAGAGCTAACACAAGTATAATGGGCCAAATTGCCTCTGTTCTATGATTCTATACATCAGCACTCACGAGATACACATTTTCATTCACTCCACATTTCTGTCATTCACATTGAATCGTAAAAATAAATGGAATTAGAAATCTTTCAATTTAGAACTGGACAAATTAGCTGTAAGATATTTTTGAGTGCAAATTGCTTTACCCCTGCTGAGAAATTTGCCTCCAGAGGCTTCAGGTCAACTTCATCATCTTCATCCAGTGTCTCATCAGTTTCATTCACAGCTGCCAATCTGGTGGTCATATCTTTCTTAACCAAGAGCTGTTGGTCTTTTCTGGTGGAAGACAATAAAGATATTTGGAAACAATGCTATTGGTTCTAGATATTAGTTTTAAAAAACAAAATCGATCCGATATATTCAGAAGGAGATAGGGCTTGGGAATCACAACTCATCAGATTGCATTTTGTTGTTTGCAAAACGATTTTATTAATGTATTACAATACTATCAGTTTAGAACACAATCTTTTTTTTGAGCACATAAGAAGGATTGTTGAGAATAGTGTCGTTGTCTACATAGATTTCAGTAAGACACTTGACAAGGTCCCACCTAGCAGTCTGGTCAGAAAAGTGAGATCTCATGAGAAACAGGGGAAGGTAGTAGGTTGGATCCAGACAGGGAACAAATGGCAATGGCTGATTGATGTTTTTACAAATGGTAAACACAAGTCTCAGAGTTGGGCCCTTGCAGTTTGTTGTATGTATTAATGATTTAGATTTAAATGTGGGTGGCATGATTGGGAAATTTGCAGGTGACACAAAAATTGCCTGTGTATTTGATGGAGAAGGGGATAGCTGTCAACTCTAGACAGAGATGGATTTACAATGAAACATTTAAACAACTAATCTCTGGGCCCCAAACCAGTTGATATCAATGGGCACCAATCAGAGTCTGATAACTGCATTTGCTGATAGGTTCAACATCAGCCTATCAACAGGCAATGCAGAACAAAATCAATCACTGACTGTTCCAGGCCTGTTCAACTCCTCACTCCTGTGCTGTGGCAATCAACCAAGTCGTTCTCACTTCATCTGGGGTTCAAAAATAGACTGAGTTCAAAGGGACATGACGTACAAGCCTTTAGATAAAGGGGGGGAGAAATGTGCCCTGATCCTGATGGGGATCTTTTTGTGTGTGGCTCTATCAAACTGCATAGATCCTCGGTACACAAACACCAAGTGTCACCAAATGCTGAGGTTTTATTTGTCCCCATTGTGATAAAGTATGAGAGCCACAGAATGCTTTAAGTAGATGGACCATGCCGTATCAACTGTCCCTCATGGGAAATGTTATGCAGACCCATCAGGCAGTGGTCTGCATGTAAGGTCGAAGATACCTTGTGGGAAAAGGAGATGGTGGTTCCTGTCAGATTGTTCCCTAAAGAGTCTGTCAAGGACAATTGGCAGGAAGCCTCATCACCAGAACTTCCAAATGACCACCTTGAGTCAAGAGTCATACAGTGCAGAAAAGGCCCTTCAGCCCATCAGGGCAGCACAGTGGCACAGTGGTTAGGACTGCTGCCTCACAGTGTCAGGGACCAGAGTTCAATTCTGACCTTGGATAACTGTCTGTCTGAAGTTTGCACATTTTGCCCGTGTCTGGATGCTCAGGTTTTCTCCCAGTCTGAAGATGTGTGAGTTAGGTGGATTGACCTTGCACAACTGACCCTTAGTGCTGGACAGATTAGCAAGGTAAATACACGGGGTTATGGGAATAGGGCCTTGATGGGATTGTTGTAGGTGCAGACATGATGAACCAAATTACCTCTTTCTGAATTGTAGGAATTCAATGAAACTGCACTGACAATAACTATCACTAAAGGCACACTAATCCCATTTTCCTAAACTTGTCCAATATCCTTGAATGTTATATTTCAAGGGCTCATCCAAATATTTTTTAAATGTTATAAGATTTCCTGCCTCCACTACCTTCCCAGGCAGTCCATTCCAGACTCCCACCACCCTCTGAATGATTTTTTTTCTCAAATCTTCTCTGAATCTACTGCCCCTTACCCTAAAATTATACCCCCTCATGACTGACTCTTCAACCAAGGGGAACAGCTGTCTCCTATTCACCCTGTCCATCCTCTCATAATCTTGTAGACTTCAATTATGACGCCTCTCAACGTTCCCTGCTCCAGGGAAAACAATCAAAGACTCTCCATTCTCTACTTATAGCTCAAATGTTCCATCACAGACAACCCTGGTGAATCTCCTCTGTACCCGCTAGTGCTATCACATCCTTCCTATAGTGAAGTGGCCAGAACTGCACACAGTACTCCAGCTGCGGCCTAACCAATGCTCTATATAACTCCAACATTACCTCCTTGCTCTTATTCTCCATGCCACAACTTTTAAAAGCAAGTGTCTCATTCGCTTTTTAATTATCCTATTCATGTGCTCTTCAGGGATCTGTGAATAATTACCCTAAGATCCCTCTGATCCTCATCATCACCCCCACAAGCAATAAGGGTCCCAGTAATGATCTTTGTGGGACACCCAATGGACACCACACTCCAGTCATTCGAACAGCCTTCTACCACGACTGTTTCTGTCCTATTACTAAGCCAGTTTCCGATCCGTCTCGACAAGACCTAACTTGGCTGGCGGTGAGAAAGGCCCACCCTGTCAGAACTTTCATACACACCTGGAGTCTCACCGCATCTGCATGTTGCCCTCAAGGCGACCGTGGTGGAGAAGAGATCATTGTCCACCGCCTTATGGAATGTGACCTTGTAAAGAAGTTCTGGAGACGAGGTGATTTTTATCAAGGTTTATCCCAGGCAGCTCTGTGAAGCAAGACTTTGTGCTCTGTGAGCTGTTTCCAGCACACTGAGACAAATATCAGCTATTGCTGGAGGATTATCAACTCAGTCAAAGACACTTTTTGGTCTGCCCGAAACTTATTGGTCCTCCAGTGCAAGGAATTGTCCCTGACCGAGTGTTGCAGGCTGGCACACTCCAACGCCCAAGGCTACGTGTTGAGGGATGCACTAAAGTTTGGGACAGCCAATGAGGGAAGGTCTAAGATCTTTCAGCCGCAGTGAACTGAGGGGAGTGAAACTGTATAGTTGTGGGCTGTAAGACTCATGTTGAATGTATGCAATGAATATTACATGTATTACAATTGTATTGAAGCACCTCAGAGTGCAACTTAATCTGGGTAGACAATTTAAATACCTTTGCACCATTTGTAATGGCCATTTTGAAATGTCTGTAATGTTTCTTTGATTGTATTGAAAAAACTGAAGAATGTAACATGAATATTGTTACACTTTGCATGATGGCCATTTTGAAATGTTTGTAAAATTATTTCAGGTATTTTTTGAATAAAGTACATTTTTGCAAAAACAAAGTGGTCTCGGTCACTGAACTGGTAAACCATAAACCTAGAGCAATGCTCATTAGATGTAAAAATCATGCTGTGACAGGCATAGGTGAGCTGTACTGTTAAAAGAGTTAAACTCACTGATGTAAGGTAAGGGTCCTGCAATTGCATTCAATCTTGTCAACCTAGAAATGGAACAACTGAAATTATGGATTCTCACGGGGGAGACAGTGGTCTACTGGTATTATCACTGGATTAATAATAGAGGCCCAGAATAATGTTCTCGGGGCCCCAGTCTGAATTCCAGA
The DNA here is from genome assembly GCF_965287045.1 of Carcharhinus amblyrhynchos. NCBI lineage: Eukaryota > Metazoa > Chordata > Chondrichthyes > Carcharhiniformes > Carcharhinidae > Carcharhinus > Carcharhinus amblyrhynchos. Next base: position 16,738,549 of record NC_137335.1, read on the forward strand.
TAGTAAAATTTGAATTCAATAAAATCTGGAATTACAAGTCTAATGATAACCATGAAGCCATTGTTGATTATCATAAAAGCATTATTATCATAATGCCCTTTAGGGAAGGAAATCCATCATCCTTACTGGTCTGGCCTACATGTGGTTCTATCTGTGGTCGACTCTTAAATACACTCTGAAATGGCCTAGCAAGCCACTCAGTTCAAGGGCAATTAGGGATGGGCAACAAATGTTGGCCAGCCAGCGCCATCCACATCTAATGATTAAAAAAACCTCTTGCACATAAAAAAACTAGAGATTTATTGAATTTAAAACATAATTTTGTCTTCTTAATGTGTTGTTGTTCCCTCATCTTAATTCACTATTTCTTTCCCTCTCTCTTTCTCTTCCTTTTTCTATTTGACTCTAATTGATCCCACTTCCTTCTTTGTCATTCCAATTGTTTCATTCTTTGTTCTCAATCTCACTGGTTATGGAAATATTTTATGGGTCTTGTCATTCACCAAGGTCCCAGCTTGCCTCCATACCTTTGCAGCAATTTATGGCACAAAATATTTTTGAGCTGCAGTGAGATAAAAAATAGGTTTGAGTATACCATATGATGTTTCTCCTCCAGGAAATTCTAGGACAATAATTCCTTCTTAGTAAGAAAGAAAACAAGAATGAAACAGAGTTTTTCTCCCAGTGGTTTTACTCACCTTGCTGGAGGCATAATTGTGGTGTCTATCTTGTAGTCAAGCAATGGGCTTGAAATTTCAACAAATTTATCAGGCTTCACTACTTTGGGCCCTGGCAAGCAGAAGAAATGATTAATGCATTACTTTTATCAGTTCCTGAAGAAGTGGCATTGACTGGTACGAAGAACTTGAAAACTATTTCTCACACAGTTGTAGCAATGCAGTTGAAACACAGGAAATTAATTGATGTGTCACGGTAAAATGAGCACATTTCTCTTTTATAATAAGTCCCTATTACAGCAGTCAAAATTACACTGGAGAAGGTAGTGGATAAGTGTAATGCAATAGCAATATTATTTTCAGATATTCTAGGTATATTTATAGTGGAATGGTGATTATGTTTCAGGGTTAATACTCCAGAATTTAAATCCCACATAGCAGTTTCAAAATTTAAATTCAGTTTAAAAATCTGGAAAAAGAGAAGATCCTATTAGTATAATTATCATTGTGACATTCGTGTACCTTTAAGAAATGTTTCTTTTAAAATCATGTTCTCTGCAGCTATCATAGCTTTGTTTATTTTTTCATTATGACACCGGCTGGCTACTAGAAGTCCTTTTATTGCTATTTCAAGGGCTTAAGGGGTTTTGTTTATTTTTACTTTTGGGCCTCAGGTACTTTCTGGGATTACATTTATGACCCTGCATTGTTAGAAGAAAGACTGGTTGTCAGGGAAGGTGTTTTGGACAGTTTTTTTCCTTCCTAGTGAATTTAAGGTTTCATTTTCTGTTTGACTGCTGGCTTTAGTTTAGTTTAGAAGGGACATCAAGCTGAAAGAAGTGTTCCTCTCTCCCTGGTTTTAGAAATTCTGCTGTTAGCAGAAAGCAAGGCTTCTTGCCTTCCTGGGGTGGAAAATCTGCTGTTGGTGGTTGGCTTGCCTAGAGTCTCTCTCTCCTTGGTGTTCTGGGAAGCTACTCTGACTTCAAACTGTTCTGGGTATATCCAGAGGGCTGACAGAAGTTAGAAGACTGAGAAGTCAGAGTTTCCATTCTCTAACCAAAGGACTCAGTTCCAATATCACATGAGCATTTATCTTTGCTGTGTTAAACCTGTGGAAAGGATTTTGCTTGATTGGAACATTTTAGATATATTTGTCAAGGGTTATACATTATCGTGGTTATTTTGTTTTTGTTTGTAATTGATAAATGTTATTGCTCATTTTCTTTCTATACATATTAACTGTATTCTTAAATAAATTTTGTTTGATAAAAGCTTCCTACTGGATCATTTGAATCATATCTGAAGTGAAGTACATCATGCTTACCCTAGCCAAATTCAAAGTGATCAAGGTGAGCTTCATAAAACATAAAAATGACCTGAATTATAACATTATGCAGCTGTCGGATTGTAAAAACCCAGATAGTTCACTACCATTTATATGGAAGCAATCTGTTAACTTTGTTCCGTTTATGTTTCTGTGACACCAGTCACAAACCATGTTGACTCTTACCTGCTCTCTCAAGTGGCAAGACCAGCCAATCATTTGTAGCAGGACAAATGGGGATGGGAGTACTGAGATATCAAGGAGGAATAAAGGGAGAAAAAGGAATCTTTAATATTTTTCAAATTTTTAAATCACTTCATCTAACGTCATGCCTACTTTGTGAGTCTTCCTGATAAATAAGCAAAATAACTGTTCAATATTCTACAATTGACTGCTTATCCTATGTGTCCCTCAGAAGAGACTTGACCACTGGTAATATAAGTAACACTCTTCCTGATGTGTTAGAGCAAACAAGCAAAGTATTCAATAAAATTCCGATGTGTAGAAAGTCAACTCTCGGCAGAAGTATTTTGAATCCTCTCTTTCCCAATACAAGTAATAAAGCAGCTGTAAGTACTGGGTACTTATTGTAATCTTTCCAAGATTAGAATCATAGAATCCCTGCATTGCAGAGGAGGCCATTTAGGTCATCGGGTCTGCACTAACAACAATCCCACCCAAGCCATAGTCCCATACGTAACTATTTACCTTGCTAATGCCCTGACACTAAGGGGCAATTTAGCATAGCCAATCAACCTAAGCCACACATCTTTGGAATGTGGGAGGAAACTGGAGCATTTGGAGGAAACCCATTCGGACATGTGAAAAACGTGCAAACTCCATACAGTCAGTCAAGGCCGGAACTGAACCTGATCCCTGGTGCTGTGAGGTAGCAGTGCTTACCAATCTTTCATATTGCAATCATTTATGAGGAGAAGTGTGGCAGGTGCTGAAGGATTTGTTGTAGACTTCAAAGCTTCTGCACATGTTCTAGACACAATTGTACAAATAGATATTCCACTTGACATTTAGTGTGACTGAGAGAATGAGCAGAAAAAGATGCTGGTAGAGGGGGGAGGAGGAGAAGAATGGGGAGTAGAACTTTCAGCAGAAGGCCATTTCTGCCCAGAGTGTTCAGGGTAAAGAACAATGTGTGAACAGTGACTTGGTGATACAAAACTTGACTACTGCTGAAGAGAGTGACATGACACCAAAGGTTTTCGCCTTGCAGCCATCAGGACAAACACAAGAAGGCCGAATAGCAACAATAATTTATAATACAGAAGAAAATGTTACCAATTGGTTGATAAGTCGACTTGGATTGGCCTAGGCATTACTATGGAGGACGCAATAGGAAACTGTGGGCTCCTTAATCTTCTTGGTAACATTTGAACATAAACCTTTTGTTTGCAGAGAACATGTTCCTTTGTACAAATGTATGTTGCTTCCAGCAAGTGCAAATGATCCACAATATCATAATTTGGTTGTTAGTGTAGCTATCAGTACACTCACGATTGTTCAGCAAATGTTGGTCAACTGCGGAATCACATCCAACAGTATACATTTTGTTTTGGGATTTGCACGTTTAGGCTGGCTGAGTACAGCCAGTTGTCTGCAATAAAGTCCTCGCTAGTCTCCATCGTCTATCCTTTGTAAGCTGAAGGTGATTCAAAGCTCTGTTTGTCCATTACAGCAGCACTCTCTGACCTACAGGTTTCCAGCTGAACAACACCAATTTAAAATTCACATCTGTCTTTTCTCATCCTTCCATGGCCTTGCCTTTCCCATCTCTGTAACCTTCTCTAGCCCTACAACTCTGAGTTAACTACATTCAGTCTATTCTGCTCTCTGCAGATTGGGTTTATTGTTCCACCAGTGCATCAGTGCCTTCTGTTGCTGGGATCCTAAGCTCTGAATGACATTCATAAACTGCTCCACATCTCTTTTAAGAAACTTACTTTACCAAGATTTTGACCATCTGCTATAATAATTCCTTACATTGCTCAGTGTTACTTCTTGTTGCATGATGTGTCTCTGAAGCATCTTGTGATGCTTCAGTAGACCTAAAGCATTACACAAATGTTTGGGGGAAGGATGAAAGGATAATGGATAGAATAGCAAATAACACAAACTCAATCTGGGTCTAACAACACTGAAACCATCTTGTCAACATCTGAATGTAGATAATTTCCAATCCATCTTGTTATCTTGGACTCCCTGTCTTATTCATTTCCAATGTGCCTCCAATCTGTTAATGGTCGCAAATGTTCTCCCTTCCAATTCCTTCCTCTACTGCTTTACTGGAGGTTTGTACATCACAAATTTGGTATCTTCCATTAACTTTCAAGATTACGAGACAAAAGAGTCCAACAAAGTGAAAATACATGACTGCAACATTAAAAAAAAATGAAAATTTAAAGACCAAATTGTTTTAGTTGTGTGGTTGCCTTTGACCTGAGAGCAATAACAGTAAGGAAAATTTGTAATTACTTTAAAATGTTTGGGAATTCTGAAATTGTTACTAAAAACCTTTGAAGAAAGGACTTTTGAATATTTATTTCAATTGTAAAAAGGTCATGTGTAATTTTTTTGAATAATGAGAAATACTGACGCATGTAGCCTTACAAACCTTGAGCCAATAGGAATGGAGTTAAAATACAGAAGTGATGTGGCAAAGACAAAAATACAGAGAGCTGAGATTTGAGAAGATTTTGGAAAGAAGTGCACCGTACAGGGAAGATTGCATAGTAGAACCCTGTTTACACAGAAGTGGCTGCCTGTGGAGAATCAGCTAAATCCTTGAAGAAAATGGACTGGGATTCTTAGAAGTAGATGCGACTGAAACTGGGGCCATATCGCTGAGGTGAACAGCTTACTAACCTTGTGAGATAGTCATTATTGTGTTATGTAAGGCATGGGATATTCATAATTTAAGGTATGAACCTATTCAACATGAAAACCGAGCAGAGAAACCGCTCAAACCATTAGTTCAAAAAGGACACTGCACCTACAAAATGTCCATTGAACAATGGGTGACACTGCTATATGGATTCCATAATCCAGCCAAAGAACTGACTCACTGTTGAATAAGGACAAAAAATGCATTCCAGCATCAATGACGTTAACTACACATATCATGAAAAAACATCAAAAGGCGTTTCAGAGTTAAAAGAGTCTTTGAAATAAAACATGGTTTTAATTCTTCAAAGTGGATTTATTGATCAATGGGATAGTTATCCAGAGCAATAATCTGGTAGACTGATACGACGACAATAATCTCCCTTAATATCAGCAAAACAAAGGAGATTGTCATCAACTTCAGAAGGCATAGTGCCCCGTCTACGTCAACAGGGATGAAATGGAAATGGTCGAGAACTTCAAGTTTCAAGGTGTCCAGATCACCAACAAACTGCCTTGGTCCCTCCACGCCGAATAAAGCCCACCAATGTCTCTACTTCCCCAGGAGGCTAAGGAAATTTGGCATGTCCACTATGGCTCTCACAAACCTTTACAGATGCACCATAGAAAGTATTCTTTCTGGTTGTATCACAGTTTGGTACGGTCCTGCTCTGTACAAGACTGTAAAAAACTACAAAGGGTTGTGAATGAAGCTCAGTCTATCACACAAACCATCCTCCCATCCATTGATTCTGTCTACATTTCCCGCTGCCTCAGAAAAGCAGCCAGCATAATCAAGAACCCCACGAACTTGGGCATACTCTTTTCCACTTTCTTCCGTCGGGAAAAAAATACAAAAGTCTCAGGTCACATACATACTGACTCAAGAACAGCTTCTTCCCTGCTGCCATCAGATTTCTGAATGGACCTATCTCATATTAAGTTGATCTTTCTCTAAACCCTAGCTATGACTGTGACACTACATTCTGCACTCTCTCGTTTCCTTCTCTATGCATGGTTAAGAAGTCATAGTTTTGAGGATTCACTTGTTGGAACAACCTTGTTTGTCCTTTTTAATCTTTAGATCAGAAATGCTGTCTGCAGAAAAGAAGACACACAGAAGATGTAGCTGCACTTGAGTAACACTGACTCTGCCTGAGCCTGTGCTTTCTCTGGTGCACACAATGGATGACTGTCTACCTGGGCATCAACCCACTCAAGAACTAACTATTCATTGGCTGAACAAACTATTAGAAACCATCCTCATCCCTTCAAGAGAATTCCTGCAAATCTCTACTACCCTGGATATTGAAATCACTAACTGATACCTTGACTAAAGTGCATTTCTCATCAGACCTCCAATCTTGATGTTCAGGTTACATCAGACAAGTGGCATATGCACATTTCCCTTTATGTTCCTTATAACTTGTAACAGCACACTATCTTTCATCTCTGTAATTTTTCTTGTGTGAGGGATGGCATGGTGGCACAGTGGTTAGCACTGCTGCCTTACAGCACCAGGGACCCGGGTTCGATTCCCGGCTTGGGTCACTTTCTGTGCGGAATATGCATGTCGTCCCCATATCTGCATGGGTTTCCTCCGGGTGCTCTGGTTTCCTCCAACAGTACAAAAAATGTGCTGGTTAGATGCATTGGCCATGCTAAATTCTGCCTCAGTGTACCCGAATAGGCACCAGAGTGTGACGACTAGGGGATTTTCACAGCAACTTCATCGCAATGTTAATGTAAGCCTACTTGTGAATAACAAATTTTTAAAAATCATATGTGTGAGCGAAGTGGCATTCATTTTGGGTTATTTAGAGATTTTAAAAATCAACAATTACTTCTTTAAAATGAAATTCTCCATTTTTGGGGGGAGGGCATGCTGAAACAAAACCTTTCCTATTCTTTAAGTTCATAGCAATATGAAAAGGAAACAGGGTTGTCAGCAGTCCTCTTTCAACCTAATCATGACAGTTGTATCTATTCATCCATGTATGATTTATAGTCTGTACTGACCATGATTTGCCTATTGAGTCATGTTGATTATGATTCAGGTTGGAGATAAAGTTACAAAAAGTGAAATTCTGTTGGTCATTTTTTCATTTGGGTAATGTTCAGAAAATTTGGTTATTTTGGTTTCTAGGTCCCCACAAGATCATAACAATTGTCAAATTTGAAGTAACAATACCTTTTGGATCAGCTATTGGAATAGCACGGTTTCGTGGTCGGATAAGCTTCCATCGTGGAATCTGAATTGCTTCTGGTGGATCTACAAGGGGACAGGATCTGGTCCTTGTAACCAGCACTGGGTGGCTATGTACATGGGAAAGTCCATAGCGTCGCAACTTCTCTGACGATTCAGCCTACAAGGCACAAAAGAACCACAAACTCAGTGAATTGAAATAAAACATATGATGATTATGGTAATGTAACAATTATTCTCTTTGAAATTTCAATGTAAATTGTTGTTGAACATAAACATGAGAACATAAGAAATAGGAACAGGAATGTTTGCTCAACGGCTCTGCCACTTCTTCATTTCCCATAATAACTTATCCTATCTCTGCCTCCAAGAAACCAATCTTTACTGTAGCTAATCTCCTTTTCATGTCTTTATAAAAGCTCTTTCAACCTTTTTTTTTATATTTCTGGCTAGTTTATTCATTTTTTTTTCCTTTTTTAATCACATTTTTGGTAGTCATTTACTTGTCTATAAAACTCTCCCAATTCTTTGGCTTACTGCCTTTCTTTGCAACATTAGAAGCCTCTTCTTTTCCATCTTTAATTCTTTTGTAAACAATGTACGGGTCTTCCTCGCTAAGCTTTTTTTGATGGGATGTTATATTTTTGTTGAAAGTGATGACATTTTCTTTAAATGCTTAGCATTGTTTATTTACTGCTATTCCTTTTGGTCTATTTACCCAATGAAGATTAGTTTGTTCTTCCTTCTCACCAATGTAATTTTTTAAAAGTTTCTTCATTTGGACTCAAACATGTCACTCTCAAACTTAAATGGAATTTAGCTGCATTATGAGCACGACTTTTTTCTTATCAGATTACTAATTAACCCTACCACATGGATCAACACTGGATCTAAAATGGCTCTATTCATAGTTGGTTCCACAAAGTATGATTGTAAAAACTTATTGCAAAAGCACCACACCTTTGCTTAGTGGATTTGTTCAGTTCATATGAGGATTATAATCCCGATTATACAATCATACACCAGGATTTTACTGTCCCGCCCGCCATGGAAATTGGAGCGGGTGAGGGGTGGACAATGAAAAGGCCCATTGACCTCAAGCAGGATTTTATGGTTTCAGGATGAGCGCGGCTGTAAATTTCCATCCATAGAATCTATACAGTGCAAAAGGAAGCCATTCAACCCAATGAACTTGCACTGACAACAATCCCACCCAGGCCCTATCCCTGTAACCCCACGTATTTACCCTGCTTGTCCCACCGACACTAAGGTTAATTTAGCATGGTCAATCAACCTAAGTCACACATCTTTGGAGTATGGGAGGAAACTGGAGCACCCGGAAGAAACCTCGCATTACAGGGAGTACATGCAAACTCCACACAGATAGTCATCCGAGTTTGGAATTGAACCTGGGTCCCTGGTGTTGTGAGGCAACAGTGCTAACCACTGTGCTACCATGCCCCCCCTGCCTTAATACATTGTTTTTGTTACAATGTCTCATCATTTCTTGCTTAATGTTCTGTCAAATGGTATAACTATTATTCAGGGTCATATAAACTGCTACTACCACTATTTTCTGATACTTGTTATTCTTAATCTCAACCCATACTGATTCTACTTCCTGATCTTATAGGCCTTTCTCACTGCTATTCCTATGTCATATCTGAAGAGACTAGGGATGCATAGTAATATCAACCAAGGAACACAGTGTAATTCAGAACAGCAGAATACTCCTAATGCTAGTTCAGAAGTTTGGGAAATCAAACATGAACACAGTCACAATGGTATAAAAGATCAGTCCTTACCTACACAAGTTTCCTATTGAGGAAAGCAGATTTTAAAAATCTTTCTTCTTTTATCATTCAACAAGATTGATCACTCTATCATCTTTCACATTCTACCTCTTAGGAACCACCCTTGTACAGCTTTTCAGGTGGGATTTGTTCTTTTCCCATCAATTGCCTATTGGCCTCTGTAGATTCAATTCTCTGGGGACCTGAATGCATAACTTCCGACTCAGAGGGGAAAATGTTATGGCTAACATTTATTTATATAAATCTAGAAGGCCGCCCAAATGTGCTTTGTGGAGAAAAATAAAAATTTTGAGCCAGATTTTGGCTACTGAGACATGTAACTCAATTCAAAAAATCATCTGACTCACCAGATCCACCTCAGTAAAATGCAATTTTTGCTTCAGGGATGGGATGGGGGGCAAAATTAAGTCAGATCTGCCAACCCTGGAAGCGGAATGTAGGCTGCCTCTTGAATGTGCAGATCCCAAACTGACCAGTTAGAAGGCCCACCTTACTCTTTTGCCCCAGTTGTTTGGTCCTCTTGTCCTCACCCCCTTGGTTCCTCATACCCTCTATGTTAAATCAATGACAATCCATGGCCTGCCCATTCCCATGGCCTTTCATGCCCTCCAGGCCACCTCCATAGCTACTCACCCAGTATGGGAAGACCTCAGGAGCCATGTGGGGATGAGAACCATAAACATCTGACAATCTAATACAGTTCTCACTCATTTACACTTGATAATGGAAAACTCCCAGTCATAAAATCCAATCAAATCTTTTGCAGCTTTTTCAAAATTCTCCTAAAAAATGAAACAAACTGCTATTCAGATCCCATATCAAGGACAGTTACTGCTTTAATAATTCCTTTAAGCTTTCAATCAAACTATGAATACTGAACTTCCTGTATTATAGCTTTTGAAACTCAGTCAAGCATTCATAACAGCACATGGAGACACGTCAACAAAGAGCGCTACAGAAACTGCACTACTGAATGCAACACTTTCTTTTAGCCTATGCCTGTCAATCAAAGCAATTGAGCAAAAGGTTTTTGGACTCTCACCAACAGCCACAGTTAATATTTTTAAAGTTTAGAGAATAGGGCAGTTAAAAAACTTCAGATCTTGATAGTTATACAGACCTTAATTGCCCTTCAAGAGTATATGTATCTCCTCCATCAATTTGTGACTTCCACACTGTGGCTTAAGCTCTTGGATCAGCCAAACTGGCATCTGTCTGATCTCAGCACTAACTTCTCAGCTTTGAGAAGTGGCACTGCTGAGTTTGAAGTTCCTGCCCGTGTCAACCAGGCCATGTCCCTTTTCCCACCAGCAAAAATTGGACCAGTCAGAAATGGAGCCAGGACTTCAACATCTGGGGCCTGGCCCACTTTTAAGAATCTGAGGAGTCTTCCCAACTCTGTGAAAATCTTGTCCTGAGCTCTGAGAATCCAGGCTAATGCTCCCACCGCAGGCAGTGGTGCACATATCAAGAGGTTTGTTTTTTTAAAAAATCTTTCTTTTTGAGGTGCTTCCACATGTGGCTTTATTAAGAAAAGTCAAATATTTTTACTGAAGTGCATTTTTTTTAGATGACCCCTAATAACCCACTAATGTGGCAAAATACAACACATTGGACAGCATGGTGGTACAGTGGTTAGCACTGCTGCCTCACAGCGCCAGGTACCTGATTCAATTCCCAGCTTGGGTCACTGTTTGTGTGGAGTTTACACAGTCTCCCCATGTCTGCATGGGTTTCCTCTGTATAACTATCAAGATCTGAAGTTTTTTAATTGCCCCATTCTCTAAACTTTAAAAATATTAACCGTGGCTATTGGTGAGAGTCCAAAAACCTTTTGCTCAATTGCTTTGATGCTCTGGTTTCCTCCCACAGTGCAAAAGACGTGATAGTTAGGTGCATTGGCTGTGCTAAATTCTCCCTCAGTGTAACCAAACAGACACCGGAGTATGGCAATCAGGGGATTTTCACAGTAACTTCATTGTAGTGTTAATGTAATCCTACTTGTGACTAATAAATAAACTCTACTTTATTATCACTAGAATAATGACCAAAGGTAAAATGTCCCATAATGTAAAACAGTGTATGCAGCTATTACCATTTGTCCAAGTAAAGAAATCTTCTTGTCTGACAGCTGAAGTGGGAGGTAGGTAGCGTACATCAGCATCCGTGGCATCATTAGTGTTGGAAAACCTATAACACAAAGAACATAATTTTTTTTAAAGTATAGTGAAAGACTTGAGGATGGGATTCTCTGGCCCCACTCATTGCTGAGATCATCCAGTCCCATCAGAAATCAATGGAATTTTGACCAGGCCACTGATCTCCCAGGACAGGTTCCACCACTGTGGGGTCAGAAAATCTCAGCCTTGGTTAACTTTCATTTTCTACATTACATGAGTAACTATGTTTCAAAATTACTTTCAATCACCTGCTCTGGAGTCTAGGTTTGGTGGTGGGTGTGGAAATGGGATTGATTGTCACTGGCGGTGGTAAGGGAAGAGGCTGGTCATGTACAATCTTGCACTGGTTAGCTCATTAAGAATGCATCTGCGGGGACTTTGCTGTTTCACATGGTGGGGCATGTGAATTTGCTGTCCCTGCCACTACCTAATGGGCTTGAACATCCAGGTGCCATATTTACAGGGCATCCGAACAGTTACTTCAGGCCAAGAGCTCTGGATTACTCATGCCACAGAGAAAATAGCATGCTGCTCCATGGTTCAGCAAAGTCACCCTGTAGACTTTCCTTCAGGTGTCCTGAAAAGGCAGCAGGAGCTGTTTCCCATAATGGCAGCAGGAGGTCTCCTGTCTGACTACAGCGGCCTGGACAGAGGTTACAGCAGAAGTTAGCAACCATGGGGTTCAGCGCAGAAATGTTCAGCAGTGTTGCAAGAGGTTGAAAATGATCTGCTGTGCTCTGCCAGGGTAAATGCATGGTCCATCCACTGCAAAGTGACATGCTCATCAGGCAGTCTAAGTGTGCGAGTGCACTGGGATGTCATACAGGGGCTTGGGTGGCAGTACTCACCAGCAGGTAGGACGCACGCACTGTTTGTGTGCCAGTCACTTCATGCTGTCAAACTCAGATCAGTTGCAGGACAACTAGCTTCTTAATCACTTAGTGGGGAGGGATAAGTCGCATTCATGAGCATAACAATGAATCACGTCATCCTGAATTGCTGATGCAACCATTGGCATGACAATCAAGCCTTCCATCTTTCTGCAGGAGAAGAATTCCCACAAGTGCAAGAGCTCCCAGAATGGAACTGGACTTCCAACATCAGGATTTTTATCACTTTGGAGAAGATGGCTGCTGAGTTCACTGAGAGGAGCAGGACCATGCCTGTGCTGAGGCCAAGGTAGGATTCCTCAAGGAATCCAGTGAAAAGGTCTCCAATCTGGAGTTATCAGCTATGCCCAGTGAATGAGAGATGTATTTAATTAAGGGGTCTGCTTAGTCAATACGAAATCTTTATTTTCTCCATCCCAGGTATCAGCAAGAAATGGGAGAAGACAGCTACCCAGATCAGAACAGCTCCAGGCATTTCAGAGAATGCACCATCATGGTGTTCACCTGCATCCTTCACCAGTGTAGTTTCATTCACCTCAATGGGTCCAGGCTCTAGAGTAGCTTTGGAGTCACAATCACATCACTGACAGTGATCCATAGCTGGAGGAGAATGTGACAGCTGAGGTCTCTGATGCTTGGAAGCCTGTTGGAGACCAGGCCTCTGATGAGCCCCAAACAGATGATGAGCCTCTGGATTCAGTTCTAAATTCAAGATGTAGAAACAGGCAGGGGAACAGCAGGCAGAGTTGCCAGAGGCCATGCGTAGACCAAAGGCCTGGGGACTCTGTCCACATTCCATGTGCTGTTGTAGCTCCGGTACGTGATTGCTTGGCTGTCTCCATGGAAAGGAGGCAGTCACCTTGAAGGCCCAGGTCCAACAAAAAGCATTGCAGCTGCCAGATTTATGTTCGCATCTGTTCTTCATATCTCTAGTCATTGCTGCAGTTCAGCAGTGGCTGGGCAAGAAGGAAACAGGTCATCTCACCCTCCATGCAGGTATCTCTTTTCCTCAAGGAGTCAGGGAGCTGCATTCAGGCAGCCACACGGAGAAGGAGCTCCAGCCAGGCACCCCAGGGGCTTCATCCCAAGACACTCCAAATATGCCGTGCCACTCCACCATTCCACCCCCCTGTCAATGACTCCCCTCCACCTTGAACAGACTGAAATGGGTACACCTGCACCAGAGCACGAGATCCTTAATCTTAGCAGGCTAGGAACCTCTTGGCCAAAAGCCACTGGAGGATGTCTACCAAAGTAATCATAATCAACAGGGCATAGCAGTCAGCAGGCTGCATGCTCCCTGTTGGAGTTGTTGATGCTTCACATAGATAGCCTTACCGACCTCAGCATGCTTCAACACAGAGATCCATTCTACTATCTCTATTTCAGCTTCAGATGTTGAGGCTATACCAAGATGTAATGGTGGGCAATGAAGGTTAAGAGGTTTTGAAGGTGTACAATAATAGTATATAGTTTTGGCACTAGTAAATATATGATCACTTGCTCTATTTGGAAGTCTTATCGACTCCGCCTTGTTGCTTCAATGTTAGTGGGTATTCAGGGTCTGGAATGTGGGTCTTCATCAGAGTTCAATCATAAACTTCTATAGATTCACTTGGCCCACATTATCAACATGGTGATTACTTTATAGTCCCACATGTGCATGACTAAGCACTGGCCATCAGTTATGAATGTGTGATCTGGCTACGCATTATGCAGGCCATTAGTTACAGGTTACCATGTTCTAATATCGTGGTGTTCAGTGAGGTCACTGCATCTCCCGTTGCTGTTGCCCTGATGTCAGATGGAAGTAGATACAATGAGAACTCGAGAGGAGTTATATTTATGTGTGAGTGGCAAGGAACATGGTAGATGCAATTTGAGAGACTGAAGCTCTACACTGTCTCCTTAACAGTAGAAAACCACAAGCTGTCCTACATATCTGGAAGAAGCTACGATGGGAATGTTCAATTATGAATAGCTTTCCCTGCAAATTTGCCATTCTGAGCTTACATGCAGATGAAGGCAACAAGTAATGAGGCAATGGACAAAACAGGCTTGACTGCAAGAGGGATCTGAGTGTACGATATGTGTGTGTGCATTTGTCTGAAGCTTTTGTGAGACTTCACATGGAGATTTGTAAGGACCAATTGTTTCTTTATCAAGAGTGGCCCCAGATCTTGCATAAAGGCTTTACAACTGAAGTGCACTGGATATCACTGAAGGACTAGGGTCTTGGTCCATGAAGTGAGAGCTAGTAGAATGGGCCTCTGTGCTGAAGCATGCTGAGGACAGTAAGGCTATCCATGTAAAGCATCAACAGCTCCAATAGGGCACTGCAGGGAGCATGCAGGAAAGTTTACCTTGGCTGGAGTGTCCACAATGACAAATCATGGTAGCATATTAATGCTAAGGACAGCTAGGACTGAAGCTTGTACGGTGTCTGTAATTTTAGGGTCTGGAATGGAACTGAGCAACACACAGTGCAGGTGAGCCACTCTCAGTAAGTGGACTACAAGTTAACTTGAAACTTCTTGGCATGTTAAAGACATCACGGCATATGGGTTTACTATGAGCCAGTAGCTATCAGGGAACAGGAGCACGAACTTCCCTCATCAACCTCCATGGAGCAACAATCCTTTGGGGTCAAATGGTGTTCTCATGCTGCTCCTAGCTGTGGACCCACCTATCTGGTTCTGTCTGAAAGAGCTCTCTGCCAGGTCAGCCTCCCTCTGGGAGCAGGTGTCAGAGTGACATGAGTGTATTCCTGCTGAGTTTAAATTCGATATTGCTTCCAAATTACCATGCACATGGACTTTGTGAGGCCATAGGTGAAATTACAATTCTACTTACAAGTGCCTGAGGTCCTGGGAGTACAGAGTACTGTACAGGCTCCAACGCAGGCATTTAGTACCAGGGCTCTGTTTATTAGCAGAGTTTGGCACATGGAAAGGATTAATCCAAAGGCAGGGCACAGGATAGCTAGTGCAATTTGATGCAGCTATGATAAGTCAAGGTAGGTTAGAGAAATATAATCTGTTTAACCAAAAAGATACGAGGGCCTTCCAGCCAGCAGAGGACATAAAATCAAATAGTTAAAGAAACGTGTTGGTGGCTTAATCTGGTAATGATTAGAATGAGATAAGCCTATCTGCCAAATTGTATTCCTGTTATGGTCTCTGCATTGTACCTACAACATCCTGGTCTTCATCATCTCCTTCATCATACTCAATACTGGAGCAAACATTCTGCTTCTTCATGTCTCTCTCACTCAAGACACCCCCTTTTGTTGCACAAGGTTGTGTGGGATACAACAGACAATGATCTGGGACATTTTCAGTGAGTTTTGGAAAGTCTCCTCTGAGCGGGCCAAACATCTGAATCTCGTCTTTAGGAGGCCTTGTGTCTGCTTAATCATGGACCTGATGGAGCCATGCTCAGCACTCTATCTCTTCTCTGCGGTCGGCAAATTGGTGTCGTCAGCCATGTCTTCTGGGCCTATCCCTTGTTCTTGAGGAGCCAGTCCTGCAATCACTGAGATCCTTCAAAAACCTGAAAGTGGCTCAGAGCTCAAACATATCAACTTTGTCTTCTGTGATTACATCTGAACTGCATGTGCAAACAATGGAATCCTTTCTCGTCGATAAGTGTGACTCGGTTTTGCCAAGGAACTCTCAAGACCACATGTGTACAGTTAATTACACCCTATGCTTGCAAGAAAGCTAGATTGCAAATCCCAATGCTTCTGTAATCTGGCTTTCCAGATCTAGGCAGAGTTTGACAAATAAGTGAGCTCTCTTGAACAGTTGCTGACAGGGAGATGTCACACAAGTCCCCAGTGGAGCCCTGGAATGATCCACTGGCAAAGAAGTTTGAGGAAGCTGTGACTTCAATGCCACCAGTTTGGGATTTCCTCCAAACTTTTGTGACCACAACTCATCGTGGAGAAGCTGGCTGTGATATATTATGTCAGGCTAATGCTCTCCAATGCAGTGGGTCCTGCTTGATGCCCTGCTGCCTCTTGCTGCTCAGGCTATTTCTCCTCTTGTCTCTATGCCAACCTATGATAGGCCCTCTTCTTCCTCCTCATCCAGGTGAGAGCCAGTAGAAAGTCAGAATTGCCTGGAGCCTGCAACAAACTGAAGTAATGAATCCAATGAGCATATTCTTTACAGGTCTGTCTCCATGTAAGAGTCTCCAAGCCAGTGCAAAGCCCTGTGCCTGGCTTCCATCGAGACCTGGCATCCTCACCCCATGCCTTCCAGGTAAAAGACATCATGAAAGACCAGAGATGGATGTTCCTCCTGTTCATACATTACTACACATGGAGACATTGCTCTTTGATTGGGATGATGAGAACTACATGTGAGAACATCCCTCTGACAATAGTCAGTAAGCCTTGAGGCTCTTCAGGGAGAACGTCGCCTTACAGCATAGGTGGATTAATCACATGAGCCCTTGTCAGCCATGACCCTTTACCTGGGAGGATGGAGCTTTGGAATTGAGAAGTTGCTGCTCCACCAGCCTTTCCCCTTAGGGACTTCCATTTTCCTTCCTTCATTCCTGCCCTGACAGCAGCAGATGGTAAATCATACAGAATGAATGACAGCTCCAGACCTTGCAAGGATCTTAATGTTATGAGACTCATGAACTAGGAACAAAACTGCTGCTGTGCGGAGAGGAAAACACATCTGTCATGGTTCGCATCCAGTTGCCCCATGACTATTATTAGGGTGTCCATTTAGTTGGCCAATTATGCTGAACTTAAACTCCACCCATCCGAAAAGCCCTTTATCCACTTTGATAAATTGAACTTACGGATTAACCACATTCTCCCATTCTGATTAGAAACTTTATGTATGTCACCTTTCAAACTCCTTCTACCATCTTTCACTCTCCCAGTCATCCACCAACTTCCCCCCAATCTCCCTTAACCCACCCAATATCACTATTTCTTTCCCCTCTGTCACCCTTGAACCCTGCCCACCACCCCCCCAAACCCTCTTAGCAGGCAGGCTTCTAGGTCACTATCGGATGACTACCATCCAATGCACATCAGGTGGAGACAGGAATGCCCCAAGGATTGGACAGTCAGCGGTCTGCTGGGTCTTTGGACTGTGCCCGAGCCAGGTGCCATGTTTCTGGACATATTTGACCCTCAGCTGCATCAGATGCAAAGGCAGAGCTGGGAATACCAGGAGGGGATGTCAGCAATAATCCTGCAACTGCAAGGCCAAATCAGCCTTCTATCACAGCAGATGGTTCCAGCAACATGTGACACCCAGACCAACACTGCAAGAGTGGCGTCTACGGTAGAAATCATGAGGGCCATGGCTGAGGAGTTCTGCTGTTTGGTTCAGTCAATGGTGGGCCTCCAGGCAGCACATGATGCATTAGGCCTTCTGGAGCTCACTCCAGTTGCCCCTTTGCCCCCATGGAGTAACCCAGGGGCCATGAGTGCCTATAGGGAAGAGGATCCACTGGAGCACAGACTTCTGCTCTGGAGACCCTAGGAATGACCAGTCAATCTGAAGTCCTCCCTTCCTGAGACCAGCGCAACTCAGACACAGCAAGCAGAACAGGATGACACAACAACACCAAAGCCACCTGAAAGTTGGCTGAGACCTTCTAAGTCTCAGCTGTCCAGAGGACACCTGCCAGGAACATCTCAGGCAACAGGACATGGAAGGCAGGAGGCTGCCTCCATCTCTGATGTACATCATGGGAAAACACCTAAACATAGTGAGAGGGTACGCAAGACTAAGGAATTGTGGGATCACAACGTGTGGACAGACGTAGTTAGGCACTACTGGTTGGGGGACATTTTAACTTGTAACAGTTGGATATGTCACTGAATGAAATATTCTTGTTGCTCACCACTTTAACACCTTAAAACCTTTAATCCAACCCCCCAGGGACATGATGCTTCTCCCCATCGAGACACAGTTGTTCTCACAGATGGTTAGGCCCCCTCAGTACAAATGTTTCATTTGCAGTGATAGGACTCAGGCATGATTCAGCCTTACCCCCATCTTGAGCAAATGGACAAAGGTATGAAGCAGGGAATCTCATTCAGACACTAGAGAGACAGAAGTCAGACATAGGCATTCTCTGAGGGACATTAAGATCATTCCTCACTGCGAGTTGTCACTACATTCCTGGGCATAAACCTGATTGCGTTATCGAGGAGGGCTCCGAAAGATCACATTTCAAAAGCTCACTGCGTAAATCCCGTTTTTAGCCTTTGCAAGATTTAGCATCAAATCAGGGGTTTGCACCCGCAACTAACAGGCCCGCTAAATTGCAACCAATATCATGCTCAAAATAAATTTTAAATAGGAATACAAGAAGCCCATTCAGCCCCTCAAATTGTTCTTTTCTTTAATCAGGTAAGTGAAATGTGTACCTCAGTTACATATCTATATTTCATATGCCTTGATACTTTTACCCAACAATAATTTACAGGAAGTGAAACAGTCACATCAGCAACAAACTAAATAGGAGCAGGTGAATTTGAATCACTTTAGCAGCTTAGGAAGCAGGACGGAGTGAATCGGTGTCAGTTCCAGAGGCACCTCAACAGCAAGAAAGCAAGACAAAATCAGTGGCATCTTGGCAGTGTAGTGACTGAAAGGACTGGGTCCTGCTTCTGCAGTACAGCAACAGATCAAGAACAATCTGAAAATGCATTGCGAAGTTAAAAAAAACCAGATAACACTGAATTCAATTAAACTCACACAAAGGCAACATGTACAATAACAAACTTAGTGGCAAGTCTATCTGGAATATTATATTAACACTGTTTTCTCGCAAAGAAAATTAAAATTGATTGCTACATCAAAAAATATGCATTAAATGGTATAGTTGCTGAATTTTCCTATTGCCGTTGTGGTGAGGAAAATTGTCATTGCTATGTTAAAATAACAAATAAAGAAATTGATAAAGTGTCTCCCAGTAATCTCAAGAAAGAAAATGCAGATCTAACAGCTAGAACAAAAATTACAACCCTCACCAACTAGTCCTATAACTTACTCTCTGAAAAAGATTGAGATGCAGTCTGAGAGATAGATGCTGGTTGTTGAGCTAATGATCTCATTTTTTCTTTATTGAGTTCTCCTTCCTTAGACCTTTTCTTCCCAGAATCTTTTGATCCTGCTCTTTCTGAGAAAATATGTTAAAAAGTTACTGAAAGGGCACACATACTTCCTTTTTCTAGTCTTTTCACTTATTTTCTATTCTGTCTACCTTATTGTAACTCGAGACAAGTACATGTGGATACAGAGAGAGGCTGGCAATAAATTGAAAAAGTGTTCTCAATGGCTGACAGTGACATTGAAAGAGAGGCAAACAATAATATTAGAGTGATTTAAATCTGGTTCAGAAACTGGATATAAAACCTGTTGCTACTTAGAGGAGGAGCAAAAGCAGCACTAGAGGAAGAAGCCAATCCAGCAATGAATGAGTGGAGCTAAATCAAACAAACTTGCAACATATCCTCTGAACAGAGATACAGGGCAGCCAGGATGGGTTGTTTGGGGTTAAAAGGTGGCAAGAGAACCAAGAATATGGCACACATCGTGGAAGGAAATAGTGGTAGCCATATTCTGTGCTCCAGGACTCCTTTGCAATGCAGTAAGAAATTCGATAATCTCAATAGAGTAGTCAAGCTATAGAACATAGAAAATTACAGCACAGTACAGGCCCTTCGGTCCTCGACGTTGCGCCGACCTGTGAAACCAATCTAAAGCCCATCTAACCTACACTATTCCAATATCATCTGTATGTTTATCCAATGACCACTTAAGTGCCCTTAATGTTGGCGAATCCACTACCGTTGCAGGCAGGGCATTCCACGCTGTTACTACTCTCTGAGTAAAGAACCTACCTCTGACATCTGTCCTATATCTACCACCCCTCAATTTAAAGCTATGTCCCGTCGTGCTAGCCAACTCCATCTGAGGAAAAAAGGCTCACACTGTCCACCCTATCTAATCCTCTGATCATCTTATATGCTTTTATTAAGTCACCTGTTAACCTTCTTCTCTCTAACGAAAACAACCTCAAGTCCCTCAGCCTTTCCACATAAGACCTTCCCTCCATACCAGGCAACATCCTGGTAAATCTCCTCTTCACCCTTTCCAATACTTCCACATCCTTCCTATAATGCGGTGACCAGAACTGTACACAATATTCCAAGCGCAGCCACACCAGAGTTTTATACAGCTGCAACATGACCTCATGGCTCCAAAACTCAATTCCTCTACCAATAAAAGCTAACACACCATACGCCTTCTTAACAGCCCTATCAACCTGGGTGCCAACTTTCAAGGATCTATGCAAATGGACACCGAGATCTCTCTGCTCATACACACTACTAAGTAACTTACCATTAGCCCAGTACTCTGTACTCCTGTTACTCCTTCCAAAGTGAATCACTTCACACTTTTCCGTACTACACTCCATTTGCTAACTCTCAGCCCAGCTCTGCAGCTTATCTATGTCCCTCTGTAACCTGCAATATCCTTCCACACTGTCCCCAACTCCACTGACTTTAGTGTCATCTGCAAATTTACTAACCCATCCTTCTAAGCCCTCATCCGAGTCATTTATAAAAATGACAAACAGCAGTGGCCCCAAAACAGATCCTTGTATTACACCACTAGTAACTGAACTTCAGGATGAACATTTCCCATCAACCACCACCCTCTGTCTTCTTACAGCCAGCCAATTTCTGATCCAAAACGCTAAATCACCCTTAAATCCCATGTCTCTGTATCTTCTGCATTAGCTTACCGTAGGGAACCTTATCAAACGCTTTACTTAAATCCATATACACCACATCAACTGCTTTACTCTCATCCACCTCTTTGGTCACCTTCTCAAAGAACTCAATAAGGTTTGTGAAGCACGACCTATCCTTCACAAAACCGTGTTGACTATCCCTAATCAAATTATTTCTTTCTAGATGATTATAAATCCTATCTCTTATAATCTTTTCCAAAACTTTGCCCACAACAGAAGTAAGGCTCGTTGGTCTTTAAATACTAGGGTTGTCTCTACTCCCCTTCTTGAACAAGGGGACAACATTTGCTATCCTTCAGTCTCCTGGCACTATTCCTGTAGACAATGATGGCCTAAAGATCAAAGGCTCCACAATCTCCTCCCAGAGAATCCTAGGATAAATCCCATCTGGCCCAGGGGACTTAACTATTTTCATATTTTCCAGAATTGCTAACACCTTCTCCTTATGAACCTCAATCCCGTCCAGTCTAATAGCCTGTATCTCAATATTCTCATCAACAACATTGTTTTTTTCCTGTGTGAATACTGACGAAAAATATTCACTTAGAGCCTCTCCTATCTCTTCGGACTCCATAGAACCATAGAAAATTACAGCTCAGAAACAGGCCTTTTGGCCCTTCTTGTCTGTGCCGAACCACTTTTTGCCTAGTCCCACTGACCTGCACTTGGACCATATCCCTCCACACCCCTCTCCTCCATGAACCTATCCAAGTTTTTCTAAAATGTTAAAGGTGTCTCCGCATTTACCACTTTATCCGGCACCTCATTCCACACTCCCACGACCCTCTGTGTGAAGAAGCCCCCCCAATATTCCCTTTAAACTTTTCTCCTTTCACCCTTAACCCATGTCCTCTGGTTTTTTTTCTCCCCTAGCCTCAGTGGAAAAAGCCTGCTTGCATTCACTCTATTTATGTCCATCAAAATGTTATACACCTCTATCAAATCTCCCCTCATTCTTCTAAAAATAAAATAGGAAATAAAATCCTAACCTATTCAATCTCTCTCTGTCACTCAGCTTCTCAAGTCCCGGCAACATCCCTGTGAACCTTCTCTGCACTCTTTCAACCTTATTTACATCCTTCCTGTGACTAGGTGACCAAAACTGTATACAATACTCTAAATTCGGCCTCACCAATGCCTTATATAACCTTACCATAACACTCCAACTTTTATACTCGCACGCACAACTTCCCATTACTGTCCTTGGCCCTAATATTACCCTAGTCATTCTTTTATTCCTGACACACCTATAGAAAGCTTTAGGGTTTTCCTTGATCCTACCTGTCAAAGGCTTCTCATGTTCCCTCCTGGCTCTTCTTAAGTCTCTCTTTAGGTCCTTCCTGGCTAACTTGTAACTCTCAAGCACCCTAACTGAGCCTTCACGTCTCATCTTAACATAAGTCTCCTTCTTCCTCTTCACAAGCAATTTAACTTCTTTGGTAAACCACAATTCCCTCACTTGGCCACTTCCTCCCTGCCTGACAGGTAAATACTTATCAAGGACAAGCAGTAGCTGTTCTTTGAACAAGCTCCACATTTCAATTGTGCCCATCCCCTGCAGTTTCCTTCCACATCCTACGCACCCTAAATCTCGCCTAATCGCATCACAATTTCCTTTCCTCCAGCTATAACTCTTGTCCTGCGTTATATACCTATCCATTTTCATCGCTAATGTAAATGTAGCCGAACTGTGGTCACTATCACCAAAGTGTTCACCTACCTCCAAATCCAACACCTGGCCTGGTTCATTACCCAGTACCAAATCCAATGGGCCTCACCTCTTGTTGGCCTAACTATATACTGTGTCAGGAAACCCTCCTGCACACATTGGACAAAAACTGACCCGTCTAAAGTACTCGAACTATAGCTTTTCCGGTCAATATTTGTAAATATTACTTTCCCTCTTATCCAGAATCATCTTTGCAATCCTTTCCTCTACATTTCAGGAATTTTTCGGAAGCCTATAGGAAACTCTCACAGGGTGACCTCTCCTTTCCTGTTTCTAACCTCAGCCCATACTATCTCAGTAGATGAGTCCTAATCAAACGTCCTTTCTGCCACCATAATACTGTCCCTGACTAATAATGCCACACCTCCCCCTCTTTTACCACCTTCCCTGATCTTACTGAAACATCTAAACCCCGGAACCTGCAACAACCATTCCTGTCCCTGCTCTATCCATGTCTCTGAAATGACCTCAACATCAAAGTCCCAGGTACCAACCCATCCTGCAAGTTCACCCACCTTATTCCAGATGCTCCTGGCATTGAAGTAGACACACTTCAAACCACCTTCCTGCCTGCCGATGCACTCCTGCAACCTTGAAACCTTATTCATGACCTCACTACTCTCACCTCCTGTACGCTAGAGCTATGATTCAGGTTCCCATCCCCCCGCTGAATTAGCTTAAATCCTTCTGAACAGCATTAGCAAATTTGATATCTATTTGGTATCTATTTCCCCTGACCCTTCTTTAAACATGTGGCAGTTCTTTCATTCATTGTACTGAAAGTTTCTGGGTTACTACTCTGGACACGAATCCCATCCTGCATCACCTGCGACCTATCAAATGTGCCTCAAAGTATATTATGCATACTCTGAGGTACAAAAAAAAACCCAGACTCACAAGATCCATCCTTTCTTGCTTTCTGAACCAGTTATAATTTTAATAAAAGCAAATTACTGCAGATGCTGGAATCTGAATCCCAAAGAGAAAATGCTGGAAAATCTCAGCAGGTCTGGCAGCAGCTGTAAGGAGAGAAAAAAGCTGACATTTTGATTCCAGATGACCCTTTGTCAATTGACAAAGGGTCATCTGGACTCAAAGCATCCTTACAGACGCTGCCAGACCTGCTGAGATTTTCCAGCATTTTCTCCTTTGGTTTCAGTTATAATCTTCCATTTTAATGGAAGACTTTGTCCAGTATTCAATATAATGAGCATGTTTTCTAAATGGCCGATGACCACTGGGAAACTCAGGCTATGAGGAGGGGTGAGTCCTCATTCAGAAAAACTAGGAGAGTCATGTAGCAAAATGATGTTGGGGTGGGACCATGTGGGATAGTCAGTGGCAGCGGCAGGTTTGCATGGACTATCTGTAACATTATGAGACATATGATCAGGCAGCTGCTAAAGCTAGCAAGGGGGATTATAGTGGCAAATATATTATCGCTTCATGTTCACCTACACATAAAGCCACAGAGGAGAAGGGAGGATGGGGAAGAGACAAGCGACTTTGCACCTTTGCCTTGATGACCATGTCCTCACACATTCACTCTTTCTCATTCTCTCATCTGTCCCGAGAAATCCACCATAGGGTTGTAGATTATTTTGATAAAGGTTTTTACTGGCCAGGACACAGCGTACAACTGTGCCATGAGAAGTCGGAATGGGGTTGGTGAGACAGGAGGAGCTGGTGGCAGTTCAAAGTGGGCAGAACATACTTCATTTTCCAATCTCTAGTGTCCTGTTCTGAAGAGAAGGATACAAAATGAGTAAGTAACATGGCGATCAGCTTGACAAGAGTATAGCTTCAACAGAGTACTGAAATCGGGAACCTGGGGCGGCATGGTGAAACAGTGGCATAGCACTGCTGCCTCACCAGGGTTTAATTCTGACCTTGGGTAACTGTATGGAATTTGCACGTTCTGTCCGTGTCCGCGTGGGTTTCTTCCAGGTGCTCCCACAGTCCAAAGCTGTGCAGGATGGGTGGATTAGCCATGCTAAGTTGTCCCTTGGTGTCCAAGATGTGTAGGTTGGATGGATTAGCCATGGTAAATGTGTGGGGTTATGGGGATAGGGTGGGGGGGAGGACATAGATAAGTTACTCTGACTGGTAAATTGGTGCAGATTCGATGGGCCGAATGGCCTCTTCTACACTGTAGTGATTCTATGATTCTACAAATTTGGTGAGTGAGAGAATTTGAAGTGTTTTAAGGGTTGATTGCCATCTAAAACCTAGTCAGGTGTTGTGTTTAACATTTAAATTAACTTTAACATTAACTTGCAGTTTCTTTCCATCCTAATCAGTAGTAATGACAATGGTAGATGGACAGTTAGTTAATTAGGTGGCTAGTTAAACTGGTACCCTTGCCAGCATGGCTTGACTGAGGTCTTTGGAATTCCAATTGGTGTAAGTACAGGAGGTTTTGCTAGTGCATGGAGTAAGCACATGGTGGCCAACTCAGCAGGGTACAATTTTGACAGAGGACTGAACTCGGGATTTTGGTGAATGCAGGCATTTTAAGTATGAGGTAAGAGGTCTTTTATAGAACAAGGAATGGTCCGAGCGAGAGACCTAAGAGCTGAAATCTAGACGTATTAATTAGGTAACCAATTTGGAGACTGATCAGTGAGTTGTAAAGCTTTTTTTGTCCTCATTAATTTTATCCTCTCTAAAACTTACAGTTTAAATTAGTATTGGGGAAAGATAGTACTGTATTAAATTTATAGTTTCAGCTGTTAAGTGACTTAATATAACTATAAATAATTGTTGAGTGATGTTTCTAAACTTGAAACCCTAATTAATTAAATAAAGTACAATAATGATGGCAGGACACTTGATGTGTTTCAGGTACAGCAAGTGTGAGGTGATGGACAGCAGTGTGATTCACAGCAACCACGTCTACAGTGTAAGTGTCTGCAGCTCCAGGAGCCTCCATTAGATTTGATGAGCTAGAGTCTGAACTCCGGACACTAAAATTCAGCAAGGGGGGAGACTGTTATCTCCTAGACGCTTAATTCTAACAATGTCACATACCCTCAGAGTTCTTGGTGGGGAGGTGGGTGGTAGTGGAAGTTGGGAATTCTAAGGCTGGAGAAGATCACAGGGATACATAGTGGTGACATCATGAGCTGTATTTTACGGTGCATCGCAATCCCTGCTTGTACCTGGCGAAAAAGTTGGGAAGAGTCCATCCTGATGGCTGCTCCTCTGCAATTTAACACTGGAAGCAGTGCCAATTGGCTCAAGATGAAATCTTGATGTCCCATCTTAGAGTGCTGTCAACCAATTTCATGATTGGTACCTCTGTAGTTACTGCAGTACCAGGTTTGAGTGGCAGCCACAGCTGAGGCTACAGGCGGTCCCAATAGAAGAGGACCTTGTGGTCCTTGGACTGGCAGGTAAGTCTGGGTATTCCTGGGGCTAGGCCAGCAGACCCAGCTGAGGGATATGGGGGAAGGCCAGGTTTGAGAGACTAGTGGGTGGAGGGTAAAGGGAAGGAAGTAGGAAAGTATGACCAGGGAGGTGAGTTGCTCCAGGGAACCACACTAGAGGTAGCCTTCCCCTCCCTTGCCAACACTGGCCAACACAGCTAAAGCTGGAGGGCAATCTGCTTCTGATGGGCCTCATCCCATCAAGGGTAAGATGAGAGCATTAATTAGCCACTTAAGGGCCTTAATAGGCCCAAAGGCTGGCAGGCCACCAAACATCTCCAATGTGAATGAGGGGAGATCTCATAGAAACTTACAAAATTCTAACAGGATTAGACAGGGTAGATGCAGGGAGGATGTTCTCGATGGTGGGGGGAGTCCAGAACCAGAGGTCACAGTCTGAGGACTACTTAGGGTGGAGGTGAGGAGACATTTCTTCACCCAAAGGATGGTGAGCCTGTGGAATTCACTACCACAGGAAACAGATGCCAAAACATTGAATGTATTCAAGAGGTAATTCGATATAGCACTTGGGGTGAATGAGATCAAATGTTGTGGGGAAAAAGCAGGATTAGGCTATTGAATTGGATGATCAGCCATGATCGTAATGAATGGAGGAGCAGGATCAAAGGGCCAAATGGCCTCCTCCTGCTCCTACCTTCTATGTTTTTATATTTCTATGCAGCGTCTCCCATAAAAGTTGAGACAGGTCAGTGAAGGGCAGGCCTTGTGCTACATTTTACAGGCTCCCCCGCTGCCTTCAAAGCTGCCAGCCATGGAGTATAAAATCCAGCTCAGTGGAGAGATTTGAACACAAGGATGAGAATTTTAAAAACACGATGCTACTGCACCAGGAGCCAATCCATGTCAATGAGCATAAGGAATGGTAAGTGAATGGCATTTGGTGCAGGTCAGGTTGCAGGCAACAAAGTTTTGGATGAGTTCATGTTTACATAAGGTGTAAGGTGGGATGTCAGCCAGGAGAGGATTACATTGGTTGAGTCTGGAGGTAACAAAAGCACGAATAGAAGTTTGAGCAGCAGAGGAGCTAAGGCAGGATTGCAGACAGACAACATTACAGTGATGAAATTGAAGCGGTTTTGGTGATAGAGAGAATAATGAGGTTGGAAAATCAATTTAGGTGGCCGCTTAATTTTGAAAAGAAATGCAATGGATGTACCTTTGGCAGCTTTCTCAGCTGGCTTGAAGTTGGCACTTTCCACTATTTCTTCATGTTCCTTTGTAATTTTATCAATTGATTCCACTGAAGGTGCTTTGACTAAAACAGGTTCCTCATTTACAACGGTGAACTCTGGGACTGTAGTCTTCAGAAAGGACCACATTGTTTCAGGCTGCACAGATCTGGAAGACATTTGCCAAAAATAAATTGTATACTTTGGATAAATCAAGAAGCATTTTTTCCATATTGGCATGTTTTAAAATATAAAGGTATAAAAATCTTGCCTACATTTTTAAAGCAACTGCATAGACTGAAGTGCTGAAGGAAGTGAGACATTCACCAATTAAAGGTTGAAATAAGTAGCTTTTTTTGGTGCTAGTACAGTTGAGGAATATGGGAAATGGGTGGGAAAATGGAGTTTAAACCGATGATCAGCCATGAGGAGAGGAGAGGCGTTGGCCTATACTAACTTGGCACTCAGGTCACAAAATAAAGGAAAAAGATTTTTTGGGCAATTCACCCAGCCCGCTGCACTGCTTTTGTCATGCAGCGGGCTGGCAGACTCAAGCGGAGGCTGTTTAGCATGTTTCCCACTGGGCACCATAGCCTCTGTGAGTCTTTGGCTGCTGGGTTTCTGGCGCCATCGTAATGTATTCAAACCAGTATTATAATGTAATTTACATCTAACTAGCGGGCCCAGACTGAAGTCTCCAGGCCTGCTAATACTGCCCCCTTGCCAGGAATGTTTCACTCCAGCGGTTTCACAGCAGCTCCCCATGGTTCAATCCCACTGAAGTGAAGGGGGGGACCATCGAAGATCCCCAGAAGGTTGGAGATAAGAGGAGTGTCCCCAGGCATTGCCAGCCTAGGCCCCTGACGCTACCCAAGGGGCAAAGTGGCATTGCCCAAGGAAAATCTTGGCACTGCCCACTGGGCATTGGGGTCTCTAGTGGGAGATCGTGGGATGGGGGAATTTGGCTGTCACTCTTGCGGGGGGGGGCGGGGTGTTGTACAGCCAGTGATGTGGGGTTGACCAGCAATTGAACTGGCCAGTGATGGGTAGACTGGCAGTGCAGAGCTACAATGCATGTGCAGTAGCCCACTCAGTGCGATGCTGCCAGTCTCTCCAGCAGGAATAAGACTTGCCCACTGATTTTTCATGTGAATCACACTAGATCACTCTGCATTGCACAGAATGTGGGAGATTCATTTTGAAACTACTCCAGCTTTTACATGAATTTGACACATAATGTAGGACACATGACATTCAACCTCTGCACAAAGTTTCACAAACAGCAATATGATAATGACTTGTATTAGTCATGTTGGTTGAAGAATAAACATTGGCCAGGACACCAGGAACACACTGTTCACCTTCAGAATAGTGCACTGAAATCTTTTATGTCCACCTGCAAAGGTATCAAAGCTTTATGATCTTATCTGAAAGATGGTTGCTGGACAGTACAGTATGTTCTTGGTAATGCACTAATTGTCAGCCTAAACTTTATGCTCAGGTTGCTTGGAATAGAGCTTAAACTTGTCTGATTAAGAGGTGGGATTGATATCAATAATTGTCACTTAAATAGTTCTATTTCCTTAGTCTGCATGAGAATTTGAGTTATATAGCTGACGAGAAATTGGATTTGAGCCTCCTTCTTAAAATGCTACAATCTATGTGATGTAGGTTCATTCACAGTGCAGTTAGGAAGGGGGTCAGGATTTTGATCCAGCAAGAGTGAAGAAATGGCAATAAAGTTACAAGTCAGGTATGTTTGTAGCTTAGAAGAGAATTTGCAGATAGTGGTGGTGTTCCATGCATCTGCTATCTTTGTCCTTCTAGGTGGTAGAGGTCGGGGGTTTGGAAGGTGCTGTTGAAGGAACCACAGTGAGATGCTGCAATGCATTTTGTAGATGGTTCACACTGCTGGGACTGTGAGTTGGTGGTGGAGGAAGTGAATGTTCAGGTTGGTGAATAGAGTGCCAATCAAGTGAGCTGCTGTGACTGGATGGTGACAAGTTGAGTGTTGTTGTCCCTGCACTCATCCAGGCAAGTGGAGCATATTCCATCACACTCGTGATAGGTTGTGTTCATAAAAATAATTGCAACACATTGGTCACAATTATGGCTCAAGAATGTATTGAGCCATTTTGGATATTAAAGGTGGGGATTAATGACATATTTAGAAGGTATGGATGTGAGTAATTAACTTCTCTAGGATTACGTTAAGGCCCAGGAACAGGTCATTTGTCCAAACACGTCTATGTTAGTGTTATGCTCCAAAGAGCTTTCTCCCATCTTACTTCATCTCACTCTATCAATGTGTCATTCTACCTTATTTGCCTCAATCACTCCACAAGTTCCACATTCTTACATTACTTGTGCTGAGAATGGATTTAGAAAAATATCTGTAAGCCCATGTACATTTGGGATAAATCATGTAGAGCCAGTGATTCCCATGCACATGTCTGTCAGAGTAAAACAGTACAATAGCAGTTGTACCACCAAAAAAAATCTATTCGACCTACAACAATTTTCCTTTAGGGTGGAAGAACTGGATGAATTGTTCAGGATCTACATCAGTGCACATGGAATGGCTGCTGAGATCCACTGCAATTGCCATCCAGGCTTGCTTCATTAGGCAAGATGGTGTCTTCATGCCATCCCTTGGGAAGAGGATGTCTCAACTTGTCCTTGCAGCCTGGGAGAGAACCTGCAGGGAGGTATCATTAAACTGTGGGGTCATTCAATATCTTCCTCTGCCATGGTGGCAGCAGTCTCCTGACTTTGGCCCTCAGGGTTCCTGACGTTCTTAGGTCTGCCAAAAGTGTGTAGGGATCTTGAAGTCTGTCACAGGAATCTTCAGCATTGTTGCTGAGGCAATCCTTAACAACAAGACAACACTGCATAAAGGGCTAGTAATACTTTAAAGATGGTTCCAGCTCCCACATTTGAATTAGGTGACACCACCATCAGTGTCTTGATGCCTGCCCGGCTAGTTAATTAGACAGGCCCTGCACCTCTAGGCTGTCAATTGGGCAGCCGCCTCAAGACTATGTTTAGTGGGTTGCATGTTGCTTGTGCAGAAGTGACTCCTGCTCCCAGTGCTGCCTCTGTGACCTGCCCCATCCGGATAACATTTACTCACTTTGCCTCAGAAATATCCCTTGAAAATAAGAACTCGCTTAATTTTTCAAAACATCACAAAGTTCCCTGTGGTAACATTATCAGACAAAATTTTTCACTAAACCAAAGAAGAAAACATTAGATTATCAGTTTTGTTGAAGTGGTAGGTTTAAGAAGTGGTTTGGAGGAGAGACAAGTGGGGAATCTTAAAGAGGGAATCCAGAGTTTAAGGTCTGGACAACTGAATGCAGGGCTGCTATGATAGGGCAAAAGAAATGGGAATAAATGGTCTGCTGAAGTTGGGGGAACACAGTGTAAATAAGCGTGCCAGCTAATATTGCCATCTACAATTTCTAGGCTATAATGCTATAAATATGTACATTATTACACAGTAGTTTACAAATGTTCCATTTCAAATGTTACATAAAATAGAATCCCTACAGTGCAGAAGAGGCCATTTCGCACCTAATCTCTGAGGGAGTGTTTAATCCAGGCCCTCTTCTCTGTCCTACCCCTATAATCCTGCACATTTTCCAAGGTTAATTCCATCTAACCTATACACCTTGAGACATTAAGTGACAATTTAGCACGGCCAATCCCTCCAACCTGCAAATCTTAGACAGTGGGAGGAAACTGGAGCACCCGGTTTCATATGCAGACATAGAGAGAATGTGCAAATTCCACACAATCATTGAAGAGCAGAACTGAACCTGGGACTCTGGTGCTGTGAGGCAAGATGTGGAGACGCCGGTGTTAGACTGGGGTAAACGCAGTAAGAAGTCTGACAACACCAGGTTTAAGTCCAACTGATTTATTTGATAGTAAACTCACAAGCTTTCGAGGTTTACCTCTTCGTCAGGCTGTGAGGCAGCAGTGCTAACCACTGTGCCACCGTGCCACCAACACACAAGTTAATAAACACAGTGACTAATTGATTTAAGGTGGAAATTTCAAAATAAGTTTTTTCATGGGTACTTACCGGAGTGGGACGATCTCAGGGTGCCAGCCTGTCAGAGCGTGTAATACTGTGAATTCCCCTACTTCTTTCTTTCCTGCCATATTCATGCTGTTAAAACACAATTAGAGCCCACAGTATTACCAGAAGTAGCCGTTGATAAGTTTGAAGTTCAGCACAAATGGCGTATAAGAGGTGAATTGACTGAGGTGTCTGCTGTTTAATGAACTACAAGTGTAAATACAGTTTCTCTGAATGTATCCTGGTTCATACCTTGTAATAATAATGGTGGATAAAACAATATCAATTGCAATACTGAATTTCAGTTTAGTTTATAGCAGCCTTGCCTCTGAGTGAAGGTTGTGCATCCATTCTAGAAACTTAAGCACTAAATCTAGACTGACATTCCAGCACAAGGCAACTGTTGCACTGTCAGAAATAATGTCCTTAAGATGAAATTTTAAAATGAGCTTCCATTTGGCCTTTTGATGGTCAGTAAGAGCAGGGTAGCTCTTCCCGGTTCTCTCAACCAACATCAATAAAACAGATTATCTGGTCACCGACCTATTTGTGGGATCTTGCTGTGTCAATAGTGGAATGAAGGAAGGAGCCCTATAAAAGACATGAGCTGAACAAGTGGAGAGTAGATCTCTTTCTCAAAATATGAACACAGGGAAATTATAAGAATCAGTCAGAGACAGTGACAACTGTTTGGGTTTTGAACAGAAAAATGAGAGGGGAAATATTCACCATGCTGACAGAGAGAATAAGGAGGGTATTATAAGTTATTTTCATAGAACTATAGTATCCCTACAGTGCAGAAGGAGGGCAATTGGCCCATCGAGCCTGCACTGACCACAATCCCATCAATGCCCTATTTCTGTAACTCCACATATTTATCCTGCTAATCCCCCTAACACTAAGGGGCAACTTGTCATGGCCAATCAACCTAACCCACACATATTTGTACTGTGGGAGGAAACTGGAACACCCAGAGGAAACCTATGCAGACAGGGGAAGAATGTGCAAACTCCACACAGACAGTGACCTGAGGCCAGATTTGAACCCATGTCCCTGGTGCTGTGAGGCAGCAATGCTAACCACTGTGCCACCATGCCACCCTTAAAGTTTTTGCTGTAGTCAAATAAATGATCCACTAATGTAGGAAAATGCAACATGTTGGATGGCATGGTGGCACAGCGGGTAGCACTGCTGCCTTACAGTGCCTGGGACCCAGGTTCGATTCTGGCTTGAGTCACTGTTTGTGCGGAGTCTGCACATTCTCCCCATGTCTGCGTGGGTTTCCTCCAGGTGCTCCGGTTTCCTCCCACAGTCCGAAAGATATGCTGGTTAGGTGCATTGGCCATGCTAAATTCTCCCTCAGCGTGCCTGAACTGGTGCTCGAGTGTGGCCACTAAGGGATTTTCACAGTAACTTCATTGCAGTGTTAATGTCACCCAGCTTGAACCACAAGTAAATAAACTAAACTACAATATGTTATATACTATTGTGAGGACTGTCAATTAACTTTTGTGTTTGGAACATTCAGCTTTTTCAGAATAATTGTTTAAATGCATGTTGATCATGGAAGTTGCAAGTGAGTATCTAAGTAGGAATACTCTATTTACTGGACGATCACTTAAGTCCACTTGAGATGGCTGTTGGGGCTTACTTTAATGTCTCAGTCAAAATCGCTTCCGACAGTTCAGTACTCCCTGGGGTACATAGTATCAGTCTGTATTCTGTGCTCAAGAGTCTGGGATGGGACAAACACAATTTCCGACTCAGATGCAAGAAAACTATTACTGATCCATGGCTGACAGCTATCTACATCTTCATACAGTAAACATATTCCTGCCTGCCTCAAGCTCATCACGAATTACAAAATGTCTAAAGGGAGGTTAAAATGTAAATGAAATAATTATTTTGTAAAGTTGTTGAATTTGGATGTAACTAATTGGAAACAACATGAGTTCAAATCTGTATTCACATCATGGCTCAGTTCAGTGAGACCAAGGTGCTAGTGCCCGTTACTGGTATTTGCCTTCTCTGCTTTCATTATTCAAATGGAATCTTCTTCCCACTCATTTCTTAAAAGCTTACAGTTAGTAATCCTGCATGAATTCTGACATGCACACAGGTTATCCTATTGTACAGTTAGTCTAGGTACTATATACAATACCTGGTCAATTCACAGGAGTAACTAGCACTGCTGTACCTGAGAAAATATATAAAGCAGGACTCTAACCTTGAAACAGTAAGTTCTGATGACATGTTCAATATAATATTCTGCTTTAGGTTGCTTGACCTAATGAGTCTATCCTGAGCCAAACAAGATCTTATCATTGTTAAGAAACAGTGAAAGAAATTGGCTCTGTGACAACCAAGAGGGACAGATAATGGGGTTTGATAATGTTACAGGGATTGTAGGGGGAGGAGATTTGGCTTTGGAGGAGCAGTATCTGACTATGAACCTCTTTAATTAATTTTCATGAGAAGGCATCTACCCATCAAGATCTCAAAACTCTATGGTTAAAGAAGTTTCTCCTGCATTCTTTACTGGATCTATTGGTTGGTGGATTTGCAGAGAGCGATGAGGACCATCAGAGAATACAGTAGGTTATAGATCAGTTGGAGACTTGGGCAGAGAGATGGCAGATGGAATTTAATCTGGACAAATGTAAGGTAATACATTTTGGAAGGTTTAATACAGATAGGAAATATACAGTAAATGGCAGAACCATTAGGAGTATTTATAGGCAAAGGGATCTGGGTGTACAGGTACACAGGTCACAGAAAGTGGCAATGCAGGTGGAGAATGTAGTCAAGTCATACCACTTGCTTGCCTTCATTGACCGGGGTATTAAGTTTAAAAATTGGCAAGTCATGTTGACGCTTTATAGAACCTTAGTGAGGCCACACTTGGAATATAGTGTTCAATTCTGGTCGCCACACTACCAGAATGATGTGGAGAGGGTACAGAAAAGATTTACCAGGTTGTTGCCTGGCACGGAGGGCATTAGCTTTAAGGAAAGGTTGGAGAAACTTGATTTGTTCTCACTGGAGCAACGGAGGTTGAGGGGGGACCGGATAGAAGCTTACAAGATTATGAGGGGCATTGACAGAATGGATAATCAGAAGCATTTTCCCAGGGTGGGACAGTCAATTACCAGGGGGCACAGGTTTAAGGTGCGAGGGACAAGGTTTAAAGGAGATGTATGAGGCAGATTTTTTACACAGAGAGGGGCGGGTGCCTGGAACTTGTTGCCAGGTAGTGGAAGCGGATGCGGTAGTAACTTTTAAGTGGCGTCTTGACAAGTACATGAATGAGATGGGAACGGAGGAATTTGTCCCCGGATGCACAGGGAGTTTTAGTTAAGTCAGGCAGCATGGTCGGTGCAGACTTGGAGGGCCAAAGGGCCTGTTCCTGTGCTGTCAATTTCTTTGTTCTTTGTATTAGTGACCTCACGCTAATGTACTCGTACTCGTTAGGCTTGTACTCGTTAGACTTTAGAAGAATGAGGGGAGATCTCATTGATAAAATGATGAATGGGATGGATAGGATAGAGGTGGAGAGGCTCTTCCCGCTCAGAAAGGACAGTAGGACTAGGGGGCACAGCCTCAAGATAAAGGGGGGGCGGTTTAGAACGGAGTTGAGGAGGAACTTCTTCACTCAAAGGGTGGTGAATCTCTGGAATTCTCTGCCCGTTGAGGTGGTGGAGGCTGCCTCGCTAAATATTTTTAAGACGCGGGTTGATGGGTTTTTGATAAGCGAGGGGATTAAGGGTTATGGGGAGAGGGCGGGAATGTGGAACTGAGACACAACAGATCAGCCATGATCTTATTGAATGGCAGGGCAGGCTCGAGGGGCTAGATGGCCTACTCCTGCTCCTATTTCTTATGTTCTTATGTACTTCTCCAGGAGTGAAACATATTCTGTATATTTACTTGGTCAAACTCTTTCAGAATGCTAAAACCCTCTGTTGGCTGGTCTTTTTTCTATTTTGCAGTTTAGAGAAAAATTTTCTCTTTTCTAAAATTAAGAGTCGCAGCCTATTCAGTCTTTGTACCCTCTCAACACTGGTGGCATGCTTGTAACTCTTTTCTTGTAATGTAGATTGCTATATCCGTTTCGTAATGTGGAGAACTTTCTCTAAGCAGATCTTAACAAAGGCAAGTTCATTGTGAGTGGCAGATGAGTATTTTTGTTAACTGTGACTGAATGGCTCCTCAGTCCTGAAGTGATTTTTGCTGGGACTGGGGCCACTGGATTGGCAATAACTGCAGAGGCCATGTCCTACACATTTCTGACTCTACCGTCCTTCTTGCAGGAAATCCAATCTCTTATTTCAGGGCAACATTCAGATATCATTAAAATAGCTTAGCAGTACTTGGCTGGGTGCTTCTGGTCATACTTTTGTTCCAAACTGATATTGATAATTGCATTGTTTGGAATAAAGCTGGAATATGATGTGGCAATGTTACCGGGGGAGGTGGTGGCACAACGTTATTGTCAGGATACTCAGGATAATGCTCTGGGGACCCGGATTTGAATCGACCTGACTATATTGTTCTTCCTTCAGTTTTGCTGGGTCAAAGTCTTGGATCTCCCTTCTTAACAGTAGAGTGTACCTACACCACATGGACTGCAGCGATTCAAGTAGGCAGCCCACCAGCACCTTCTCAAGGACAATTAGGGATGGGCAATGAATGCTGGCCTAGCCAGTGAGACCCACATCCCACGAACGAACACAGAAAAAAAATCCTGTCTTAGCTGGCCTTGTAATTCAATTCTGGGTACTACATTTAAGTACAATCTATCCAGATCTTGGAGAGGGGGCAGAAAAAGAACTAAAATGTTAACAGGGAATAGGGACTTCAGTTGTGTTGTGAGCCCAAGAGAGGCTGGGATCATTCTCCTGACAAGAGAGAACATTTTTTAATATATGGCAATTTATTCAAGCAACACATCTGCAGCTCGAAGGCTGAATTGAAGTGTAACTTCCATTGAAAAATTCAGACATGGACGAAGAAGTCAAGTTAAAATCGTGTAAATATGTAACACAGTATGGGTGGCACGGTAGCACAGTGGTTAGCACGGCTGCTTCACAGCGCCAGGGACCTGAGTTCAATTCCTGGCTTGGGTCACTGTCTGTGTGGAGTTTGTGCGTTCTCCCTATGTCTGCGTGGGTTTCCTCTAGGTGCTCCAGTTTCCTCCCAAATTCTGAAAGACGTGCTGGTTAGGTGCATTGACCCAAACAGACGCCAGACTGTGGCACGAGGGGAATTTCACAGTAACTTCATTTACTTCATCTGTTTGTAATATATATAAATGATTTAGAGGAAAATGTAACTGGATGATTAGTAAGTCTGCGGACGACACAAAGGTTGGTGGATTTACAGATAGCGATGAGGACCATCAGAGGATGCAACAGGATATAGATCAGTTGGAGACTTGGGTGGAAAGGTGGCAGATGGAGTTTAATCCGAACAAATGTAAGGTAATGCATTTTGGAAGGTCTAATCCAAATAGAAAATATACAGTAAATGGCAAAACCTTTAAGAATATTTATAGGCAAAGGGACCTGGATGTACAGGTACACAGGTCACTGAAAGTGGCAATGCAGGTGAAGAAGGTAGTCAAGAGAGCATACGGCATGCTTGCCTTCATCAGCTGGGGCATTAAGTTGAAAAATTGGCAAGTCATGTTGCAGCTTTACAGAACCTTGGTTAGGCTGCATTTGGAATATAGTGTTCAATTCTGGTCACCACACTACCAG
Source organism: Carcharhinus amblyrhynchos (assembly GCF_965287045.1). Lineage (NCBI taxonomy): Eukaryota > Metazoa > Chordata > Chondrichthyes > Carcharhiniformes > Carcharhinidae > Carcharhinus > Carcharhinus amblyrhynchos. The sequence continues at coordinate 16,775,533 of NC_137335.1, forward strand.
AAAGATGTGGAAGCTTTGAAGAGGGTACAGAAAAGATTTTCCAGGATGTTGTCTGTTTTGGAGGGCATGAGCTATGAGGAGGGGTTGGAGTAACTTAGTTTGTTCTCACTGGAATGACAGAGGTTAAGGGGTGGCCTGATAGAAGTCTACAAGATTATGAGAGGCATGGACAGAATGGATAGTCAGAAACTTTTTCCCAGGGTGGAAGAGACAATTACTAGGGGGCACAGGTTTAAGATGTGAGGGACAAGGTTTAAAGGAGATGTACGAGGCAGAATTTTTACACAGAGGGTGGTGGGTGCCTGGAACTCGCTGCCGGGGGACGTATTGGAAGTAGATACTATATGACTTTTAAGGGGCATCTTGACAAACACATGAATAAGATGGGAATAGAGGAATATGTCCCCAGACGGGTTTTAGTTAAGTCGGGCAGCATGGTCGGTGCAGGCTTGGAGGGATGAAGGGCCTGTTCCTGTGCTGTAATTTTCTTTGTTCGTTGCAGTGTTAATGTAAGCCTTACTTGTGACTAATAAATAAACTTAAAAAAAAAGCCATACCAAAAATAGACAGACAAATTCAACAGGTAACAGGGAAGTGATGGATGGTACATTAAAAGGATCATGTTGACTGAAAATTAAAATATGAACCAACATACCTTTTCTACCTTAGATACACTGAAATATATATTACTTTCATCATTAAGAGGAGATTTAATGTTTCAGATGAGGAGAGCTTATAATGGAATAAATGTTTTTACTGGCAGGAGTCACAGATGTAAGGTTTTGCAAAAACAACCAGAGATGCAGATGGTTTTTTTTTAAGCAGTATGCTGGTACAGACTGGAATGCACTGCCTGAAAAGTTAGTGGATGCAGACTGAATAGAAATTTCCAAAAGGAAATTGGATAAATACTTGACAAAGGAAAATATTTGCAAGGCTATAAGGAAGGAGGATAAAATGAGCCTAATTGGATAGCTCTCTCTCTCTCTCGCACCAATGAAGGCAGAGTGATCTGAGTGGCTTCCTTATTGCTCTATAATTCTTGATTCAAACTGGATTGCATAGATCAGAAAATCCAGTCTCTAATGATCACAGAGTTAAAGTTTAAAGTTTATTGATTAATGTCACAAGTAGGCTTACATTAACACTGCAATGAAGTTACTGTAAAACCTACTAGTTGCCACACTCCAGCGCCTGTTCGGGTACATTGAGGGAGAATTTAGTGTGGCCAATGCACCTAACTTGCATGTCGTTTGGACTGTGGGAGGAAACTGGAGCACCCGGAGGAAACCCATGTAGCCACAGAGAGACACATCCAGTGACCCTAGCTGGGAATGAACTGGGTCGCTGATGCTATCACCGTGCACCCATAATATACGTGGATTTCACTTCAACATAAAATTGCAGGTGGGCCAGGGGAGGTGGGGCGGAGTGGTTGACTTTTTTTGCAGAAGTTAGTGCACAGAAGTTTTAAGGATTAAAAAACAACTTATTGTGATGATACTGTGCCCTTAAGAGATGTACTTCAATCATGTTCCTTTGCAGGATATTTCTAGCAGGCCCTAGAAATTGTCAGCACCATTGCTTGCAGCCAAAATTGTCCTCTAATTGTTACTGAAGCAAGATAATGGACATCATATTTATTTTTAATCTGGACTAATGCAATGTCCTGAGGATTTATAATCCTTTGGGGATTGCTGAGTAGAGCTTGATTTGGAGATGATTGACAGGTCACGTAATGCCTGGGGACAATTTTTTTCCCAAAAAAAGTTCAAGTTTTTAGTTTTGGTTTAGCTGTTGTCAGAAGCTGGTGGAGGACAGTATTTCTCTGTCTGTCTGTCTGTCTCTCTCTCCAGAAGCTTTTTGGAAAGTCCCAGGAATGGGAAGTCCCAGAGATTTGTTCCAACATTCAAAGGACCAATTCACAGCAGGTGTTAAAAAGCTGAAAACCCAGCATCACGTGAGCATACTTGCTTTTTGTACTAAGTCTGGAAAGGGGTGTATGTCAATGGGATGGAGTTTGACTTAGAGCAACATTGATACCTAGCTGTTAAGGTTTGTACTGTATCATGTTTGAATTTTGTAATTTTGCAATTGGTAAAAGTTATGCTAATTCTTTTTATTATATTTTAACTGTGTCCTTAAATAAACTTTTTTTGATAAAAGCTTTTTAGTGGATCACTGGAATCATACCTAGAGTGAAACACGTTATGCTCACCAGTGCTAAATTCAAATGTTAAAAATTACAGTTTAGATGAACTTTATAAAACAGCTTGGAGTGTCTGGACTGGATCTTAAATATTGTTATTAGTTGACAATGTCTTTAGAGAAATGGTTTTAACATACTCAATGATTGCAAGCTTCACAAGAGCTTTTGACAGCAACATTGGCCAGAGTTCCCCATGACAGGCTGTAGACGGAAGCAGCAGTTTATCATTTTTGTCGAAGGGCATAGTGTCATCCACTGTGATCTTGCGCCAGCATCCCTGGGAGGAGAGAGGAAGACTTACAGTCAGCTGGAAAACTAGTAAACAGACGAGTTAAACAAACCCATGCAATTTGACGCAACATATTGCAGCACAGTCCTACCGTGCGCTGATCGACACCAGTAATTACTTTAATTAATAGGACCAGGCACCTAGACTACAAATCTAATTGAGATATTCAACCTGACAGACACTACAAATTATTAGTAACTACTCTGCATAAAGGGGATTCATCATTTGACCACATTCCTTTTGTTTTATTTATTCCATTACATGCAATGATAGGGGTCAGTCTTCAACTGCTGCTGCTGTGAACCAGCCATCATGATGCAAGAGAACAGTCTGCGATTAACTCTCCCTCCCATTGTCTTTTAATAAAAACACTCTCCAGAGGCGGATGTCACTGGCCAGGCCATTATTTGATGTCCATTATGTTGCCTTGAGCAGGTGGTGATGAGGCTTCTTCTCAAACCATTGGCACAACTGTGTGCTTTGCTAGGCTACACGAGAGGGCAGGTAAGAAGTAATCAATTTGGTCTGCAAGTGGAGTAACACAAAGCCCAAACTGGGTAAGATTGGCAGACATCCTTCCTTAAAAGACATGAATAAAGCAGTCAAATTTTTATGACAATCTGATGCCTTCATGGCCATTTTTACTGGTCAACTTTTTGATTTTTCGATTTCCTGACAAAAAAAACTGAAGTGAAAGGCTCTCTCGTTCATTACTCCTGTGTGAATAATCTTGTGGAATAAGGAAGCCTTCAATCAGGTCTGAAGATTTTGCTCAGAAAGTATGTACAGACTGGATCCTTAAACTACTATTTTTTGACCTGCACTTAAGAGGCTGTGTTTCACGGGCCCCACCAAGTGTGTTTTGGGTTGAGGGGATGGGGATACGTAAAATAAGGTGGGTGCCCGCCATATTCCCGTCCATTCCCAAGTTTATCGCCATAAATTGGCAGCCCGCTCACATGCTTAAATATATAATCAAGAGTTAATTAGGCTTGTTATTAATCCAATTGACTCTGAAAATATGCTGCCCATACCATAAAACATCTTGCATGGGCAGCTGGTTTAAAAAGTTTTTCAAAGGGTGGGAAGAAAGGGGGGTTTGCACTTCAGGGCTGCCCATTGCTGATTACCGGATGGCTTCCCTCAGGTCGAACATCCTCTTCCTTTCTTCCCACCGTAATCTTAACCATATCTCTTAAGTTACCAAAACTTCTCTGCCCAGTAACCTGACCTACCTGCTCTGGGGTTCAATGGGCTTTCTTCCTTCTTCTACCGTAGTCCAGGCAGCAGCCACTGACACTGGTGGGACTGACAGAGCTTCTGGCCATCCTGAATGATTGGCAGCTCCGGAGGATGGCACTTCCTCTCCATTGAGGGGATGAAGTCCCACACTGGCCCTTGATTAGCTGGCCCATAGTGCAGCATGACTCCAGGGTGTGTTGGCTTCAGACATGCCTGTTCCAAACCAACTCTGATTCCGGGGGCGTAGGAGTGGCACAAGTTCTCTGTCACATGTCCCCCCTCCACTCCCCGCCCAACAACTCACCCACCTTCCTGCATTATTCAGCCCATGGTCTGCAAGTTATTCTGGAGCTGGAGGTAGGGCTGCTGTCAATCTCTCTCTTCAGACTATACCTTTAGAAAGTTATTTCCAACCAGAAGTATCAGTCATTTGACCTATTGCTACAATCAATTGCAAACTTTAAAGTTGTACATAGATAACACGAATATCACAGGCAGGAACAGACCATTCAATCCGTTGAGCCTGTTCCACCACTCAGTGAGATCACACTCAGCCCCATTTATGCACGTGTGCTCCACATAATAAAATATAATATTATAATATTCTTAATATCACAATATTCTTATAAATCAAAAATTTATTGCACAGCGGCACAGTGGTTAGACCTGCTGCCTCACAGCGCCAGGGACCCGGGTTCGATTCCAGGCTCAGGTCACTATCTATGTGGAGTTTGCACATTCTCCCCGTGTCTGCGTGGGTTTCCTCTGGGTGCTCTGGTTTCTTCCCACAGACCACAAGACGTGCTGGTTAGGTACACTGGCCATGCTAAATTCTCCCTCAGTGTACCCAGTGTACTCCCTCAGGTGCCGGAATGTGGCGAATAGGGGATTTTCACAGTAACTTCATTGCAGTGCTAGTGTAAGCCCACTTGTGACACTAATAAATAAATTAAACAATCTTAAAAGATACAACTGTTCCCGAATTCATGGCCTTTCAAGGAACAGAATTCCAGATTTCTAGCATTTTTATTGTGAGAAAATGTGGTTCCCGATTTCAATCCTGAATGGTCTGGTTCAAAGTTTAGGATTATATTTGCTTCATTCCTGATTTCCCTATCAAAGGAAACATTTTCTCTCTATCTACCCCATTTAACCGGTTAACATATTGTTATAATCTTGATAGAAAGCAATAACTTATTTTAAAAAAATCTGAAATCCCAGTTACATACTGAAAGAATGAAGCCACAAGATTCCACAGTTTAGATCAGAAGACTTTTCTTTAACTAAACAAGAATCAAACAAAGCAAAAAATAAAATACTGTGAGCCAAATCTTCTGGTCTCCGGACTGCTGGAGGCTGAACTTACAACTGAAGACACGGCTCAGGAACCTGTGGAAGTCCTAATGTGCAGACCTAGGTGGGGATTGTCTGGGATCCCTGCACTAGAGTTGGAGATGATGGTCAGTTCCACAGTGCTTACCTGAAGAGTGACCCAGGAAATGTTAGGCAGATTAAAACCTACTTACCTGGGTAACTACGCAACAGACCACCCAATCATCCCTGTCTGGCACCCTATGTACCCCACATCGACTGACTCCATCCAACCTGATCCGAAGATCCTCCAAGCACTCAACTGCCACCTCTGACCTGACTTGAGTACCCAGCTATTCGACCTATCCTGACCCCAATTACCCCTAACAACCTGACTATCCTCCAATCAGCCCTGACTCTCTCCAACAGCCCAGCTCCTCCCAACCTGATGTGACAAACCTACAAGGCAACTATCCCCCCAGCTGACCAACCAGTCACCCACCTACATACCCATTCATCCATTCACCCACTCACCCATTCAGTAATATTCAAAGACTGGAGCTTTAAGTTTACCATACGACAGCTAGGGAAACAGAAATGGGTCATGTTTTGTCAGTCATGGTATCTGAGCTTCATTGGCAAGGCCAGCATTTATTGCCCAGCCCTAATCACCTTTGTGAAGATGGTGGTGAACTGCTGGAGTCTGTGAAGTGAAGATTAGAGAGGGAGTTCCAAGACTTTGACCAATGTTAATGTAGAACTGTTGAAATAAGTCCAAGTTAAAATGGTGTGTAGCTTGAAGGGGAACTTACAGGTGGTGGTGTTTCCATGCATTTGCTGCTTGTGTTCTTCTAGGCACTGGAGGTCATGGATTAGAAGGTGCTTTCAAAGGGACCTAGGCAAGTTGCTGCAGTGCATCCTTTAGATGCCACACTGTGCTGCAGGAGTAAATGTTTAAGGTGGTGGATCGGTGCTAATCAAGAGGATTGCTTTGTCCTGACTGGTGTTTAGCTCCTTAAATTTGTGACCATGGTAAAGTTTGTATGATTATTATGTCTCAGCTTATCTTTTGATCAGTAAGAAATTTTTAATTTTGGACTGTATATGAAAGGTAAATGAGAGGGCTCATGTAACCTGCGCTGGAATCTATCTGACTATAAAAGTTGAGTGAAAATAGTAAGCGTCAAAGGGAAGACTCAAATTCTGTGACTGAAACAGGGTTGACAGATAACTGAGGACAATCACAGCTGTGGCAAGTGGTGCAGTGGGTTGTGTCCCTAGCTCTGAGCCAGAAGATCTGAACTTGAGTGCCACTCCTAGACTTGATGGCCAAGAAAGATGTATTCATAATGTGGCTAATAGGTTGAGCATCAACCTGCATAATCCTACTAACACGCCAATGGCTGGTGGTAAAAATGGGAGAGATTCCTGGTCAGATGTATTTGATGAGGAGAGCTGCTCCTCAAGCTGTAAGCTTCTGGTGACAGGCTAACAGCCAGTTCCAGGTAAAAACTCACAATGAAATCAGATGATTCCAGACCAATGAGTGCAGAAAGAAAAACAACAACAGTTTTGATTATGTCCACAATCAAAATTTAAGTTTCCTGAAAGATGTTAGCAGTATCAAGATCGTAAATAATTTTGGTGAAACCAACCTCTTTGGTTTCAAGATGAAAGCCTTATGTGGTCAGAGATAGGGAACTCACATGCCTATTAGGAGACTAGGCTAAGTTGTTTCCTGTTGTCATGCAGAAGGGGATAAGGGATGCCATATTTGGATCAAGTTGCAGGCTTTCTTATGAACCCAGGAATATCACAGACAGCTGAAGCTTTGGTCATATGTATTTTACAGTGCACTGGGAGGTAGAGCAAAATAGATAAATGTTAGCCAGACTTGCACTTTAAGCAGAGAAAATACTAACTTTACTGGTCACGACATGGAATTCAGGTAGGAGCTTACGCTCAATTTGAAGATCGAGTTCATGAGGGGGAAACAGATTGGAAGATTTGCCTATCATGGAGCTGGTGGAAGGAACCACAGCAACCCAGAGTAGAAGTTGCAGCTGGTACTTGGAAGTTGGGGCTTTTAAGAACTGGGACCATAGTGGAGGGTTATGAGAAACTAAGAGTATTTTCAGATTTTTGGAATCACTAAGAAGGCATGAAGCCTATGCTTAAAGTGGAGTCCATAATGTGAAGTTTTAAAGGAAAGTTGGAGGGTTGTTAAGCCAAATGTTAGTGGGAGGCTTGCCATGAAATCTTGTACTTTGGAGAATAGCTGGGACACTGAGGAGAAATCAAATTGAATTCCAAAGAGCTGTGGCATATTTTGGTTGGGAAATCAATGAACCCTCAAGATTCTGTAATGTATAAAAGAAAAATTGGGTGGAATTAAAAGGTAGAATGATGTTTAAAACTTAAGTAATTGCAAAGTCTCGTGTCAATTTAGTAGTGCTTGCTTTGTTTAAATTTGTTTTATCTTGTGTAAAATGCAAATTGTTTGTGGTGTAGTTCTTTCAGTTAATAACTGGGATTCTAATTTATCTTACAAAATTAACTGTCTCCATGGAGATCATAGCAAATGTTGTTGGAGCTTCACGCCTCCATACAAGGGGAGAATATTCCAACATGTTCTTGACTTGTGCCTTGCAGATCACTGAAAAGCTTTGAGGAGTCAGGAGGTGAGTTATCACTTGCCACAGAATACCTGTTCTTTGACCTGTTCTTGGAGCCATAGTGTATATGTAACGGTTCAGTTAGGTTTCTGGTCAAACGTGACCTTCAGGATGGTGACGGTGAGGGAGGCGGCGATGATTTTGCTACTGAATGTCAAGGAGAGATGGTTAGACTCTCTCATGTTGCAGATAGTTAATGCCTGGCACTTGCATGGCAATAATGTTACTTTGATTTGATTTGATTTATTATTGTCACGTGTATTGGTGCACAGTGAAAAGTACTGTTTCTTGTACGCTATACAAACAAAGCATACCGTTCATGGAGAAGGAAACAAGAGAGTGCAGAATGTAGTGTTACAGTCATAGCTAGGGTGTAGAGAAAGATCATACTTGAAATTCATCAGCTGAAGCCTGGATGTTCCATAGGTCTTGTTGCATATGGACATAGATTGCTTAATTATCTGAAGAATTGCGTATGGAACCTAACACTTATTTAATTCATGTTGCCTTATTTCTCTGGCTGCATTTTGCTTTCACAATGACTCATCATCACTAATACCTAGAAACACTGCTATAAAGAGTGTAGTTAAGGAGTTCCACTAATCAAATAGTCTTTTAATAAGGAATCTTATGAAAAAGCTTTGTATAATGCCTCAACAGCAGCGCAAACCACACTAATAAGTCAAGCAGGAAACAGGATAGTCAAAGTAAGTGGGTTCATGCAGTTTCCTTAATCATGACTCATGCTGCTCTCTTTATTTGATTCTCAGAAAGGCTGATGGATGAGAAATGACACAGCCATACTCCCAGCTGATTGACAGTGCTTATTCTAAATGCCAAAGGAGCTTTAGGTTATAACAAACACCCAAAGCTGTGGATTGAATCTGGTTCCAAGCAGTAGTTTGACCTGGATTGCAAAATACAGCAACTGCTCAAGTAAATTGTGTTGGGATTCAATCAATCATTTACATAATTTTTGATTAAATTATAATTAAAAATCTTTATTATCAAAGTTTATTTTAAACTGTAATCACTTGCTACGATTTTGTCTGTAATTATGTTTGCCTCCTTCCCTTCCTCCACCCAACCGAACATCCTCCTTCCCCTGATTTAGCCCTGATCTCGCATCTTTCTCTGATTTCTCCTCTATTGTTCCTCATGCCTTCTGCAAGCTCACTTCATCATAATATCCACCTCTTACTCCTTATTCCCACTCAACTGCTGACCACCCAACTTCCCCATGTTAACCTTCTGTCTTCAGGTGTTGCTCCTCTCTGCCATTATCACCCCTTTTCTCAACAAAAACAAACCTTGACCCCACTATCCCTGCAAACTACTAGTCCATCACCAATCTTCCATTCCTCACCAAAGTCTCCCAAATCTGTACTCATGCTTGTCAGAAATCCATGTTTGAATCCCTCCAATCTGTTTTCAGTCCCAACACAATGCCATAACAGTTCTGTTCTGATCAAAGTGGTAGATGACATCCTATGGACTGTGATAAAAGTAAGCATTCTCTTTCTGTCCTCCTTAACCTGTTGGCACCCTTTGATACAGCTGACAACACCATCCTCCTCCAATATCTCTCCGATGTTGTCTAGCTAAGTGAGACTCTCCCACCTAGTTCTGTTCTAAACTATTTAGGTGTCACTCGTAATGGCTTCTCTTAATGCCCCCATACTGTTACCTCTTGAGTTCCCTTAGAATCAGTCATTGGCCTTTTTCTATTTCTAATCTGAATACTGCCGCTTGTCGACATCATCTGAAAGCATGGTGCTGGTTTTCATTTTGTTAAGACCTCCGCTGATGTTAAATAAGAGGTGGTGGCTGCTGCTAGTACTACACCAACCCAAGGCCTCTCATCATTGCTGAATCCCAAATCACAGCTAAGTAATGGCAAGAGGTGGGATCACAAGTTGGGTCCATGGGGGATAGGGAGGAAGGGGTTCATTTTCAGCATCCCTGCCCCCAACACCCCACAGTGTGCTTTTGAAGAAGGGACCCCTGGGTTTGCTTGTCATCCTCCCCTTCTGGGTTAATACAAGCAGCTGCAGATGAGACCCTTGAGTCTGCAGTAACTGCCCACTTAACGCTCTCAATTGACAGGGATGGGAAGGCCTTCCCTGGGCCTTCTTACCAAAGACTTAATCAAAGTCCGTCCCTTAGCTCCTTCATTTCACAATTCTCCAAGATATCTGCACTTACTTAATTCTGGCTCTTCAACACCCTAATTTTAATCCTGCCATCATTGCTGGTGGCATTTTCAGTTGCCTTGGTACTAAGCTCTGGAATTCCCTCCCAATACTTCTCCATCTCTCAACCTTGCTTCCCTCCTTTAACATACTCTTCAAATCCATTTTTTTGATCAAGCTTTTGGTAATACGACCTAGTATCATTTTATGGGCCTCCATGTCATTGTTTTATAACACTCCTGTAAAATGTTTTGGGATGTTTTACTACATTAAAGTGCTATATAAATTAATCATTCTTGTTACTCATGTTGTAACTGACTGTGGTACTTGCAGTGGCACTGAAGAAAGTTTTTACACCTTTTTGTAGTTTATTCTGGAGATGCGGGTCAGTATGAGATGGGACCTTCTCACTGAACCAATGGAAGATTGATTTCCAAAGGCAGTTAAGAAACAACCATGTTTGTGTGGGACTAGACTCACACATAGGCCAGACTGGATAAGGACTTCATGTTTCCTAATAAAAGACATTAGTAAACCATTTTGGTTTTCAATGTAAACTTCCTGGCTAGTTTTATTGACATGATAACGGCTTCTTATTTCCAGGTAGTTAAAACCTAAACAGAATATCTCAAAATGAATGATGGAATTTTAACTTATAGTTGCTGGACTAATCCAGCAGTATAATTACTACACTACAATGATACGTACAGTGCGTCAAAAAAAACAAAGAACAACCCAGCACGGGAAACAGGCCCTTCGGCCCAACGAGCCCGCGCCACCGCATCACCCTACACCTATTCTACCCTGCGTGTCTACGAATAGAACCCCTAACTTAGCCAGATTCAGGGGTCCTAAAAATGTTTTCTCTATCCTCCTTGAGATCCTCAAGATATTATCCTTAAGTTGCACAAAAAGAACCTGCTTCAGAAGTCAATTAATTGGATTTTCCATGATCATCATTGTGATGCAGGGGGGTGTGGTGAGGATGCTGTCTTCCCATTTGATCTTGAGAATCCTGTGGAGATACTGCTGGTGGAAATTCTCCAGTGCCTGGCAGTTCCTTTGGCCAATGGCCAAATTCTCACTGTCATAGTGTGGGGGCAACAACACTAAAGCATCTATCCTCCTTTGGAGATTTCTTGCTGAAGATCTAGTTGTACAATTTTCAGAAGACTGTGCTGGCACAGTGGATGCTGACCTGGATCATTCTTTGGTGGTGATCTTTTGAGAAAGGTAGCTGCTGACATATGAAAAGTGTTCAATGACACACTGACATTGGTGCATTTCAGGAGCTTGCTGAAAAACTTGCTGCTGAACAACAAGTTGCAACATAGTCAGAAACTGACCACACAAACTCTTCTGCAGAAAGGTGACAAAAGCAGAAGGAGAGAGAGTAAAACTCTTGCTCAAGAAACCACTATGAATTCTTGTTCACTCTGTGTCTAAGTCACACAGAAATCATGAAGCCTGGCAGACATTGTCCTTGGTTTGAAGGACTGACTATGGTGATACTACAATTGCCCGCATAGTATACTTGTGCCCTTTTGTTCTGCTTTGCCTGTTACAATGGCTCGTAACTGCAATCACATTAATTTTACTGGGTTTGCATCCACATGCAGTTGCAAGTTGAAGCCATTGGGTGACAATGTTAAGTAAGGTTTGGATCGCTCCAGCACACTGCTGCTTTTAGTTTTAGCCTCTAAAGGAAATTTTCAATTCTAATGTTCCACCCAACCTTATTTTTCCACTTTCCATATTGCTCTAATATTTCCTATTTAACTAACTAATACTAGCAAAGATGCAACTATCCTCAGCCCCTAAACCAACTTTAACTGAACATTGTTCTGGCTCTTGACTGGTCTTATGCAATATCATGTTTCATCAACTGCTGTGTTTAGAAGGATGAATAATTTGCATTTATAAAGCACTTTTCATGACCGCTGGACATCCCAAAACTTTTTCCAGCCAATTAAATAATCTGGAAGTGCCACTATAGGTATAACGTAGTAATAGCGGTAGCCAAATTACGCTCATCAAACCTCCACAAAAAACAAAGCGGTAATGATCAAATAATGTTTTTTATGATGTTGTTGAGATATAAATGTTGCCCAGGACTCTCCCCTGCTCTTCCTCAATAATGCCGTGGCTTTTTTTGTCTTCACTGGAGAGGGCAGATGAGCCATAGTTAATATCTCATCTGAAGTTTGACACCTCCAACAGTGCAGCAATCATTCAGTACTAATTGCAGTGGTAGACTAGATATTGTGTTCATGTCTTTGGAGTAGAACTTAATCTCACAACCTACTGAATTAGAGGTAATAGTGCTACCAACGGAGCCAAAATTGATGCAAATTACATTTTGATTATATAACATCTACACAAATTTCTACTAAAGAACATGTAATATATGCATCGCTTTCTGACCTGCGTCCATCATTAACAACGTTGTATTGAGTGCCAAGACTTGCAAAATTACCTTATAAATGCAACAGTTGAGGTTAACCTAATATTGGTTTGTAATTTAGCACAAAGAATTTTACATAAGAACATAAGAAATAGGAGCAGGAGTAGGCCATCCAGCCCTTCGAGCCTGCCCCGCCATTCAATAAGATCATGGTTGATCTGTCGTGTCTCAGTTCCACATTCCTGCCCTCTCCCCATAACCCTTAATCCCCTCGCTTATCAAAAACCCATCAACCCGCGTCTTAAAAATATTTAGCGAGGCAGCCTCCACCACCTCAACGGGCAGAGAATTCCAGAGATTCACCACCCTTTGAGTGAAGAAGTTCCTCCTCAACTCCGTTCTAAACCGTCCCCCCTTTATCTTGAGGCTGTGCCCCCTAGTCCTACTGTCCTTTCTGAGCGGGAAGAGCCTCTCCACCTCTATCCTATCCATCCCATTCATCATCTTATATGTCTCAGTGAGATCTCCCCTCATTCTTCTAAACTCAAACGAGTACAAGCCTAGTTTATTCAGCTTCTCCTCATAGCTCAACCCCCTCAACTCTGACATCAGCCTAGTAAACCTCCTCTGCACTCCCTCAAAGGCCAAAATATCCTTGCGTAAGTGCGGCGACCAAAACTGCACACAGTACTCCAGCTGCGGCCTCACCAATGCCCTATACAGCTGCAGCAAGACCTCCCTACTTTTATATTCAATCCCCCTCGCTATGAAGGCCAGCATCCCATTAGCCTTCCTGACCACCTGCTGCACCTGCAGGCTGGGTTTTTGCGACTCATGCACAAGGACCCCGAGGTCCCTCTGCACCGTCGCCTGTTGCAGTTTTTTGCCCTGTAAGTAATAGTCCTTCCTACCATTATTCCTACCAAAGTGGACCACCTCGCACCTGCCAACATTAAATTCCATTTGCCATTTCCTGGCCCATTCGCCCAGCCTATCTAGATCCTTCTGCAGACTCTCCACACCCTCCGCGCAATTTGCCGTTCCACCAATCTTGGTGTCATCAGCAAATTTTGACACCATACACTCGGTTCCCTCCTCCAGATCATCTATATAAATGGTAAATAGCTGATTTTATTGAAATTTTATTGAAAGTTGAGACTGTTTAAAACAAACAGAAGGTGTTTAACAATATGAAGGTTCAGGATGTGCAAAGTAGATAAAAACAGATGTTTCCACGTGATCAAGGAATCTAGAAGAGATGTACCTTTATGATTAAATGCAAGAGATTTAACAAGGTGCTTCAAGGAGCTTTGCATAAGAAAAGTTGACATTGAGCCACATGAGATATTAGGGGAGATGACCAAAAGCTTGGTCCAGGAGGTGGGTTTTAAGGAACATCTTTAAAGAAGGAAAAAGAGGTAGATGAATGGAATGGAGAAAGGAATTCTGGTGTATAGGGCCTAGGCAACTGAAGGCACACCACTAATGCTGCAGTAATTAAAATCAGGGATGGTCAAGATGTCAAAATTAGAAGAGCAGAGATCTCTTGAGAGAATTTTGGGGATGTAGGAGATCACAGAGATCAGAAAGAGGAAAAGTTGTGGATAGATTTGAAAACGAGGATTTTTTTTTAAAAAATCAAGGTGCTACTTAACCTGGCTAATGTAGGACAACAAGCACTGGAATGAATGGAACTTGATGCGAGTAAGCACATATTTGAATGATCTCAGGCATACGGAGTGCAGGAATGAATGTGGGAGACTGGCCAGAAGTGAATTAGAAGAGTCAAGTTTTGAAGTAATAGGTATAGCTGGGGTTATCAGCAGCACATGAGCTGAGAGACTGGTGAAGTTATGGAAATGGAAAGATAAAGTCTAAGTGATCATTTGGATTTGTGGCTGGAAGTTCCTTTTGGCACCAATGTTGCAAATAGTGTGGTTCAGCCTCAGACAGCTGCTAGAGGGAGACAGAAGTTGGCAATTACAGAACTAAGTTTGTGGCGGTGACCAAAGGCAATGGCTTAGCCTTTTCAATATTTAACTAGAGGAGATTTCTGTTCACCCAGTCCTGGGTGACAGATAAGGAATGTAATTTTTTTTGCAACAGTGGAGGAGTCAGGAGAGGTGGTGGTGAACATATCAGTAAACATTAAAAAAAATGTTTTCAGAAAATGTCAGTGAGAATGTAGGTGAGAAATAGGAGACACAAACCATTAGTCACTTGTGCATCCCTGATTTTCTTTGCCCCTCCATTTGTAGGTGTGTCAATGCCCAAGGTCCCTTCACTCCCTAAACCTTCCTTGCCTCTTTCTCCTACTTCAAGGTGCCCATTAAAACATTTTGATGAAACATTTAGTTATCTCCTTATATGACCCTTTGTTTATTTTATGACTGATTACACTCCTATGAAATGTTCTTGCTACATTAAATGTGTCATATAAATGTGAGTTGTTGTTGATGTAGTTATTAAAATAAAATCCCATCTTGGTCTTTGATTGGATGCAAGACACTGGAACCACTTCCACAATGACAGGTCAAATATAAAGCCAAGCAGCCAAGTCTAAAACAGTTACTGAGATGTGATAATGCTCCACTTCTGCAAAGTTGGATGAATCAGAAAACTGTTACAATCCACAATTGAGATTTATATGGAAAAGAGTGCGCTGGTTCCCCTGCATCATCTCCAGTGGTACCAGAAAATCCTACTGGCAGGAAAATCCCACCTAGTGTGTTTAGCAACAAGAAAGTGAAGGGCAATTTGTTTAATAATAAAAGGAAACAGTATTATACATAATATTACCAAATACTGTGTTTGTCTCATTTCTGTTACCTACAAATTAGTCATTATTCTACACTAAATTGTTAATACTGCATGATTGTTAACTGACGTTACAGATAATGATGATGCATTCATTTGTCATCTTATTCCATTGTTAAATCAAAGTTTTTAAATGTATGCTCCACTCTTAACTGACTCTTAATTAGATTTCAAACTAAATGTGTAAATTACCAAACTGGTTTTACAATTGTAAGTTCAAGGGTTCATAGAAACCTGGAAACTAGAAGCAGGAGTAGGTCATTCAGCCCTTCGAGCCTGCTTCGCAATTCATCTTGATCACGGCTGATCATCAAATTCAATATCCTGATCCTCCCTCCCATATCCCTTGATCCCTTTAGCCCCAAGTGCTACATCTAATTTCTTCTTGAAATTAGACAATATTTTGGACTCAACTATATTCTGCGGTAGTGAATTCCAGCATTCACCACCCTTTGGGTGAAGAAATTCCTCCTCATCTCAGTTCCAAAAGGTTTATACCTTATCTTCAAACTACCATCCCTAGTTCTGGACTCCCCCACCATTGGGAACATCTTCTCTGAATCTACCTGTCTAACCTTATTAGAATTTTATAAATTTCCATGAGAGTCCCGCTCACTCTTCTAAACTCCAGCGAATATAATCCTAACTGATTTAGTCTCTCTTCATATGACAACCTGGAAAGCCTTTGCTGTACTCCCTCTATAGTAAGGACATCCTCCCACGGATAAGGACACAAAAACTGCATACAATACTCCAAGTGTCGTCTCACCAAAGCCCTATACAATTGCAGCAAAACATCCCTATCCTTACACTCAAATCATCTCACTATGAAGACCAACATACCATTTGCCTTCTTTACTGCCTGCTATACCTGTGTGCTGACTTTCAGCGACTGATACATGAGGACTCCAAGGTCTTGTTGAGTATCCACTTCTCTCAATTTACACCCATTAAGAATAATCTGTCTTCCTATTATTGCTACCAAAGTGGATAACCTCATATTTATCCACATTATATTGCATGTGGCATGCAGATGCCCATACATTCAGCCTGTCCAAATCATGCTGCAGCATCTCTGCATCCTCTTCACAGCTCACCCTCCCACCCAACTTTGTGTCATCTGCAAATCTGGAGATAATACATTCAGTTCCCTCTTCCAAATCATTAACATATAATGTGAACAGTTGGGGTCCTAGCACAGATTCCTGACTGTCAATCAGAAAAAGACCCATTTATGCCAACTCTTTGCTTATTGTAACTCCTTTACTCAAAAAAGACAGTCTCAATTTAATGATAATTTGAACTCTTACCATCCAGTACAGTCTCACGACATACTTTCCATAACTGTTGTAGAGAGCTATGTGTCCCTTCATGGTCTTACAAAGGGCATATATGTGTTCCCAGGGCTTCCAGGGAGGTCCCACTGTATCCAACAAGCTTTTTTCGTTTAATTTAGTGTCATGGCAGGCGGTCCAGAGCATAATCACTTCACTGATAATCCATCGCATCAACTGAAGATAAAACAGGAGAAGTCACTCTAATGCTTTAAAATAACAGGGAGATTACTGGGAGATTTGTACTCCCTATTGATAATGCAACCCATTGCTTTACTTGTCTGTTTTAATTGAAGCAAACACTGCATTAATAGAATCATAGAATTATAAATTTAGGAGGGTTTTTTTTAAAGAGCTGAGGTATCACAAATGTTACGCTGCAGTCTTTCCCTGCACTTGCATTACTACAGTGGCTGCCAACTTTTGTCCAAACACCATTAACAGCTTCTGAGAGTAAAAAGGTGTAAGAAATATTAATCCATTCCTCCTCACTTGAAAATGTCTTAACTGAGAGTTACTTCTTAAAACTCCTGAGGTCTAACGTATTGAAAAAATCATTAATGATTAAAAGTATTGCACAAAAAGATGCAAGAAAGATGAAAAAGGCAGAAGCACGATGTGGGGCTGTGGGGAAGGCTGAGGCATAGATTGCCCTAAGTGAGAAAAAGATTAGCATTTATGCAGTGCCTTTCAAGACCCAAGAATGTCAGGACTTTCCAAAGGGCTTGGCAGTCAATAAAGTACTTTTGAATTGGAGTCACTGTTCAGTGCTTTTTAAAAATTGTTCATGCCATGTGAGCATCATTGGTAAGATCCAACACTAGCTTCCTTTGAGAAAGAGACGGTGAGCTGCCTTCTTGAACTTTTACAGTCCACGGCGTGTAATTACACCTACATGATTTTGATTCAGTGACAGTGAAGGAACAGCAATATAGTTCCACATCAGTAGAGTGTGTGAATTGGAAGGGAATCTGCAGATGTTCCCAGATGCTCTGTGCCCTTGCTCTTCTCGGCAGTCGAGATCACGGGTTTAGAAGATGCTGTCCAAAAATGTTTGGAAAGTTGCTGCTGTGCAGCCTGGTAGATAGTACACACTGCTGCCATTACGTGCCGATGGTGGAAGGAATAATTGTTTAAGATGGTGGAAGGGGATGCCAATCAAGTGTGATGTTTTGTCTGACACTGATTTAAGCTTCATGGGTGTATTGGAGTTGCATCCAAGAAAATGGTGAAAATTCCATCACACTTCCAATTTGTACCTTGCAACTGGATATGGGGAGTCAGGAGGTGAGTGCTCACCACAGAATTCCCAGCTTCTGATCTGCCCTTTTAGTCATAGTTATTTATTTGCCTGGTTTAGTTCAGTTTCTGGTCAATGGTATCACCAGATAGGGAGTGGTTTGTTCTTAGCTTTTTCTATAATATGCTGCTTCCATTGTTTAGCATGGATGTAGTCTTGCTGTAGTTTCACCAGAATGGCATTTAATTCTTGGTTATGTCTGTTGCCTTTCCAATTCTCTTCACTGAACCAGGGTTGGCTCCCTAACCTGATGATAATTGTAGAGTGGGGATGGGTGTCAAACCATGAGGCTACAGGTTGTGGATAATACAACTGTGCAACTGTTGCTATGGCTCTCATAGATGCCCAAGTTTAAGCTGCTATGGTGATTCTGAATCTATCTCATTTAGCATAGTGGTAATGCTACAAACACAATGGAAGATATCGTCAGTGCAAAGAGATGACTTTGGGAGCAATTTTACGAAAAAAAATTCTAAGCGCCGAGTGAGCATGAAAATGGGAAAGAATCGCATCCATTTTTGAGGAATTTCCCTGACACAATCATCCGGCATTTAGAAATAAAAATGAGGCAAAATGTGATTCTCACCAGTAGGGGGAGTAGGCACAGCCTATTCACGCCAGGAAGCCGACTGCTGAGCTGTAGGAGTGCCAATGTGAAGCTGGATATCTCAGGAGATTTAGAGTCACTCGATTGGCTAGACTGACATGATAAGCCGGTAAGATCGCCCCTTTTGTCTTTAAAAGGACTTTGTGATGGTCACATCTACTAATACTATCATGCACAGATGCATCTGCTATGGGTAGATTAGTGAGAACAAAGTTAAGTAGACTTTTCTTTCTTAATAGTTCTTTCACCACTTGCCATTGACCTAGACTGGCTGGCACATTCCTCAGGACTTGGCAAGCTTTGTCAGTCCTGGTGCTATCGGGTCATTCTTAGTGATGGACATTGAGATCCCCCAGGACTTCAAAACTTTCTGATGGTAGATCTTGTTTCAGCAATGCTACCCTGTTCATGCTACTGAGGTTGCTCCATTTTTAGATCATCATGCTGGAAGCAGAGGTAAAAAAAAGCAACAAAATACTGTCGATACTCATAACTTGTGGATAGTAACACTGTTGGTCAGATTTCACACTATCCAAAAAACTCTGAATCCACTCCAAGGAGATAAGTTTGCCCGCAGCTGACACGTAGATAAAACAGGTCTGGACTTCTCAGATAAATGAGCCTTGCTGTTCTAACCCAAATAGAATACAAGATAAGCTGGTGATAGGGTGTATGTCAATCAGAATGACAGGGCATCAAATTTTATGCAGACTGAGAATCCTGTCACTACATGAGTAAAGGCAGATGTACTGACAAATGAACTTGTCTGGGAACTGAGATATCTCACGTGAGCCTGAGATTTGTGGTTTCATTAAAGCATTAAACAAATTGTGTATTTATTTTTGGCGCTGTGTAGTAAAGCTTGGATATTTTGTAACAAGAGTGTTGCAATAACTCCAATTGCTGTGCAATTGATTTGACAGTATAGTTCAAATTGTAACATTTAGGTATGCATATTTAAGTTTTTAAAAAAAGAGTTGACAATTGTTATCTAATCTCAGGATAACGTTAGCACTTGAGTTTCACCATTGAAAATTTGTACTCATTTGAACCCAAGTCTGTTGCCAACAATGTGAATGTACACAGGCTAGCCGACAGTTAGACTTCCCATTGCATTATGTTCTTGTCACTATGTGTGAATAAAAATTGGTATTTGTATTGTCTCCTGCAACAGGGACTTTGTCCCTGTAATTTCTTTGTGAACATTTGTGAAGTTCTAACTATGCACAAAATTCCAGATAGTTATATGAGTGTGAGGAGATCCCAGATTGTGGCTTGAAAATAGAAGGCACACACAATCATGAGGTGTACATGAGAAAAAGGAAAATGGAGATCCTAGGGCAGTATTGGAAGATTACAAGAACAGGTCAATGCTGGGAATTCTGCAACCAGTAACTCACCTCCTGACTCTCCAAAGCCTGCTCACCACCTGCAAGACACAAGCTTGGAGTGTGATGGAAGACTTGCCTACTTCCTGGATGAGTGCAGCTTCAATAACACTCATGAAGCTTAACAACATTTAGGACAAAGCTCCTTTAGTTCAATCACCACCCCATCCACCACCTTAAATATCAACTTTCTCCATAACCGGTGCATACTAACATCTGTGTAGACCATCCACAGGATGCACTGCAGTAACTTACTGAGACTCCTTTGACAGCAGCTTTCAAACTCGTGGACTATACCACCAAAATGAAAAAGGTCAGCAGATACATGGGAACACCAACACTCAAGTTTCCCACCAAGTCACACATCATGCTAACTTGAAACTATATCTCCATTCCTTCACTACCACTAGGTCAATTCCTGGAATTTCCTTCCTAGAACCACTGTAGTGTACTACACCATATGTATTGTAATGATTCAAAAAGGTAACTCACCACCACCTTCTTAGGGACAGTTGGGGACGAAAAATAAATGCTGCCCTTGTCAACAAAAGTCACTGAATCGAGTGCTACAGACAGAAGGGGGATTACTTTAAACAGCCCTGATTTCTCCTCTCACTACCCATCTGTAAACAGAAAGATGTTTTTGACTTTTGATTCCCCCTTAATAAGTGGTAGTGTATTTTCTCCAACCTTTAGCTTTGGAATGTTCCAATCTTCTATGCATAACTTGCACAGCAACCCAAGATGAGATAAAAGCAAAAGGTTGGTTTATTTCACTCACAAACACAAAACATGAGAATAGGGTTTCAAAACATCCACCCCTTTTGCACTCATGCAATGAAAGAGAATTAAGGGAATGAAAGAGGTGCAGGGCCAGACCATAATAACAGTACAAGTTTATGTGAGTTTAGAATCAAAAGGCTAATGGAGGGTTTTTTCAGCGAGTAAGTTAATTGACTTTTACAGGGTAATCAATCTTTGCAGAAGTGAGACTTCCACAAGGAGAGATGACATGTAGTATTGAATTAGGCTTGAAGACACCAGCTTCAATATTCTAGTAGTTGACAGTGCAAATGAGGGCTAGATGATTGTACCTGGACAAAGCTTCTTCTGCTGTTACCTGTTTGATAGTAAGATCAGTAAGAAGTCTCACAACACCAGGTTAAAGTCCAATAGATTTATTTGGCAGCACTAACTTTTGGAGTCTCAGGCTCCTTCATCAGGTGAGTGAGGAATTGTGTTCTCAAACAGGTCATAATACAGACACTCAATACATAATACTCAATTTACAAGATAATGGTTGGAATGTGAGTCTTACAGGTAATCAAGTCTTAAAGGTACAAACAACATGAGTGGCGAGAGGTCCAAGCACAGGTTAAAGAGATGTGTATTGTCTCCAGCCAGGACAGTTCGTGAGATTTTGCAAGCCCAGGCAAGTCATGGGGGTTATAGATAGTGTGACATGAACCCAAGATCCCGGTTGAAGCCGTCCTCATGTGTGCAGAACTTGGCTATCAGTTTCTGCTCAGCGATTCTGAGTTGTTGTGCATTGCCTGGGCTTGCAAAATCTCACTAACTGTCCTGGCTGGAGACAATACACATCTCTTTAACCAGTGCTTGGCCCTCTCTCCACTCACGTTGCCTGTACCTTTAAGACTTGATTACCTGTAAGACTCGCTTTCCAACCATTATCTTGTAAATTGAGTTTGTGTCTGTACATGACCTGTTTGCGAACACAAGTCCTCACTCACCTGATGAAGGTGCCTGAGACTCCGCAAGCTAGTGCTACCAAATAAACCTGTTGGACTTTAACCTGGTATTGTGAGACTACTTATTGTGCTTACCCCAGTCCAACGCCGGTATCTCCATATGATACTAAGATGGCAGACAGAAACACGACGCTGCCTGCAGTCCTGTTCTCATCAGAGGTCAAACAGTGACTGATGACAAGATCCAAACCTTGTTAATGAAAGGAATTTAGACGGGTGGCATGTTAGCACAGTGGTTAGCACTGCTGCTTCACAGCTCCAGGGACCTGGGTTCCATTCCCAGCTCGGGTCACTGTCTGTGTGGAGTTTGCACATTCTCCTAGTGTCTGTGTGAGTTTCCTCTGGGTGCTCCGGTTTTCTCCCACAGTCCAAAGATGTGCGGGTTAGTTTGATTGACCATGCTAAAATTCCCCCTTAGTGTCCTGGGATGTGTAGGTTAGAGGGATCAGCAGGTAAATGTGTAGGGATATGGGGATAGGGCCTGGATGGGATTGTGGTTGGTGCAGATTCAATGGGCTGAAGGGCCCGTTTCTGCACTGTAGGGTTCTATGTTCTAACTCAGCCCAAGTGTGATAGTTTTGGGTTGACTAATGAGGCCCTTTGATGAAACCCACTGTGTTTTGGAGCAGGTAACGATTGGACCATTAATCCCATCTTGAATATTGCAATTCACAAACAGCTGCCTTGTCTTTGGAGAGGCAGTTTCTCTGGTCGCCAGAATTGTTCTTTATAAATGCAAAGAATCTTTGTGTAGCTCCAAGCAGGGGCATTAGCACCTGGTTTCTGGTTTCTCTGAAGGCTAGAAATTCCTCTGGTATGAGTCATGGCTAGTCATGGTAAAGCCTTGTCAATTTTATAAAATAAAAATGATAATTTTTACAGATTAGTTCGGTTGATGTAAACATGTATTTATTTTCTTCCCCATCTCAACTGGGATAAGGGAGAATTTTAAAACAGTAAGTAAAGCACTAAGAATATTACATTTAGACTCATGTGAGATTTCCAGCCTTGGGTGGTCCAATGAACATGAAACTAATCATTTTTAGTGATGCTTGACATGCTAACCTTCCTAAAGGGTACTCTAGTGGAATTTATTGGATTTCTATGAGGGTGTGACTAGTGCGGTAGACAGAGGGGAACCGGTGGATGTGGTGTTTCTAGATTTTCAAAAGGCCTTTGATAAGCTGCCTCACAAAAGGTTGCTACAGAAGGTTAGGGTGCACGGAGTTGGGGGTAAGGTGTTAGCGTAGATAGAGGATTGGTTGTCTAATAGGAGGCAGAGAGTTGATATCAATGGGGGCTATTCTGATTGACGGTTGGTGACTGGTGGAGTGCCGCAGGGATCGGTGCTGGGGCCTCAGCTATTTACCATTTATATAGATGATCTGGAGGAGGGGGCTGAGTGTAGGGTGACGAAATTTGTTGATGACACGAAGATGAGTGGAAAAGCAAATTGTGCGGAGGGTGTGGAAAGTCTGCAGAGGAATCTGGATAGGCTGAGCGAGTGGGCGAGGACCTGGCAGATGGAGTATAATGTTAGTAAGTGTGAGGTTATCCACTTTGGCAGAAATAATAGTAGGAGGGATTACTATTTAAAGGGCGAAAAGGTGCAGCATGCTACGGTGCAGAGGGACCTTGGTGTCCTTGTGCATGAGTCGCAAAAACCCAGTCTGCAAGTGCAGCAGGTGATCAAGAAGGCAAATGGAATGCTGGCCTTTATAGCGAGGGGGATAGAATATAAACGCAGGGAGGTCTTGCTGCAACTGTACAGGGTACTGGTGAAGCCGCAGCTGGAGTACTGTGTGCAGTTTTGGTCGCCGCACTTGCGCAAGGATATTTTGGCCTTGGAAGGAGTGCAGAGGAGGTTCACTCGACTGATACTGGAGATGAGGGGGTTGGACTATGAAGAGAGACTAAATAGACTGGGTCTGTACTCGCTGGAGTTTAGAAGGATGAGGGGGGATCTTATAGAAATGTATAAGATAATGAAAGGGATGGATAGGGTAGAGGTAGAGAGATTCTTCCCGCTTAAAAAGGATAGCAGAACTAGAGGGCACAGCCTCAAGATGGGGGGGGGGGGCGCAGTTTAGATCGGAGTTGAGGAGGAACTTCTTCACTCAAAGGGTGGTGAATCTCTGGAATTCTCTGCCCGTTGAAGTGGTGGAGGCTACCTCGCTAAATATATTTAAGTCACAGGTAGATAGGCTTTTGACAGACAAGGGAATTAAGGGTTATGGGGAGAAAGCAGGAAAGTGGAACTGATCCACTTCAGATCAGCCATGATCTTATTGAATGGCGGGGCAGGCTTGAAGGGCTAGATGGCCTACTCCTGCTCCTATTTCTTATGTTCTTATGTTCTTAGTGCAGTGTGTTTCATAATATTTCTGATTAGTGATAAAATGTTGTCTTTTATCTTGCAAAGCTAAGAAAATAAAAAGGGTTGTTAAAAGTACTTTAGCTGCCAGAAAACTCTTGTGGAGGCAGTGGATATGAAACTCTCTTTGTCAAAAGTTTTAAGTGAGGTTCTGCACAATGGATGTAGTGAAGAAAATTGAATATTGTGTAGATAATTGTTTCTTTTGAGATAATGTACATGCGACACAAAGTGCGAGTGAAAAAAACGTACATTGATCTAGCTGGTTTGAAATACATGCCAGAGAAAGGAAATCTCTAAAATTAGATGGGCAATGCAAGATATTACTGCCAAACTATTTTACAAAAAGAAAAGCATGTACAAATAAATTGTTATGGGTCCTTGGGGAGGGGCGCCACACAATATTTCTACGCCACACAATATTTCTACAGCGTATAGAAATCTTTGATTTAATTTCTTTTTAAATTTTGTTTGTACATATATTTTTCTTATTTAAAGATAAGGGAATTTATTAATTCTACATTAATTTTATGCAAATGATGAATGTTCACAAGTGATTCCCTTGTGTCCTTATATAAAAAACATTGAAACGTTGGTTGTTGGATGGGGAGGTGCAAGTTTGTAATATGTATCTCTGTAAATTAGTTATCATAAAGTTGCAATAGATTGCCTCACATGCTATCCTTCACCAGCTGCACTTCTTGATTATAACAGCATGAACATGACAAGCACCATACATCAAAGATATATTCGGTCCTTTGTGAATATGAAAGCAAGTGTGTGCATTGCTCTGTGGGTGATTGCTTGATAACACTCACCTCACTCTCCAAAATATGTTCATTAGGAGCCATTAGATCAAATGAGTTTTCTTTCTCAACAACAACAGGGAGCTGAAATTAACGTAAAATATATTATTGACTAAAGTTTATCAGCTATGTGATTTAATCCACTGAAAAGAAGGGCAGAAGAATTCCACCACTTCTTATATTTAGTTCTGAATAGTTTTTCTTTAAATTACTGGACTGTATGTCTATGTGTGAAGCAAATACATATATCACGACAGTAACATTTTCATAAAAGGCCAATGGATCATACACCCTACTCTTCAAAACTTCCCATCAATGTAGGAAAAAGTGCAGTTATGGACTTTGGTAGGAAGAATAAAAGAGTTGAATATTATTTAAATGGAGAAAGACTGCAGAAAGCTGCACCACAGAGGAAATTGGGGGTCCTTGTGCATAAACCACAGTTTTGGCCCGCTTATCTGAGCAAAGATATACTGGCATTGGTGGCAGTCCAGAGAACGTTCATTAGGTTGATCCTGGATACGGAGGGATTTTCTTTTGAGGAGAGGGTGAGTAGGTTGGGCCTTGGTAAGACCACTCCGAAGTACTGTGTACAGTTTTGACCTACTCATTTGAAAAAAAAGATGTAACTATGTTAGAAGAGAAGGTTTGTTCCTGGGATGAAGGGCTTATTCTATGAAGAAAGGTTGAACATTTTGGGCCTATACTGCTTGAAGTTTAGGTGAATAACAGATGATCTTATTGAAAAATATAAAGTCCTAAGAGGACTTAACAGAGTGGATACCAGGAGGCTGTTTCTCTTGTGGGGGAGACTAAAACCAGGGAACACAGTTTAAGAATAAGAGGCTATGCTTACTCTCAGAGAATCATTAACATGTCAAATTCTCTCAAATTCTCTTCTCCAGAGAGCAATGAGTCATTCAACTTTTTCAAGGCAGAGTTAGACAGAGTTTTGACAGACAAGAGTCAAAGGTTATTGAAGGGAAGTCAGAGAAGTGGAGTAGAGACCAGCCAGATCAGTGATGATTCCTACAGAATGATGAAGCAGGCTCAAAGGGCCCAATGACCCACTCCTAATTCCTAAGTTTATATGTTCTTTATTCATAACCCAATGTCCAATAGAGAAACCATACATACTGATCCTTGAATCTAATACCCCCTCAGTGGAAAAATTGTATCCCTGTTCAGGAGAGTGCATGGAGAATCACTAATGCAGCTTTAATGACGTTTGAGATAACTTGTCTGCATCTATCATTACTACAGGACTGGCAATCACTGTCCCCAACACACATGCCTGGGCAAGTCAGAACACAGTTGCACATTCTGTTTCACAACAGTAGTTGTCACAGAACAATGCTGTCTGCTGCAGGTTGACATGCAGACAACATGTGCCATAGAGCAGCTCTCTCCTTATTTTAAAGAAGTTAAAATAATAAACAGGGGGATACAGAAGACATATGTTAAGAGTGTATAAGCCAATTCTATTGTTTGGAATGTATACCTGAGAATTCATAAATCATTAGTCTCACCGTTTGTTCTCAGGTATTACATAGAACATAGAACATAGAACACTATAGCACAAACAGGCCCTTCGACCCACAAGTTGCGCCATTCATATCCATACCTACCAGGCCATAGAACTATCTGTAACTCCCAATCCCATTAAATCCCATGTACTCATCCAGAAGTCTTTTAAAAAACCCCAGCGAGTTCGCCTCTACCACCGATGGCAGCCGATTCCACTTACTCACCACCCTCTGAGTGAAAAACTTACCCCTAACATCTCCTCTGTACTTGCTTCCCTGCACCTTAAACCTGTGTCCTCTTGTAGCGACCATTTCAGCCCTGGGAAATAGCCTCCGAGAATCCACCCTATCTATTCCTTTCAACATTTTATAAACCTCTATCAGGCCGCCTCTGAACCTTCGTCTCTCCAGGAAGAAGAGACCTAGCTCCCTCAACCTATCTTCATAAGGCATGCCTCCCAATCCAGGCAACATCCTTGTAAATCTCCTCTGCACTTTCTCAATAGCTTCCACATCCTTCCTGTAGTGAGGCGACCAGAACTGCACACAGTACTCCAAGTGGGGTCTGATAAGGGTCTTATAAAGTTGCAGCATTACCTCCCGACTCCTAAACTCAATCCCTCGATTAATGAAGGCCAGTACACCATACACCTTCTTGACCACATCCTCCACCTGCGAGGCCAATTTCAGAGTCCTATGGACCTGGACCCCAAGATCCTTCTGCTCCTCAACACTGCTAAGACTCCTACCCTTGATATTGGACTCTTTCATCCCAATGGTCCTGCCAAAATGGACCACTACACATTTATCTGTGTTGACGTCCATCTGCCACTTCTCCGCCCAGTCTTGCATCCTATCTATGTCACGCTGCAACTTCTGACATCCCTCCAGACTATCCACAACACCACTAACCTTCGTATTGTCGGTGAACTTACTAACCCATCCCTCCACTTCCTCATCCAGGTCATTTATGAAAATGACAAACAGCAAAGGTCCTAGAACAGATCCCTGGGGCACTCCACTGGTGACCGACCTCCATGCAGAAAAAGACCCATCCACAACCACTCTCTGCCTTCTGCAGGCAAGCCAGTTCTGGATCCACAAGGCCAAAGCCCCTTGGATCCCATGCCCTCTCACCTTCTCAAGAAGTCTTGCATGGGGGACCTTATCAAACACCTTGCTGAAGTCCATGTAAACCACATCCACCACTCTTCCCTCGTCAATGTGTTCAGTCACATTTTCAAAGAACTCAACTAAGCTCGTAAGGCATGACCTGCCCTTGACAAAGCCGTGCTGACTATTTCTGATCATTTTAAACTTCTCTAAATGCTCAAATAATCCTGTCCCTCAGAATCCTCTCCATCAACTTACCAACCACTGACGACAGACTCACCGGTCAGTAATTTCCTGGGCTATCCCTGTTCCCTTTCTTGAAAATAGGAACCACCTAAAGAATTACAGAAACAGCGCATATGAGACTGACCTTCTCCGTGATGAATTCAAAAGGACGTTTCCAAGTGTGAACTTTCAGAGAGGGTGGCAGTTCAATCTTCCCCTCTGGATCCTCAAATAATGCCTATGAGAAAATTAGATATTCAAAGGTACACCAAAGGAAAAAGTGTTATAGTCTGAGCAAGCAAGAGGAACAGTACACCCAAGTGCTGACATCTCTGCTTCTTGGCACAACTTAGCCTTCTCTACATTTTAATTATCATGAAAATTCCTCGGGTGCAGATTATTTATCCGATCAGCAGAATCACTGCCATTCTGTTTTTGGGTTGCCATTCATTTTTTTGGCTAAAGATTGCTGACAATTGCAGGAGGGAGACCATTAGCACTCAGAGTGAGTATGGGAGTATACAAGCCCATTTAATGAGTATTTAAACATTAAATTATGCCTCTTTTCTACTTCTGCATTTGGTGCTGGGTTTGAGATCTTGAGTAGATGGGGATTGGGGTGGTGGGACGGGTGTCAATGCTGTGTGAACCTTCCCTTGCATGAGTTGTTGATTGTGTCCTGCCATTTACACTACAAATAACACACTTTTCCAATGTCAAAGGATGTGCTCTTCTATTGAGCATGATGATGTTTCTTTTCATACAGCCCTACTTTTGGACCGAATGCCAAGAGCATGAGAGTTCCTCTGAAGCTGTTAACTTCATTTGCTCATATCAAAAACATGACAGTCAGATATTGGTCAACTGTACTTGTAATGTTTCCATGAAGAAGCTTGGCTGCATTCCAGGCTGAAGACTCACATAATATTTCTCCCTTGACCTATTTAAGTGACATTTTTCTGGATTTAGATCATGCAAACTCTAAAAAGGTACATATGAGATCAATCAAGTCATATTTATAAATTACTTAACCAGATTTTGAAACCTTTTCAAACTGAGGGGCAGCTGGGGAAAAGGAAGTAAGGTGATGTATTATTGGTAAGCAAAGTTTGATTCAGCTATCAGGGGTGATTCTGAAAGTAGAACTGATTTCACTGTACCTTATCCATCCAGGTGAATAGTTCAACTGACTCCCTGGTGAATTTATTAAAGCTTTTAAAAATAGGAACTTCTGCCTTCCTAATGGAAATTCATGCTCAATTATTCTCAACATTTTAAAAAGAAAATCACCAGCAGCATTTCACAACTCAGTTTTCATTCGTCAAAGAAACACAAACATTCAAATTTGGCAAATGGGTCATCTCTTCTTTGAAAGATATGGACTTGTCCTCAATGCAGTTAAATGTTGTAACCTGTCTCAGTTAATTATGCCTGATGGATGGAGGAATCACAGTAATATTGTACATGCTTTCATCTTGGTATAACAACATCTCAAAATGTCATCTTTGATTGCTGTTATGCTTGGAGTGAGTTTGTCACTCCTGCAAGCAAATCTGATGCCGAGAAGGGGCTGACTGAAAGGCCTGCCTTGATTCACTGTGACTTCTTCCCAGTTGTTTGTTTACATTTTATACTTTCTAGATCCTTGCCCTCCTGACCTCCACCCACTCCACCTACCAACTCAATGCCAACTCAAACCTCCCACCCACCTCCCACGTCACCTTCCCTTCCCCATATTAACTCAATGCCAATGTTTGTTCTCCACCCACCTCACCCCCATTGGCCCATCATACCATCTTTGCCAACTCAAGGTCTTTCGATGACCATATCCTTTGGGTTACCATTGACTAAAAACTCAACTGGGCTCGCCTTGGGTTTGGAAGGTCCTTAGACAGCACCTTCCAAACCCACAACCATTTCCATCTAGGACAAGGTTGCAGATACGTGGGAACACCACAAGTTCCCCTCCAAGCCACTTACCATCCTGACATGGAAATATATCGCTGTTCCTTCCCAGTCACTGAGTCAAAATCCTGAATTCCCTCACTGATGGTGTTGTGAGTTAACCCACAGCACGTGACTGTAGCATTTCAAGAAGGTAGCTGACCACCACCTTCTCAAAAGCAACTGAGGATGGGCAAAATATGCTGGCTATGATGTTTATATCCCACTAATGAATGAAAGAAAACTCACCCAGTATACACCATTTACAAAACCAATGAGCCTTACAGTGACAATAACATGCTTGAAACTGCTCAGAAAATACCCATTTATAATTCTTTGTGGAAAAAGTCTGGTGTTCCTATGATCTTATAACAGTCCATCAAACAAATCAGTAAAGGATTAGTAACTTGGATTTTAGACATTTCACATTTCTTAATACAAAGAACAAAGAACAACACAGCACGGGAAACAGGCCCTTCGGCCCAACGAGCCCGCGCCACCATCTTAACAATGTGTTTTTCCTCCTCCACCCTTGACCCATGTCTATGTTTATGGTACCCCCATTGGAAACCAGATTAAGGGGAGAATAATTTAGAGACAATTTGTTACACCAATCAGCTTAAGAGCACATCTTTGGGGTGTGGGAGGAAACCGGAGCACCAGGAGGAAACCCACACAACCACAGGGAGAATGCACAAACCCCCACAGACACTGGCCCAAATCCATGTATCTGCATAGCAAACAGTGATAGTCACTGAGCTGTTGTGGTGCCCATCTGCTGGTCCAGTTTTAAGCATACACAAACGACGCGAAGTACTAGGCTACTCTCGAAACACCCAAGAGCAGCCCACGCACGACCCACCGTGTGCATGCCCCTCGTTAGACAACAAGGTGGACCGACACACCTGCGGAGTAAAAGAGAAAAACATCAACACATGTAACAGTCGTTTTCCAGGAACGTCCCGAGGCTCTGATCCTTATTTAAAACAGTCTCCTATAACCCTCCATCCCTATTTCGCTCATGTGTCTATCTAAGTAAACCTTAGACAAGTCCAGCAAGCCTGCCTCCACCACCTTACTTGGCAATGCATCCCATACCCCCACGACCCTCTGTGAAAAACCTCCCTCTAGCATCCAAATTATACCTCTCCTCCCATGGCCCCTCGTGATATTTGTCTCCAATCTAGGAAAAAGCCTGCCACTGTTTACTCTATCTATACCCTTCATTATTTTATACACTTCTATTAGATCCCCCCTCAATCTCTGTCTTTCTAAGGAAAACAGCCCCAATTTACCCAATCTTTCCTCATAACCCAGTCCTTCCATACCAGGCAGCATCCTGGTAAACCTCCTCTGCACTCTCTCCAGGGTCTCCACGTCCTTCTGGTGGTAAGGTGACCAGAACTGGACGCAGTACTCCAAATGTGGTCTAACCAACGTTCTGTACAACTGCAGCATTAGATGCCAGCTCTTGTACTCTATACCCCTTCCTATAAAGGCTAGCATACCACAAGCTTTCTTCGCAACCTTCTCCACCTGTGTTGCCACCTTCAAAGACTTGTGCACTTGCACTCCCAGGTCCCTCTGTATTTCTATACTCTTAATAGGTCTACCCTTTATCATGTAACTCCCCTCTACATTATTCCTTCCAAAATGCATCACCTCGCATTTATGAGGATTAAATTCCATCTGCCATTTATCTGCCCAATATACCAGCCTATCTATATCCTGCTGTGTCGCCTGACACTCCTCCTCACTGTCCACCAATCCTGCCATCTTTGTGTCATCTGCAAACTTGCTGATCACACCACGTACGCCCTCTTCCAAGTCATTTATATATATTATGAATAGAAGAGGTCCCAGGACTAATCTATTGCAAATAAACATTGACTTATAATCACATAAAGATGGAAGTCAAGCATGCATGCAGTTTGCAGGCTTATCTAGCACCAGCAAAGATTTGGAGTGCCAGAAA
The DNA here is from genome assembly GCF_965287045.1 of Carcharhinus amblyrhynchos. Taxonomy (NCBI): domain Eukaryota; kingdom Metazoa; phylum Chordata; class Chondrichthyes; order Carcharhiniformes; family Carcharhinidae; genus Carcharhinus; species Carcharhinus amblyrhynchos. Next base: position 16,807,033 of record NC_137335.1, read on the forward strand.
TGGAGGCAAGAATTCTTGAGGCCCCTCTGCCATTTCTTTTGGCATGCTTGAACATCCATATAGAAATTATACTGCTCGCAACGTATAGTTTTTCGCCTATGTCTCTGCTTCAATGCATTTATTCTGTAGTTTTAATCTCCAGGAAGTAGTGATATTTTTGCCGTCTGTTTAGGTAGCAGAAAGTTGGCATCTTACACATAATCCAATAATTTAATTTACCATGATCAGAGTTAATTCCTGGACCCAGACTAAGCTTATTTAAAACAGAATAGAGTAACAAAGCTGTACTGTTTCTCATCTTAATTCAAGAAACATCTTCTTCATCAAGTTTTTTTACTAATTGTTCTCAGATGTGAGCATCGCATTTCACATTTATTGTGTATTCTCAGTTGCTTTTGAGCAGGGGGTGGTTCACTCTCTTTTTGAATTGCTGCAGTTTGTGTAGTGACGATATACACACTGTGCTGTTAGGGAAGTAATTCCAGGATTTTGACACAGTGACAATGAAACTGTGGTGATATGTATCCAAATCAAGATGATGTGTGACTTGGAGATGGTACTGTTCCTATGCACCTGCTATCTTTATCCATTTATCTGGTAAAGGATGCTGGCTTGGGAGATGAAATCTAAGAAGCCTTGGTGAGTTGTTGCAATGCATATTGTAGATGGCATATGGTACAACTGTGGTGCACTGGTGGTGAAATCAGTGAACATTTAAGGTGGGACATTGGCTGCCAATCAATTGGACCATATCTTAGAGGGTGTTAAACCTTTTGAACATTGTTGTAGCTGTTTCCAAGTGGAAAGTATTACATCATACTCCTGATCTTGGTGGTGGTAAAAAGACTTTGGGGAGTCAGGAGGTCAGTCATTCACTGCAGAATAGTCAACTTTGACCTCCTCTTCCGGCGTGGGGATTTGCGCAGTTTCATCCCAGGTCAATAGTGATCCCAACTTTCGTGAAAAAAACATTAGTAACCTACAAGATGTACAAGTCAGATGTAAGCATCGCATTTCACATTTATTGTGTTTCCTCAGCTTCCTTTGAGCAGGGGGTGGTTCACTCTCTTTTTGAATTGCTGCAGTTTGTGTAGTGACGATATACACACTGTGCTGTTAGGGAAGTAATTCCAGGATTTTGACACAGTGACTACAAGTCATTCACTGCAGGATACTCAACTTTGACATCCTCTTCTGGCTTGGGGATTTGCGCAGTTTCATCCCAGGTCAATAGTGATCCCAGTTTTTGTGAAAGAAGCATTAGTAACCTACAAGATGTAATGATATGCCCCTCACATCCATTCTCCATTTTACATGCCCACCTTCCATTTTACATGTCCACCCAATTTCAGGAAACAGTCACATCAGGCTATGTTACTGCCTCCATGCACCAGGAATACTCCTGACCCAACATAAAATCCCAAACTGGCCCTCTAAAAGCTCTCAACAAGATCCATAACTAGCTGACGTAGAATTATTGCTCAACTGGGCAAGTTTTCAAGGCCAGAGTTTCCCCTTCCAAATGAAACTCACTGGTGGCAATGGAACCCAACCTGCCAGCCTATTTTCAGCAGTACCATTTATAGCTTCCGCCCATCTCCATTCACAACACCACTGGGGCATAAATTCTACATGCAGGTCACTAATGGGTTGACTGTTAGAAGTCACAGCTTTTTTGAAGCTATGATGGCCATCTATGAAGCAAGGTCAAATGAACAAAATCTCTTTTACTCACAAAATGATGGCAATGCCATCTGTTTTCTTTTTAAAGAGAGCAGGGCTTCTTAGTGTCTACCTCAGTGAGAGGTTTTTATTCAGTTGAACTTAAGATGGCACCCTCCAGAGAGCTGCCTCATGGTGGAGGTCAGATGACTACACCAAGTCAGGTAAGACATGTAGAAATGATTGCATTTCAAACCAAATACTCCTGTTTTCATTCCAAACAAAAGATACAAACACCAAATTTTTCTCGCAAACAAAAGACAACTGTGCCTACATGCAATTATCCACTATACCTAAGTTACCAACTACACAGCCACTGTTCTCTGCATTAATAACTAATTTTTCTATTAGTCAGTTCCTGCCCCTGCATTGCATATGTAGGCTGGAATTTTCCAGCCATTCATGCAGGTGGGATCTTTCAGTTTCCCAGTGGCAAAGGATGCATTCAGCCAGAAACTCCGCTGATAACAACAGGACCAGAAGATCCCACCATCTCCGCGAAAAATGCAACGGGTTGCATGGAAAATCCCACCCATAGTCTTTAAACCATGCAAGTCTCTTAATGGTACCAGTCCATGTTGACATTGACATCTGTTTCTTGTCCAGAAGAGTGTTGTTCCTGTAGAACTTGTTGCCATGGGGACTGCTGTTGTTTCATTGCGGTTGTTGCGACCTCGGGGATTGATGGTAGTTCTGTACAGTACTCAGTAGTGAGATCCCTTCTTTCTGACTGGCAGATTGCTCTGAAGGAACAGTTTTACTAGTTGTGTATGTATGCCTATGGCTGAGCTGATACATTTGGTCATTCATTTCCACTGAATTTAATCAAGGTGACAATTTCTCGATGAATGTCTGAAGTTTTCACTTGCTTTACACCTTGGGTTTGTGTATCATTAACCCAAGGTTCAAAGCGTTAGTTCAAGGCTTTCAAAATCTCTGGCACCTGTTTTCTTTGCTTTTTGGTTAAATTTAGCGTAGCATACAATTTGTAGCAATCTCTTCCCATAAGTGTTAGAAGAATGGCTACTCTTATTGGTACTGGCTTGTTAATTGACACTGTTGCAAGCTCATAGTTTTGCCATTGCAAGTGGATAAAGTGCCAATTCTGCCATGTTTGACCTTTCAATTTGACAAGAGCTGGAATTAGGAAGTTCAATACCCTTTTCTCTTACCCAGTATCTTAAGAACATAAGAAATAAGAACATAAGAAATAGGAGCAGGAGTAGGCCATCTAGCCCTTCGAGCCTGCCCCGCCATTCAATAAGATCATGGCTGATCTGTCGTGGCTCAGTTCCACTTTCCCGCCCTCTCCCCATAACCCTTAATCCCCTCTCTTATCAAGAACCCATCAACCCGCTTCTTAAAAATATTTAGCGAGGCAGCCTCCACCACTTCAACGGGCAGAGAATTCCAGAGATTCACCACCCTTTGAGTGAAGAAGTTCCTCCTCAACTCCGTTCTAAACCGCCTCCCCTTTATCTTGAGGCTGTGCCCCCTAGTCCTACTGTCTTTTTTGAGCGGGAAGAGTCTCTCCACCTCTATCCTATCCATCCCATTCATCATCTTATACGTCTCAATGAGATCTCCCCTCATTCTTCTAAACTCTAACGAGTACAAGCCTAGTTTATTCAGCCTCTCCTCATAGCTCAACCCCCTCAATTCCGGTATCAGCCTAGTAAACCTCCTCTGCACTCCCTCCAAGGCCAAAATATCCTTGCGCAGGTGCGGCGCCCAAAACTGCACACAGTACTCCAGCTGCGGCCTCACCAATGCCCTATACAGCTGCAGCAAGACCTCCCTACTTTTATATTCAATCCCCCTCGCTATGAAGGCCAGCATCCCATTCGCCTTCCTGACCACCTGCTGCACCTGCAAGCTGGGTTTTTGCGACTCATGCACAAGGACCCCGAGGTCCCTCTGCACCGTCGCCTGCTGCAGTTTTTCGCCACGTAAGTAATAGTCCTTCCTACCATTCTTCCTACCAAAGTGGACCACCTCACACTTGCCAACATTAAATTCCATTTGCCATTTCCTGGCCCATTCGCCCAGCCTATCTAGATCCTTCTGCAGACTCTCCACACCCTCCGCACAATTTGCCTTTCCCCCAATCTTGGTGTCATCAGCAAATTTCGACACCCTACACTCGGTTCCCTCCTCCAGATCATCTATATAAATGGTAAATAGCTGAGGCCCCAGCACCGACCCCTGGGGCACCCCACTAGTCACCAACCGCCAATCCGAATAGCACCCATTGACCCCCACTCTCTGCCTCCTATTTGACAACCAATCCTCTATCCACGCTAACACCCTACCCCCAACTCCATGTCCCCTGACCTTCTGCAATAACCTCTTGTGAGGTACCTTGTCAAACGCCTTCTGAAAATCCAGAAAGACCACATCCACCGGCTCTCCTCTATCCACTGCCCTAGACACATCCTCATAGAACTCCAGTAAATTTGTCAGACACGACTTCCCTTTAATGAAACCGTGTTGCGTCTGCCCTATCAAGCAATTCCCTTCAAGATGCCTCGCAATTTCCTCCTTAATGACGGATTCTAACATTTTACCTACCACAGACGTTAAACTAACCGGCCTATAATTCCCCGCCTTTTGCGTGGCACCCTTCTTAAACAACGGCGTAACATTAGCCGTTTCTTTCAGTATGCATTCACTTCTCCTTATCCTTTTCCAGCAGTTCTTTGCAGATTTTAACATTTCCGTGTGCCTTTCTGAGCTGTGTCTTCTCTGCAGCATTTCCAGGATTCTAAAACATTGTTTTATCCCCACTTTGTGACACTGTTTTATCTTTAAAGACAGCCTAGCTGCTCAGTGAATGTCTCAGTAAGAGGTCTTTTTTAAACTGAACTTACGATGGTAGCCTCATAGTAGAGGTCACATTAAATGCAGCAAGCCAGACAGGAATATTTGCATTTCAAACCCAAACTTTCCATCGATGCTGGACGAAACATTTTCAACAACTCCTCAGTCATGAATCCACAGTGACAGCTTATACCCTCCAGGCTATTCCCCAGTGGTCTGTGGTAGAATCCATGGTGAACTACGATCAATGGGGGACCTGCGATAAGCAATCAATTAAATGAACAATAACAAAGCCTGCTGCTCCAATGGAATCCCAGCTGAGATCATTCAGTCACATCAAGACTCAAAACAATCATCTGGGGGGATAAAAGAGCTCCCCGCCCTGACTTCAGGAATGCAACTGTTGTAACTACTTTCAAGAAGGGAAATAAATAACGCTGTGGAAACTATTGTTGTACTTCTTTCTTGTGCAAAGTGGGGTAAATCCTGACACACATTCTCCCGAATTGCCTATGAAGGCTGAGGAAATCCTCCCAGAGAGATCATGGGGGGTGGTTTAGAACGGAGTTGAGGAGGAACTTCTTCACTCAAAGGGTGGTGAATCTCTGGAATTCTCTGCCCGTTGAGGTGGTGGAGGCTGCCTCGCTAAATATTTTTAAGACGCGGGTTGATGGGTTTTTGATAAGCGAGGGGATTAAGGGTTATGGGGAGAGGGCGGGAATGTGGAACTGAGCCACGACAGATTAGCCATGATCTTATTGAATGGCGGGGCAGGCTCGAGGGGCTAGATGGCCTACTCCTGCTCCTATTTCTTATGTTCTTATGGGACTTATGACCTTCCAGAGGAACCTCTCACATGGCTTTTGTGGCCAAGAACAATGTTAACACTGCTGCCTCACAGCGGTTTGGGTCACTGTGCGGAGTCTGCACCTTCTCCCTGCGTCTGCGTGGATTTTCTTTGGTCCTCCAGTTTCCTCCCTCAGTCCGAATGATATGCTACTTAGATGCACTGACCCTGCTAAATTGTCCCTCAGTGTACCTGAACAGACGCCGCAGTGTGACGACTAGGAGATTTTCATAGTAAATTCATTGTTAATGTAGGCCTACTTGTGACAACAATAAATAAACTTTAAAAAGCTTATTTATTAAAATGCAATTATTATTCATTTGACGACCTGACCAAATCATGGGGTTTGTGCTCCAAAGAGTTGGATGTCCAAGAATCTTCATCACAATCTACAATTGCTTCAAATATATGACTGCAAGTGCCTGGACAGTGGTTATCTGAAACATTCACCCCCAAAATTCCGACCAGGCTAAGCAAGGTTGAGTGATATTCGCAGTCTACAACAGCTATTTGCCTCATCAAAGATCAGCTGTCCTTTGGCATTAGTAATAACTCAACTCTCAGATGGCCCAACTTCCAGGAGAGGACAAAGGAAATGCTTCAGAGGCACTCTGAAGTCTCCTCAAACCATGACAGCATTGACACTAATGACTGGGAGGAGGCGACAACTTATCCATCGAGCTGCGTTATGCTTTGAATCATAATGCCTTAATGATGAGGCAGAGCAGTGGCTAATAAGGAAAGGAAAAGAAAGCATATCCTGCACTCCCACTACCCTATGTGGTCAAAGTTCTGTGGGCTGAGAATCAGACTGTACAAACATGTGAAGACCAATGGCAGAAACTTGCAACCGTGAGGAGATGTCATCTTCGAATCAAGGGGCAGCTGTCAACAAAAAGTGGATTGGCTGTTAGCAGTTCCAAATAAGAAATGTTCAACTACTGATATGCCAACATTGCCTACATTCTAAGGAAAACAAATGGAACTGTGTCTGTGTATACAGCATATATAGTTAAAAGGCAAACACTAACTATTAGCAAAAAAAAGAAGCATGATTTAAAACAAAAGCATACCAGTATAATTAATTGGACTTACCAGACTAGGACTTTTGACATTTTTCTCCTTGTCTTTACCTGGTTTACTTAAGTCCCATTTCTCAGCATTGATATCTGCTTCATTCCACTCTGGCCAGAGAGGAAAGCGACCTTTTCTGGATTCAGTAATTCCCCCTGTGCCTCCGCAGCTCAGAACAAATGAAGCAGTGCTGAAGTTACAACAAAAGGACAAGTAAGTGTGGATGATATAAAACTCATAACTCTAGAAATATCTCAGGAAATAAGATTCAGCAAATGCAGTCAGTTGTTAAGAAGAGAAACAAATGCTGCACTCAAACATTCATGAACTAAAGGACTATTCAGCTCCTTAAAAACACTGTGAATTCAAATAACTGCCACAATTTTATGTTAGTTGCAAGGTAAAACAGTATAAATGTAAAACTGTTGCAATTTAAACAAGTTTTTGAATAAGTTATTTGCAGATTCTTCTCCCGCTAGTATCTTCTTCATTATTTATTTCTGTACTTCAAATAAATTGTATTTATAATACATATCCAGATAAACATGAGTGCCAAAATTCGGCATCTTGTTGAGACCATAAACCTCAAGACATGACCAGGCGCACTAAAATTACGACAACATGAAACTATGTAGCCTTTAGCCTATTTTCACCAAGGTTGCCTTCGCTTGAATTCAATATAGTTTATAGTGCTGTTCTTCCCCTTCCTTGATTACAAAAACATCAGTGAACATAGAAAGTAGATTTTTCCCAAGTGGGTTAGCTCATAAAGGCATCAGATAGATGGAACCCACTCCCTTAGAGAAAGAAACAAATAAAGCAGATGTCACTTTGGGATTCTGTGACAGGTTAGCTGGAAAGATTAACCTTTTCACCAATCATCAGCTAGTCTCCCTTGGTGCGCACCCCTGTTCCTTTTCTGCTCACAGCTGAAACTGCTGTGTCTTTGCTTTTACGTGGATGGTAAAGTTCCCACGGCACTATTTCAAAAATCAGCCGAAGAATAAGAATCATAGAAGTATATAGCACAGATAAAGGCCCATCGCATTTGTGCTGGTCAAAGACAACCCACCTAAGTCTTCTAATCTCATTTTCCGGCGCTTGGCCCATAGTCTTGTATGCCTCGGCATCACAAATGCACATCTAAACACTTCTTAAATGTGATGAGGGTGTCTGCCTCCACTATCCTATCAGGCAATGAGTTCCAGATTTCCACCAAACTTTGGGTGAAAAGACTTTTCCTCATATCCCCTCTAAATCTCGTGCTTCTTACCTTAAATATATGTCCCCTGTCACTGATCCCTCCAAAAAGGGAAAAGTTTCTTCCTGTCTAGTTTATCTATGTCCTTCATAATTTCATACATCTCAATCATGCCCCCTGAATCGCCTCTGCTTCCAAAGAAAACAATTCCAGTCTATCCAATCTCTCTTCATAGCCGTAACTTTCCAACCCAGGCAAAATCCTGGTAAGTCTCATCTGCATCCTTTCCAATGCCTTTACAGCCCTCCTATAATGTGGATTTCTGAATTGTACCCAATATTCTAGCTGTGGTCTAACCAATGTTTTGTATAGTTCCAGCATAAATTTCCGGCTCATAAACTCTATGCCTAAGCAAATAAAGGTAAGTATACCATAAAGTTAACCACTTCACCCATCTGCCCTGCTACCTTAAGGGACTAGTGTACATGCAGACCAAGATTTGAAAGACTTGTTGTTAGGTGCATTGGCCATGCTAAATTCTCCCTCAGTGTACCAGAACTTCACACTTAATCCTATCTGTAGGAGGGTTATTTAGATCTGAAATGTCAACTCTAATTCTTTCCACGGATGCTGCCAGGCCTGCTGGGTTTATCCAGTATTTTCCCCATTTTATTTTAAATTTCAGGCATCCGTAGTACTTTTATGTTTATTATATTGCTGTTTGTGGGAGTTTGCTATGCGTGAGCGGCATGGTGGGACAGTGATTGGCACTACTGCCTCACAGCACCAGGGACTGGGCTCAATTCCAGTACCAGGTTAAAGTCTAACGGATTTATTTGGTAGCAAATACCACTAGCTTTTGGGGCTTTGTCAAATGCCACTAGCTTTTGGAGCAAAGCCCCAAAAGCTAGTGGCATTTGCTACCAAATAAGCCTGTTGGACTTTAACCTGGTGTTGTGAGACTTCTTACTGTGTTTGCCCTAGTCCAATGCCAGCATCTCCACATCTCAATTCCAGCCTCAGATCACTGTCTGTGTGTGAGTTTACACTTTCTCCCCGCGTCTGCGTGGGTTTCTTCCAGGTGCTCTGGTTTACTCCCACAGTCCAAAGATGTGTGGCTTAGGTTGATTGGCCATGTTAAATTGACCCTAGTGCCAAGAGAAATAGCAGGGTAAATGTGTGGGGTTACAGGAATAGTGTTTGGGTGGGATTGTGGTCGGTATAGACTCGATGGACTGAATGGCCTCCTTCTGTACTGCAGGGATTCCATAATTCTAGATATTCCAACAGTGATTACCCTTCAAAAGTAATCAATTGCCAGGTGCTTTGGGACATCCTAAGCAAGACAGTATACACATGCAAGTTTCTTTGTAATATTCACCAATCCTACAGCCATTAGGGATTTCAGTACTCCTCCAATTCTGGTTTCTTATCCATCTCCCACACTCTTCGCCCCACCGTTTGTGAGTGTGACCTCTGCCATCTAAGCCAAAAGACTGGAATTCCTTCTGTAAACCACCTCACTATTCTCTATTAAGATGCATCTTAAAACCTACCTTTTTGACCAAGCTTTTAGTTATTTTGCCTTTTTTAGCTCAGTGTCAATTTTAGAACCATAGAATCCCTACAGTGCAGAAGGGGGCCATTTGGTCCATCGAGTCTGTACCAACACTCCCACCCAAGCCCTCCCCTCTGCTCTATCCCCATAACCCTGGGCATTTGCCGTGGCTGATTCACTTAACTTACACATCTATGAACACTAAGAGGCAGGTTAGCATGGCCAATCCGCCTAACCTTCACATCTTTGGACTGTGGGAGGAAAGTGGAGCACCCGAAGGAAACCCATGCAGACAGGGGGAGAATGTGCAAACTTCACAGTCACATTCAAGGCCAGAATTGAACCCAGGTCCCTGGCCCTGTCAGGCAGCAACGTTAACCACAATGCTTCTGTGATGTACTAGGAGATGTTTAGTAACATTAAAGAGGTTATATAAATGCAAAGTGTTGCTGAAACAGTCGCGTTATTGATCAACTCAACTTATTAAAAGCCTGACCGTTAAAAACCATCAGAGCTTTCAACTCACATGTACATGGGATTATCATCCGTTTCGACTGCTTCTCACCACTAATTATAAATCACCCCTTAAGCATTAGATCATTAAGTTATATTACTTCTTAAACTATATCAATCCCTTTTATCACCTACAACTCAAGCTATCCCCTGCACAGTTAAAAATAGTCTGAGCAAAAGTCCCACAGTAATTCAGCCCGCAGTTCAACAGTTACACTAAATAAAGCACAGTGATAGCTGGATGAATCAGACACGAGTCACTGCAGAAGGTGGTGACACTGCCCCATTGATACTTGGGGCAATTCATAAGCTGCCAAGTGAAGGGAATGTAACATCTACAAATCACTCATTTTCTGGATAAATATGTGAGTTAATTGTAATTATCTGCTCATGCACATTTCAATTGACACAATCACCTCTACCCACATACATCCTCCCAACCATCTGCATTCTCTCAGTTAGAGGCTGTAGTCGTTACAGAAACTTGTGGCTGTCTGTCATGCTATACTGCATTCACACACAGAAATGCAGTATAATTTATGAGGGTTTCTTCCTGACAGAAGCAGCACATGCTTTTTATTTTTATTAAGACTGATTACTGAATAGGAAAACATCAAATTTGAAATATTTTAAACTTGTTAAAAATCTCATGCTGTGAGCTATCCCACTTGTGCTGTGGCAAGGTGCCGCAGGGGGATCCCTCCCCTCTCACTGAGGCTGGTACAATGCCAAAAACGAAGCAGGAAATCCATTCATATTATTCAAAATAGGACAGGATGGGTCAAGGACCCACCTCTGCGACAAGGAGAGTTCATTATTTCACCTCAGACCCCTCTCCAAAGGAAAACCGCCCAAGGAATTTTGTGTTTAACACATTCCTGGTCGATTGTACCTCTCTCTGTTCCTCGGCCTGCAAATATGCTACACTAACAAAAGTTAACGAGCTGAACAGCCTTTCTCATTTCATATTTTGCAATTCTATGTGCCACTATATTTTTCAATATCATAAATAGACTTCTTGCCCTGAGATAAATCCTCATATAGGAAGAAGAAAATGGAGGTGCATGTGACAAATGTAATAGAGTAATCCTGGGGACTTCAATCTTCATATAGACTGGGGAGGGGTGCGAGGACAAACCAAATTTGCACTAATAATGTGCAGGACATGCCTATGGAATGAGTAAGAATTGTTTTCTAGATCAGCATGTCACGAAATCAACTGGAGAGCAAGCTATTTTGAACTCGGTACTGTGCACTGACAAAGGGTTAATTAACAAACTTGCAGTAAAGGAGCCTCTAGGGAAGAGTGACCATAATATGCAAGAATTTTTCATCACATTTTAAGTAATTTAGTTAAGTCTGAGATTAAGGTGTTAAATCTGAACAAAGCAAACATCTAGGTATTAAGGTGAATTGGCTAAGGTAGATTGGAAATATGGCAGTAAATGAGTACTGGATAGCAATTTAGAAATCAATCCATAATCTGTAACAAACATACCTTTAAGATACAAAAACCCTCACAGAAAAAAATGTTCAATCCAGAGCCAATAAGAGAAATTAAAGATAGTGGTGGATCAAAAGAAGAGATTTAAATTTGTCAAAATTAGGTAGTAAGCTTGAGGACTGTGAATGTTTTAGGATTCAGCAAAGGAGAATCACAACATGTATAAGCGAAGAGACGAGCAAATGAGGGTAGCTCATCAAGTACATTAAACAGATTGTGAATGTTTTTATAGATATGGAAATAGGAAGAGGTTAGTGAAAGTAAACATGGGCTCATGGATGAAATTAAATGGGAACAAGAAAATGGCAGAGATATGAAACAAATAATTTGTTTGCGTCTTCATTTCAATATTCTTGAAATAATCGGGAAACAAGGATCTAATGAGAATGGAGAACTTAAAGAAATCAGTAAAAGTAAAGAAATAGTAGTGTGGAAATTGGGGTTAAAATAGTTTGAAATTTTCTGCTCCCACCTTGCAAGATTGAGTTGGATAGCCTGGCATGCCAGAACAGGAACCATATTTACATATACTTGAATCTCATGAATACTTATTAGAGGACCCAAAACACTGGTATTATGCACCCACTCTAAATGAAATGGCCACGCTGCCGGCCAATTAGACCAGTGTGCTTCATGACTAGATATAAGTGACAAGCACCTGGGGAACAGCACTTCACTTGTGACCTTAGGATATGAGTGTGCAGCGCTTGCCTATCTTTCACTGCATTGTGCTCACGGCTGCCCTGGCAAGACCAGTACGAAGTCAAGGATGAGGGATGCTCAGGGCTTTGTGAAACCAGTGGGAAGATGTAGAGGAGGCGGTTGGCGTTGGGAGCCAAAGGAATGACTAGGGGATGTGTGAGACAAGAAAGAGACAAGGGAAAGGGCTTGAAGGCAAAGGCTTGACTTGGGGCAAGTTGGAAGACTGTGGCAACGGGACCCAGGGGAAAGGTTGCACAGAGACACATGATTGGGGAACAGAGTACAGAGACACATGTCTAGGAGGTGGAGGATACTGGGGAAGACAGTACAGTGTGAGGAACTAGAGATACTTTTAAATAAGTTGTGGCTGTTAGGAAGAAGCTACAGCTTTAAGTTTAATTTATATTTCCATATTTTTGTGTTGAGAGAGGGGGAACCTGAGTTTTGGTTTCACTTTAAAGAATTAGAGTTATAGAGTAGTACAAAGCAGAAAAGGCCTGTCAGCCCATCGACTCTGTACCAACAATAACTACAACTAAAGTCATGCTAATCCCATTTTCTAGCACTTATCCCATATCCTTGAACGTTATGATGTTTAATGTGCTGATTTAAATACTTTTTAAAGCTTGTAACGTTTCCGGCCTCCACTGCCTTCCCAGGCAGGGCATTCCTGATTTCCACCATTCTCGGATTAAATAAAAATTCTTAAATCTCATGTCCCTCATCCTAAAACTATGTCCTCTCATGACTGACATTCAACCAAGGGGAAGAGCTGCTTCCCTACTCACCCTGTCCATACCCCTCATAATCTTATACACCTCAATCATAGGACATAGTACACCACAGTACAAGCCCTTTGTCCCTCGATGTTGTGCCAAGCTATGTCCAAACCCAAGATCAAGCTATCCCACTCCCTATCATTCTGGTGTGCTCCATGTGCCTATCCAATAACCACTTGTAAGTTCCTAAAGTATCCGACTCCACTATCACAGCAGGCAGTGCATTCCACATCCCAACCACTGTCTGAGTAAAGAATCTACCTCGGACATCCCTCCTATTTCTCCCACCATGAACCTCATAGATATGCCCCCTAGTAACAGCTACATCCACCCAAGGAAATAGTCTCTGCACATCTACTCTATCTGTCTCCCTCAACATCTTATAAACCTCTATTAACACGCCTCTCATCCTCCTCCGCTCTGAAGAGGAAAGCCCGAACTCCCTCATAAGACCTATGTTCCAAACCAGGCAGCATCCTGGTAAATCTCCTCTGCACTTTCTCCAGTGCTTCCACATCCTTCTTATAGTGAGCTGACCAGAACTGCACACAATGTGCCAAATGTGGTCTCACCAAGGTCTGGTATAGTTGAGGCATAACCCCAAGGCTCTTAAACTTAAACCCCCTGTTAATAAACGCTAATACACGATAAGCCTTCTTCACGGCTCTATCCACTTGAGTGGCAACTTTCAGAGATCTGTGGATACGAACCCCAAGATCTCTCTGTTCCTCCACATTCCTCAGAACCCTGCCGTTGACCCTGTAATCCGCATTCAAGTTTGTCCTACCAAAATGAATCACCTTGCACTTATCAGGGTTAAACGCCATCTGCCACTTTTCTGCCCATCTCTGCATCCTATCAATGTCTCTTTGCAGCCTACAAGAGCCCTCCACCTCATCCACTACTCCACCAATTTTTGTGTCTTCAGCAAATTTAGTAACCCACCCTTCAGCCCCCTCTTCCAAGTCATTGATAAAAATCACAAATAGCAGAGGACCCAGCACTGATCCCTGTGGTACACCACTCGTAACTGGCCTCCAGTCTGAAAATTTTCCCTCCACCACCACCCTCTGACTTCTATGAGACATGATGTGGAGATGCCGGCATTGGACTGGGATAAACACAGTAAGAAGCCTCACACTCCACTCACCTGATGAAGCGGCAAACCCCGAAAGCTTGTAGGTTTACTATCAAATAAACCTGTTGGACATTAACCTAGTGTTGTGAGACTTTCTATTCTGTGAGACAGCCAGTTACTTATCCAATTGGCCAAATTTCCTTCTATCCCACACCTCCTTACTTTCTTCATGAGCCTACCATGGGGAATCTTATCAAACGCCTTACTGAAATCCATGTACTGCCATCAACTGCTCTACCTTCATCTACACACTTAGTTACCTCCTCAAAGAATTCAATCAAATTTGTGAGGCAGGACTTACCCCTCATGAAACCATGCTGACTATCCCACATTAAGCTGCATCTTTCCAAATGGTCATAAATCCTACCTCTCAGGACCCTTTCCATTAACTTACCGACCACCGAAGTAAGACTAACTGGCCTATAATTACCAGGGTCGTTCTTATTTCCTTTCTTGAAGAGAGGAACAACATTCACCATTCTCCAATCCTCTGGCACAATCCCTGTTGACAGTGAGGACCCAAAGATCAAAGCTAAAGGCTTCGCAATCTCATCCCCTGCCTCCCAAAGTATCCTATGATGTATGCCATCTGGCCCAGGGGACTTATCAACCCTCAGGTTTTTCAAAATTGCTAATACATCTTCCTTCAGAACATCTACCTCCTCCATCCTATCAGCCTGTATCACACTCTCATCCTCAAAAACATGGCTCCTCTCCTTAGTGAACACTGAAGAACAGTATTTATTCATCGCCTCTCCTATCTCTTCTGGCTCCATGCAGAATATCTCACTACTATCTGACTGGCCCTAACCTCACCCTGGTCATTCTTTTATTTCTCACATAAGAGTAAAAAGCCTTGGGGCTTTCCTTTATCCGACCTGCCAAGGACTTCTCATGCCCCCTCCTAGCTCTCCTAAGCCCTTTCTTTAATTCATTCCTAGCTACCTTGTAACCCTCAAGCGACCTAACTGAACCTTATTTTTTCATCCTTGCATATGCTTCCTTTTTCCTCTTGATAAGACATTCAACCTTCTTTGTGAACCATGGTTCCCTCACTTGGCCATTTCCTCCCTGCCTGACAAGGACATATCTATCAAGGACACGCAGTATTCGTTCCTTGAAAAAGCTCCACTTTTCGTATGTGCCCATACCTGACAGTTTCTGTTCCCATCTTATGCTCCCTAATTCTTGCCTAATTGCATAATTACCTCTGCCCCAATTATAAACCTTGCTCGGTTGTATGACCCTATCCCTCTCCATTGCAATATTGAAGGACACCGAATTATGGTCACTATCTCCAAAGTGCACTTGGCCCGGTTCATCATCCAGTGCCAAGTCCAATGTGGTGCTACCTCTTGTCAGCTTATCCACATATTGTGTCAGGAAACCCTCTTGCACACACTGTACAAAAGGTGTCCCTTCCGAACTATTCGACCTATAAAGGTTCCAATCAATATTTGGAAAGTTAAAGTCACCCACGATAACTACCCTGTGACCTCCACCCCTATCCATAATCTGCTTTGCCATTTCCTCCTCCACATCTCTATTACTATTTGGGGGCCTATAGAAAACTCCTCACAATGTGACCGATCCTTTCCTATTTCTAACTTCAGCCCACATTACCTCAGTAGGCATATCGCCCTCAAAATGCCTTTCAGCTGCCGTTAAGCTATGTCACCTCTCAGCCTTCTCTGCTCTAGAGAAAACAATCCAAGTCTATTTAGTTTCTTCTTATAGCTCAAATGTTCCATCCCAGGCAACTTCACAGCTCCAGGGTCCTGGGTTTGATTCCCAGCTCAGGTCACTGTTTGCACATTCTCCATGTGTCTGTGTGGGTTTCCTCCAGGTACTCCGGTTTCTTCCCACGTCCAAAGATGTGTGGGTTAGGTTGATTGGCCACACTAAGAAATTTCCCCTTAGTGTCCAGGGATGCGTAGGTTAGAGGGATTAGTGGGTATAATATGTAGGGATATGGGGGTAGGGTTTGGGTGGGATGGTGTTCAGTGCAGACTTGATGGGCTGAAGGGCCTCTTTCTGCACTGTAGAGTTCTATGATTCTAAGTTCAGGCTCGCATTCATGATGAGAGTTACAGATAGCTGTGTCCAGAAGATCTACATCCCTGGAAAGTTAGGCCCGAGGAATGTTTCTCCCTTGCAACTTCCACAACATTCCTCAGAGAAGCTGGAGGATACAAGTCAGAGTGCTGGCAACAGAAACATGCTCGTTCCTTGACAAGTTTCTGTCACCAGATTAGGGCACACAGGCTGGCTGGAGCGCTGGCAGGCGAAGTGTGCAAAGTGAAAGTGCTGTCACTCTCGGAAATTTGTTATGCTTGTGAGGCAAGCCCCTATAAAACATACATTTAAAGAGGGACAGGACAGGTTGGAGAGCAGCCACGGTAAATCACCCACCCAACATGAAATCAAGGGCTGGAGTGCAGAATGCAGTGTAAGTCGCACCAGAATGAACAGAGCTTTTGTACAAGCTCCTTAAATCATTCCCTGCTGCAGGTGGACCAAAAAGCAGCTGTGTTTTTCTAATGATTCTGTAGAGATCCCAGACAAAATATAACAGAACTTTCTACCACGGATTCATTTTGGCATTTCTCAGTGAAAAAGAAAGATTAAGCATAATTCTGTAATGTGGCCTCCAAACCCTGTGCCGTGAAGGACGGCACTCTGAAGAACAAATGAAACCATGAAAGAAATATTTCATGCCGTGGAAACTAGTGCAGTTATTTTAGGCATTCCCCTGACACCAATACAGACAGCAGTGAACGTTCTTCCAGTTGACTGAAAGAAAGTAATTATCTGCTGACCTATTAAAGTTTTTGAGATGAAGACAGGGTGAATAGTAAAATTAAGGATTTATCATTATTGTGAGATGATGATTTCTGAAATGTTATCATGAAATGCATATTCCATCTGCGTGACCTGATAATGTCATGCTGAACCTGGTTTGATTTATTGGCATTTCCTTATCTACTGTGGATAGCTTTAGTCAGTCTGCACCATCTTAGAACAACTTATTCTAAAGTATTTTGTTTGGAATTGGAAATGGCGGGGTGGGGGGGGCAGGGGGAGAAGGGGGGCAAAAGGAGGGGGACAGGAGGGCAAGGGGGAGAGACAGGGAGGGGGGAAGGAGAGGGGGGAGAGGAGGACGTGGGGGGAGGGGGAGGGGAGGATGAGGGAGAGGGAAAGGGGCCAAGAGGGGAACGGGGAGGTGAGGGGCTGGGAGGGGGATGGAGAGAAAAGGGAACAGGAGGGGAATGGGGTGGTGGGTGGAGGAGACAGTGGAGGCGGTGGGAGTGAATGGAGGGGATAGGGGAGTGGAGGAGTTGAGACAGTGAAGGGGGCGGGGGGAAGGAAGGGGATGGGAAGAAGGGGAGGGGTTGGGGAGGGAAAGAACAGGGGAGAGAGAGGGTGAAGGAAGGGGAGGTTATAAGGAAAGAGGAGTGGAGGGATAGGGGAGTGGAAATGGTAGTGGGAAGGAGAGGGGGAGGAGAGAGAGTAGAAAAGGAGGGAAGTGGAGAGGAGGTAGGGAGCGGGATTGGGTGGTGGGGAAGGGCAGGAGAATGGGTATGGTTGGTGGAGGAGGAGGGGAGGGCCTTGAGAGTGTGTTGGATCGAAGGAGGGAGAGAAGGACAAAAAAGGTGGAAGACAAAGGGAGAAGGAGTGAGGAGAACAGAGAAAAACCACGAGCAGGGAACAGGAAGAGGACAGGTTTAGACAGGAGGGGGAAGAGTGTAGCAGGAGGGGAAGGGGGTTCAGGAGGAGCAGCAACATGGGAGGCCAAAAGCACCTGTGATCAAGACGGCTGGGAGAGAGAACAGCAGTGAAGTATACAGGTTGGGGGAGCAAGTGGCAGGGTGAATGTGCTGCATTCATGGAGGAGGGAGTGCGCTGGAGGGGTAAGGTGAGGCGGAGGGAGTGGAGGGAGCACAAGAGGTGTGAGCACAAGGGGGGGGTTAGCGCAAGAGGGGTGAGAGCGTAAAGTGCAAGCTCAAGGTGGGACGAGCGCTAGAGGGGTGAGTGCAAGAGGGATGAGAGCACGGGAGTGATTGTGAGAAGGAGAGAGTGTGGGGGGAGGGACAGAGTGGGGGGAGGAAGAGGATGGGAGGAGGAAGAACATGGGAGGAGTGAGAGCGCGGGGGGAGAGGGAGAGCGTGGGCGGAGGGAGAGCGTGGGCAGAGGGAGACGTGGGGGAGGGAGAGCATGGGCGGTGGAAGAGCGTGGGCGAGAGACAGCGTGGGGGGAGGGAGAGTGTGGGGGGAGGGAGAACGTGAGCAGAGGGTGAGCGTGGGCGGAGGGGGAGCGTGGGCGGAGGGGGAGCGTGGGCGGAGGGAGGGCGTGGGGGGAGGGAGAGCATGGGCGGAGGAAGAGCGTGGGCGAGAGACAGTGTGGGAGGAGGGAAAGTGTGGGGGAAGTGAGAGTGTGAGCAGAGGGGGAGCATGGGCGGAGGGACAGCGTGGGCGGAGGGACAGCGTGGGGGGAGGGACAGCGTTGGGGGAGGGAGAGCATGGGGAAGGAAAGCATGGTGAAGGAGACATGGGAGAAGGGAGTGAGGAG